>NC_084483.1:92629538-93238609 GCF_030035675.1 Rhineura floridana | reverse complement strand
CCAAGAAATTTCAGAAGAAAATCATCCTGTGTTTTATAGATTACAGCAAAACCTTTGATTGTGTAGATCATGAAAAACTATGGAATGCTTTAAAAGAAATGGGGGTGCCACAGCATCTGATTGCTCTGATGTGCAACCTATACTCTGGACAAGCAGCTACTGTAAGGACAGAATATGGAGAAACCAACTGGTTCCCCATCGGAAAGGGTATGAGAGAGGGGTGTATTTTATGACCTTACTTGTTTAATCTATACGCAGAACATATCATACGGAAAGCGGGATTGGACCAAGATAAAGGAGGTGTGAAAATTGGAGGGAGAAATATCAATAATTTAAGATATGCAGATGATACCATACTACTAGCAGAAAACAGTAATGATTTGGAATGAATGCTGATAAAAATTAAAGAGGAAAGCAGAAATGCAGGACTACAGCTGAACGTCAAAAAGACTACAGTAATGGCAACACAAGATTATGTAACTTCAAAGTTGATAATGAGGACATTGAACTGTCAAGGATTATCAATACCTTGATGCAATCATTAACCAAAATAGAGACAATAGTCAAGAAATTAGAAGAAGGCTAGGACTGGGGAGGGAAGCTATGAGAGAACTAGAAAAGATCCTCAAATGCAAAGATGTATCACTGAACACTAACGTCAGGATCATTCAGACCATGGTATTCCCAATCTCTATGTATGGATGTGAACGTTGGACAGTGAAAAAAGTGGGTAAGAGAAAAATCAACTCATTTGAAATGTGGTGTTGGAGGAGAGTTTTGGGCATACCATGGACCGCAAGAAAGACAAATAACTGGGTGTTAGAACAAATTAAACCAGAACTATCACTGGAAGCAAAAATGATGAAACTGAGATTATCATAGTTTGGACACATAATGAGAAGACATGATTCACTAGAAAAGACCATAACGCTGGAAAAAACAGAGGGGAGTAGAAAAAGAGGACAGCCAAAGAAGAGATGGATTGTTTCCATAAAGGAAGCCACAGACCTGAACTTGCAACATCTGTTTACAACAGATGCTCTTGGATGTTGCTGATTCATAGGGTCATAATCAATTTGAAGGGACATAACGCACACACGTAGGGAAGATAAGCATTTAAACATGTAAGCCCTCAACTGAAACCTGACATAGTATAACCTAGGCACAGAATTATAATCTCAGTAAGAATTAGGCCTAATTTACACTAGAGCTTTCTCTATGTAAGCAGGTGGTGGTGACCCTGTGGCCCTCCAGATGCTGTTGGACCATCAGCCCCAGTCAGCGTGGCTAATGGTCAAGGATGTCTGTAGCTGTTGTCCAGATTCTCAATGGGACTGAGATCAGGACTTTGACTGGGCCACTGTAGGACATTCACCTTTTTGTTCTTGAAACACTCCAGCGTTGCTTTGGCCTTGTGCTTGGGATCATTGTCCTGCTGAAAAGTGAATTTCCTCCCAAGCTTCAGTTTTTTAGTAGACTGAAGCAGGTTCTCTTACAGTATTTTGCTCCATCCATTCTTCCTTCTGTTTTAACAAGATGCCCAGTCCTTGCTGATGAGAAGCATCCCCACAGCATGAAGCAGGTTCTCTTGCAGTATTTCCCTGTATATCCATTCTTCCTTGCATTTTAACAAGAGGCACAGTCCCTGCTGATTCCCACAGCATGATGCTGCCACCACCATACTTCACTGTAGGGATGGTGTGTCTTGAGACATGGGCAGTGTTGACTTCCGGGAAGGGTGACTTAGCCTGTGCCTGCTTTTGAGACGGGCTCCTGCCTCAAAAGAAGCTTATTCAGATATATCAGTCAGATTTTTTTTTTTTTGACTGATTAAACTTCTCCCGGGTAGGGAGAAACGAAGAGATTAACCTCAAAGCCTATTTTTGTTGGGACGACCAGATCTCATTAATTTATGGGACGAGGTCCAGCCGACGAAGGTGGGACGGATTTTCAACAACAAGCTCTATCTGATAAAGCGAACGTTCATCTTATCTTCTAAGAGAGAACGCACTAACAGGCAAGCACCCTTCTTTCTATATTTTTCTTTTACTTGACTTAAATTGTTGCTGTTTAAAAGAGATTTGCCAGATTGATCGGTTTTTGATATCTCACTGGGGAGCCATAACTTCTCTCTGCTACTCACTAATTAATAGCTTATCTCTGTTTTTGTTGCAAAAAGCTGTCCTGGATTTGCATTCTAAAGATATACACAGAAGAGGGATTTCTATTCCAGATTTTTATTTTGAAGAATATTATATTGTCTGAGACTACTCTCTTTTTGGTCTATTTTATTTTGACGAATCTGTTTCCTGACGACCGCCATTAATTGTTTCGATCCTGGGAACTGCATTTTGTTTACTTAAGCATGGAGAGATAAGGCTGTCTGCTCTGTTTATACTGTGATGTCACCAAGTTTGGAGTATTAACCCAATTGTTGCTGAAATAAGAAGTGGTTTTCCTATATTTTTCTTTTAAAATGGCAATTAAGAAAGTGGCTGAGAATCTGGAAATAACTATGTTTCAGAAAATAATGGACGAGATTGAGATAACGAAACAAAACCTGCGACAGGGTTGTAAGGAGCTGAAAATTGAATTGAGTAAAATGAAGCAGGAGATTAAAGATATAGGGGTCCCTGTGAGAGAGGTGACCCTGGAAGGGGTCCCTGTGAGAGAGGTGACCCTGGAAGGGGTCCCTGTGAGAGAGGAGACCCCGGAGATTGGAACAAACGTGGAACAGGAAAAAGATTTGGAGTCTATGGACTTTAGAAACAAAATCTATTGTTTGGAGACACAGGAGATTAAAGACATAGGGGTCCTTGTGAGAGAGGAGACCCTGGAGACTGGAACAGGGGTCCCTGTGAGAGAGGAGACCCTGGAGACTGGAACAGGGGTCCCTGTGAGAGAGGAGATCCCGGAGATTGGAACAAACGTAGAACAGGAACAAGATTTGGAGTCTATGGACTTTAGAAATAAAATCTATTGTTTGGAACTCAATGTTATCTCTGAAGAAATTAATGAAGATTCTAGAGATAAAGTCATCAATGGCATGGATAATCTTCTGGACTGGAATGATGTGATGGAGCCCAATATAGAGAAAATCTATGGAATTAACTGCAGCCATGTGACAATGGAAAAACTTTCAAGAGATGACCCAGTGTATTTTGAAAAAAAGAACAGAGATATGATTTTACAGCAGTATTTCAGCAACCTATTTAGAATGGATGGCAAGAAAATATTTGGGATAGAGGTAATTCCCATCAGACTCTTACTATATGACTATGGCTTTGACAGCAAGATTATTATGGAATACTGATAATGGAAGATTGGATACTGAAATTACTGGACTTAACAAGACTACTGAAGATGGAAGATGGAAAATGGAACTAATAGGGATAATAGAACAATGGCTACTGAAATTACTGAACCTAACAGATTCTGATGTGATGGATTAATTGAAATGTTTATTTTGACTATGGTTATGACAATAAGATTATCATAATTAGTAATGAGATGGATTAATCGATATGCTTATCTGGAAAAAAAAATTGATAGATATATTTCTTAAAGAATTGAAACCTCTCTTTGACTTTTTGTGGAAAGAATAAAGTAATGTTTATGAGATTTGATGATAAAGTAAGATAACTACTGGAGGAAAGTGATTTTATAATATGACTTAAGAGACAGGATTGTTATATATTATAGACTTATAACTGATTTGATCTTTGACAAATGGGAAGTCAATATTTTACTCTTTATTTTTTATTTTTGTTTTTTTCTTTTCTTTTTTTTTTTTTGTTTAACTATTTTTGATTTTGTTTTTTGTCTTTGAATGTTTTATGATTTCGTCTTGTATGTTTTATGAAAATCTGAATAAAAATTATTGAAAAAAAAAGAGACATGGGCAGTGTTAGGTTTGTGCCACACATAGAGCTTTGAGTTTTGCCCCAAAAGCTCTATCTTGGTCTCGTCTGACCGCAAAACCTTTTTCCACATTGCAGCTGGGGCACTCTCATGCTTTCTGGCAAACTCCAGACGTGCTTTTAGATGGTACTTTTTAAGTAACAGCTTCTTTCTTGCCACCATACAGGCCAGTCTTATGTGGAACTGTTGATATGGTTTACTGGTGCACCATTACTCCACTCTCCGCCACTGAACTCTGTAGCTCCTTCAAAGTGATTGTTGGCCTCCCTGTGGCTTCTCTCACCTCCTTGTTCGAGTGCTGAGTTTTGAGGGACAGCCTTTTCTTGGCAATGCCTAGGTACTGTGATGCAGCTCCCACTTCCTGATTATTGAACCAACTGTTCTTGCTGGGATATCCAAACACTTGGACATTATTTTGTACCCTTTTCCTAATCTATGCATTTGAATTACATTATCTCTCACTTCTGCAGAATGCTCTTTGGTCTTCATTTTCATTCAGATCCACAGCCTGACCAATGATCCTTCAACAGTGGGGGTTTTATCCTGACAATGTGACATCAACTGTAATGGTTCACAGGTGGAGGCCAATGGTAAGGTAACTGTGTCCTTGACAGGGCAGTTTCTTTCATCTGTGTAAACTGGGAGCTTCTGCAGTACAGGGATACTTATGCAAGCAACATGTTTCAGTTTTTTATGTTTCTTACAAACATTTCCCAACATAAAACCAATGTCACCTTAGAATAATTGATTTTGAGTTTCAGTGTTTCAAAATAAAATATCATACAGAATGTAATTACAATGTATCATTTGTAATTCAGTAATATGAGAGCATTGGTCAGGGGTCTGAGTACTTTTGCGAGGCATTTTGCCTCTCAAGAATACCTTCTGGTATAATCTGGTTCAATGCCATTATGTATTATTAGATAATCAACAAAACAGGGGATTGGAGAGTTTACACCTACTGTTCAAACACCATGATAAGAAAGGTTCAAGTTCACAAAGCAAGAACCCAGATTAATAGACTTGGATGAATGTCAAGTTTGTCACAATTCAGACAAAGGGCCAGGGGATTCTGGAGAAAAGCCTTTTGAGGAGATACACACCATACATTTAAAGCACCTGACTTCACCCAAAGAATCCTGGGAACTGTAGTTTTTCCATCACAAAGCTACAGCTCCCAGTATCCTAAAAAACACAGATTTTAAAGCCCTGTTCTTTAAATGTGCGGTATTCAATGCTAGTCAGAGTAGACCCAGTGAAGTTAACAGACATGACTAACTTGGGTTCATTAATTTCAATGGATCTACTCTGCATCCAATACAACCCAATGTGTTTTAGATGTATGGTGTGGGTCTGCCCTTAGACTGTCTAACACTAGAGGTCTACTGTCCTTTTAATAATGGCACCCAAGTGCTTGCAGCCATTTAAAAAAACTATTTAAAATAATCATTATTCAGGCCACTTGCAAACAATGAGTGCTTGAAAATCCATAAATGTTGATAGGCATTTAGAGAAAAATAGTTATTCAAATAAAAATTAAACTCCCTATCTTGTCTCAAAAGCCAAACATAACAAAATTTGGTTACAAGTATTTTCTGAGGACATGGAGATTAAAAAAGTACAGAACAAATGAAACATTTTCTGTTTCACTGCAAAAAAGGAAAATGGTGCCACATATGCAGGCTGTGAATTGATACGAAACTGTGGAAGGTAGACCCATTTTGCAGAGGCAAATCTAGGTTTCTCTAACTGTAATCTAAATACTATGATATATATGCCCGCCAAATTCACAACTTAAGGTCCACCTTCAATGTATACAGTCAAAAATGTCATATGTGTAGTAGTCCCTAGACCAGCCTTTCCCAACCAGTGTGCCTCCAGATGTTGTTGGACCACAACTCCCATCTTTCCTGACCATTGGCAATGCTGGCTGAGGCTGATGGGAGTTGTGGTCCAACAACATCTGGACGCACACTGGTTGGGAAAGGCTGCCCTAGACAAAAAGCACTTTCTTTTTGTATGCTACTTCTAGAAAATATGTGCAAGCAGAAAACTTCCAACTGACATTGGTAAAGGTAGCGTGTATGGTATCTTGCAACACATCTTCAAAAGAAGCTTAGAGCTATTTTAAATTAAAAACTAAATAGTACATTGAATTCCACTAAAGATTATTTTGATAATTAAATTTAGGCATTTGCAGAGAGCTGCCTAATGTTTCTTTCTACCACAAGCTTGCTACATTTGCATATGAGGTTTTGCATCACGAAGCAGGAACTTCATGTGAAAAAGGATAAATGTGGTAAAGCTGATTATCTGCTAAAATGGTTCATATACTACCGATCATTAAAATATTGTAAATGAGATTTCTCATTTATTGAAATTTCATTGCCATCTGCGAAAAACATATCCATTGCAACACACCTATTCCCTCTATAATCCTAGATGACACACTAACTAAAGGCAGTTCACACAAATGGGGCCATCGTCTCTGCTGGATGGCATAGTCAACCTTATGGATAAACTTTTGAGGCAAACTGTCTGCCTGGCCCAGCACAAGGTGCAAACACTCCAAACCGGTAGCTGCATGGACATGGTGCTTGGTGAGTGAGATGGAACTCTTATAGACCACAGCAACCCCACCTCCCCGACCCTCAGATCTACCATGATGCTGGACCAAGTACCCCGGTGGGCAGAGCTGGGAGAGACTAACTCCTCCCTGCTCGGCCACCCAGGTCTCGGTTATGAATGCCAGATCGGCTGCCTCATCCACAATCAAGTCGTGGACGAGGGAGGTTTTATTATGTACCGATCTGGCATTTAAGAGCAGCAACTGGAGATCTGAGAGTTGGCTGGAAGGACAACCAACAACCCTGCGGGTATGAGAAGGACCGGAACAAGGCACAGCCACAACATGTCTGGGCCGTGTTCCCCTTACCTGGCATGTCCTACTCATACCGCCATACCTCCCTCTGCCCGTCACTACGGCAACTGGGGCCCCCTCAAGTCTCCCCGCTTGATGGAAAGTCCTCTTCCTGAGGCACATAATAAAAATATAAGTACAAAACACTTATACACACAAACATACACACTCACTCTCAACACACAGTCATACACACACCCACTCATCCAAATCAAACCAACACAGCAAACATAGTCCTGCACTCTGTGCGCGTAGGTGCCAACTCTGGATCTCTCTCCTTCCCACGGAAAACGCTACCTCCGAAGGATCCAGATGGCAATGATGACAAGAAGGTACAAAGCACAAAGGGCCACAGCGACATCGGAGCCCAGGCCACGACAAAGCGCAGCAACAGCAGTAACAGCAAAGGGCACAGTCACGGCAGCGATGGTGGAACACAAACCGCGGCGAGAAGCGCCGTGGCCGCAACGACGGCAGAAGAGAAGAAATGAACCGCCTGGCAGCGACCAGCCACAGCTCCAACGCGCAGAAGAGCGGCCCAAGGCACACGAGAGAGACGACAGAGCCCGGCACAGCAGCAGCGACGACAGAAATCACAACAAAAACACAGCGACAGCAGCGGGGGCAAAAAGAAACGCTCGCCTTCATGTGTTCAATGAATGTATTGAGGGGAACATAATGCTGTTCCCTCTACCCCAATCTATGTGTGGCCAGCCCCCATTCTCAACCACATACTGGGTGAGAATGGACTTACAGCTACATGCTTACAGTTTTATTTACAGAGGGCTTGTCCATACAGTTAGGAACTCCTGCACAACCATATTCCCAATCGCATGCACATAGGGCCTAATTTTCCCCCAGGATGCAAAGGAGCATGGTTGGCAACCACAAGCAGAGCAACTGCAGATCTAAAAGCCCCAGTCCTTCTCCCCTTCACGTATTGACTGAATGTGTGGAGGGAAGCCTGAGAAGCAGTGTAACAGAAAGAAAGCAAAGCAGCTGTTATTGGAGGTCTTACCTGTACGCTAGTAAAAGTGGTATACTGATAAGCTTTAACTACCAGGTAATTGGCTTCTATATCTATTATCCCCAGGATCATGTACTTCCACCATCTTCGTTTTAAGATAGCCAGTAAGTTTTCTTCGCCTGCATTGGGATGGGGAGAGAGGAGGGGAAAAGAGGTTTAAGAAGGATTAGAATTACAGCCATGACAATCATCCATTGTATTCACACGAAAGCACTAGAGCCGAGAGTCCTACGTAGGTTTACAAATGACTGGGGAGGGTGGAAGATGCACCTGCTCATTTACATACATGCAAACTGCTTACTGAATACCACCAAAGCCATGCTAAAAAAGAAGGCGATCCAGTCGCTAGTTCACACCACAACCATCCCCTCCCATTAATCCTGTAGCTAGGCTAACATGTGTACAATATTAAGGAAGGTCAGATGCTTAAAAGGGAGTGGATGAATTAAGGTGAGAAGGAGAGAGCTGTTTGTGCTGCCCTTCCCCCAAAACAATTCCCTATACCAGCATTACCAACCTCCGCTGGCTGGGACTGATGGGAGTTGCAGTCCAAAAGCATCTGGGGGGCACCAGGATGGCAAAGCTGCTCTATGCTCAGCTGACCAAACTCTCGGATCAAAAGAGCAACTGGATCTCCTCCAGCTACCTCCATCCTCTCTGTGCCTTGCCTTTCTTCACACATGTCAGCTGTTTGTAGGTCCTCATGTGCGTGAACTTACTTGTCCTGCAAGCAGCAAAAAGCCAGTAGAACAAACTCTCATTGCCTAGTGCAGTACTCAGATAACTTCAGCTTAAAGAGCTTCTCCATGACAAAAAGCACTTCTGTACTATTCCACTTCTGTACAACAGAAGTGTACAGTTTCTACACACTCTCGCACACCTGCTCTATCCTTCATCCAAGCAAGCAAGAAGCATTAATGGAACTCAAGGACACATCCCAGCCAGGTTCACTCAAGCAGCCTTTACAAGCAGGGCTGCTCACAGAGAAATCATGTGCACATTCTCCATGAAGTATTATGTACATTAGGCATTTGACCCACATTACCCCAACATACAAGATGATATCCAGCGATAGTCACACTCAGAGTCAACCATTGAAATCAATGGTGTCAAGTTATTTATTGAAACCAATGGTCTTAACTGAATATATTGATTTCAATGGGTCTGCAACTAAGATTGGATATCACCCTATTATATTTTTTTATATATGAAACCCTTCTATTACTAGAAAGTTTTCTCTTTAATCAACAACACATATGCCTCTGTGCTGATGACAATCTCGGAGTGAATCAACGCATGGCAGGCCCTGTCCTGACCTCCATATATTGATGGGCTCTTCTGCATAGAGCCTATGTCATATGAACTCTATCTGTGTGCAGGTTCTTTCCATTTCATCAGATTGTATGAAGAGATTCTACAGGTGATATCCAATATTAGTTACACTCAGAGTGGACCCAATGAAAGCACTCAAGTCCGTTGATTTTAGCGGGTCTGCTCTGAGTGTGACTTACTTGCTTGTAACCCTATAACTGTACAGCTTGTAGGCTGTGTGCAGAAAAGCCCATAAATGTGTGGACCTGCTCCCCCTTGTAAACATCATTCACACTTGATCATTACTTGCACAGGGTTATACTCTGCACTAAAGGATGTAAAAGGTCTTGGATGAAATAGGACAGTAAGTATGCATAGGCACCAGAATAAACAAAGAGAGAGTCAGTGATACAATAACCTTTACAAACTTTAGAGGCCTCATGCTATGTTCCTTAGCTTCAGTCGATTGACTTGAGTCAATATATTGGACTTGCCCAGGAGGAAGGTTACGTACTCACAATGAGGTGGATTTCCCTTCTTCTTTTTGCATAATTAGTAACTCAGCTTCCAAGAATCAATTTTGGGCAAAGCCAGAATTGTTCTTCAGTGCCCTTGCAGGGGAATCCTGTCAATCACACAATCCTCAATTTCCACTTTGTGAAGACTGCCAGCATAACAAGGGCTAGTGATCAAATTGACAGTTTCCCAGAGTTAAATAGTCTTAATGCCAAGGCCAGGGATCATTACTATGCCTGATACAAAAGAAAATGAACATGCAGCCAGCAAGAAGGGCTATCAAGCTCCCTCCTTGTCCTTCTGATTTATTTCTCTAGCAACAGTACTTCAGGGTTGCGGTATGGAAAATAATATATTGCTGCAAATTAATATTCTTAAACCAAACTGAATGTTTGAGAAAATCTGAACTAAAGTAAATAATTAAGAATAATACTCACTATTATATGATGATTTAGCTCTTCACATATATTATCCAAGTAATCCATACAACAACCCAATAAGGCAGGTCTATATTGGTGCTCAAGAGAATGGTGGTCATTCAACACTAGTGACTCTTGGATGAAACAGATTGTCTAGATCTACTTCAACTGAGCTTCAGACCCGGGTTTGGGATGAAAACTGCCTTGTTCACTCTATGAGATGGCCTTTGCTGGGAGACAGACAGGGAGAGTGTTGATTCTTTTTGACGTCTCAGCAGCTTCTGATACCATCAGTCACGGTATCCTTCTGGATAGGCTCTATGACTTTGGTAGTAGTATAAACTTTATTGCAAACTTAGCCATAGGCCATGTGCATAAAACGTAAATACATTAATAAAAGTGACATTCTGTTAACAATATTAAAATAGATAGATTACATCTAGGTGGCTAGCCCTTTAACAAAGGACTCTCAATTTTTGAGTGGCCAAAGCAAAATTGGCGACCGCTAGAGTCATTGGCTTAAAATTGTCATTTAAAAGCGCATTTACCTTTTCTCTATCCGAATAGGGAGCAAGGGAGTCTAGAAAAGGGGATAAAAATTTACTCCTGGGATCATCATAAAGAGGACAGTGAAGGAGGTAGTGATCAATCTCCTCTATTGCCTTACAGCCATTAATGCATTGGCCTTGGCCCACCGGAATGCCACGGAACCTGCCGTCTAGGTAGGCCGAGGGCATGATTTGAAAAGGTAAGGCTGTAAAAGCTCTTCTTATGGGAGCTCTATCTAGGTAGTCTAAATAATTCGTCATAAAATGGTTAAATTTAAAACCTGGGAACCACTTTGAGAAAGGAGCCGTAGCTATGGACATTTGATCCTGGGCAGCGTATGACTTTGGTATTGGAGGCCCTGCTTGGCTGTAAGTGCACCCATTTGGGAGGGGGTTATTTTAGATGTTGGGGATAGAAGATTATTGCTCAACCAGTTTGCAGATGTGCTTTAGGGTCTCTTGGGGAGCAGTTGTCAAGATTTTGGCTATGTCATCAGTATGCAAATGTTGCATCTCTATTCCATCAGAGGCAGGTGAGACTGAATCAGGGCCTGAGAACAGTAATTGACTGCATAAGACTGGATAAACTGAGACTCAGTTACTGTTAGCAAGTGATTTGTTCACCCAGGTGAATGATATTTAATCTGTTGAATTCCACTCAAAAGATCGAGTTCAGTTTGATCCAACATTGTCACTAGAAGCTCAAGTAGCATCCGTGGCCCTGCTGGATCAAAGGTTATTTCATTAACAGAAAGGCTTAATCTGTGAAGAGAAGGCTCATTGTTAATAGTGTCCTCATCTACAGCAAAAGATTCAGGGAAATCACACAATGAGGAACCACACTATCTACCTTTGATGAATCCACATGGCTCACTTGAATTCTTGCATAAACCTCAATTAAGAGGTTTAAGAACGTATCTATAGCCAACATTTTGACAAATTTGTAGGGCAGTGCAATATCTCAGAGAGGAAGTCAGGTCTCCTGCTCCCCTGGTGCATTCACTATAGCTGCCAAATTTCCCTGCTTTTCAAAGTTTGATAGAAATATCTGTGGGCTATAGGTATGTTCTTAAACCGCAAGGGGTTTTTTGCCTATTAGTGAATTTTTCTGCTTTTTAATCCGGGAGGTTAGAAATGGGATCCTGTGCAAGTTTACTGAGAATGGATTGATCATTTGCATGCTTACTGAGTTCTGTGGGATTTACTCCCCTGCAATCATGCTTAGGATAGGTGAAACTGACCATGGGGAGGGAAGAGTAGAGGGAAGGAGGGAGAGTGGAGCAGAAGGAGGGGGAGGGGGAAGGAGGGGATTGAAAGGAGAGGGAGGGGTGAAGGGGCAAAAGGGAGGTGATGGAGGGAGGAGGCGGGGAGGGCAGGTTTGATCATTTGCATGCTTATTGAGTTCAGTGGGATTTACTCCTGTGCAATCATGCTTAGGATAGGTAAAACTGACCATGGGGGAGGAGGAGGGGGAGGGGAGAAGGAAAAAGGGAGGGGAAAGAGGAGGACGGGGAAGGAGGCAATTGGAAGGGGATTGGGGAGGGGAAGGAAGGGGTGAAGGAAGGGGGAGGGGAGGGGCAAGAGGGGAGGGGCAAGAGGGGAGGGGCAAGAGGGGAGGGATAGGAAGGAGGAGGAGGGGAGGGCAGGTTTGATCATTTACATGCTTATTAAGTTCAATGGGATTTACTCCTGTGCAATCATGCTTAGGAGAGGTAAAAGTGACCATGGGGGAGGAAGAGGAGGAGGGGGAAGGGGAGGATTGGAAGGGGAGGGGGAGGGTGAAGGAAGGGGCAAAACAGAGGTGATGGAGGGAGGAGGAGGGGAGGGTGGGTTTGATCATTTGCATGCTTATTGAGTTCAGTGGGATCTACTCCTGTGCAATCATGCTTAGGATAGGTAAAACTGACCATGGGGGAAGAGGGGAAGGAGGGGAAATGGAGAGGGTGGAAGGAGGGGATTGGAAGGAAGGGGGAGGGAAGGGGCAAGAGGGAGGGGAGGCGGAGAAGGGGGAAAGGAGGGGTGAAGGAAGAGAGATAGATGAAACTGACCTCGGTGAGGGACAGGGAGGGGAGGAACTCAGGAAGGGGAGGAGATTGGATGGGTGGTCACTGGGTAGAGGGGAAGCCCCTTTCCTTTCCAAAAGGAAAACACTGTGAACAGTATCATTCTTTTTCAGGGTTCCCCACCTTTTTATTCTACAGCAGGCACATGTAGCCTCCCACCCAAATTTAAACCAAAGCTCTCCCTGGCCACATCCACACCAGAACTTTATTTCACTTTAGACAGCTATGGCATCTCCCAAAGAAGCCTGGTAAGTGTAGTTAATGAAGGTTGCTGAGAGTTGCTAAGAGAGGCCCTGTTCCCCTCACAGAGCTTCAATCAGAGTGGCTGACTGTTAAACCAGTATGGCCACTGGAGCTCTGTCAGGAGAATAGGAGTCTCCTCTCAGCATCCTTCACAAACTATACTTCCCAGGATTCTTGGGGGAAGCCATGACTGTCTACAGTGAAATAAAGTTCTGGCGTGGGTGCGGCCCCTGATTAGGCAAGCCCAGCAGCTGTGAGTTTGGCTTTTAGAACACCGACGGTTCTTACTGAGCATGCCCGATCTTATCATTGAGTTCAATGTTGATTTTTAAATTAATTAAAGATCAGCCAGGCATTTTTTAAGCTTTTAACCTGCAGAAGATGAAGGTCAGAGTATGGGGCAAGGTCAGTAACAAGATTACAGGTACTCTGTGAACATGGCTGATTTTTAATTAATTTCAACAAATTATGAGAATTCTGAGAGAAAAAAAGTCCAAAAGGGGTCTGGTTTCTCTCTCTCTCTCTCTCTTTTTACAATTTGAACTCTCGATTCTGAGTATTTTGTGTATTGCCATGAAAATTTAGAGGGTTGTTAAGCAAGCGTTTCTGAGTTCAGGACTGTACGTTTTGTATGGTTTTGTTTTGAAATGAGCTTATGGAAAGCATCAGAATGGCATGGGGGATATTTTCAATTTAACATTGTGGAATGCGAAAAATCCATGCTGACTATAGTATACAGCCACTCTCATGGCTGTATAATAGAGTATTAAGTGTGTACTTATTTCCCCTCTCCACTACTGGAGCAACATCTAGACTTACGGAATAACAAGTGAAATATGGTGCAAACACCAAATAGCAGCTGGGGTACATTTCCCTGATACAGTGCCCTTTCACAACTTGATTGCCTAAATCAGTTATTCAAATATGATATGTTCATTAGCTAATATGACCCACCTTCCCATTACTTAATATGATTGGACATGTTTACAATTAGAAGTGTAAAGGTTGCATCCTAATTAATCTCCTGTTCTGTTAACTACAATGAGATCGGGAAATTAAAAGCAGACACTCTTTCATCCCGGAATGAGAAGAAACAGTGGGATCCACTCCACTGATTACGTTAAGTACTCTGGCCAGATCACTCTGTCAAAATTATTGAATGGATAATTTAAAAATTGGCATTGGATGGAGGCAATCTTTTTTGCTATATTGTCATACGCTTTATGCCCTAAGAAAATAATGAGCTTAAAAGCACCGTTTCCTTGTATATATATTTGGAATGTACAATACATTTGGTCTTTTCTGTAGAGTTAGGAAGAAACAGTCAAACTTAGGCATGGCTACTTCATAGTCAGTTCCACTGAGTTCAATGGGGATTATTTCTATGAAAGTATTCATAGACTGTAAGAGACAAGGTTGGTGAATTTGTTTATTGAGGGTCATTAAGGGATGCATTTCCAAAAAGCACTTGAGGATTCAGCTGGGAAGGCCTATTTAAAGTGAGACACAATCTGCAGGCAAATCACTTTCTGGTAGCTTCAAAATATATCCTCAAGAGAGTTACAATGCCAAAGCGACTATATTTACTGATGAAGTACTGCAAAGCATGCCTGGTGAATAGGTAGGTACCTTTTAAAGGTTCAAGTGTGTGTGTGGACCCTTATGGCAAATTAACAATGCCCTACAATAAAACAATGCCTCTTAAGACATTGGCCATAGCGAACCAACTGAGATGAATTTGTAGCTGTGATTTCAATGGATTGTATGAAAAGTGATGTCACATGATGGTGCGGAATGGATGCTCTGTTGCAACCACAGTATTTTGAATAGCTCTGATAGAGTGCCAAACACTGATACATACTTTCTAATTAGCTTTTATTATAAGAAAGAAATTACAGCATTAGAATTTATTTGCTATAAAAGGGGTGATAATCTTAAGCAGCATTGTCTAAGACTGGTGATGTACATGGACTGTTTATAGTGCGAATAGCACTAAATGCTGAACTTGTGTAGTGAAGTTAGCTCCAACTAAACTCTATAAACAGAGGGATCATATTAACTGAGTAATATTTCAGCCCTAACCGACTATATATTCTGGACAAGAGGTTACTGTAATGACAGAATATGGAGAAACCAAGTGGTTTCCAATTGGAAAGGGTATGAGACAGGGGTGAATTTTATGACCTTACTTGTTTAACCTATGTGCAGAACATAACACATGGAAAGCGGGTTTGGACCAAGATGAAGGAGGTGTGAAAATTGGAGGGAGAAATATCAATAATAATAATATTAATATCAATAATATTAAGATATGCAGACGATACCATACTGCTAGCAGAAACCAGTAATGATTTGAAACGAATGCTGATGAAAATTAAAGAGGCAAGCACAAAAGCAGGACTACAGCTGAACGTCAAAAAGACTACGACAACAGAAGATTTATGTAACTTTAAAGTTGATAATGAGGACATTGAACTTGTCAAGAATTATCAGTACCTCGGCACAGTCATTAACCAAAATGGAGACAATAGTCAAGAAATCAGAAGAAGGCTAGGACTGGGGAGGGCAGCTATGAGAGAATAAGAAAAGATCCTCAAATGCAAAGATGTATCACTGAACACTAAAGTCAGGATCAGAGCTTGGAAGTAACTAGTTACAAGTAATGAATTACTTGTAATTCATTACTTTTTTGAGTAACGAGTGGGTAATTCCCTTATATTTTGACTGTAATAGAACTAGGAGTAATTTCACTACTTTTGTGGAGTAATTGTAACATTTCCAGGATTACTTTTGGGCATTACTTGGGTGGGGTGAGCAGGGAAGTCTTCTGCTCCTCTGATTTGTGGATGAAAATCATGTGCCTCAAACTGGGCTTCTATGCAGTATCACTCTTTCCTCATGCTCTGTGGATGGGTAGGAGGCAACAATGGAGAAGATGGAGAGTGAGATGGGGTGGAGTGGAGAAAACAATTATTTTAAAAAACGGATAGTGGTGGTGAAGAATGGAGTAGAGGGAAAAAAGATCCGGAGGTCAAGAACATGGATAAAGGAGGAGAAGGTGGCAGCAGCAGAATGGAGATAAAGAACTGTGGATGTGAAAGATGACAATGTGTCTCTGTGTGTGTTTGCACTTGGCACACAAAGTGGTCTCCACCACCCTCTCTGGCTACTGTGCTGCATTTGCAGTATTTTAACTTTTTTGCATCTCAGGGGAAAATGTTTGCTTGAGTGAGTGTCCCTTAGTTGGGGGCAAGGCAGGGTCTGGGAGGTGGTTAAGTGAGAGAGATTATGCTGGCTGGCTGAGTGGAGGGTGGGGTTGCACTTGGTTTGGCGTGCAAAGATCTGAGTAGTGGCCTCAGCCTCCCTCCCCACCACCCTTACCAGTGGAGAGACTACCATTGCAATCTTATGAATAAAAATAATTATTCTACTACCTCTGTATGTGTTTGTTTATTTTTAATGTTGTTTTAGGCTACTTAGATGTGCAGCAGCCAAGGCCAGCACCTTGTAGGCATGTTTTTTAAAGTAACTTTACTTTGGTGGAGAAGTAAAGTAATCAGTTACTTTCAGACCAATTGTAATTGTAATGATAATTACTACTTTTTGGGCCATGTAACTGTAACTGTAATTTATTACTTTTTAAAAGTAATCTTCCAAACTCTGGTCAGGATCATTCAGACTATGGTATTCCCAATCTCTGTGTGTGGATGTGAAAATTAATGTTTATTTGTGAATTTTTTGAATTTAAATCAATATGAATATTTATTTGTGGGGGTTTTGTATTTAAAATAACCACAAAAATACAAAATCATTATCTATTCATTTCATAACTCAAAAGATTACCAAATATGTTACAAGGGAATCAAACTAGTATAACCATTTATGTAGCCCATTAGGATATAGAGATTCTAACATTCTTCATTTCTATTAGTTTTCTTACTTGCCACTCCAAATGTCAGGGTGAAATATATTACTTAATATGTATGGTACATGGAAAGTCATGTTAAGATATGAATACATCTGCTTATAAAATTGAAAAGAGACTGGCAATCTGTGGAGTTTATTTTTCCATAATTGTTTGAATTATTTCCAATAGTGTTCAGATGTTGTACAAGTACATGATTCCTGGTTAGCTTGAAAACCCTGAGCTGCAGCCAGCATAGGTGGAGGCAGTCTGTTGACAGACCCAGGAAAAAAACAGTTCATGCTGCTATGGGGTCAAGTCCAAAATGAAGCCTCAGTTGATTGTTGGGACTTGCACAGCACTAGTATGCAGGCTCCGATGGTCAGCTAATTGTTTGGGCTTGCAAAATGCTATGCATGGAGTGATGCAAGTCCCAATGATCAGTGGATAGTCAGGATTTGCATAGCTCTGTGCACTATGTCTTGGCCAGAATGGCCTCATGGCAAAGCCTGCTAGGCCTAATTAGGACCACTGGCTACAGGTCCCCTACTCCTATCTTCGGCTGCACTGGCTGATATAAAAGAGAAATAGACAAAGCCCCAGCTTCCTCTCTCCCCTCCAAAACCAAACTCCAAACACAGCTTCATTACACAAGTACTTATAAACACCCGCTGACAACCGCAGGAATAGTTATTTATGAAAATCACAGTGCCAACAGCTCAAGACATATTCCTGAAATTTTATGGATATCTAGGATAAATTACTATAGGTTTTCCCCAGGTTTGTGTGTGTGTGTGTGCGCGCGCAGAGACAAAAGCAGCTCCTTCCATCATGAGAAATACTTTATGAACAGGTCAGGAATATCTCTGAGGGAATCCTCTGCCAGTTTTGCTGTGATAGGATTAATCACCACCAGATACTTTTTCCAAGCATAAATCACTCTGTTTCAGTGCTATACAATCAAACCAAGCTGAAGTACATTAGTGTTAAAAATGAATCTATGGTCGTGACATCTGCCTGCCTTAAGTGCATAGATGGAACCAAGGCCATGATGGAAATTAAATCAGTGACACATTTATCTGGCATTTACATGTCAGCTGCTCTGTGTCTGTCCTTCTCTTCCTCTCTCTTTGATCTGCTCTTCTGAAATAATACTGTACTTCATTCAAAGCAGTTATTTGCGGAATGCCAAGTGGGAAACTGACGTCGCATTCAGACTACTCACGTTTGCAAACCACAAGGAGTCAATTTAGTAAGGCTCTGCAGAACAACAACAAGAAGTCATGATAAAGAAAGTTGTGTGGACAAGCTATTCAGAGAAGTGGTGGATGCTAAAGATTGGGTTTGGCAATTCTGTCAACAAAGTAGCATCTTGCAAAGCAAGTGAGGTCCTATAAAAAAAAGAGAAGCAGCTAGCATGCAAAATCAGCGTTAAAGGAAAAATAATGTATTTTCAAAAATAATTCTTTATTAAAATATAATTATCATACAACTAAACCCTCCAATGATAAATCCTTAAAAGTATGTTTCAGCATATTTTATTTACTTTATTTACTTTATTTATATCCCACCCTTTATCCCAGTAGGAGCCCAGGGCGGCAAACATAAGCACTAAAAACACTTTAAAACATCATAAAAACAGTCTTCTAAATATATTAAAACACAACCATTAAAAACATATTAAAACAAAGCATCTTTAAAAACATTTAAGAGTTCCTTTCAAGGTAGTGCTAAGGTGAATGTTCTGTCAGCACAAGAATTTCTCATTGTGCAACAGAACATTCTCCTCCTCTCCTCCGCCTGCACACCCCATAAATATCTTCTAGTCCTGCCCCCCCCGAGAAGATTTAAGAACATAAGAAGAGTCTGCTGGATCATGGATAGTAGCCATTGATACTATTATCTTCTATGTGTCCAATCATTTTTTAAAGCAGTCCAAATTGGTGGCCATTACTGCCTCTTCTGGAACCATGTTCCATAGCTTCACTACGCACTGTGTGAAGAAGTACTTTCTTTTATCTATCCTGAATCTTCCAGCATTCAGTCTCACTGGATGTCCACGAGTTCTAGTGTTACAAGAGATGGAGAAAAACGTCACTCTCCCCAAGCCATGCATAATTTTATAAACTTCTGTCATGTCACCTCTTACTTGCCTTTTCTCTAAACTAAAAACCCTAAAATGCTGCCTTTCCTTATAGGGGAGTTGCTATATCCCCTTGATCATCATGGTTTCCCTTTCTTGAACTTTTTCCAACTCTACAGTATCCTTTTTGAGGTGAACTGTACACAGTATTCCAAATGCAGTTGCTCCATAGATTTCTATAACAGCATTATGATATCAGCAGGTTTGTTTCCAATGCCTTTCCTAATGATCCCTAGCATGGAATTTGCCTTTTTCACAGCTGCCACATGTTGGGTCGACATCTTCATCTAGGTATCCACTACAACTCCAAGGTCTCATTTCTGGTCAGTCACTGCCAGTTCAGATCCCATGAATGAATATGTGAAATTAGGATTTTTTGTCCTGACATGCATCACTTTACCCTTGCTCACATAAATTGTATTTGCTATTTTATCGCCTATTCACTCAGTTTGGAGAGGTCCTTCTGAAACTCTTCACAGTCTCTTTTTGTTTTAATGACCCTGAACAATTTAGTATTGTCTGCAACCTTTGCCACCTCCCTGCTCACCCCTAACTCTAGATCATTTATGAACAAGTTAAAAAGCACAGATCCCAATACCAATCCTTGGGGGAATACATTTTCTACATCCCTCCACTGGGAAAACTGTCCATTTATTCTTACTCTCTGCTTCATGGTGCTTAATCTGTTTCTGATCCACAAGAGGACCTCTCCTCTTATTTCTTATTATTCTTATTCTCTTATTCTTGGGGATGACACAGGATGCGCATGGGGGGAGGAGAGGGGGAAAGCCCCATTTTGCAAGTGGAAATGCTTGTACCTGATGATATTGGAGTGGTTATACACAATCCTGCTTTCAATACTGTTGGTGCCTGAAAGTTTCAGGGCAGACATACTGCTCTATTCATGTCCTATAGCTTCCTGATGAAATCCTGTAACTTTTCATACTACTAATGTTATGTGTTTTTTGGTCCTGCTTTTGTTGTGCTACAGCACAAGCGTGCCCCTTCAGATGGCAAGAATGCAGAAACTTTTGGAAAGCATCGCAGAACAACTAATGAAGTGGAATGGTGTGCGGACAAGCCAATTAAAAACCCACCATTAATGCATTATTACTGCATCAGTGACATGTTGCAGAATAAACCTGCAAAAAACAAAGCAAGAAGCCAGTCTGGAGGGGTCTTGAGATATCAAAACCCTGGCACAGGCAAAGTCTGCCATTGTACAGAGAGAGCCTGCGCATAGAGCGACTGTTATTAGTGCAGGCTCTTTGAATAGTCCACTGAATGTTTGTACTGGCTAGAGTCAGAGCTAGCAGTGATCCCACTCCCCCAGCTCTGTGTGTGTGTTCAGGTGAATGTTTGAACCTGAACAATGCTTTGTGAGGAGTATTAATGAAAAATGGACAAGTGCCCAGAATGAGTTTTGGGGATGCTTTATTCCAAGCTCCAGTGTCATCTGAACTCTGATTTAAGCATGAGAAGGCTTCAGCTCAAGCTTTAACAATGGTGCAACAACAAATTGTAGTGAAAGCGGGGAACCCTTCCCCGTCTGCTCTCACTGTCCTAGGAGTCAATCCCCAGCCTTGGGCAATTGATCCCAGCAAATCCTGGTTTGCCAAGGTTGTGCACATCAACACCAACCCTGCAAGGTAGTACTGCCACCACCCTTCAACTGGTTAGCTACTCTGGGGCGAAGGGAACCCCAGAGCCCACTTAAACACCTGAGCCTCTCAGGACCAGAGTCTAGATACACTCCTGGCCCCTTCTGAAGTCTTAGGTAAAAACGTTTCTCTGTTACACGGTAGTTGTGGTCAAATGGCAAGGACTGAATTTAGGAACTGACCCCTCTCTCTGGAATAAACACACGTTGGTTTAAAGTAATTAAAGTTTATTAAAAAGAAAATAAGAAAAGCATAAAAAGGTTACAAAAAGCAAAAAGGTACACACAAATAATTTGTAGCAGCAAATTGAATCCTAAAACCATACACCCAAACGGGTAAGGTATTTAGTAAAAAAGGTAAAGGAAAGTTTCTTGGCACAAATCAGAATAACAAAGCTGTTTGCCTAGCTATACTTACAAGAGCATAGGATCTCTCAATGGATAGCCTTCTTCCCCTTAGGGAGTTGCAAGTCAAGATGTAAATGGAGCCACAACAGAACATCACCATAGGCAAGGTGGTGCTCCGAAGTGGGACACAAACCCAGAGTTCTGAGCCTCCTCTTATGGGGGAAAATTCCCTCCCCGCCGGAGACAATTAACCAATTAACAATTTCATCAAAGGGATGAAAAAACGATGTTCCCACAGCACCTGGCGCCTCCTCTTGGTTTCCCATAACAAAGCAAGGAGTTTTACGGCCTTGACGAAACCAGGCCCCTTCCACTGATAAGAAGGTGCAAAATTACTGTAAGCTGGTACAGCTGTGTTGTAAAAATTACCAAGTCACAGTGATGAAAGAACATCCAAGATATAACTGCTTGCTAGCAAGCTAACAAGGGAGATGTCAAGGGGAAGAATTCCCCATAAGGCTTTGGGAGTTAGCCATTTTAAATGCAGGCCAGAGTAAAGCTGGCAAGCTGGCATGACACAAATAAGTGCCATTTGTTTTACTGAAGAGAGGAAAACGCAAAGCTTCTACTGATTTCTGTTGATAAATGAATAAAAAATCCCCCTATGGCTATTCTCTTCTGCTTTCCCAAACACTTCTGTATATTCTACTTTATGCATTCATTACTTTTTAATGCTGTGCTACTGTTAGACTGCATCATATTTTGCTTGCACCACTTGCAAAAGTAAAGAAAACTGAACAAACAGAATCACAATTTATCCAGCAACTTCAAAAGCAGGCACTGGCTTTCCTTTCATGGCTTTTGTCTTCTAGCCTCTTGTAATTTGATAAAACTTCTTGGTTACAGACTGCATGTTACAGCAGAGCTTTGTTCTCTCTCACCTCCCCACTCCCTGCCCCCAAGGTAATAGCTAACATTGCATTCTCCAACAGATGGCAATACTGAGGAAATCATTTTGGAGTATACAAATTGAGAAACAGACATCCATTCATTAGAAATATATTTTAAAATGATAGACTTATGCACAGGTCATGGACATAGGTAGGCCTTGAAAAAGTATGTGGAGATACAACCACTGCCTTCTTATGGATCCCACACCCTGTTACGTTCTACATTGCAGTTACCAAGCTTGCCTTGCTCCATACAGTCTTTGCTTATTAACTAGAGATGAATCGTAATCTAATACTTTGAAATACAACTGTATTTAGCATCAAGGTGATTCCTACTGAACTGCAGGTATTAAATATTCTAAAAACAGCAATGTTCAATTTATGTAGACCATAACTAGCCTTGATAAAGCAACATGGATATGGTGGCATATCAGTGGGCCAGATCTTTATCTCCACATATAACCTATGGGCCAAGTTTGACGAGTGGGTGGAGCCATCCACCTGGCAATGACCTGATGTCATAATGATGTCAAGTGATCCGTTTTTGCCGGTGTGATTTGAAATCAAACTGCGCAGGCAAACATGCCAAGCACTTTCCTGATTGTTGCCACTGGGGAAGCCCTATGCACAGCGTTGACAATGGTAGGTATATGACCTTAAAAGTGGATGGAATATTCTTGCACCAGTCTCACTTCCCCAAGGATTTTGATATTAGGGCAGGCATGCCTACTCCGTGTGCTGAATCTGGCCCACTAACCCAGAGGAAGTGTCTCACCAGCCTCTGCAACTTTATTTCCTGACCTGATCAGGGCATAAAGTGATCACCAAATAAGAGACAGTGCTTTATCTCCCAATCAGGCATGGGAGCATTTGGCTGTTATGTGCCTGGATAACATTTGGGACTATTGCTCTTTCTTCTGTTGCTTAAGGGATTGTGCCAACACACAGGAAAAGAACAAACTGCTGTTGTTTTAATATTTTTTTCTTCTACTACCATTTGTAGGACTATCGGGCAATTAAATAAATCTAATGAGTTCACTGATGGTGAGCATTACCTTCTTCCCAGCTCTGCTAGGCAAGGGCAGGCCCTGTTTTCTGGCCCTTTTCCTATTTTATTTTACAGTTATTGTAACAGAGGGAGTGAATGTACTTGACACAGAGTAAAGGCCAAATTATAAGCTATTTTGACAATCTATAAAAACCTACCCCCTTTAGGATGCACACCTTAATGTGGTGAAGGGGGTTGAGAGTATTGAAGAAGCTGAGAGCAATGTCCTCAGGAGTCTAGACCGAGAGGCTAGACTCCTAGCAGGGGCATCCAAGGCGGAATGGACAAAGCTGAGACACCAGACTAAGATGCATCCAAACTCAGAGGAAGGCAATGGTAAACTACCTCTGAATACCTCTTACCACGAAAACCCTGTGAACAGAGTATCTAAAATGCAACATGAGATAGTGCTGGAAGATGAGACCCCCAGATGAGAAGGCACTCACCGAGCTACTAGGGAAGAACAAAGGACAAGTATGAGTAGCGCTGTGATTAATGACGGAACTGGGTCAAAGCTGAAAGAAGGCCCAGATGCTGATGCGCACAATGTGAAAGGAGAGTTTGGAGTTGCACAATGCACACAATAGGAACATGGAATGTGAGAAGCGTGAACCAGGGGAAGTTAGAAATAGTCAAGCAAGAAATGGAATGCATCAACATTACAATACTTGGAGTGAGTGAATTAAAATGGACAGAAATGGGACATTTTCAATCAGGCAACTACAAAATATTTTATGCACAAAATGAAAAATTAAGAAGAAATGGGGTTGCATTAATAGTGAGAAGTGATGTAGCAAAAGCAATTAGGAGCTACAACACAGGGTCTGAGTGAGTGATATCAATGAGTGGCCAAAGACATATCCCAGTATGGGTTGTTATGTTCCCCCTAATGTGTGGGGAAATTATTTTACTAAAATATACGAACAGGACGCTGATTTTGTCAGATTTAAAGATGCATCTTATGTATTTCCGGAATGGGCCCCAGTTAGTCCCACTGAAATTATAGAGCTTATAACTAAATTAAAAGCCAATAAAGCTCTGGGTTCTGATAACATTCCGGCGGAAGTATTTAAAACAAACGCGGAGTGGTGGGCCCCACTGTTGGCAGCTCTATTTACGCATATAGATCAATCGATGCAAATACCCAGTGATTGGGGAACGGCCATAGTTGTGCCAATATATAAAAAAGGCTCGCTCTATGTTCCGGCTAATTTTAGACCTATAAGTCTTCTAAATATAGTAAGTAAACTTTACTCAGCCCATCTTTATGAAAAATTAGTCGCATGGATGGACCAAAATGAAATATTGGCTCCAGAGCAAGCAGACTTTAGGACTGGTCATTCAACCACGGACCATGCTCTTGTGCTTCATCATTTTGTCAATAAATATAATGGATCTGGTAGTGTGTTGTTTACCGCTTTTATAGACCTAAAAACAGCTTTCGATTCTGTATCAAGAGAGAAGCTTTGGATTAAGCTTGGTCATACTAATATTGATACCCGTTTGTTGGCATTAATATGGGGTCTATATGACAACACATACCTTCGTGTTAGATGCAATAATAACGGCCAGTTAACAAACCCCATTCACACCTTTAAAGGGGTTAAGCAAGGTTGTATACTGGCTCCGCTATTATTTAACATTTATATAAATCCTATTGTTCAAAGGTTGTCATCAATTATATCACATTCTCCAAGATTAGTAGAAATACCGAGACCTATTTTGTTATATGCTGACGATATCGTTCTAATTTCAAGAACGCCTGTAGGTTTGAGACGCCTGTTGTCTGCGTTAGCCCTGTTCTGTTCGGAAGAATCGCTAACAATAAATTATGAAAAAACAAAAGTAATGATTTTCACTAACAAAAGAATTAAACATATATGGAGGATTAATGGGCACCTGATTGATCAAGTTAAGGTATTTAAATATTTGGGGATGACTTTTCAAGCAACTGGTTCATGGTCTCTACATACGAAATCGGCTGTTATGAATGCAAAAAGAACTATGAAGGCTCTATTAGCTTTTTACTATAACAAAGGGGGTCAAATTCCCTCTGCAGCTATAAAAGTTTTTAGAGCAAAAACAATCCCACAATTATTATACGGCTCTCAAGTAACAACTTATGAGAAGTTTGAGCCTTTGGAAGCAGTTCAAAATATTTTTCTTAGGTCTGTTCTTGCAGTTCCCACTTGTGTCCCTAGTTTTATTTTAAGACTGGAAACGGGATTATTGTCCATAGAAGCCCGTGTTTGGTGCCTTAGAATTAATACATGGCTTAAGTTGATATTTAATTCAGTAGGATTGGCTTCACATATCGTCCATTCCACGTGGGAAATGAAGATTATTGACAAAATAGTAAAAATGGGATTTTCAATCCCTTTAATTCTTTCAATGGGTTTTGTAAAAGCCAAAGAGCATATTATTCAAAGAGTTAAAGATGTTGACTTCCAACAACATCTGATGCAGGTCAAAAAACATATGTATAACAGCAATCCTCAGTATCCCATGCCATATCTATCTAAGCTATCTCTACCCAAATATTGTAAGGCGTTTACGTTGGCTAAACTAAATTGCTTGCCATCTGCGATTTTGGAAGGTAGATATAAAAAAATATCTTATACTGATAGAAAATGTCCTTGCGGGGATGGAGAGATTGAGTCACTAATACACGTCCTACTTCATTGCCAATATTATAGTGAGGCTAGATCTCGGCTGATTACCCCGTTAATTACTCACCTTCCTGGAAGAAATGAAACCTTTTATGTTAAATATCTTCTTGCTGACCAACTAGTATATGTAACTGAATCGGTAGCTAAATATTGTGCTACAATTATTAATATCAGAAAAATTTTAACTTCACTCAGTTAAAACTTCTAGGAATTATATAGGTATTTTTATGGTTTTGAGTTTTCCTCATTTGTATGTCAATGTCTTATTGGTCTGTGACCGTAATAAATTCAATTCAATTCGATATCAATGAGATTAAATGGGAAACCTATTAACATAACCATCATCCAAATCTATGCTCCAACAGTAAAAGCAGAAGAGGAATTGGAGAGATTTTATGCAGAAGTACAGGAGGAAATTGATCACACACCAAAACAAGATGTGCTGATAATCATGGGGGACTGGAATGCAAAAGTAGGGAACAGAGAAGAACTAGGAATTGTTGGGAAATGGGGCTTAGGAAATAGAAATGAAACAGGAGACTTATTGAATTCTGTGAATCTTGCAAACACATTTTTTGAGCAACCGAAAAGACGACTGTACACGTGGACATCACCAAATGGGCAATATAGGAATCAAATTGATTATATAATTGGAAACAGAAGATGGAGAAGTTCCATACTTTCTGCAAAAACAAGACCAGGTGCAGACTGCGGTACAGATCATGAACTGGTCGTATCGAAAATCAGAGTAAAGCTAAAGAACAAAAACAAAGCACTCATAATGCCAAAATACAATTTAAATAACATCCCAGAAGAATATAAAGATCAAATAAGGAACAGATTTGAGGTTTTAAACTTAGTGGACAGAGAACCAGAAGAACTGTGGAGTGAAGTCAGAGACATTATCAGGGAAGAATGCAAAAAGACAATACCTCTTGTTAAAAAGAGAGAAAGACCTCAATGGATGACTGACGAAACTCTTAAAATGGTTAAAGAGAGAAGGAAAGCAAAAGCAAGAGGAGATAGAAACATGGTCAGAACCCTAAATGCAACAATACAGTGACTAGTACGTAGGGACAAAGATAACTATTACAATAGTTATTGTATAGAAATAGAAGAGGAAAACAAAAAGGGTAGAACAAGAGCCCTATTCCAAAAGATAAGAGAAATGAAAGGGAAATTTTAACCACGAGTAGGGATGTTGAATAATCAACAAGGGAACACACTGACTGACCGAGATGAAATAAAAGGAAGATGGAAGCAATACACTGAAGAACTCTATAAAAGAGATGCCAGGATGACAGATTCATTCATGGAGGAACCATATGATGAACCAGAAATTTTAGAATGTGAGGTGAAAGCTGCTCTTATAATACTTGGAAGAAACAAATCACCAGGAACAGATGGCATACCAATAGAGTTGCTACAAGCTATTGAGACTGAATCTGTCCAAATTTTGACAAACATTTGTCAAGAAATATGGAAAATTAAACAATGGCCCACAGACTGGAAGCGTTCAGTATATATCCCAATTCTAAACAAAAGGTATCCCAGGGAATGCAAACTATTGCCTTAATATCTCATGTAAGTAAAGTAATGCTCAAGATTCTACAACAAAGGCTCTTACCATATATGGAGCGAGAAATGCCAGACGTCCAAGCTGGATTTAGCAAGCAAAGAGGCAGCAGAGATCATATCACAAACATACGTTGGATAATGGAATGGACCAAGGAATTTCAGAAGAAAATCACCCTGTGCTTTATAGATTACAGCAAAGCCTTTGACTGTGAAGCTCATGAAAAACTATGGAATGCTTTAAAAGAAATAGGGGTGCCACAGCATCTGATTGTCCTGATGCGCAAGCTTTACTCTAGACAAGAGGCTACTGTAAGGACAGAATATGGAGAAACCAAGTGGTACCAAATCGGAATGGGTGTGAGACGGGTGAATTTTATCACCCTATGCAAACAATACCATACTCGTAGCAGAAACCAGTAATGATTTGAAACAAATGCTGATGAAAGTTAAAGAGGAAAGCACAAAAGCAGGACTACAGCTGAATGTCAGGAAGACTAAAGTAATGACAACAGAAGATTTATGTAGCTTTAAAGTTGACAATGAGGACATTGAACTTGTCAAGGATTATCAATACCTCGGCACAGTCATTAACCAAAATGGAGACAATAGTCAAGAAATCAGAAGAAGGCTAGGACTGGGAAGGGCAGCTACGAGAGAACTAGAAAAGGTCCTCAAATGTAAAAATGTATCACTGAACACCAAAATCAGGATCATTCAGACCATGGTATTCCTGATCTCCACGTATGGATCTGAAAGATGGAGAATGAAAACAGCAGATAAGAGAAAAATCCACTCATTTGAAATGTGGTTTTGGAGGAGAGCTTTGTGCATTCCATGGACTGCAAAAAAGACAAATAATTGGGTGTTAGAATAAATAAAACCATAACTGTCACTAGAAGCTAAAATAATGAACCTGAGATTATCATATTTTGGACACATCATGAGAAGACCTGATTCACTAGAAAAGGCAATAATGCTGGGGAAAACAGAAGGGAGTAGAAAAAGAGGAAGGCCAAACAAGAGATGGATTGATTCCATAAAGGAAGCCACAGACTTGAACTTACAAGATCTGAACAAGGTGGTTCATGACAGATGTTCTTGGAGGTCACTGATTCATAGGGTCGCCATACGTCGTAATTGACTTGAAGGCACATAAAAACCTATGAAATATGGGTGCAGTAAACCAAATCTGGATGATGGCACGCATAAACTAATCGTGCTGTGTGAATCCTGCTCCCCCCAAGCTCCTAATAGCAGAGAGTTTATTGACGCCAGCAGTTTGTATAGAGAAGGATACGTTTTTATGCAGCATAAGCCTAAGTGAAACTGCAACAACTTTTTGCCCGTCTGACAATAGAAAGCATAAAAAGAAACAAAAAGTATGGTTGACAATGAAAAGTGAAGAAGGAAGAAATAAAGTTGTTCTTGAAATCAAAAGAACATAAGAACATAAGAACATAAGAACATAAGAAGAGCCTGCTGGATCAGGCCAGTGGCCCATCTAGTCCAGCATCCTGTTCTCACAGTGGCCAACCAGGTGCCTGGGGGAAGCCCGCAAACAGGACCCGAGTGCAAGAACACTCTCCCCTCCTGAGGCTTCCAGCAACTGGTTTTCAGAAGCATGCTGCCTCTGACTAGGGTGGCAGAGCACAGCCATCACAGCTAGTAGCCATTGATAGCCCTGTCCTCCATGAATTTGTCTAATCTTCTTTTAAAGCCATCCAAGCTGGTGGCCATTACTGCATCTTGTGGGAGCAAATTCCATAGTTTAACTATGCGCTGAGTAAAGAAGTACTTCCTTTTGTCTGTCCTGAATCTTCCAACATTCAGCTTCTTTGAATGTCCACGAGTTCTAGTATTATGAGAGAGGGAGAAGAACTTTTCTCTATCCACTTTCTCAATGCCATGCATAATTTTATACACTTCTATCATGTCTCCTCTGACCCGCCTTTTCTCTAAACTAAAAAGCCCCAAATGCTGCAACCTTTCCTCGTAAGGGAGTCGCTCCATCCCCTTGATCATTCTGGTTGCCCTCTTCTGAACCTTTTCCAACTCTAGAATATCCTTTTTGAGATGAGGCGACCAGAACTGTACACAGTATTCCAAATGCGGCCGCACCAGAAATTTATACAACGGCATTATGATATCGGCTGTTTTATTTTCAATACCTTTCCTAATTATCGCTAGCATGGAATTTGCCTTTTTCACAGCTGCCGCACACTGGGTCGACATTTTCATTGTGCTGTCCACTACAACCCCGAGGTCTCTCTCCTGGTCGGTCACCGCCAGTTCAGACCCCATGAGCGTATATGTGAAATTCAGATTTTTTGCTCCAATATGCATAATTTTACACTTGTTTATATTGAATTGCATTTGCCATTTTTCCGCCCATTCACTCAGTTTGGAGAGGTCTTTTTGGAGCTCTTCGCAATCCCTTTTTGTTTTAACAACCCTGAACAATTTAGTGTCGTCAGCAAACTTGGCCACTTCACTGCTCACTCCTAATTCTAGGTCATTAATGAACAAGTTGAAAAGTACAGGTCCCAATACCGATCCTTGAGGGACTCCACTTTCTACAGCCCTCCATTGGGAGAACTGTCCGTTTATTCCTACTCTCTGCTTTCTGCTTCTTAACCAATTCCTTATCCACAAGAGGACCTCTCCTCTTATTCCATGACTGCTAAGCTTCCTCAGAAGCCTTTGGTGAGGTACCTTGTCAAACGCTTTTTGAAAGTCTAAGTACACTATGTCCACTGGATCACCTCTATCTATATGCTTGTTGACACTCTCAAAGAATTCTAATAGGTTACTGAGACAGGACTTTCCCTTGCAGAAGCCATGCTGGCTCTGCTTCAGCAAGGCTTGTTCTTCTATGTGCTTAGTTAATCTAGCTTTAATCATACTTTCTACCAGTTTTCCAGGGACAGAAGTTAAGCTAACTGGCCTGTAATTTCCGGGATCCCCTCTGGATCCCTTTTTGAAGATTGGCGTTACATTTGCCACTTTCCAGTCCTCAGGCACGGAGGAGGACCCAAGGGACAAGTTACATATTTTAGTTAGCAGATCAGCAATTTCACCTTTGAGTTCTTTGAGAACTCTCGGGTGGATGCCATCCGGGCCCGGTGATTTGTCAGTTTTTATATTGTCCATTAAGCTTAGAACTTCCTCTCTCGTTACCACTATTTGTCTCAGTTCCTCAGAATCCCTTCCTGCAAATGTTAGTTCAGGTTCAGGGATCTGCCCTATATCTTCCACTGTGAAGACAGATGCAAAGAATTCATTTAGCTTCTCTGCAATCTCCTTATCGTTCTTTAGTACACCTTTGACTCCCTTATCATCCAAGGGTCCAATCGTCTCCCTAGATGGTCTCCTGCTTTGAATGTATTTATAGAATTTTTTGTTGTTGGTTTTTATGTTCTTAGCAATGTGCTCCTCAAATTCTTTTTTAGCATCCCTTATTGTCTTCTTGCATTTCTTTTGCCAGAGTTTGTGTTTTTTTTTATTTTCTTCATTCGGACAAGACTTCCATTTTTTGAAGGAAGACTTTTTGCCTCTAAGAGCTTCCTTGACTTTGCTCGTTAACCATGCTGGCATCTTCTTGGCCCTGGCGGTACCTTTTCTGATCTGCGGTATGCACTCCAGTTGAGCTTCTAATATAGTGTTTTTAAACAACTTCCAAGCATTTTCGAGTGATGTGACCCTCTGGACTTTGTTTTTCAGCTTTCTTTTTACCAATCCCCTCATTTTTGTGAAGTTTCCTCTTTTGAAGTCAAATGTGACCGTGTTGGATTTTCTTGGCAATTGGCCAGTTACATGTATGTTTAATTTAATAGCACTGTGGTCACTGCTCCCAATTGGTTCAACAACACTTACATCTCGCACCAGGTCCCGGTCCCCACTGAGGATTAAGTCCAGGGTTGCCGTCCCTCTGGTCGGTTCCATGACCAAAGGCACTCAGAAACAAGAAGCCTTGAAAATGATTATGATGCTAATACTGGTTCTACACTATGTCACACCAAATGGAGAACAAAGCTCCATGAAAAGCTTTCTGATCCTTTTTAACTGAAGATGTCAGGGACTGAACTCAATACCTAAAAGATCATTTCACCCCTTATGTTCCCAAACAAGCACTGCACATTGGAGGACAGCAGACAGCGTCTTAACAGGAGGTCTGTTTCATATGATGTAGCAATCGGGCCTTTAGTGTGGTGGCACTTATCCTTTGGAATGCCCTCCCATTGCCTATGAGACAGGCACTAACACTGTTGTCTTTTTGGTGCCAACTGAATACCTTCCTCTTTCAACAAGCCTTACAAGTGGAGATATTTATCCCAGTGTCCACATGTATTGGAACTATTTTTAACTGTTTCTATATGTGGAGTTGTTTTTCAATGTTTGTATTGTTTTTATAGATGGCATTGTTTTTACACTAGTTTTATATGTTTTATGATTGTATATTTTATTGTTGTAACCTGCCAGTGTGGTGTAGTGGTTATGGTGTTGTACTACTACCTGGGAGACCAGGGTTTGAATCCCCACAAAGCTCACTGGGTGACCTTCGGCCAGTTACTGCTTCTTAGCCTCAGAGGAAGGCAGTGGTAACCCCCCTCTGAATACCGCTTACCATGAAAATTCTATTCACATGGTCACCATAAGTTGGAATCGACTTGAAGGCAGTAATTTACATTAACCTGCCCTGGGACCTTGTGGTGAAGCTGGGTAAGAATCTAAATAAATAAATAACTTCTGCATGTAAAACATGTGAACTACCACTGAGTTGCGGTCCTTCCTCATATGCCTGTTGCTTTAAAATGTTCCATACAGCATTTGTATTGATCTTGTAAACCAGTTGTGTTTGTTGTTCTCTGTGATAATTTGAATTCCTCATGCATTATGTACTGATGGAGGTTTCTGTTCAATTCATTTGCTTACCTGGTCACTGGTAATCTATACTCCTTTAACCAATAGATGAACACAGGTAAGCATTCATCAATATTATTGAAGGCACAAGCAGGACTTGCAACAAAAGGTTTCAGCATGGAGTGCTCCTGTTCAGGACTTGAGCCAGCCAGCCATGTCACTTTATGAGATACTCCATTCCATTCTCCCACCACTTCCCAGTTTTCCATTTTCCACTTTCCAAGAGTCAATCAGCATCCCATGGCCATTGGACCCTTGCAAATGAGTTATTAGTTCTTAATGAACATTTTAAAAAATAAATTAGGAACTTCCTGATTGGAGGAAAGGCCTGAGAGTCACTGAGTTTATCACCCTGCACAGCCCCAGAGAGCAACAGAGCCTGAAGTGTCTCATGTCAGAAGTGTTTGTATGATACAGAAGCAGTTTAGTGTAATAAACCCAGATGGCTCAAGCTGTTCCACATGCTAAATGAGTAAATGACAGATCTCAGGCTTACCAGTCTGCCAGCCTCTCATGTTGTGTGATACAGTGGATGCTTAAAGAATCTGAGCTCACATCATATTTGAATTCAGTCAACCAGCAAAGGAAATCAGGCACTCATTACTGAATTATAAGCCACCCACCATCACTCGTTGCCCTCATAAGCATTTGGGTGGGAGAGACTAGCCTGATGGGTTCAGCAAACCAAATCATCCATCATTTGGTTCAGTCAATCACATACTTTAAAAATGTTCAAGGCGAATCAGTTTACATTAATTACTGACACACTTCATTTGCATACAACTGATATAGTTCATTTGGATACAACGGTTTTTCTCCACCCGCTTACCTGCCTATGCTATGACAAAAGCCTGTAATCAGTTCAGTGCTGCAACAATTACTTAGTACTTGAAAAACCGGTCAGCAATGCACCTTCCATTTTACGGGCTCCTGTTCCAAGGAGGAGTCTCACTAATTGCTAAAGAAAGGGACTTCCACAGCGTAAGAGGTAGATAACTAGGCTGATGTATTGAGCCCCAAACTACTGTTTGCTTGCAATTTGTGCACACAGAAAAGGAAAACTAAATCAATTCAATCTGATCAATCCTTCTCTCAACAAAATCAACTTAATCCATGTACATTTTGCTAGATCAAACAGTTTAAACAGTGCAGCTGCCCCTTGCCTTGCACAGAGGAAGCATAAGAAGTTCATTGCTGAGGAATCAGATGTTACAGCGTGCAGAGTGATGGATAAGCAGGAAACTATGCTTGCTAAGGGGGATAAAGCTGCCCTATAATCTGTGGGAAGAGCTGGTGGTGAGCTATTAAGGATGCAGCTAATAGTATTCCCATTAATCACTTGATGACATTCAGCAGGAAAGAAAAACAGGCTGCTGTGCAGAAAAGGGTCATCAGTGGGTACTTGGTGCAGAAAGGTGAAGGAGAAAAGGCTTGAGCACTGGTAGCTCATTTGCTTCATGGCAGAGATGGGCAAATCTGTCTATTGTTGGTCCTGGTCAGTTTCACATGTTTTTACCCATAATTCATTCCATTTCTGCATCAATCCCCTCTCAAAACATGCATTCAACAAGTACTTTGATACATTCAAAAAGCTGAAAACTGCACTGCGACATTCAGAGCCTTGCTAAATGTTAATTAGTGGATCCAATCAGGGCCCATGCATAACACGCCAAAATTCTGGCCTATGTATCAACCTTCATTGGGTTCTTCCCTGGTTCGATTTGCTCAGCAGCAACCCAGTGGAACAGGGAGGAAAACACAAACCATGACTCAAAACCACAAACTCAAAAATTATAACTGAAAAAACTTCAACAGGGAATACATACCAGGTTCTTATCCGAAGCCTTTTCAGGACAGCAGCAGAAAGTGATAATGATTTGCAGACATCCAAGCAGTTTTCCAGCCAAAATGACACACACAGCACAAAAGTGCCATCCTTCTTGGTTCATCATGGCTTCACCATGGCTCTAGTCTGTGCATCCACTTTTCATCTGCCTGCCATATGTAGACCACATACGGTTCATATAAACACTAAATTCCAATCTACACACTAGTCTGACAGGTGCAGTCATTTTGTATAAGAATCTACAGCTTCAGTTCTTCAAAGCACCCATATCCCGTTGCTAAACAGAGTAATGAAGCATTGTCTCTCAGCTTAACCAACCTCCAAGGATTGTTGTGAGGGCAGAATAGGGAGGAGACAATGCTGTATGCCGCCTTGAGTTCCTTTGAAGAAACAACAACATCATCATCAACAACAATTGAATAGACTAGTCTTGGCAACTGTACTATATTCATTTGTTCTTCAAACTGCATTAGGGCACAAACGTACAACCTCTCAGCACAGCTGAAACACCTCTAGCAACCTATGTTTACCAAGCAACTGTCGGCAACCTTCTACACTATGGTTTGCTTCCCACACTGTACCTGGGGATACCTAGGAAGGGACTCAGTTTGTCTGCCACTCACATAGGTTGCCTGTTTTCAAAATTAAGAGGGGGGGTTTTAACTTTATGGAGAGTTTATTTGTTGCATTTATGCCTCACCTTGCCATTTAAAAAAATGCCCAAGGCAGATAGCAATAAAATCTACACTAGAAAACTAACTGACCCACAGACAAGCAACCAACAGGACAATAAAATCAGAGAGAAGATAAAAAATGGTGGCTAGTTAAAACCACAATTAAATTGGAAACCAAAAATGTGCAATTATGCAGTTCCTTCATCTCACATGGTTATAGAAGCCTCACTGTTTTATCTTCTCTGCCATGGGAAGAAGGAAAGCAAGCAAAAGTCATGTACCCTTGGCTCTAGTACAAATTTATATTATTTTGTTGAAATAAACATTTTAAACCAGAATAGACATTTTAGGGTACACATGATATATATATATATATATATATATATATATATATATATATATATATATATATATATATATATATACACATTTATTCCAAGATTATTTTTTTCAGAGATAAACTGCAGGGAATGGCTCAGTTCACATGTAATGCTAACCCAAACCACAACTAAGCCTGAACGCATAAGTAAGTGCGCTCACAGAAAGCAAATAGCAGGTGCTTTCCTCCTCCTTTGGTCATGCTGTTGCACTACTGTGAGTGAAGCCATCCTTTACCTTAGCGTGTCATCTGAACTGAGGGCTCATGGTGTATCTTCTCCAGATAAAGGAAGATTGTTAAGCCATAGAACAAACCCTGGCTACAGCAGTGGGCTTGTCTGGAGCAAGATAATCCATGAGTCCAGCTTCAGAGGCAACACTAAGGCAACCCACGACTTAGCTCATAGTACTGCAGCAGCAACATGCTGGAGGAACGTGCCCTCAGTCTCCTCCGCCGGGAACCTACACATTTGTGCTAAACTATAGTTAGGCTTAGTGTTATGTGCAAACTGGGCCTATGCCAACTTGATTCATTAGCAAAGAGCAGAGTTCTTTATATAATGTCTGATAAGGAATTCTTAAAAAAAAGAAAAAGAAAAAACTTGCCTAGAAATATGCTAATCAAGAGACTAAAAAGTTCCAACTACATTAAGTTCAAATTTGAACCCAATGAACTATCTTTAATTCCCCCCATCCACATTTCCCCATGCCCCTTGAGGGACGTGAAAAGGTATTTTTCTTTCACTTGGCTCTCTGATTCAAACCTGTGCATGTCTACTTTGAAAACAGGATAGTTTCATGTCTGAATTTTGCTTAGGTGGGAGTGATTGAAAGTGAAGGATAGCACAAGATATATAAAAATGCCTGGAGCTGTGCATGCTTGGTAAAGTCTCCTATCTCCTGCTGTGCATGAAATTACATTTCAAGCACCATTGTATCAGTTTTCTTGTCTCAGAATTTCCATCAGTCAATCACAGAGGTCCTGCCAAAGTTTTTACTAAAGTAAACTTCCCATTGCTAAACATTTCCATCTTCTAGGTGGCATTAGTACATACAAAAGTAGTTTGTCTATAAAGGAAATTTATGATTATATAAAAAAATAGGTGTGGAACGGAAAAGGTACATGTCTCCAACATAACTGGATCTGGGTTAAAAAATAGCTAAGGAAATTTTGCTCCAAAACACCTCTACCCATCTGAATTATTCTCACTCTGAGGTCTGCAAAATTGCAAAAGCCTTGGGCAGGCAAAGGAAATGAGTATAAGCATATGTGTAGCGGACTGCTGTAAAGCTCATTCTTTACCTGGTACTAGGCAAACATGTGCCTAAACTTTTGCCTTGTGCAAAACCCAGCCCTCAAGGTAAGCAGAACAGGTGTTCTTGGGCTCCAGGGACAATGTATGAAACAATGGGTACTTCTGGACTGTTGCTATTTTCCCATGGGATCCAGTCGCATACTGGCAAATTCAGGTTGTACATTTACCATTGATTGGGAGCTCTCGTGCAACAAACTCACTTCCCTAAAAGACTGGACTTTTTGCAATAAGCGAAGTGACAGGGAAATGCATTGAAAAGTGTGTACATAACACTTGCTTTGATCCAATGTCATCTAACCTCTCCACAAACAATTTGGAATGAATGCTCAATAAACAGGGCATCCGGGAGCACCAAAAGAGAGGACAGAGTGTTCTGTTACCATGGTCCGTTGAACCGACATACATTTCATCTATGCGGGGTGGCAGAGGAATCTGCCTTGTACCAAGACAGACCATTGGTCCAATTAGCTCATTATTGTGTGTGTTAAAAAAAAATTAGCCCTTGGTAGTCCAAAGTACCTGCTTATGAATATTATTTGCAAGAATAAAAGTCAAATGCCTTAGGATTGTACAAAGTACTAATGACTTAAGGGAACTTGCTTAAGATATTTGCTAACTGCCTGGAACTTGGTTGTCTTAAAGCTTGTGATGCAAAACCACGATGTGTTTATGAAATAGAAACAGTGTGGTCAGCGAGGCAAAAGAATCAAATGTTGTGCTAAGAAGTAGAAATGTTAACCGTTGGGAAAAAGGGGAACAAATAAACAAAAGCAGAGATAGTGAAGTAATGAGAAAGAAAGGGGGCTCTAACGAAATTAACTTGTGTAACTGTGAAAGGTATAAAAAACCTTCTGCTTGAAGGGGTGGGTGTGCTCCTTGTTACCTCACCCCTTGTGTGAGGCATGGTGTACCTTTATTGCAATAAACTCAGAGTGCCTTGGACTCGAAATACCCGTGTAAGTAGTTATTATTGTCTCCGCCTGGAAGAACCATAAGTCATTCTTATGACATGTGCTTACAACAGAGGCAGAGACGCTGTGGCCCTCCAGCTGTTGTTGGACTCCAGTTCCTATTAGTTCCGGCCAATCTGGCCATTGGTCAGGGATGATGGGAGCTGGAGTCCAATAACATTTGTAGGGCCACAGATTCCCCATCCCTTGTCTACACCCACTGCCAGCAACCCTCCAGGATTTCAAGACAGAGTTCTTTCCCAGCCCTGTTTGGAGATGCTGAGGTTTGAATCTGGGACCTTTTGCATGCAGAGCATGCAGCTCTACCACTGAGCAAGCCAGGACACAGGTGGTGTAGCTGGATCAGGGAGAAAACCAAAGATGAATAGGCAGAATTCATGGAAAGACAAGGCACAGCTATGAAGTTGTTGACCAGAGCTGATTTTTAAGGGGATCACTGAGTTGCAGGGGGAAGGAGGAATCAGCAAAAATCTCCTCTGCTTACTCCAGCAGCTGCATCCTTTAAGTAACGTTCTGTTCATAGGAGCCCTGGAGCTATATGCTTATTTTTATATCTCTGCATTTTAAAATGGTTGCTACTTGCCCTGAATCTGAGGAATAATCATAATGATGATTATGATTATAATTATTATTAAGGCTCGGTTAATAACTTTACCCTTTCATTTATTTGCCCAGACATTGCAGCATGCTGGGTGAGCTGGCTTTTTTGAGAATTTATCCATGGTGTTGCATTTTTATATTGTGCTTTATTATGCTGCTTTGTTTCTGCTTTCTGTTTTAAACTGTGGTTTTTTTCAAAACTATTTTCATATGGCGTTGTGATACCTTTTCTCTTTTTAAGACTAGCATAAAAATGTTTTATTTATTTATTTATTTATTTATTTATTTATTTATTTATTTATATCCCACCTTTTCTTCAAGGAGCTCAATGTGGTGTAGATGATTCTCTCTCCTCCTCATTTAATCCCCACAACAATCCTGTGAGGTAGGTTATGCTGAGAGGCAGTTACGGGCCCAAGGTCACCCAGCGAGCTTCATTTCACCTTTTCTTTAGAATCAATATATTTACCGTACAGCTTTCCCCCAAATGCTTCTTTGTACTCCTTACTCAGTACCACCAAGCTTCCACATTGCAGGGTTAAGCTGTGGAAACAACACCCATGTTCTCTAAGGGCAGAAAACACATCACTGTTCTGCCAGTTCCAGTGCGTCTCTACCTCTCTCTTCTGAAAATGGAGGCACACAATGCTAGTCAAACCCCAGCCTTTTTTACTGTAAAACCTGGTGGGATCAGCTCGAGTACATTTTTTAAAAATTCAGCTTCAAAGAGATTTTGCAGAAGATCATCAACCCATTCCTCTCCCGGTGTGGCTACTGGAAAGGCTTTGATCTGCAGACTAGTGTGTTTATAGCCCTAAGACTTCTCTGCTTGAGGGGCTGCTGTTTAATTTCTTTCATCACTCACCCCAATACATATTACACTTCTGCAACTAATACACACTGGGCAACAGGGACACTAAACTGCTGTGAAATACAAGGGGAGACCGACCTGGCCCCATCCATCCGCCAGAGAAGGAGCCACTGGGGGCTCTTCTTCTTCCCTCCATACCAGAAAGCACCAATGCCACTTGCCCCTGGGAGGGCAGCACACTCTGGTCTTGCCATTGGCCAGGGGACCAAGAGTCACTGGAAGGCTACTCCCCTGCCCCTCAGGAAGAACATTCTGGCAAGGAGGAGACCAACCTGGCCTCATGTTGGAAGTGGGGCAAGAGCCACTCCTGTTTTGTTTAAGCTCCAGAAGGAAGATAGAGCTAGGGTCCTCCAGATGGATAGGCTTTGTTTACCTTTTACCTGTGATGCTGTGACTGACTTCCTTCTGTCTCGACTCTGTGATGCCTTTAGGGAAGCTTACCTGCCCTTCCTCCTTCTGCCCTTTCCACTCCTTTCTTCTCTGGCTGTCCGGGAGAGAGGAGACATTCCTTTGTCTCTGCTCTCTCCTAGCATGGGGCTAACTCCCGCACCTGGACGTTATGCCTCCAACTTAGCTAATTAGTTAGAACTAGGTATGCCTTTTCTATCTACTATGTATTTCTATAAATAAAGTAGCTTTTCTTTTACTAAGACTTTTACAAAGTCTCAAGTCTCAGTGATGCTGATGCAGGGTAAAAGCCTGCTTTCTTAGGCAAACGCACACACACGCTGGCACACTCACATTTCAACATCTGCTGTTACTCTCTGCTGCTGTAGTGCTGCTTTTAAACGAAATTAAGCAACACAACTACACACAGTGCCACACCTCATCCATCAGAAATAGAAGCAGAAGCTGCAGGAAGCTTGTCCCTCCCTGCCTGCTGGGAAAAAGCAGCAACACTTTGTAACTAAGAACTAAGAACTGAGTTTGCTTTTTCCCTCCTCCCTCCCTTTACATACAGTGCCTTGCAAAAGTACTCAGACCCCTGACCAATGCTCTCATCTTACTGAATTACAAATAGTACACTGTAATTTTGTTCTATATGATATTTTATTTTGAAACACTGAAACTCAAAATTATTGTAAGGTGACATTGGTTTTATGTTAGGAAATGTTTGTAAGAAATATAAGAAACTGAAACATGTTGCTTCCATAAGTATTCAACTCTCACACATTAATATTTGGTAGAGCCACCTTTCGCTGCAATAACAGCTTTTAAGTCTTTTGAAATAGGTATGTACCAGCTTTGCACACAGTGTTGGAGGGATTTTGACTAATTCTTTTTGACAGATTTGCTCCAGGTCGTTCAGGTTGGTTGGACGTCACTTTAGGACAGCAATTTTCAAAGAGTGCCACAGAAACTATCAGCACAAAATCTCCCAGCTTCCAAAGAACTGCAGGAACATCCCATCAACTACATTTCTCTAGAGCAACATAAAAATAAGTCCATCAGCCTAGTGGTTCTCTGATTTTACACACACGCACACACACATGCACATGCACGCACACACACGGCAAAAAGATGCTTATAATTTAAGAACGTAACTATAGCCAACAAATATTTCTATCAAACTTCTAAAAGCAGGGAAATTGGGCAGCTATAGTGAATGCACCAGGGGAGCAGGAGACCTGATCTCCTCTCTGAGATATTGGACTGCCCTACAAATTGGTCAAAATACAAACACAAAAGGGAACCCCTTGGGGAGTCCCGAGGGCAAGGGTGCTACCCCCTTCTATTATTTGCTTAATATATTAATAATGTTTTTAACCCTTTTTTAAAGTTGTTTTTTTAATGTTTTTTTAAAATGTTTTTAACACTGTTTTGCTTTAATGTATTTTAAAATCTGTTTTTATGATGTTTTAAAGTGTTTTTAGCACTTTGTTTGCCACCCTGGGCTCCTGCTGGGAGAAAGGGTGGGATACAAATTAAATAATAATAAATAAAAATTGGGTTTTTCTTTCATAGTCCAATCCACTTCCTGTGTAGCTTGGAATAATTTGGTAATGTGTGCCTCTGAGCATATGGTGAGTGGTGGCAGCACCTGCCATCTCCAAAGATGGAGAATTACATTTTTGTATTTGCTGGTGTTCTTACTTTGCTTCTTTCCTGTGTTACTACTGTTTCTACAGAGAATCTAACCTAGAAAATTATATTTCACTCACTCCTTGAAGGGGAAAAACTGCCATCACTTGCAATATACATTTCTTTTACCCTTCAAATGGGCTCCCCTAGATGATGATGATGATAATGGTTATTATTACTAGATTTCTAACCCACTCTTTGCCATAAGGTCCTAGGGCGGGTTACAACAATGTAATAGCACAATACTAAAATCAGTTAAAACAATTTACCACCAAAAGAATAGGGTGGGTCCTAAATTATTATTATTATTATTATTATTATTATTATTATTATTATTATTATTATTATTATTATTATTATTATTATTATTATTATTAAAGGGACCATTTTCTGACAAGCAGCTACTCCCACAGCAATCCGTTTTCTTGTTCACTGGCAAAATACCCTTTTGGGAAAGGTCCTTTGCAAAAGGAGACAGAGGGAGAGAGAGAATCCTACCACAACCCACTGAATTCAGTTGCCACTATTGCTTCTCCTAAGCATTCTGCACATGTTACATACTTTAGAGGGCACGTGTATGGACTTAGCCCCACCCCAAAGCTGTGCTCTTCCTCCTGCCCCGTTGTCACTATGTTGTGTGTAACTTCTGCAGCAATGAACTACCTCAGTGCATGAAGGCTCTGTGCCATTTAGCATCCCGGTTGCACAGGGCTCTAAATCCCATGGGGACTCTCCACCCAGAGAAATGGCTCCCTGCTGGAGAGGTTATGCTCACCATTGTGGGAGTGAGGGCAGGAGGAGAAGCATCACCACAATGTTGGTGGTGGTGCTAACTGCGTGGCAAGACGGTCCCTTTTTCACTGCCTGCCCTCTACAGGTAGGTAACACATCAAGAAGACTCTAGTTAATGAAGTTTTCATTATCTGTAACCAATGTGCATTCACAGTCAGGGTAGGTAATCCAAGGTTAAAAAGGGTAGGATTTTTCTTCTCATCCTTGCAATGCATGCTCATGGATTCATGGATACAGTTAACACAACTGATCTGTACTGGTGAAGACACTGGGACAGAGGGCCCCTCGCTGGATCGTCACCTTGTAGTGGTGAGTGGGCTTGCGTGTTCCAATGAACCCTGTGAGAGATGCCGTCGGGAGTCATGTACTCCCAGCAGGGTCACCCATGGCGGTAAGGTCAAGGGAGAGGAACCAGACAAAGAACGATCCAAGAAAGTCCTCAATGGCAGAACAGGCGGAGGATAACAATGTGTATGTTACAACAGCTGTGAAGGCGGATGAAGGCTGCAGCAGATAAAAGACTTCCAATTGTCGTGGTATCCATGCCATTGGATCAAAGCCTTTTTCTGTCAAGATAGTGTGTTGATTGTTGTGCACCGATCTCCCCACATAAAACAAATTCACGCACAGGCATCTTCCAACCAAACCAAACCAAAAGTCCCATGGCGATCGGCAAATGGCAACAGGGGCAGGACTGTGAAGTCTGGAAGCCCCTAGTCATGGACTGGCACATGGGTGGTGGATATAGACTCAGTCGTCCTGGCTCAAGGACCGAGGCAGTTGAGTAGTTCACCAGCTGTATTCACGACTGAGCAGTCCTATTCAGGATCCCCTCTGCTCACCCCATATGGGGAGGGGGCTAGAAAAGGTGCCCTAAACATAGTCTGCCTCATCTCTCTCCCTGACTGGATCACCGCGTCCAGTGGGGTCACCACTTAGCGGTTGCAAAAGACAAATGAACTTTGGAATGTGGAATATACGGACATTGCTGGACAATACAGATAGTGGACATCCTGAACGCAGGACTGCCATCATCGCGAGGGAGTTGAGACGTTTTAATATTGAGATAGGAGCACTCCAAGAAACTCGAAGAGCAGGAGAGGGACAATTGAAGGAAGAAAAAGGAGGTTACACCTTCTTCTGGAAAGGACTGCCTGAACAAGAATGACGAATACATAGAGTAGGCTTTGCTATTAAAAATGATCTCGTGAAGCTCTTGTCAGAAGTTCCTACTGGCATTAATGAATGACTCTCAACTCTCCGATTAAAACTCTCCCAAAACCAGCAGGCAACTATTGTAAGTGCTTATGCACCAACATTAGATGCTGATGAAGACATCAAGGAAAATTTTTATACCCAGCTGGACACCATCCTATCAGAGATACCTAAGGAGGATAAAATTATCCTCCTCGGCGATTTCAATGCAAGAGTTGGGCGTGATTTTGATTTATGGCCAGAAACCATTGGGAAAGAAGGAGTTGGCAATAGCAACCTGAATGGAATTCTACTTCTGACTAAATGTGCAGAGCATAATCTTGTTATCACAAACACACTCTTTCGCCAGAAAGATAAATTTAAAACATCATGGAAGCACCCTTGGTCGAAGCACTGGCATCTCCTGGATTATGTAATTGTCCATGCCAGAGATCGTCGTGATGTACTCCTCACCAGGGCCATGACGAGCGCCGATGACTGCAGGACATATCACCGATTAATTCTATCCACTATGGCCATTAATATTGTTCCTCAACGTAGGTTCCAAGGAAGAAAACCAAGGCATAAAATGAACATCCACACCCTTCAAGATCCTATTAAGCGAGCTTGCTTTCAAACAACTCTCAAGAAACATCTACCTACGGAACTTCCTGAAAACGCTGAGGAACACTTGATTAAACTGAAGACTTCCATTATTGCAGCATGTGAACAAACGATTGGATACCAAACTAAGAAACATCAGGACTGGTTTGATGAGAATGATAGTGAGATTGAACATATCCTTGACAAGAAAAGGAAAGCCTTCCAGGTATGGCAAAAAGACATTAACTGTGCTGCTAAGAAAAAAATCTATGCCAGTGCAAAGGCTGAGGTCCAAAGAAGAACTAGAGAAATTAAGAACGCCTGGTGGATAAAGACAGCTAAGAAATCCAGCATTTTGCAGATGCTCATGATGCACGGGGCTTTTTTAATGCCACAAAGGCAATCTACGGACCAACAAATTATGGTACAAATCCCTTATGTTCAATAGATGGTACCAAACTTCTAAAGAACAAAGAGTCTATTGCACTGCGTTGGAAAGAGCATTACCACGACCTCCTTAATCGTAACTCTATTGTGGCTGATGAGGTCTTCTCGCAAATCCCGCAACAGCAAATTAGAGATGAGCTTGCAGTATCCCCTAATTTGGATGAAGTCAGTAAAGCCATTAATCAAACAAAGAATAACAAAGCTAGTGGACCTGATGGGATTCCTACTGAAGTCTTTAAAGAAGGTGGGCCTGAACTTACACAACAACTTCATAAGCTCATCAAAAAAATCTGGATGAGGGATCCTGGAAGACTTTAGGGATGCCATAATTATCACTCTTTTCAAGAAGGGTGATAGAACAGGTTGTGGGAACTACCGAGGCATCTCTCTTCTTGCTACCACAGGTAAAATCCTTGCAAGGATCCTCGCAAATCGCCTCCTACCTATCTCAGAAGACATCCTCCCTGAATCCCAAAATGGTTTCTGCCCTTCCAGGGGGACAGTGGACATGATCTTCACTGCACGACAGCTTCAAGAAAAATGCAGGGAGCAAAACCAACCTCTGTATATGGCATTTATTGATCTGACTAAGGCCTTTGATACTGTAAATCAAACTGCTCTCTGGACCATCCTTCTGAAAATTGGATGCCCTGATAAATTTGTGAATGTTTTGCGACTCCTCCATGACAACATGACGGCGACAATTTTGGATAACAATGGCTCTCAAAATGATCCATTCAAAGTGGGATCAGGCGTCAAACAGGGATGTGTCATTGCTCTGACCTTATTTGCTATTTTTATCGCCATGATTCTACACCTTGTTGAGGGGAAACTTCCCATTGGCGTGGAAATCATATATCGAAGAGATGGAAAGCTTTTTAATCTCAGTAGGCTGAAAGCAAAAAGTAAGGTAATTACAACCTCTGTCATAGAACTTCAATATGCCGATGATAATGTAGTCTCCGCACATTCAGAGGAAGATCTTCAAACTATCCTAATTGTCTTTGCAGAAGCATATGAAAAGCTTGGCCTCTCACTTAACATCAAAAAAACCAAAGTGCTTCATCAGCAAGTGTGAACCAATCCCTCTGTAGCACCATCAATCCAGCTTAATGGTGCGACGCTGGAGAATGTTGATCACTTTTCTTATCTTGGCAGCCATCTCTCTGTAAAAGCTGACATCAATGCTGAAATTCAGCATCGTCTGAGCTCTGCGAGTGCTGCATTCTCCCAAATGAAGCGTAGAATGTTCCAGGATCGGGATATTTGCAGGGAGACCAAAATGCTTATTTATAAAGCCATTGTACTACCGACCTTACTGTACGCCTGTGAAACATGGACCATCTATAAACGCCACTCCCAACTTCTTGAAAGATTGCACCTACGCTGCCTCCAGAAAATTCTGCAAATTACTTGGGAAGATAGGCAAACTAATGTTAGCGTATTGGAAGAAGCAAAGACCACCAGTGTTGAAACAATGATCCTCCAACATCAACTTTGCTGGACCGGCCATGTTGTTCGAATGCCTGATCACCGTCTTCCAAAGCAGCTACTTTACTCCCAACTTAAGGATGGAAAACAGAATATCGGTGGACAGAAAAAGAGGTTTAAAGATGTCTTCAAGTTCTTCTTCACAGTGAAGTTTTCTATAATAAATCATTCTTTTTTGCTTCTGTTTCTGTGAATATGTGATGTACAGCAACACTTTGGAACACTAAAAAAACTCCAAAAACAATTGTGGAATAATGGCATTGACTGTTCTGCAGAATAGTTTCCAGTACACATGAGGAGTGTCTCAGTTTGCACAAGATAAAACACTGGGAGGTGAAATATATTGTAGCAAAATTCTAGGTGTGCTCTGTGTTTTTAATTGACCATGCCCACCTTCCCTTAAGTGGAGTAGTTTAAGCATAGCAGGCTGCATCTTGGGCAGGCCAAGTTTGTTTTTCCAACAACTAGAGTCATTGCTTAAGTAGCAACACGCAGCTCTACTTCTTTTCATCTTCTTCAGGTGAGGCTGTCAATGTGCTGAACCGTTGCCTGGCTGCGATAATGGACTGGATGAGAGCTAATAAACTGAGACTCAATCCAGACAAGACTGAGGTGCTGATGGTGGGTGGTCTCTCTGATCAGATGGTGGATACTCATCCTGTTCTCGATGGGGTTACACTCCCCCTGAAAGAGCAGGTTCGTAGTCTGGGAATACTTTTAGATCCTTCTCTGTCACTCGAGGCTCAAGTAGCCTCGGTGGCACGGAATGCGTTCTACCAACTTCGGTTGGTGGCCCAGCTACGTCCCTATCTGGACAGAGAAGATCTCACCTCAGTTGTTCATGCTCTGGTAACCTCTCGATTGGACTACTGCAATGCGCTCTACGTAGGGCTGCCTTTGAAGACGGTTCGGAAGCTACAGCTGGTGCAAAATGCGGTGGCCAGACTAATAACGAGGACCAGGCGGTCTGAACACATAACACCTGTTCTGGCCCGCTTGCACTGGCTACCTATATGCTTCTGGGCCAGATTCAAAGTGTTAGTTTTAACCTATAAAGCCTTATACGGCGCGGGACCACAATACCTTTTGGAACGCCTTTCCCGATATGAACCTGCCCGTACACTACGCTCGACATCGAAGGCCCTCCTCCGAGTTCCGACTCATAGAGAGGCTCGGAGGATGGTAACAAGAACTAGGGCCTTCTCAGTGGTGGCCCCCGAACTGTGGAATAGTCTTCCCGAAGAAGTGCGCTTGGCGCTGACATTGCTATCCTTTCGACGCCAAGTCAAAACCTTCCTATTTCATCAGGCATTTTAGCTTTTCTTAAATATGTTTTAATTGGTTTTAGATTGTGGATTTGCATTTATATTTTTTGTATTGTTCTGTGTGATTCTATTGTATTTATTGTATTTGTTGTACACTGCCCAGAGAGCTATGCTAGTGGGGCGGTATAAAAATTCAATAAATAAATAAATAAAAATAAATAAAAATTAAGTAGCAACATATTGTAATCAGTCTGATTTTACATTAAACTGCAGTTTCAGATTTAACTGTTAATGCGCCCAAAATAGAAATAGAGCATAGTCTTCAATTTGAAACATAAAAGGCTGTCTTCACCATCATATGACATTGACCAATGAAACGACTTTGAAATTAATAATTGACACAGATTTCTGGGATGAATAATGACAGAAATGTAATTTTCTAGGTTAGATTCTCTGTAGAAACAGTAGTGTCAGGATGCAGGATTGGGGCCCGGATGTTTCAGAAGATGAGGAGAGGGAGGGGGTCATTTGGCCAGAGCCGTGTGAAGAAGAAGCAGAGGAGGGGGAGGGAATTTCAGAGATAGAACTGTCTGGCAGCCAGGACCTTGAACGTCCAACAGACACAGATCCTTCCCGTGAGCTTCCCAAGCTTCCCCCCCCTTTTGAGCTTAGAGCAGTTGGAGAAGGAGGGAGGGCAAGGGGGATTCCAACCTCCTCCTGATCCAGGGAAAAGCAAGGAGAAGCAGCCAGATGGTTTAGGCCTTGCCCCCCCCGCTTTCCCCCATACCTGAATCAGAGTCCTCGGAAGGGGAGGGGGCAGTGGCTCCCCCTTCATCACGTACTAGGAGACAGCAAAAGAGGCAGCAAAGAAAGGGGGAGAGGAGGGGGTGGATGAGAGCACTTTGAGGCAGAGTGAGAGAATTCGCGCTCGATTGTCCCCTTCTTAAGGGACAGGGGGCATAGTGATTCCTTGTTCTGTCAACTCTCTTTCAAGTTGCAGGTTATGTTTCGTAGTGAAACTTCATGAGAAGGCGTAGTCTTTGTCTGGATATTACTTTAATAAAAACTGAATTGCTTTCACCAACTGGTCTGGTTCCTGAGTCCCAACCTGGATACAACAGCTAGTAACAGAAAAGAAGCAAAGTAAGAAGAATACCAACAAACATACAAAAATGTAATTCTCCATCTTTGGAGATGGCAGGTGTTGCCACCACTCCCCATATGCTGAGAGGCACATTACCAAATTCTTCCAAGCTACACAGCAACTGGATTGGACTATGAAAGACCAACCCAAATTGTGTTTGCATTTTGACAAATTTGTAGGGCAGTCCAATATCTCAGAGAGGAGGTCAGGTCTCCTGCTCCCCTGGTGCATTTACTATATCTGCCCAATTTCCCTGCTTTTTAATGTTTTATAGAAATATCTATTGGCTATAGGTACATTCTTAAACCTCAAGGTTTTTGCCTATATTGCATTTGTATTATATTGGTAAAACCAATTAGGGCTGACTTGAGTGTGCAGAATATATACTATGCATGTGGGTACAGTGCTTAAAAACAACAATCCCAAAACTCCCTTAGTTGGATACAGGCTTGACATACTCAGCATAGACCCAGTTAAACCAATGTGGCTTAAGTTATTTGTGATTAACTTGCATCCCAGTGTTCTTGGTGGGTTTACTCTGAATGTGACAAAGTCTGGATTGAACTCTTTATATGTTTCAGAGATACTAAGCTACAACACCTCTTCCCAAATTGCTGGCTTTCTGTCCGCAGGTAGTTTTTAATAGCAGGAGTGTGCTTCAAACATGCAATGCTTCCCTGCAAGCAGAAGTAGTAAAGTTGTTAATATTATTTATGGATCTTGTATTCTGCTTTATATTTCAAGAAATCTAAATTGAAGCTTGGCTTCTGGGGCCTGTTCCCAGTCCAGGTCCATGCTGCTTATAAAAGTGAGGCGTTTCCCCCCCCCCCTTTTAACTGTGGTGTGTGTCTGTGACGCCCTTCCCTGGCTCTCCCTGTCAGGTTCCTACCTGCTCGTGGTTACTGCCTGTCTCTAGGCACCACCAGGGACTCCACCAGTCCGGACTGTCCTTTTTAATGGTTTCTCTCCCCGCTCTAGCATAGACCTCACCAGATCCCCCTGCTAGGCAGCACCACCAGTCACGTCCTATAACCCGTATTCCCAGAGACTCTGCCTGAGTCTCTCTATCAGGTTACCTCTGTGACTGCATGCTTAAGCTGTCCCAATCCCTTTGTATCAATGCAGATAATCCTGGTTTGCTCTGAATACTTGTGGTGTTATTCTTCCCTTCCCCGCTGCCACCATTTGTTATCCTTCAGCCTTGGTATTTACCTTACCCTCCCTTCTGGTCTGTGAAACCCCAGCCAAGGATCAGGCCTTTGGTAAACCAAAAGTATTTATTGAATAACAAAGATAACAAGATTTCTTTAAAAGGCACTTAAGCATATGGTTACATCTATTCCTGAGGTACTGGTCTTAGTATTAATCCAAACTCCACCCTCTCCTCACATCCACCAACTCTCCACACAATCTCCTCTCAAAACCCACCAAAACAACCCACTAACATTCACCACCACCCAGATTCCACTGTCATTCTTCCTTTTATACTGTCAGCCATTTTAAACATTCAGCCAATCATCCAACATTCTACTGCCCATTCACTCCCCCTTCCTCTTTCATTCTACTTACCATGTATCTCCTATACAAACAGCACTTACCCTATTTACACTAATACAGGAACATCACAGTGTCCCCTCTCCCCTTCCTTCCCCAAATTAGAGATGGAGACGACGCACACAGGACTCAAGCTGATTTACGTGCATGCATACAGACATTCACACACACTACTTTCTTGCTTCTCCTCAGGATCCTGCTAGCCAGTATGAGATTGGAGTGTAGTGATTGGAGTATTGGACTGGAACCTGGGAGACCAGGGTTCAAATCCCCACTCAGCCACGAAGCTCACATGGTGATCTTGGGCCAATCACTGTCTCTCAGCCTACCTCACTGGGTTGATGCTAGGATAAAATCAGAAGGGCTTCAGTTGTCCATGCTCTGGTAACCTCCAAGTTAGATTACTGCAATGCACTCTACGTGGGGCTGCTTTTGAAGATGGTTCAGAAACTGCAGCTTGTGCAAAATGCAGTGGCCAGACTGGTAACAGGGACCAGACTGTTCAAACATATAAAACCAATTCTGGCCCGCTTGCATTGGCTGCCTGTATGTTTCCGAGCTCAATTCAAGCTGCTGGTTTTAACCTATAAAGCCTTACATGGCTTAGGACCACAATAGCTGATGGAACACCTCTCCCGACATGAACCCACCCATACACTACGCTCAACATCCAAGGCCCTTCTCCGGGTGCCTACTCTGAGGGAATCTGGGAGTCTGGCAACAAGGGAGAGGGCCTACTCAGTGGTGGCCCCCAAATTATAGAATGATCTCTCTGATGAGGTATGCCTGGCACCAACACTGTTATCTTTTCGGTGCCAGGTCAACTTTCCTCTTCTCCCAGGCATTTTAGCATGTGTTTTTAAATTGCTTTTTAAAAAATGTGGTTTTAAATTTGTATATTTGTTTTTAATGGATTTAATTGTAGTAAACCACCCAGAGAGCTTCCGCTATGGGGCAGTATACAAATGCAATAAATAAATAAATAGAGGGAGGCATCCGCAGGTTTAGAGAAACCCCAAGGTTTGCAGAAGTACACAGCATCTTTAGAAAAACAATGGTGGGGGAAGGACACCACCCACGAGGGACTCCACTAAAAAAAAAACCAAGCTAATTGACTATTGAGAGGGAACACAGAACTGGGGGGGGTTAAAGTGAAATGGAATGGAGAATCCTGGAAAAGGACATGAGTAGCTAGCTGGCACCCTGAACAGGAGCTCGCCACACTGCAATATTTTGTTGCATATTTCACTTGTGTAAGGAAAACATTCAAGGAAGTGAATAAGGAAATATACCAGAAGTTATTGTTGTGCTGTTCGGTGGTATGCATGAATCCATGTTGTCTTGGTGGACACACTCGTGGAATAAATCCACCGGAATGAATTGAGAATACATTCGTGTAGAACCACTGTAAGGCAGTACAAGCTTATAATCAAATTGCATCTGCAGAATCATGTTCAGAATCAGAGGTGCATTTGGAATAAATGACTTTTCATATCTTCTCCAAGAGGCCCACTGCTTCCTTGTTTCTGGGCATAATGATAATGCAATGGAATTCAATACAAAAGGAGCGCAGGGATGGAGCATCACAGCCGTGGATTAATATTCAATTGGGTATGCTGTTGATTTTTTCTGATGGCGTTTTTCTAGCACTAAAAATGCCAGTTCTATCAACATTAACTCAAGTCTCTCCTTTGAGTGAACCACAAAGTGGAATAAACCTAATGAACAATGGTCTCAATCAACTAGACATTTAGGATGCAAAGGGATACTCCCCCCCCGCCCTTTTGACCAACCAGGCGGGGGTCTGATTGGCATTCACATAGTACAACATCTCACAGAAGGAGAGAGGCCTTCAGCAGTCCTTATTACTCCCTCTTGGGTGTCTGTCTATCTATCTATCTATCTATCTATCTATCTATCTATCTATCTATCTATCTATCTATCTATCTATCTATCTATCTATCTATCTATCTATCTATCTATCTATCTATCTAATCTTCTCTTCCTCCCTGCCTTTCCTATAGTACAACTCAGGGTTTCTGTCCTTTATCCAGTGCAAAACAATCTATCCATCACAGAGAGAGATTTATGCAGGAGATTTATGGAACTCTGAACTTGCAGAAAAGCTCAGAGTTGTTGCTGGGGGGGGGAGTTGTTGCTGTTGTTCTGAGGTTTCTGGAAAGCCACTATAAGAATCTTGTTCATCAAAGATGGCACAGGCTAGTAAATGATGATCGCACAGATGGGTAACTTGTGACACTGTTGGAGGTAGAACTGACATATTTAGTCACCAAAGAGTGTTTGCTAGCAGAGAGAATTAAAACTAATGAGAAGGCTCTTTTCAAACTGGGTGCACCTGCTCTTAGCATGAGATAATGATCACCTTCCAACTCAACATGCAGCGCTATACTCAAAATGCATGGATTTATAAAATTAGTACACTGTCAATCCACAAACAGACAAAGAAGTTAACATACAAATTACGTTTTAAAACACAGCATAAAAATTATGTAAAATAATTATATGTCATGGGGAAAGATATTTAATTTTACTGAATTATTTTAATTAAATTTAGCCCTCTCTGGCAGGTGATTTCAATTCTTTATTACTGTGATATGAAAAGAATGAACCCGGTAATATTGAGAAATCTAGTTCACTATATACTCCCAAGGAATGTGTCTGGATAAGAGGAAAATAAGACAGCTTAAATGCTCACAGATGTCCTATGCATGCAGCTTGTACAATGTACAGAGCATATATCAGCTTTCCCCAACCTGGAACCCTCCGAACATTTTGGATTCCAACTCCCATCAATCCCAGGCAGCATGGCTAATGGTGAAGGATGATGGTGGTTATATTTCAAAACCTCTGGAGTGCACCAGATTGGGGAAGGCTGGCATATATATTTGGGTTCTCTGGGCCATAAGTGTTTGCTGGGATGGTTTACTTCCAATGAAGATAACCTTCCAGTGAACTGCTGCTTCCACATAGGTCCACCAATGTTTTTCCAATGGTGACAATCAGCTTAAATGTGCAAAATATTGTTACATAGTGCCTCTAAGTGTGTAACAAACAATGTGATGCAGTTTAGAGTTACTTGCCATTCCATTGGGGATGGCAATATGCTCCTTGCATATGTTAATCCATTTAAACACGTGCAGATTTGAAATGGATTGTAACTCAGCATTGAGGCTAAGCCTGATTTTTTTTTTTTTTAAAAAAATCCAATTCTGAAGAAATGCATGAATGGAATGGCTTAATAATCAACCTGCTCTGCTGTAATATCATGGTTCTGTGACACTTGATATGCAGAGAATCTACTGCACAATGTATGGTTTTAAGTTTGTCTTAGAGTACAAGTATGAATCAGGGATTGGGGAACCTGTGGCCCTCTAGATGTTGCTGGCCTCCAACTCCCAACATCCCTGGCTATCAGCAGGTTGGCAGATGCTGATTGAATCAAGAGTTCAACAACATTTGGAGGGCCACAGGATCCCTAGCCCTGGCATAAATAGAGAAAGAACAAATATTAGTAACACTTCACTTAAATACAGCTGAGCAGCACAGACTTCTGAGAGTTGAGGATCACATTCTGCTTTCTTTTACAGCTCCCCAAATTTCTCTTTACATCGTATCTTTATTAATTGCTTCATTAACATTGGAGAATTCATACATACTAGCAACAAGCCATCTGCACTTAGCTTTGCTTAATTAATTTGCCTTCTTATAAAACAACAGTTGTATGATGGAAATAGGGAGCAGAGGGAAGGAATATGAATAGCAAAGATGAATGGGAGTAAGTCATGCTTAAGGAGCCTATGTTGGGACAGGTGCTATTTATTTGTAAATGGATCTGAAGCCAGGGTAAACAGAAAAGGAGTTAAGGGTGGAATATTTATTGAGGATTTGCTGGCTACAGGAATAGATAAAAGCCCCACTACGCTGGCCAAATGCCAGATATGTCTCTTTGAACACCTCAGATACGTTGGCACAACATGCTGCCACTGGAGCTGTGCCACCAAAAAGACACCAGTGGAATGGCTGAAATGGACTGGAGCTGTGGGCAGGATGTGGGTGACACAGGGAAGGAGCACATTTTTTCCTGTATCTTACACCTCCAGCCTTGTGCTCTTCAGGTATTTTGGACTCTTACTTCCATCAGCCCCAGCCAACACAGCCAATGGTCAGCGGTAATGAGAGTTTGCAGGCCAAAACATCTGGAGGACATTGGGGGCAGCTGCTGTACCCCTTTAATTCATGCCCCCCAATCAATGTGCAACTTTATACTAGTCCCAGACCTACTGCAGGAAATTTCTTTCCTACTGACTTGATTGTGAACAACAGACATAGCCATTGCTCCCCACCCTCTAGGAATGACATTATATCATGATATAGCATAAATCCTTGGGGCATTCTGTTCCAGGTACAGGGTGGAGCCAAACCACTGCTTGAAATGGTAGCAAGACTTTTTTTTTAAAAAAAGAAAAACTCTTTTGTTATCCCCCTTGCCAAATCCTTAAAATTCATTCCCAAGCCAAAGAATATTCACTAATAGGCAAAAAAACCTTGTGGGTTAAGAACATATCTATAGCCAACAGATATTTTTATCAAACTTTAAAAAGCAAGGAAATTAGGGGAAAGCAGGGAATTTAGTAGAAAATAGTGAATGTACCAGGAGAACAGGAAACCTGACCTCCTCTCTGAGATATTGTACTGCCCTACAAATTCGTAAAAATGCGAACACAATTCGGATTGGCCTTTCACAGTCCAATCCACTTCCTGTCTCTCGTGGATGTATAATCTTAAACATTCCCAGAGGACACAGGCTGCTATGAAAGGGGGAGGGAGTTATTTGGCACACCTTCATTTTACACTATGAAGCAAATTAATGGCTCTCAGAAATTACATATACATTATTTCCAAGTTCTATGTTAAAGACTCTTTAAGCAGCCAGAGCAGGATCTGTGTAAGCGGAGCAGCAAAAAGTCTGGAATTGCTGATCATTGAACTGCATGAGGTAATTTTCCCTGAGATTCTCTGAAGGCTGAGGAAAACCCTCAGCCTATCTCCTGGGGTAGACAGGTTTTCAAATGAAAAAGCAGAATTGATCCCATCTCTGGAGCTTTCAGGCCCTCTGCTCACATCCAATAATTCTCAGGGGAAAACTGAACACCAAGTAGAAAGCTTTTAGCTGCTTGGATGTGACCTATATGGGTTGGAATGCACAACAGTTGGTTGTAAACATGGCTACCAAACTGGGTCAACACTTGGAAAAGAATAAATGTCGCCGCATCCCTTCATGTAGATTATACATGCTTAGTAGTGGTGATTATCAAACAATCTTTTCACAGTCCATTTTGGATTTAGGCTCTTCATATTTACGGGACACCTTATTTGGATTACTCTTCCTTCCTGACATATGGAGCTCCTATAAATCCTCAAGAGTGTGGGCATACATTAACACTAATAATAAGTCCAAATGATTTCTTTTGTCTGCCCTGTCAATTAACTTTATACAATTTTCCATTCTCCACCCTCCACCCCATCTTAAGTGTGTGAATTAAAGCCAAAGCTCTTTACATTGGGGGGGGGGGCTGGAGACCCATTTAAAAGCCCTGTTTTGAATAGGGTTGCCAGGTCAGAAACATCCCAAACCTTGAGATTTCAGGTGCGGGCCCTAGTGATGTCATGGGGGCAGGCCCTAGTGATGTTATTTAAATTGATACATTAAGTATCAACCACAGTTGCTTGGAGCATACCACTCAAACAAACAAAATTTCTGACTGGAAATTAAGATAGAAATCTTAGCTAAATGAGGGTGGTTCCAGGTCTAGCTGAAGTGACAGGATCATTCCTTCTCACCTGCTTAGAGATAATGGGTAAGGAACATCTAATCTAGTCTACTTGCTTCTGGCAAGAAGGGTTTAAGTGCCCTCTGGACAGGACAGTCACCAGAAGGCCATTGTAGGAAGAAACTCCAGTCAAACAGAGGGAGACCCTTAAGGTGCCAAAACAGCAAACAGCAGAGAGTGAAAAAAATTTATTGCAGCCAATGCATTTCGGGTGTTGAAACAACCCTTTCTCAAGGGCAATCTTGGGCAGGTAGCAAGCTGGTATCTCATCAGTATAGGCACCTTGAGGGTCTCCCTCTCTTTGGCTGGAGCGTCATTAGGTGCCTCCCTCTTTGCTTTTTGCTGCCATTGTAGGAAGAAAGGAGCCTAGGTTTGTGGAGTTGTTAGATGGCAGCACTCAGGAGTAAAGATGGATGCCCCTGAAGGCTGCAATTCTAAACACACTTACTAAGCCCCATAGAACTCAATAGGACTTACTTCTGAGTAGATATTGTTAGGATTGTGCTATTGCTAAGGCTTGACTAGGGTCCTCTTCCAATGATATCCATATCAAAGCAGGGTTGGCAATCCCCTGCCTGGAACCACCGTTGTTGCTTCTATAGATGTAAAGGAGTAAGGCCAGAGGTAAATAAAATGCAAAAAAGAAAAAGACAGTGATGATTTCCTAAATGCAATACCATACCAACCACAAGAAGATTCCAATGAGTAAGGCAGAAAACTCAGCATCCCGCAACTACTCAGGGTTCCTAACCAAAACCCAAAAGAATCCTGGCATCCAGTCAGCCAAGGTCACAGAAATCCCCATGCAGCACAACCTGACCTGGGGGCTGCAGTTAGTTATCAACACATAATATCTCTGCTGTGAAATCTGCACTGGTTGCCGATTTGCTACCAGGCCAAGTTACAGGTACCGCATTGTACTTGTTCGGCTCTTATAAGAAATCAATCCTTTAGTGTGGCAGCACCTACATTTTGGAATTCCCTGCCTATTGACATTAGGCAGACACCTTCATTGTATTCTTTTCAGCACCTGCTAAAAACATTTTTGTTTAGGCAAGCCTGCCCAGGCATGTAGAAGCTATTGTGTTTTTATATGTTTTTAACTCATTGTTGGCTTTATTATTTTGAATGTTTTTAAATACCTGTCTTTAACTGTTTTTGCCAACAATTGTATGTTTTAATTTCTTCTATAAACCACTTTGACTTTTTTTTTACAATAAAGGGATATATAAATGTTGTAAATAAAATACATGAATAAATTTCAGAGTCACTGTGGCCCTTGGGTCTCTTTCCTCTTTTATACCAAGTCAAGCCATTTGGTAGCTCAGTACTGATGACATGGACTAGCATTGACTGTCCAGGATTCCAAGCAATAGTCTGCTCCAGAGATTGAATTTTGTACCTTTGAATGCAAAGCAAGTGCCCTACCACTGAGCTACAGCCTTGTTTAAAAAGGTATCTTTAAATATTGTTCTTTTCATTTCACTAACAAATGCACAGCATACTAGAGCAGATCCACACTATTCATTTAAAGCACATTCAACATACATTTAGAGGACATGAATCCCACCACAGAATCATAGGAGCTGTATTTTGTTAAGGGTGATGGGAACTATAACTGTGAGGGGGAAACTATACTTCCCAGGATTCTTTTGGGTAAGTCATGTGCTTTAAATGCGAGTTGGATGTGCTTTAAATGTATTATGTGGATCTGCATTACTTCATAAACTTTGCCTGCATATAAATAATTTTAATTAAATTTTAAAATGGAAACAAGCTCCAAGGTTTACTGGGTGACCACAGGCTATGCACCATCTCTCAGCATCTGCCCCTCAGAGTGAAAAGAGGGGGACCATGACCACCCCAAGCAAGCAGGGCACACTTGATATGTAGAGAAAATAATAATTTGTAAATAATAATTTACAACCATAGTGTGAAATTAGATATATATCAAGACATAGTATGAAGAAATATTTATATAAGCATTAATATCAAAGATGTTTATTATTTACACAACCTGTGAATATATTTATAGTGCAATCCTATGCATGTTTACTCAGACGCAAGTCCCAATGTATTCAATGGAGCTTATTCAAACAGGGAAGCATGCACAGGACTGCAATTCAGTGATAAGGAACTTCACTCACCCAATATAGCATTCAGAATCATGCCACGTTAAGCTGTTTTGCAACTGTTTTATACTTGTTTTATGATTATTGGATTTTAAATGGCTTTATTTCTTATTTTGAGCTGCCTTGTTTTCCAAACGTACCTCACAGGGTTGTTGGAAATATTCCATACACACACACACACACTGGAGATGTAAAAATATATAGATCCCATATAATAGTTTATTGTCAAAACCAGTTGGCCACTGCAGAACATTTTTTTTTAAAAAGTAAGTACTAGTTTCCTGCCAAATAAAAGCAGTGGCACCTAAGTAAGCCCTGCCTAACTGCTTTAAAAAAGGATTGGAGGGAGAGAGAAAGATTTGCAACACAATCCTTTTCTATGTTCACTCAAAAGTCCCATTGATTTTCAGCACAATCCTAACCATGTCTACTCAAAAGTAAGTCCTACTGAATTCAATGGGATTAACTCCCAGGTATGTGGAATTAGCATTGCAGCTTTATTCCCAGAAAAGCTTCATATTGGGAAGGTTTTCAAAACAGGTTATGAATAAGACAAACTGCCCTCTTCAACAGTCCAGTAAAATGTAAACTTGTTTGACTCCTTAATTAGAAAAGTTTAATATTTCAGCATATACACTTTTAAAAACGTCTGTTCAATAATTATTTGAAAGATTAAAAACCTGAAAGGGCAGGAATTAGAGCAACATGTACTAACAGATATTGCGGGGGGGGGCTGCTGACATTTTGGTTTGTATCTTTTGAACCAGACAACCTAGAAACATAATTGTTTTAAAAATAAAAGCAAAGAGTCACCCAGAGAGGACCCCCAAAAACCAGAGTCTCCAGGCAAAAGCTGGACACCTCGCAACCCTAGTTTTGAACCAGGCCCACTTCATTGGTTTGTATCTCTCAGTACCTGAGCTGCATATGCATGAAACAAAAATAACTGAGGTGTGACTGAGCTCATTAGGGCTGACTTTTGAGTAGACAGGCACAGGACGATACTCTAAAGCACTTAACAGGAAATTTGTATTGTTTTTAATGTATGCCATTACCTCTTAAAACAGCAATCCTACCTGTTGTACCTTTAAAAGGGCAGAAAACAGATGTCAAGCACAATATAATTTGGTTCGAACATAACATCAAACCATCTTAGGAAATACTCCCTGACTAGCTGGCTCAGGTCCATAAATGGATTGCTAGTGAATACCAGCCAAGCATCTGCTTTAAAAACCATAAATAACAATGGCCTCATAACCTCATACAACGACAGCAGACAGTTCATCAAAAAAGATGCACACAATACAAGTCTGCAACGTACTTGCAGGGGAAGGGGGACCCCCAAAATCAATATTTCAGTAATATCTTGGTTGTTGAAACAACTTTTTTCTTTTCTAGTCATGAAGGCATGACAAAATGAAAAGCAATTAGCAGAGCAAGTGGTTTTAATGGCACAATGCAGTATCAATTAGCAGAGCAAGTGGTTTTATTTATATTTATTTGTACAGAAAGATAAAATTAAGATAAAAAACACACCGTTCCTTACCAAAAAGCGGTTTACCATCTAAAAATAGATAAAAGACCCAAGGAAGAGGATGGAACTAATGTCATGCAAATAATGATATGTTTAAAACTAAGTCAGTAAAAACACTGTTTGAATTACAGACAAGCACCCTCCCTGAGTATTTTTGCCTGGCTGAAATGTGTCCTTGAACCCTGATAGGGCCTCTTGTTTCCCTGGATGGAGAATGGGATGGGAAGGCTGCATACATGTAGAAACTAGCCTACTGTACCAAGGTAACATGTACATCCATTGTGCCAGCCACGGTTGCCTCTGGCCCTGCCCATCACTGGCATGTAGCACTGGGAAGGTTGCTTGGGGGAGGGGGAGGCCCTCAGCCTGAAAAAAAGCTTTCCCACCATCTTTGGTGAAGATTCTGCATATAAGGACAAGTTCAAGTCATGTGAAAAGCGTGATCACATCTCACATGTTGCTTGGTTGTTAAATAACAGCTGGGGGGAGCACAGACTGATTGCCCAATAGGAAAACAGTTACTGGTGCCAATAAAAGTTTTCCTCCTATTGCAGACAGTAGCTTTGGAGAGGGGATTTTATTGTTGAGGCTGCAGTATGGGACTCTACTGTGCAGTGGTCCTGATTCTGATCGGGGACCCTAACGCTACTATTTAACCACAACCACAAAAGGCAAGCTATGTGAAATACTATCCTGCATTCCACATTTTCTCTAGCTTGTTTCTACCACTGTGATCCATCCACCACTTGTTGCATTTGACATGGCATCATGTTTGACGTGGCATCCACAGACAAGTTCCACACACCATAAAAAGGGTGGGGGATAATCACACTTATAATCTGGGTTGTGATGCACACAGGTTCATAGCTTGCTCCTGGCCCCTACAGTGTATTGAGTCATACCGGGGGTGGTGGTGTTCATGGTCCTGTTCCTTTAAAAAGGATTTAAGTGCACAGAGTTTACACAGAAGCCGTGCCTGGAAGCTTGCTTACAAAATGAGATGGTTACTTGCTGCCAACATAAAACTCGCAACTATCAAAAATCAATGCAAGAAGCTATTTCTGAAAGCTGCAGGGAGGTGAGCAAGAAAATAGATTACTTTTAAATCTGCTTGCCGAAAGCCCAACAATACTGACTCAACACAGAAGGTACTAAAAACTCACACCCAAAATACAGCTTTGATGAGAATACTTCAGTATATTTTAAGTCTCATAATTACTACTAGCTGAGAAATGTTGTGACATTGCAGTCATGCTCCATATGGATTTTGCTTTGTAGTGGCACTGTTTTTTCTTCTGCTAAGTTTCCCAACGAATCCATGAGATGTGAAAGAGAATGAAATAATTCAAACCTCAGCGCACTCTTCGGCATAACAATGGAAGGGTGAGGGATGTCAAAACACATACACAATATGAAGGCATTGAGTTGCAACCTAGTATTTTTCAAAGACCTATTCATATTGCAGATATGCCCACTACTATGCCACACTGGGGGGAGGGGGAAGAATGGCACACTTCAACAGCCAACACAAACAAAGTAACAGCCCACATGGATGCACTAATGTTGTAGGATATTACATCCATATGACCGATTGGGATCGCTGTGTAAAAGTTTTATTTATAAAACATTTTATTGGAAATAGAATCTCTGATTTTTGTTTTCAGTTGATACCTCAAAACAAAAAATAAGATGAAAATCCAGATTAAGTTGTATATTAATAGGGAAACAGCTGCCGTTATGATGGGAGGGGGGGATTCCTTAGGAATACTAGGAGTGTAGCAAGTCCCTGCACACAAACACACACTGCACTCCCCTGTGGATCCCTGTCAAAGGCAGAAAACAGAGAGAGCAAGAGAGGAAACTCAAAGCTTAGACATCAACCTGAAGTCCATTCTGATGACCCATCAAGAGTCATAATTTTCCTTAGCAATTTGTAATCCATCATCATAATGTCCATCCAAAGTGTGCATGTAGTCTGTCTGGTTAATTGACTGATTCAAGGAGCAGTCAGCTTTGACGGTAAATCATGTTGGGAAATCTTATTATGACCAGCTGGAATGAATAAATCAAATGAACCACTGGACCGAAAAACAGAAAATGCTATTTAATGATGTCATCTTATCGAGACCTATGCCTATTTGTGCAGTACAAAGAGTCGGGATGATTGGCATTAATTTGCCATTCCGGAACTGGTAAAAACAAAGGGCGGGGGAGAGAGATTAGTAAAAAATAGAAATTGATAAGTTTGTCAGATACTACCATGTGAGATCTCCTAATGTTCTGCTGGCTGTGGGGTTGGGAGAGTAGTCTGGTTTCAACAGTGCTTTGGTAAAGAGGGAAGAAAGGCATTCACACCCGCTATTGTTTTTACATAATAATGGTGGCATAGCTGCTTAGAGTCTAAACTATGTGGGAAGACATTTGTGTAATGTAGTTCAAGCACTTTGTGAGAATTTTCATCATGCTGATAAAAGTAGCCTGGCTAGTCAGCGCTACCCCCCCCCGACTTAATCTTAAACCACTCCTGGTGAGCTGGTAGCCCTATTCCTCAACAGTCAGAGGCAGGTGATAAGTGGGTCTCAACACAGGAGCTGCCCAGTTCTGCTGGGTGTCACATAACTTCATCATGCCCACTCCAGCCCTGTGAGTGTTAGCCTACCCTTTGACAGGGATGAAATGAAGCCACCGGCCGCCTTCTCACATTCCACAATCTAGAGATCTTTTGCATATCCACATAGGAAGGGATCATCAGCCTAGTTTGAGCACATTCCTTTCCAATGCAAGCTTTTCAATAAACACCTTATTTCCTTGGTTAAATGAATAAAATATAACTCGCACCCAGGATCAGATAAATGGACCCCATCTACTCTTAAAAAGAAACCCACCTAGACTTGTCTGACTGATGCTAATGGACTACTCATTATTCCATCCTTCCAGCCAATGATTTTTGAAATGACCTGGTTAGACTTCCTCCTAGCCCAGGTCAACAGCAGCAAGGTTCCTAGTTCCTGCTGTGCTTGGCTAGGCAATATTTCCATCCACAAAAACTTCATCCCAGGAAAGACCATTTTGATATGGCTCTGACTCCCCACTATCACCCTAACAAACTCCAGTCTAAAAATCTTGTCCAAATCGTTTTCTCCCAGGTGCAGGACCTGGACTTGCAAAGGTAGTTCCAATGGTGACAACTTGCCTCCTCTTCCATATCACTGGATGCTTACCAACTATTTCTGTCTTTAATTGGGTCATAAGATGACTTCAATTTCCATTCTGTCCTGAGTTCATCATATGCAATGCTGTTTCTGTTCCTTTGCAGTTCAGCTTCTGACAAAATAACATTATTTGTCTCGTTTTCCACTGTGTAATGAGTTATGCAATGAATTATGCAATTCTACACTATTCATTGCAATGCAAAGGAAACCTAATGCAGAGAGGAGGATCAATTACATATTGTTTGCAGACTGAAAACAACAACAAATATGAATGGTATTTGGGGGATTGATTTCCCTTCTGAACATGGGATGAATACATGAAGATCAGCTATATCTGCTCCCATTTTAATTTCTGTTGGAATTTTCTGACATTCCTAGTCTTTAACATAGGGAAGTGCATAGATGTTTGAAAAAATAAGCAGCATTTATTCTCCTTCCTTCCCCTCTATTCTCTTAACACTGGATAACTACTCAGAATGTGTAGAAGAATGATGCATATATCCATGTGTTAGCATCTGCTGTGATATTCCTACCATAAGACAGAGAGATCTGAATGACTACTATAAATACATGGAAGACATCATGGGAGAGATTTGCCTTACTTTGCAAGGAAATCAGCCATAAATTATCTTTCAAGAAGCCTTCACAACTTGCCCAAGATGTATTTTTTTCCAAAATAGCCTTTCCTTCTCCAAAATAAATCACCTTAAAGCTTCTCAAAAAGCCATGAAAACCAGAGAAGAGGAATCTAAATCAGGATCATGCTGCACTAGAAAAAGAATAGGTTTCTTTCAAGAGCAAATGGGCTTATCAAATCATAAATCTTAAAGCAGCCTTCATCAACCTGGCTCCTTCCAGATGTTTTGGGCTACAACTCCCATCAGCCTCAGCCAAGACGGGATCAGTAATTCTCCTGATATAATTGTTGTCAGCAATTCTCATGATTAAAAGGTAAAGGTGTCCCCACACTTGTAGTGCGAGTCGTTTCCAACTCTTAGGGTGACGTCTTGCGACATTTACTAGGCAGACCGTATATATGGGGTGGGATTGCCAGTTCCTTCCCCAGCCTTTCTTTACCCCCCAGCATATGCTGGGTACTCATTTTACCGACCACGGATGGATGGAAGGCTGAGTGGACCTCGATCCCTTTTCCTGGAGATTCAACTTCCTCCTTCCATTGGAATCGAACTCTGGCCGTGAGCAGAGCTTCAGCTGCGTTACCGCCGCTTACCACTCTGCGCCACGGAGGGTCTCATGATTACTGGGAGAAAAAATCGGGGGGGGATGGAGATAATTGGACTGAAGCTGTCCATATTGGACACCCCCACTCCATGCTCCAGATCTCAACAGGATTATAGCCAACTGATGAAAATTTGGGCTTGCTGAGATCCTTGCCTCACCCTCCCTCCAACCGCCACTGTAACCATCACCTTAAAGTCTTCACGTTGCCACTTGTGTGGCAGAAGTCACTTCGGTGGCATCAAGACACTTTGTTTTAATGATGATTATTATTTAGACATGCCAGTTGCTAATGACTGGCAAAAGTGCTAGCAGAATGGATAAAGCTACAACAACTGGAACGTAACTAATAGTTACTCAGGCCCCAGTCAAAATGTTAAAACTCTCTTTTGTTTGAATGTGTTTCCTCATTTGTCTTTTCTGTTTTCCCATACAGAACTACGGTTAACTCCCTTTGTTTTATAGACAATCCTCTCACTAGTGAAAGCAGTCCTGTAGGAGCTTGAAAAGAATCACACAGAGAATGCCTTATCAATTGGCACCCATCAGAACATAGGACATAGCATTTTGCATTCACTTCACAGCTACGGAATAATCTTCAAGGGCTGCCTCATGTACTGAGTTCAATGGGACTTACTCCCAGGCAATCCTAACAATGTCTACTCAGAAGTAAGTCCTACTGAATTCATTGAGGCTTACTTCCAGGGAAGTACGGTTAGAGCTATATCCCAAGTATGTACAGGATTTCAGCCTGGGAGAATTTTTGCCTCAGCATTTTCCAGTAAATCTAGTAAGACAACCATGCTGCTTCGTGATGATTTTCACAGACACTTCGCTTTAAATAGAATCTGTACCAAAAAAAAACCCCATTAAGGACTGCTCAGTTTCTTATCGCAGTAAACTCACCAAACAGTGAGATTAAATCAAGTTTTTCACTTGATTTGCTGAATAAACTTACATTTTGAATGCAGTATCTCACACTGATTGCATGTGTTTTTAAACAGTGCTAAAGCAACTAATGGTTATATTTTTAAAAAAATACACAGACGCACACTGATATTATACTGTGTTTTGAAAAAAATGAAAGTTTACATTTTCTGTGATGAATACTTGGTAGGCATACAATGGAGAAATTATTGCTACTCAACATTTTGTACATGTCAAGCAAAATAGGCTTAAACTTCAGAAACAGTGTGAGGTGAATATAAACATTCATACAAGAGTCACCACATAGCTAGGTAAGGGTCAAGCTATGTATTTAGTTGCACAGCATGATACAACTCAGCATGAGAAAGTGCCACCTGAATGTGATAAAGCAGGGCTAGGGAACCTGTATCTGCACTATACATATAAAGCACTATGGAACTACTGGGAGGAACAGCGGAATGTAAATGTAATAAATAATAATAACAACAATAACAACCCCTTTAACAGTCATGGCTTCTCACAAAGAATCCTGGGAACTGTAGCTTGTTAAGGGTGTTGAGAGGTGTTAGGAGACCCCCTAATTCCATCACACAGCTACAATTCCCAGAGTGGTTTAACAATCAATCCCCTTCCCAGTAGCATACAATGTGCCTTCATGTGTGTTTTACTACCAGAGACTTCCATCTGAGACTGCCTACTAGCTTACAGTATGAAATCGTACTTCCCCCTCCCCTCCCAAAATAATCATTTTGGGTGACTGGTGGGAAAATTTTCCTCAAGTCCAGAGTCCGACTGTTAAGTATTTTTCATAGATGATCAACTGGCTGGGGATCCAGGCTCTCCTCTCTGAGATCTGATACAGCTTTTCCTTGCTTCGTCTATTGGGAGACAATGCATCTGCTCACAGATGGAAACGTGCTGTGATCAGAATCAGGGCCAGGCCAAGACATTTTGCTCCCTGAGGCAAAGGACTAGATAGTGCCCCCATTTCAGGTACAGAAGCTGACTGGATTGGTAAGTGATTCTTGACACCTTCTTCCTGAGGGCAACAGGCTAGGTTAGGGGGCACAGGGCAGGCCATTCTCCAATACCTAATTGCCATTCCCCACCCCGGCATCTGCCTCACCCTGACTAACAGTAGGGTCAATCTTGGTCAGAAATGTGAAAGTTATTCTGTAGAGGGCTGATGGCTAAATGGGGCCATCCTGCCATTTAGACACTATGTTAGAATAAATGGTGCTTCACCCTCTCTAGGATGCACACCTTAACGTGGTGAGGGGGTTTGAGAGTGTTGAAGAAGCTGAGAGCAATGCCGTCATGAGTCTAGACCAAGAGGCTAGACTCCTAGCAGGGGCACCCAAGGCGGAAAAGCTGAGACACCAGACTAAGATGCATCCAAACTCAACGGAAGGCAATGGTAAACCACCTCTTACTACGAAAACCCTATGAACAGAGTATCCAAAATGCAACACAAGATAGTGCTGGAAGATGAGACCCCCAGGTAAGAAGGCACTCAACAAGCTACTGAGGAAGAACAAAGGATGAGTAGCGCTGAGAGTAATGATGCAGCTGGGTCAAAGCTGAAAGGAAGCCCAGAGGCTGATGCACACAGGCGCGAAAGGAGAGTCTGGAGTTGTATGATGCACACAATAAGAACATGGAATGTGAGAAGCATGAACCAGGGAAAGTTAGAAATTATCAAGAAAGAAATGGAACGTATCAACATTACAATACTTGGCATCAGTGAATTAAAATGGACGGGAATGGGACATTTTCAATCAGGCAACTACAAAATCTTTTATGCAGGAAATGAGAAATTAAGAAGAAACAGTGTTGCTTTAATAGTGAGAAGTGATGTAGCAAAAACAATTAAGAGCTATAACGCAAGGTCTGAGTGAGTTATATCAATGAGATTTAATGGGGAACCTATTAACATAATCATCATCCAAATCTATGCTCCAACAGCAAATGCAGAAGAAGAGGAATTGGAGAGATTTTATGCAGAAGCACAGGAAGAAATTGATCACACACCAAAACAAGATGTGCTGATAATCATGGGGGACTAGAATGCAAAGGTAGGGAACAGAGAAGAACTAGGAATTGTGGGGTAATGGGGCTTAGGATATAGAAATGAAGCAGGAGAAAGGCTTATTGAATTCTTATTCTTATTCATTGGCTTATTGAAGCCAATAATTGTTTCTCACAAACACATTTTTGAGCAACCGAAAAGACAACTGTACACATGGACCTCACCAAATGGGCAATATAGGAATCAAGTCGATTATATAATCGGAAGCAGAAGATGAAGAAGTTCCATACTTTCTGTGAAAACAAGACCAGGAGCAGACTGCGGTACAGATCATGAACTGGTCATATCAAAAATCAGAGTAAAGCTAAAAAAGAACATCAAAGCAATCATAATGCCAAAATGCCAGAAGAATATAAAGATGGAATAAAGAACAGATTTGAGGCTTCAAACTTAGTTGACAGAGAACCAGAAGAACTATGGAATGAAGTCAAGAGACATTATCAGGGAAGAACGCAAAAAGACAATACCTCTAGTTAAAAAGAGAGAAAGACCTCATTGGATGACTGAAGAAGCTCTTAAAATTGTTAAAGAGAGAAGGAAAACGAAAGCAAAAGGAGATAGAAACATGGTTAGAACCCTAAATGAAACAATACAGCGACTAGTAGGGACAAAGAGAATATTACAATGGTTATTGTATTGAAATAGAAGAGGACAACAAAAAGAGTAGAACAAGAGCCCTATTCCAAAAGATTAGAGAAAATAAAGGGAAATTTAAACCACAACTAGGGATGCTGAATAATCAACAGGTGAACACACTGACTGAGATGAAACAAAAGGAAGATGCAAGCAATACACTGAAGAACTATAAAAGAGATGCAAGGATGTCAGATTCATTCACAGAGGAACCGTATGATGAAGAACCAGAAATTTTAAAATGTGAGGTGAAAGCTGCTCTTAAAATACTTGGAAGAAACAAATCACCAGGAACAGATGGCATACCAATAGAGTTGCTACAAGCTACTGAGACTGAATCTTTTGGCAAAAATTTGTCAAGAAATATGGAAAATTAAACAATGGCCCACAGACTAGAAGTGTTCAATATACATCCCAATTCCAAGGAAACGAGATCCCAGGGAATGTAGTAATTATCAAACTATTGCCTTAATATCTCATGTAAGTAAAGTAATGCTCATGATTCTATAACAAAGGCTCTTACCATATATGGAGTGAGAAATGCCAGACATCCAAGCTGGATTTTGAAAGGGAAGAGTCACCAGAGATCATATAGCAAGCATACATTGGATAATGGAACGGAGCAAGAAATTTCAGAAAAATATCACCCTGTGCTTTATAGATTACAGCAAAGCCTTTGATTGTGTAGATCATGAAAAACTATGGAATGCTTTAAAATAAATGGGGGTGCCACAGCATCTGATTGTCCTGATGAGCAACCTATACTCTGGACAAGAGGCTACTGTAAGGACAGAATATGGAGAAACCGAGTGGTTCCCAATCGGAATGGGTGTGAGGCAGGGGTGTATTTTGCCACCCTACTTGTTTAATCTATTAGCAGAACATATCATACAGAAAGTGGGATTGGACCAAGATGAAGGAGGTGTAAAAACTGGAAGGAGAAATATCAATAATGTAAGATATGCAGACGATACCATGCTACTAGCAGAAACCAGTAATGATTTGAAACAAATGCTGATGAAAGTTCAAGAGGAAAGCACAAAAGCAAGACTACAGCTGAAAGTCAAGAAGACTAAAGTAATGACAACAGAAAATTTATGCTGCAGGGATGAGACTGTGCTGGGACCATCAAGGGGCAAGCATTTCCACCTGCCTTGCCCCACCCCTATGCCTGGGCCTTATCAGGAGGAGCTGCAGGCTGAGTCGTGCTGCTGCAGGGATGAGACTGTGCTGGGACCATCAAGGGGCAAGCATTTCCACCTGCCTTGCCCCCCACCCCTGCTCTTAGTGACATTTTTCTGGGGACTGCCCTTTACCAGGAAGATGAATGCTTTTGGTTTGCTGTTCCTGTTTTTTTAGAGATGTTAGGACTTCGTTAGTTTGATTTTTTTTTTTTGTAAATTGTATTGTTTTTATTTGTATTTTGTATTTGTATTTTTTTTGTATGTAAGCCGCCTTGGGGGCCTATTTGGCCGAAAGGCGGCCTAGAAATAAAACATTACATTACATTACATGTAACTTTAAAGTTGACAACAAGGACATTGAACTTGTCAAGGATTATCAATACCTTGGCACAGTTATTAACCAAAAGGGAGACAATAGTGAAGAAATCAGAAGAAGTCTAGGACTGGGGAGGGCAGCTATAAGAGAACTAGAAAAGGTCCTCAAATGCAAAGATGTATCACTGAACACTAAAGTCAGGATCATTCAGACCATGGTATTCCCGATCTCTATGTATGGATGTGAAAGTTGGACAGTGAAAAAAGCACATAAGAGAAACATCAACTTATTTGAAATGTGGTGTTGGAGGAGAGCTTTGCACATACCATGGACTGCGTGAAGGACAAATAATTGGATGTTAGAACAAATTAAACCAGAACTATCACTAGAAGCTAAAATGATGAAACTGAAGTTATCATACTTTGGACACATCATGAGAAGACATGATTCACTAGAAAAGACAATAATGCTGGGAAAAACAGAAGGAAGTAGAAAAAGAGGAAGGCCAAACAAGAGATGGATTGATTCCATAAAGGAAGCCAGAGACCTGAACTTACAAGATCTGAACAGCGTGGTTCATGACAGATGCTGTTGGAGGTCACTGATTCATAGGGTCAACATAATCGATTTGAAGGTGCATAACAACAAAACACTGTTCCAGCTTCTAAGTGGGATTTAATTATCATAGGCTTAAACGCCAAACAAAATACCTCAGCTCAATCCAATTGTGGGTCCCATTGTAAAGTTATCTTTCCTCTTTATGATTTTTCTTTTTGCAGGCAGTCATACACAAACAGCAAACGGCAGATGGGTGCAAAATTGGGAAATGTGGCTTCAAAGCAGCGAGGCCTCTATAAAGTTAGGAAGGCATGCAACCTCCCCATCCTACAGATGATGTAAGAGCATACATTTAAGTATGAATAGGCCCCCAAATGGTCCTTTAACATGTAAAGACTGCCTTAATATGGCTGTAATCCTACACACCCTTACCTTCAAGTCCCACTGGACTCAGTTGGTCTTACTTCTGAGCAGACACACACGGTACTGCTGTGTAAATCTTTTTCAGACAATGAGGCCATTTAAATAACAAGAACATCTTCGTCTCCTCAATCCTGGCTCAGTGTTTACAGATTAAATTTTTTTAAAAAACTTTGCATAAAACAGCAGGGAAACAGGAGCCAACAAAATTAATGAAACGCTCCACAAAGAAAATGCCAGGTAGTTATAGTGCAGGACTTGGAAACTTTTTTCAATCTGAGGGCCACATTGCCTCATGGCCAACCATCCAGGGGCCGCATACCAGTGGTGGGCTGGGCCAGATACAAAAGTGGACAGAGCAACAGACATGGCTCTTACCTTTGTCAAGTACTTTACATTCTAGCCATGCAAAAATTTGAGGTTTCCACACACACCACATCTCTCCATCCTCCTTCCAGGCAAGCAAGTGGCTTTCTCCTAATTCAAGGACACATTCTAGCCAAGCAAAATCACTCAAGGAAGATATGGTCTTGGGAGGGAGCAGGGCATGGCCTGAGGAGTGTCCTGAGGGCCAACGAGAGAGGCCGGGAGGGCAGTACTTGGCTCCTGTGCCTGAGGTTTCTCACCCTTGCTATAGAGGATGATCATAACTCTGAAATCTCATCTTTTCTTCTCTTTTAAACAGTAACTGAATTAGCAGGGCCTGCACTTGAATACTTAAAACAGATGGAGCAAACGAAAAAAGTGAAGCCCACAGCACCTCCTCAAGGTATCAAAACTCTAAAAGGAACAACTGTGATTCATTCACTGGAAATGAAATGCAACTGTTTAGGTCTCCAATTTTCTCCTTAGTGAATTACTTCAGTTAGTTGCATTAACTGAACTGGTCTGGATTACACTTCCCCTAAAGCACTGCTGCTGGTACAGATTGATTGATAAGTGCTGCTTGATATAATCAAATAAGGATAATATTGCATAAGATCATTCACCCTGTTAATTATATAGATTATTTATAATTCAGTAAAATATGCTCCAGATTTTATCTCAAGGACATTGTGGAACCCTGGTTTTTATTTGCAACAATACACAAATCTGACGAAAGAGAACGTGTACTCCAAAAGTGATCAAATGAAAAAAATAAAGGACTCCCAAGAACTCCACCCTGCTGCTAAAAAGGCACCCAAATGTAAGGCTCCAAAAGTGAATAATGCAAATATAGTATAGCCAGTGTGGTGTAGTGGTTAAGGTGTTGGACTACACCCTGGGAGACCAGGGTTCAAATCCCCCCGCAGCCATGAAGCTCACTGGGTGACCCTGGGCCAGTCACTGCCTCTCAGCCTCAGAGGAAGGCAATGGTAAACCACCTCTGAATACTGCTTACCATGAAAACCCTGTTCATAGGGTCACCATAAGTCCGGATCGACTTGAAGGCAGTCCATTTCCAGTATTGAAAAGCTCTCTACGTGGAGATCTTCCAGATGTTCAGTAGACAGACTGGTTGAGTCTACTGTTCATCAGCAAGAGGGAAGCACCAAAATGGTTAAGATAATACATTTCAGACAGAGAATGTATTAAACGATGCAAATGCCAACTGTATTTCAACAAATGTGGCTTCTTCTGAGAACAATGGTTTGATATGAGCTCCTGTTTAAGAAAAGGGAGCTCTCAAAATTCTAATTCACCATCAAGTTCTTTATGGAGCAGTTCTACGATTCTACACATTTCAGAGTGAACAGCAGAGACTTTATATTTTACGCATTGAGTTAGGTGCGTCCATAGGCCTAGGTGTACCCATTGGGTTTTTTTTTAAAAAAGAAACATTTCCTTTGAATAGCTTCAAAAATGGTTTGGTATGGGAAAATGCTGTTTGAAAAGCACAAACTGAAAACATATTGATATGTGTGGATTCTTTGGGTCCCTCCTATATACTTTAGCATATTCTATAAGAATGGATGGTGGCAGAGAAATAAGAAAAGGTCTAACATCTCTAAGGCTCCTTGTCATGGTAAGAAGAGTTTCAGCTAGGTTCTAAATTAGCCAGGAGACTATATATTTAGACATAACTTGCCTTGATCAAGAATTTCATAAGGCACTCACATGCATGATCGAAGCTGAGTTACTGGAAGAACCTAGTATCACCCTAATCAAGTGGCTCAAGTGTGATTGACTATATACTGGTCTCTCAGTTGATGCTGAAGGATATCATAGACTTCAAAGTCAACCTAAGGACTGAGAGCGACCACTTCCCGCTTTCACTTAGTCTTACGATCGCTCCTGCGTGCCCTCTCGTTTGTAGAGCTCATACAGCTCCTTGGTATACTCCGGAGCTAAGAGCGATGAAGCAAGATAGGAGGCGGCTTGAGCGGAGTTGGAGACGAACTCCCGACGAATGCAATTATGCGCTGGTTTGTGCTTCTACCAAGCGGTATGTAGGTGCGGTGAGGGCGGCGAAGAAACAACATTTCCCCGCCACTATTAAGTCATCTCTCTCCCACCCAGCGGAGCTTTTTAGAGTTGTCCGAGGGCTACTTCACCCTGGCCCACAGGACATGGTAGATACATCGGTAGCCCGCTGTAATGAGTTTGCTAAGCACTTCCAGCATAAGATCTTATGCATTCGTCGGGACCTAGATTCCCATTGTACGACAGTTAGTCCTAATGAGGTGTCTGAAACACAGTCTAGTCAAGTTTTGTTGGATGAGTTTCAGTCGGTTCAGTTCGAGGACGTGGACAAGGTGCTTGGACAGGTACGTGCAACCACTTTGGTACTTGATCCTTGCCCCTCTTGGCTTATAAAAACTAGCAAGGATGGAACAGCTGGCTGGGCCAAGGAAGTGATAAATGCCTCTTTACGAGAGGGAGTGGTCCCTGGCTGTCTGAAAGAAGCGGCGGTGAGACCACTCCTGAAAAAACCTTCCTTGGACCCAGAAGACTTTAACAACTATAGACCAGTGGCAAATGTTCCATTCGTGGGCAAGGTCTTGGAACGAGTGGTTGCTGACCAGTTCCAGGCGCTATTGGATGAAACTGATTATCTAGATCCATTTCAGTCGGGTTTCAGACCTGGTTTTGGCACTGAGACGGCCTTGGTCGCCCTGTGTGATGACCTATATCGGGAGAGAGACAGAGGGAGTGTAACTCTGTTGATTCTCCTTGATCTCTCAGCGGCTTTTGATACCATCGACCATGGTATCCTTCTGGAGAGACTTGCGGAGTTGGGTATTGGAGGCACTGCTTGGCAGTGGTTCCGCTCCTACTTGGCGGGCCGTCTCCAGAAGATAATACTTGGGGAACATTGCTCGACCCCGTGGGTTCTCCAATATGGGGTCCCGCAGGGTTCGGTCTTGTCTCCCATGCTCTTTAATATCTATATGAAGCCGTTGGGTGCAGTCATCCGGAGTTTTGGAGTGCGTTGTCATCAGTACGCTGATGACACGCAGCTCTACTTCTCCTTTTCATCTTCTTCAGGTGAGGCGGTCGATGTGCTGAACCATTGTCTGGACGCGACAATGGACTGGATGAGAACTAACAAACTGAGACTCAATCCGGATAAGACTGAGATGCTGCTGGTGGATGGTTTCTCTGGTCAGATGGTGGATACATACCCTGTCCTGGACGGGGTTACACTCCTCCTAAAGGATCAGGTTCGTAGTTTGGGAGTCATTTTAGACTCTTCCCTATCACTCGAGGCCCATGTAGCCTCGGTGGCACGGAATGCGTTTTACCAACTTTGGTTGGTAGCCCAGCTACGTCCCTATCTGAGTAAGGAGGACCTTACATCAGTGGTTCATGCTCTGGTAACCTCACGTTTGGACTACTGCAACGCGCTCTACGTAGGGCTACCTCTGAAGACGGTTCGGAAGCTACAGCTAGTGCAAAATACGGCAGCCAGACTGCTAACAAGAACTAAGCGGTCTGAGCATATAACACCTGTTCTGGCTCGCCTGCACTGGCTTCCAATATGCTACCGGGCCAGATTCAAAGTGTTGGTATTAACCTATAAAGCCTTATACGGCGCGGGACCACGATACCTGCAGGAACGCCTCTCCCGTTATGAACTGGCTCGTACACTACGGTCTACTACGAAGGTCCTCCTCCGGGTCCCGACCCATACGGAGGCCCGGAGGGTAGTAACAAGATCTAGGGCCTTCTCAGTGGTGGCCCCCGAATTGTGGAATAGTCTCCCCGAGGAGGTACGCCTGGCGCCAACACTATTATCTTTTTGGCACCAGGTTAAAACCTTTCTCTTCTCTGAGGCATTTTAATCTAAGTTATTTATGTAAATGTTGTAATTGGTATTTTAGATGACGTACTTTTATATTTGTTATATTGATCTTGTAATTTTATTATTGTATATGTTTCTATGTTTGCCGCCCAGAGAGCTGTTTGCTAGTCGGGCGGGATATAAGCTGAATAAAATAAATAAAAATAAATAAATAAATAAATAATTAAGGCACCTAAGAGTAGCCCGATATATCCTTTACCTACAAACCCGGCTGCCCCTGAAAAAAGAGTCTTTTGGTCAGACAGGAGGTGCAAATTAGTCGCTCAACTACTGGAGAGTGACACATTCCAATTAATTCGGTATGAGGTTCTGAACGAAATTCAAGACCCCTTATTGGCACTTCAATCCGTTCTATCTTTACTCAGGCCTTATATGATTAATAAAAATAACTGTCCTTCCAGTAAATTTCAAAAGAGCCAATGGTTCGACCAAGACTGTAGAGAGGCAAAAAAAATCCTAAAAAAATTTCTTCAGTGGTCAATCAAGTCCCCATCCCCCCAATCTCTCATGGCCTTCAAATCACAGAAGGCCTTTTACAGAACCCTTTTGAAGGAAAAAAAAATAGCCTTTGCCGAATCTCGTTGGAATCTTCTAACAAAGACGATAAACGAGAACCAAGAACGTCAGTTCTGGTCTTTAGTAAAATCGGGACAAGGGCTGAGTAATATTCTTAAGCCAGGCCTGATCTCGATTTCAACCTGGCAAGCTCATTTTCAAAATCTTTATTCCTCAATTTTGTCTCCATACAATATTCTCCCAATGTCAGATATCATGAATTTGCCGTCATGGCCCCCTGTTTCAATCCAAGAAATAAAATCACTGATCGACTCATTAAAAAATGAAAAAGCCCCGGGTGAAGACTTTCTCTTACCAGAGGCCATTAAACAATTCTCTGACTGGTGGGCCCCATTTCTGGCCCGCTTATTTACCAAAATAAATGACACAGGTGTAATCCCTGAGGCTTGGAGATGTAACATCATCATCCCTATTTATAAAAAGGGAGATCCTTCTAACCCTGCCAACTTCCGGCCAATCAGCCTGCTGAACGTAGTTTCCAAACTCTACGCCAAATTTCTTTTAATTAAACTAGAAGACTGGGTTCTGGCACAACAGATCATTCACCCAGAACAAGTAGGTTTTTGTAAAGGTTCCTCCCCGACCGATCATTGCCTAACTCTCCATTTTTTGGCAAAACAGTCCATCGACGGTCCCACCCGTCATTTATACGCAGCATTTGTTGACCTGGCTGCGGCGGTCGATTCGATAGACAGGAACGCTCTGTGGCATAAGTTGCACAAACTGAATATTGATCTACGCCTTCTACATTTAATTCGCACTTTATATGCTGATACATTTGCTCTGGTAAGAATTCCCTTTTCTGGAGCCCTCTCCGACCCGATCGAGGTAGAGAGAGGCGTTAAGCAAGGATGCCTGTTAGCCCCCCTGCTTTTTAACCTATTTTTAAATGACATTATCCCTTTTTTATCAGGACCTCAATTTTCCCCCTCTCAACTGGCCAAAGGAAAGTCTCGACACTTCTTTACGCCGATGACATGGTCCTTCTTTCCATAGTCCCTATCGGCCTCAGAAAGTTGTTGAGATCTCTACAGACCTATTGTACAAAGGAAAATCTGAATATAAACTATGCTAAAACTAAAGTTTTAGTATTTGGAAAGAAATTCCAAGGCCATCGTTGGTATATAGCTGAACATCAGCTAGAGCAACCCCGGGAATTCAAATATTTAGGCATTTATTTCTCGGACACCCTCTCCTGGCAATACCATCGACAATATACTAAACTGCTCGCATCTAAGACAGTAGGGGCAATACTAAAATTTTTCCGCACTATGGGTGGCAATCAGATCCAACCAGCATTAAAAATTTATAATGCTAAGGTGATCCCACAGATCTTATATGGAGTCTCTGTTTGGGGTTGGGATAACCACACTGTAAAAGCCCTAGAAACAATACAAAACAGCTTTCTTAGACGCTTACTATTTCTCCCGATGGGAACCTCAGCAGCAATGATGCGAGCTGACTGGTTCCCCTCCCCTTATAGCACATATACATTTTACTCTTTTGAAGTTTTTAAGATCTCCCAAAGAGTCTCAGACTAGGGTACTACTCCAGTTATGCCTTAACCACTCTTCTGTCTTTGCCCTATGGGGCTCTAAGCTAAATAACCTGTTATCTACATACCATCTCTCAGCATTGGAGTTTAATTCAGACTTAAACAACAAATCTCTACGTGAACATATATTCCATCACTCCCTGAAATTAGATATGCTAACTATTACCAACTCAAAGGTTTCTCCCTGGTTCTGGCATTTTAAATTCATTCCTCAATGCGCTACTTATCTCACACAACCTACACCCTCTGCTCTCAGACAGGCATTTACAGCCGTACGCTTTTTTTCCCTTCCAAATGCCGACAGGGAAGGCCGATTAGCTAGTGTTCCTAAGGATCAAAGGATTTGCGTCTGTGGTTCTCCTACACTGGAGGACCTCCCTCACGTATTGCTCTATTGTCCAATATATATCCAACCTAGATCTAGATTCCTTAAGAAATGGCTAGACATTCCCTGGCTTATCTCATCCGATGAAAAAATTATTTTCTTAATGGCTGATCATATCCAAGAAGTAACTCATAATGTATCCCTTTTCATAATAGCGGCCAGAAAACTTCGGGCAAATTACATTGCCTTATCAAATATCATCTAGGTAATACTTTTCCCCCGGTATTTTTTCCCCACGATTGTTCTTAATCTCTCCTTGTTTGATTTTAAATTATTGTATTTATATTGTGTTTGTATTGTATTTTTACTGTATTACTTGCGTTGGCCTCCGGCCCTGCAATTCAATTTAATAAACAATAAACTAATCATAATCACCCTTTGTGTGCATTTTCATCAGGCCAGCTTTACTATTAGGTAAAGGTATCCCCGCACTTGTAGTGCGAGTTGTTTCCGACTCTTAGGGTGACGTCTTGCGACGTTTACTAGGCAGACCGTATATATGGGGTGGAATTGCCAGTTCCTTCCCCGGCCTTTCTTTACCCCCCAGCATATGCTGGGTACTCATTTTACCGACCACGGATGGATGGAAGGCTGAGTGGACCTCGACCCCTTTTACCGGAGATTCAACTTCCTCCTTCCGTTGGAATCGAACTCCGGCCATGAGCAGAGCTTCGGCTGCATTACCGCCACTTACCACTCTGCACCACGGAGGATCTTTTACTATTAGGTAGAATGAGGAAATCAGGCAGCAGATGCTGGGGGTGGGTAGGTGGCAGCAGCCTCCTCCCTCAGCACCTCCTCCTGAGCCATTCTCCACTGTTGGAGATCACAGGCTTGACATAACCCACTAAACTAGCCTGCTGCCCTCAGGAGCACTGGAGCTGAAGTAAGATTTGCCTGCTGGTGCAGTTCCCGCTGTCTTGTCCTTTGCTTCATGGACTGGGCCGGCCCCACTTTGCATACAGAAGATCCCAGGTTCTATCTCTGGCATCTTCAGTAAAAAAAAAAGAAGAATAAAAAAGCAGGAAGCAGGTGATAAAAAAGACTTCAGCCTGAGGTCCGGGAGAACCACAACCAGTCAAGTGGAGATGTCTCAGTCCTGGACTAGAGAGAAACAAATAGGCTAACTTGGTTTTAAGGCAGTTCCCTATGCCTCAGGTCACAGAAGCAAAAAACTTAAAAGGTTTTAGCTTGGGGTCAACTTATACAGAAAAAGAGTTAAGGTTAAGAACTAAGTTACGTTTATATAACAAAAGAAGTAATTTTATTCCACTCATAAAAAGAGAAAAAATATTTAAACAGTCCTCTTATATTCTTGAGGAAGGCCAAATGCCCGTTAAAACTTGTAGAAATGAGTGCTCCCTAAAAACCATTCAGCCAAACACATTTCGACAGAATCTTCTTCAGTGGCTTGATATTTCTATTTAAATATAAAATAAACACAGAACCACCACTCTGAGGTACTAACACACGTGTCTCTAAGAACTTGCGTGTGCATGCATTCACACATAGCCCTTAAAACATGTCACTATAGAGGTGTGCTCTTTTGCATGACCTAGATGCACACTGTCCTGAAAATGCATCTGTTGTTAAATCCCAGAAATTAACATCTAACAACCTGGCAAGCTGAGCATAAAAAGGTGTTCACACTGTGCTGGAAAACAAGTGCTGGAAAACAATCAAGGAGTGGGCAAGCACACTTCTCTAAGCAGGGAATTCCACAGCCAAGGTGCAGGCATACGGAAGGCTCCTCCTGTATCCCAGCCAAAAGCGTCTCCGATGATGGGGCACGGAGGAGAGTCTCTTCTGCAGATCTTAGTGAGTGGGCAGGCTCATATGTATGGCTAATGTGAAGCACAGCTTGGTGATTAGTGGGTGGCAGTGGAGTTGCCAAGGACACTGTGGAAGTGACTGTTGGTGTTGCTGTGTTAGCCCTTGTTTCAACAGCTATTCCTATGCTGTCTGATGCTCTCCTTTTAAGTGCAAATGATTGCATCCATATTGTGTTAGTGCTGGTGCTGGTGTAACAACTGCCTGGAATAGTGAGACCATGGGACCACCTGTCCACAAGCATCATAGCTAAGCTTCAAAATGTACAATTTTTCTTTCCACAGTGATGCTTCCCTTTCTGATTAAGCTCTTGCTTTGCTATTTTTCTGCCAGCCTCTGCTAATGTTTCTATTTTGCTCCTAGTGCAAGGGCGGTATCTTAAAATAGAAAGTAATCCTTAGCTAACATTTTGATCAGTTTTAATTTAATTTTCAGTGCGATGAAAATGTCTGAACTCCAGAAGAACATTGTTTTTAATAGAACCTGAATGTTGATGTACAGAAGCTGGGGTTAAGTCTGCTGGAGGTAAAACCAGCAGAAAGCACCTGGTACATTGTGATTCCTTATGCCCATCCTAGGTAAGACCTTTGCTTATGCTTGGCGTTTATCTTGGTGGGCCTCCAAATGCCATTCACAGGGAAATTAGAAAGCTAGTGAGCTTCCGACCTTTTAAGATATAAAGTAGGTATATTCATTTATTTACATAATCTATGTTGAATTTGCCCTCAACGTAGAGGCCCAGGTTGAACATAACACTAAGTCAGACCATGTCTTACTGTGAATGAGTAAACCTGTGGGTTCCTGGAGAGACTTTTGTGGCCACTTTGCTCCACTCCAGCCAAACCCGTGTGCCATTGTGCCATTAGAGAGTCAGTGTGGTGTAATAGTTAGGGCGTTGGACTGGCTTGGAAGACTTAATATTCAATCGATTTAATGCATTTTACATTAATATTTTAGTACTGAGTTTTGTAGTTGTTTATATGTTTAATTATGTTTAGGTATTTTTGGTATAATTATTTTAAGTTTAATATATGTTTTTAAATTGTATATTGGATGTTATATGTTGTGAACCGCCCTGAGAGCTTCGGCTATGGGGCGGTATAGAAATATAATTAATAAATAATAATAAATAATATCCACAAGGATTTAGAATTGAAACAATAACACGTTCATTGATTACAAATGGGTGGAGGAAACATTCTGTTTCAAAGTAAATGCAATACAGTATGCAATCATATGAATCACAAATATACTTAATGCAAGTTCCTTAGCTCACTAAGAATATATTCGAACAATATAAAATAGAGCACTGTACTATGATTAACAAATGACAAACATGGAAGTGCACACCAGTTAGTGTGAGACTCCAAAAGTTACCCACCCAGGCCTAGCTAGAAAGAGGAGTTCTCTACCTTTTAGTATTTCAGCTCTCTTAGAAATTCACTAGACCTTTTATGCAGCAAGGCAATAGAACTCCTTACTTAAAAGTTCTTGGTCTCAGTTTCCCATGATGCACTGTTCCCTGAGTGCAAAGATCTTAAATTGTGAAGAGGAGAAAAGTGTGAATATATGTGTTTAAGGGGCCAAAATCTGCTCTTTTTCTAGTATTTTGGAAAAGGAGGCATTTGATGACATGGAAGGAGAATAAAGAGAGAAGGAATTCCCTTCAAGATGCGCTTTTAAGATTACCAAATAATTTCACATTAGATTCTGACTTGATCAAAGAACTTGGAAAAAACAAATTCTGTTCATGTACATATATCATGACTCCCAGTTTAGTTTGCGTGTGAAGCTCTTACCAAGTCCTTCCATTATTACACCACAGCTACTGTATGTGCATTTGGCCTTCATCAAGGGTGTAAGGGTGCTGTTTTCATATTTCTACTCTTACATTTTATGAGTGGAATAAAACTTTTGTCATATAAATGTAATATAGTCCTTAACCTTAACTTTTTTTCTTCACAACCACGTCACAAGAGAATATCAAACCAGAAACCAACAGGAAGATGTATAAAACAATATCCTTAGCACAGCATGGGGTCAGGTTTTAACCACTGATTTGGTGTACTTTTGTCATCCCAAATGAGAGCTGAATAATGAGTAAGCCTTTCAGATAAATAAAATGAAAAAGTTAGTACGAAGGTGAACCATGCAAACTGGATGTCAACTGCTATTGGACTGTGCAGATCTGGTGTCTTTTAAAAAGCCAAAACTCTTCCACATGGAATCCCAAAGATCTTGAAATTTTGTACTGTGATCCTTTATTCACAAAGGGCTATTATTTCAACAAGAAAGTAGCAGCTTGGTTTACATGGCAGCAGCTACAAAAAGGTTATCTTACCTGGAGTAGCTACATCTTTGTTCAAGAAGAAATGTGTAACAAACTGTTACATAAATTATTATTTCTTCCCACTGTTTTATTAACCACAAGGATGAGATAGAATTCCCATCTGATTACAAAGAACCTTCTACATTAAATTAATTCTACAAAGCAAAATAGGTATATATCTCCCTCAAGCTTTTGGATTTTCTTATACACAGCTTATATATAAATCAAAACGTTGCATTGTTAATTTCAGTCCAAGGGTTTTTTGCCTAAGAGAAGAGTTCAAAACTTGCTGATATTGCATCAGACTAGTTTCCCATCATTGATCTGAATGCTTGGGGGCTTCCCATAGGCATCTGGTTGGCCACTGTGAAAACAGGATGCTGGACTAGATGGGCCACTGGCCTGATCCAGCCAGTGCAGTAGGACCATTTCAGGGAATATACGACCTGGGATTGTACTCTTTCATGGGGGGAGATGAAGGAAAGTGATATGCACATAGACCTCCCATTCAGTGTAATGATCTGATGTGCTAAGTGTCTGTGCACACATGCCATGGGGGGAGGCAGAACAAAGGACTCTCTTATGCCCGGTGCACATGTGGGCATGGTGTTTACATAGGCAAAGACTGTGCCAGTACTACTTCCAAGACAGGAAAAGGATGGTCTCTGTGGCAGGCCCATTGTTTTCCCTAGGAATGAGTAAAACAAGCCTATTTTTAGTCCATGTAGGCTTCAAATGTGTTCACTCATGTCTACTCTGTCATGTTTCCACATTAATTTGTGATTAAAAAAAAAATCCTCACAAAAATTTGCATTTAATTATACATTTTAATGTACTTAAATGCTCAAAATATGCATTTCTAACTGTATTTTAGCTCACAATATATATTTCTCAATGTATTTTAGCTCAAAATATGCATTTTTAAACCATATTGATACCATTTTTGAGCTAAAAATTCTGCTGCAATTTTTGGAGAACTGCAAAATTCTATGGACTGCTGGCTTCTGATCCACATCTTAGTGCAAGAGGTGTAGATCAGGTCACTTCATACCAGAATTCCCGCAGATCACATTCCACATCCCTAGTTCAGCCTCCTATTGGCTCTGCCACAACAGAATGGTGTCGGGTATTTAATGAACATTTCAGGAAGGCACTGCAGAGACTGCTTTCTCCCTCCATTACAATCCAGTTATAATGAGAGAGACAATGGTGAGGATAAACGCTATTCCTTTGAATTTTTACATTAATTGCATACAAAGCACAATTCTGGCAAAGCATGACTTATCGCTTTCAGGCAATACACTTATCATCTTGTAACCACACTGCAAAAACCTGCCATATAAACGCTGTGGCTACGTGAAGGGAATGTGTAGTCCTCTACGCTTCCTAGAAGCTTGAATTGACAAATGTTTAAAGATTCCATAAACAAAAGGTGAAGGCTGCTGGTGGGTAAAATGGGAGGCAGCCTTGGATATGAATTCTGCTTATAGCAGGATTCAAATTGCAGCACTTTACTATTTTTTTTTATCCATCACCTGCCCTCTAGGTAGAATAGGGGCATCTGTTTATTAAACAGAAACACCTTGAGATACTTATGAAATGCATGAGAGAGAAATGGAATGAAATGTTAATACCACTCTGAAAAGATATTCCTCACCTTTTTAAGCATTCTGCTTGCTTGTGCTTCAGGATGCAACAAAAGATGTGGGTATCAACAACATTATCCCTACACAACAGCGAGTAGTAACACAGCTAGCATCTATTGGGACTACTATTGTTGTTAGCATCTGTGCACAGATCCAATGTTCTCATAATTTTCAGTTCACTTTCCTAATCTTGGAAATTAGATTCTTGGAAGATTCAGGACAGACAAAAGGAAGTACTTCTTTACTCAGTGCATAGTTAAACTATGGAATTTGCTCCCACAAGATGCAGTAATGGCCACCAGCTTGGACGGCTTTAAAAGAAGATTAGACAAATTCATGGAGGACAGGGCTATCAATGGCTACTAGCCATGATGGCTGTGCTGTGCCACCCTAGTCAGAGGCAGCATGCTTCTGAAAACCAGTTGCCGGAAGCCTCAGGAGGGGAGAGTGTTCTTGCACTCGGGTCCTGCTAACGGCTTCCCCCAGGCACCTGGTTGGCCACTGTGAGAACAGGATGCTGGACTAGATGGGCCACTGGCCTGATCCAGCAGGCTCTTCTTATGTTCTTATGTTCTTATCTGCGTCCCAAACTGAACGGATTTACTCAGAACAGACTACTGCCACTTGCATAGGCACATTGTTAGTCATGTGCATGCATGATAAATCCTAGATGGTGGCTGATAAGTAGTCTTCTGAGCTGCCTTTGCATCTTTACTGATGGAAGTGATTGGCTCAAGGCCATTATGTCAATGTGAGTCTCCATATTCTTGGGAATGGGTCCACTGTTTGGCGGCAAAGCACATGCATACAGCCCCAGATTCAAGCCCTAGCATCTCCAATCAAAGGATCACATTTAACAGGAATAGGAGATCTGCTGCCAATCAGAATAGACAGTATATAAGTTAACATAACTTCACACATCACTGGCATAATCCCTTGTTAAATTGGGGCTTATCTACAAAACTAAAAATATAGAGGTCATTGCAGCATTGTCATCCTGAGGTAACAATCACTACATGACACGGAACTCTAGAGCGTTTCACCTCTTTCTGTCTCCTAGGTTATTCACAAGCAGATGTCCACGAATTATGGCTGGATTGGTTTCCACCCATTGTTTCCAAGTAGTCAGCATTGAGCTCCATCTTAGCACAATATATCCAGCATCAGCTGCTGACAAAAAATTCTGACAATGAAGTTTTTCAGGAAATTGAAAATTGGGGGGAGGTGTAATCAGGTGGCTGGTTGTCATCACTCAGTAGTGATGAAAAGGTGCTCTGCATCTGCTCAATTTAAAAAGCATTCTAAAGGAGTAACCAATACAGTGTCCTCCAGAAGTTGTTGGACTCCAATTCACATCTGCTTTAGCCAGCATAGCCAATGAACAGGGATGGTGGAACTGCAGTCCTGCAACATTTGGAGGGCAGCATGTTGGTTACGCTTGGTCTATAGCTTCATCATAAGTTGAGCAATTGTTTTGTGCTAAATGTAATTCAGTAACTATCTTGTTAGGCCCAACACCAAGTGGGCGGCCAGACTGGGCACTGGCCGACGGGTTCTGTGGCTGAGAGGGGCCCTTGCTGCTGGGCCCAGGTGGATGTAGCTCCCATTCTATGAGCTGCACTAGGAGCACATCACAGAGCATGCACCCTGTGACTTGATGCTGGTGCAGATTGCAGAGCGACAGCCACCCTCCCAGGCAATACCACCACCCCAACGACAGGGGCTGGCTGCTCCATTTCACACTTCGCTGTCTCAGTGCGCTGCATGCACATGCTTACTGTCTTTGGTGACAGGAGGCATTCATGCACTCACCGACACAGCAGGGGCTATTTAAGCCCTTGGCAGTGGCAGTGTTGTTGCCGCTGCCTTCGAGAGCCCACTGCAGTCTGGTCCTAGCCCTGTTTCTTGTGACATTGTCAGCTGGATCATCTCAAAAACTATTACAATATTTTCCCCTTCTCTTTTTTCCTAGCTCCCCTTCCCCTTCTTTTTTTCTAGCTCCCCTTCCTCCTCACCTAGTGTATTTCTCTACCGCAAGTCTTAACAGCAAGACCCTATGCATGCTTACGCAAAATAAATCCTACCAAATTCAGTGGCACTTACTCCCAAAGTAAATATGAATAGGATGGAAGAAGGTTCCTCAGTTAGCACACTGGAACTCCTCTGGCATCTTCCCAGACATTGCCTGCTGTTATGCCCAGGAAGAGATTAGGAGAATGCATCACCTAGAGAGAGTCTTGAGAGATACTTTGCTGCAAACGAGACCAGTTTCTCACACTGCAACCCAGAGAAGCTGACATAACCCCTTTCTCCAATATCATGATTGGAGTGAAAGGAGGAGAGAAAAAAATAACATCTACTCTCATTCATAGAAGCCAATAATATTTGCAGCCTACTGTAAACAAGAACCTCAGACAACAACCTGTTACTAATATAAAAATCTTGCTGTTCACTTAAGTGCTGCTTTTACGTTTTCCCTATAGTGTGGTCATAGAAATGTAGGAAGCTGCCTTGTATAAAAACAGACCATTGGTCTACCCAGTTCCATACTGTCTGCTGCACTGGCTTGCATGTGGTACTAAACCAAACTATGGCTTACCATAAACAGGCAAGCGTGCTGCTGCTCAAGGAGAAAACTGTGGCTGTTTTGCTCCTCCCACATTCCTGCTATGGAGAGCTAAGCCATTACACCTGTACTGGGGGTTGTGGTTTGTCTGGCTCCAAACAATCTTGTCTTGACTTACTGCTGCTTCCACCTTTGCTGCAGTCAAAAAGAGAGAACTGCTCCTTCTACCATTCCCCAAACTGTCCATGCAGAAAAGGAGGGGCGGTTTCTCTCTCCCTTGGGCTGGAGAAGGCACCACCAGCAGTGAAGTGGAACTTTGTGTTGGACCTGTAGAAGTCAAGCAGGAACACTCCCCAGAAAGGGGAGGGGCTACTGCCACTGGTGAGAAGCAGGTGGATTTATGGAATGAGGTTCACAGGTAAATTTGTGGAACTGCTCACAAAACACCCCTTTCATTCTGAACTGTGTTTAAGCAAGGCTGCTGAAGCTCCACAGTGTGCAGCAAGACCACCACTTGGAACTTTTTACTGTCTGTTGGTTTTCTTTTTGCTCTGTACTTATGTATTTAAGTCTACTTTTTCTTTTTTGTAATATCAAATTTATTCTATGTTTGATGAATTGTTGTTTTTCCTTTGTGCATTTATTGATATGTTTTATAAACGGGTTTCTCTCCACCACCACTACCCCATGTTTTGTGTTTTGATAAGTGGACATTCTGCAAACACAGGAAAATAGATCAGCATTGTGAACACTGACTGGCAGCAGCCCTCTGGGGTTTTAGACAGCCCTCCCTGGAGATGCCGAGGATTGAATCTGGGACCTCCCACATGCAAAACAGATGCTCTACTATGACCTTTCCCTAAACCTCTTCCAGCAGGCCATTTGCCTTCCTACACTCTGAGTCAATTACAATTCTCGAGCTGGCAACCCCAGAGTAAATTTCCCATCCCCATCCCCAGTGAGAGTAGACTAATCACATGAGAGAGTTTCTCAGTCTGCACCCAGAAGCACCATTGGTGTCAATCAAAGGTGGAGACATTCACAACACAACTGATGAGAGGAGTTCTATTATTTTATTTATTTATTTAAAATATTTCTATCCCGCTCTTCTACCCTATAATAGGGCACTCAGGGCAGCTTACAAAAGTAAAATCAAACACGTACATAATAAAATTGTAAACAGTAAAATCACATTAAATGTGGCGAGAAGTTTGCTACAGGGTTGCTGATCCCTGTGATCAATGTAATCTGGCTCTTAATCTAGTGAGTTACAGAAGTAGCCTCTTGTGTGGAAGTAGCAGAAACCTTTGGCCTTTCTCACAATCTTAACATAGATTTGGAAGCCTCACTAAGGAAGATGACAGGCTATCCATCTATCTCTTGCTCTGTCTCCTCGGATTTTATTACTTTGCTAGCATCGTTCATCTTTTTAATTTGCACTATACCTGCGCAATACCACAGCATTCATGCTGATCTTACGGCACCTCAACTGCAAAGGAGCCTTGCCTGTTCAGCCATAGTTTAGAATTCAATCTAACCAGCAGGATGTGAGCAATTTATTCTTCTCATCCAATACAGGAAAGGAAAAATTATACAAATGTTGACACCATCTGTCGGAGCAAAGTATATAAAATACAGTGAATATTTTTCAAAGGTCTGGACAGCAGGTAATTTATTTTAAAAAACAAGCAAAGGAACTCTTAGGGAGAGAGAGAGAGCTTACTAATCAGAGTGTTACAAAGGGATTTTAGTTATTTCACCTGTCAAATGCTGTGCATCAAATTTAAGGCTAGTGCTGCAAAGATATGTTTACAAAATACTAAACAGCTGGAAAAGGGGGGGCACTGAAGAAAATTAAAACTGACCTGCATTGTGTAATGTTTAGTCCCACAGATGTGTTAGAATCAGGTGAAAATGTGCCTCAATGTGCAGGCCTCTACACGCATGAATGCTTTGGGGTAACAAGCACAGGTAATGGCAATGAACCTTCTGTAATAAAGAACATACTAAGTCTATCTATTAAGAGCCAGCTGCTCTTTTGAATTCAGATCGCTAATCTTATGAGAAACCAGTTTGATACTTGTACAAGGTATTTTGAGCCATCTATTTTAATCATTTTTTATTTTCTGTTTTATGTGTGATTGTTTATCCCACCTGTGTTAATAGTGCTCTTTAAATTTTGTTTGTTAAGCTTATGAGTAACCAGTTTTAGCTTTTGGAAGGTTCTCTGTGTTAATGTTTAAATCATGTTTCATTTTTCTTGTCCTTTTCTTACTAATTTTAACATTTGGCCAGCATTATGCAGAGTGTTATGTTATAAATTATTCATACTTACTTTGAGCAGATACATGTATCAAGCTTTTTTTATACTTTAGAACTCACTGTTACTGATTTTGATATATATATATCAGATATATATATATTTGCAGATTGCCCTTGACAAAGGGTCATGTTATCACCCAAAGCGTGTAGGGCTTTAATAAATAATTTTTCCTATTCTTAACCTCCTGCCGTTTGCTGGTGTGGCATCTTGAGGGTACCCTTCTTTTGGGTTTGAGCTCAAAATACAGAACACATACATTCCAGATTTTTAACCAAGATACAACTAGGCAAAACTGTTGTTTGTCAAGGATGTGTTGTAACTGAACTCCAAACTTCATTTAATATTATAAATATAATTTTGCCATTTCTATTTCAAAGGAATTGCTTATCTTCTCCAAAGTCCAGTGAAACTAGCATTGTTTTATTACATTTTATTATACAGCCACAACAGTGGCTGAATACTATAACCAGCATGGATTTTTCGCATTCCGCCATGTTAAATTGAAAATACCCCCATGCCATTCTGCTGCTTCCCATCAACTCATTTCAACACAAAATCTTACAAAGCTTATAGTCCTGAACTCAGAAACGCTTACTTAACAACCATCTAAGTTTTCATGGTGATACACAAAACACTTAGAGAGAATCTAGAATTGAAAGTGTAAAACAAGAGAAACAAATTCCTCTGTTGGACTTATTTTGTCAGTGGTCTCATAATTTGTTGAAACAGTGAACCTATAATGCTATTGTCTGTAATCCTATTACAGAGTGTCTGTAATCCTATTGCTGAGTGTCTGTAATCCTATTGCTGACTTGGCCCCATACTCTGACCTTCATCTTCTGCAGTTGAAAAGTTTTTAAAAAAGTATGACTGATTTTTAATTTATTTAAGAAATTTAACATTGGAGTTTATGATAGCACAGGCACACACAGTAAGAACCAATTTTCAGTGTTGTAAAAGCCAGACTAACAGCTGTTTGGCTTGGCTAATCAAGGGGCCACACCCACACCATACATTTATTCAGGACTGCATCTCCAAAGATGGAGAATTACATTTTTTGTATGTTGGTTTTCTTCTTACTTTGCTTCTTCCCTGTGTTACTACTGTTTCTACAGAGAATGTAAGTTAGAAAATTATATTTATCTCATCATTCACCCTAGAAATCAGTGTCAAATTTATTTGTATTAATTTTAAAACCTTTTTATTGCTTAGTGTCATGTGAAGACAGCTTTTTGTGTTTCACACTGGAGGTTATATTCTATTTTGGGTGCATGAACAGTTGAATCTGAAACTGCATAAAATTAGACTGACTAAATACGCTGCTACTAGGGTTGCCAGGTCAGAAGCATCCCAAAACCTGAGATTTTAGGGGCGGGCCCAAGTGATGTCACGGGGTGGGCCCGAGTGATGTCATTAAGCATGATACATTAAGCATCAACCACAGTTGCTTGGAGCATACAATTAAAAAAATATCTGACTGGAAATTAAGCTAGACATCTTAGCTAAAAGATGGAGCCTGGGTAGGGAACATTTAATCTAGCCTACTTGCTTTCGGCAAGAAAGGTTTAAGTGCACCCCCAATTACTCATTTTTTCCTGTATGTCTTTTTCTGCTTTTATTTTGTATAGATGCCCTTTTCTCTGCCCTGCACCCAGCAGAAGCTCTGGGCCAGGCGGGACGCAGTGGCATCTTGTAGAATACACACTCCCCTTTCCTGGGGTATATGATTTGTGCTGTCCCAGAGCAGATTTTGGGGTGGGCACCCCCAGTTACTTATTTTTTCCTGTATGTTTTGGTCTGCTTTGATTTTGCATAGATGCCCTCCTCCATGCCCTGCGCCCAGCAGAAGCTCTAGGCCAGGTGGGACGCAGTGGCATCTCATAGAGGACACCCTCCTCTTTCCTGGGGTATATGATTTGTCCTGTCCCAGAGCAGATTTTGGGGTGGGCACCCCCAGTTACTTATTTTTTATGATTTTATGACATCATTATATATTTATGATAATATCAGAAGTCTGATATTTTAATTGCATAAATGTATTGTTATTCTTGATGGGGGGAGTCCCCCAATCACAGTGATATATCATACAGGGTACCCCAACATATATTTTGGGGTTCAGAGACATGTTAAGTTTGGTTTGAAGTTGCTGTAGTGGTCAACTCTTCTTCTTTTTTAGTGTTTTGAACTTTCAAGCAAATAAGGAACTGGGAACTAGGAACCAACTTCAGCGTTGTATCAGTTAAATAGATTAAACAGTCATGGGGCGGCGGCTGACATTTTGGTGTATATCTCGGGAACCAGACCACCTAGAAACTTACTTTTTTTTTAAACTGAAGCTGAGAGTCTGGAGATTAAGGGGTGCTAGCCGGAGAGCCAGAGGGCCCCCCAAAAACCCAGAGAATCTGGCCAAAAAACAGAGACCTGGTAACTCAAGCTGCTACTTAAGCAATGAATCTAGCTGTTGGAAAAAACATACTTGGCCTGACCAAGATGCATATGTTCAGCCTGCTATGCTTAAACCACTTCACTTAAGGAAAGGTGGGCATAGTCAATTAGACATAGAGCACACCTAGAATATATTTTACTTTCCACTGTTTTATATTGTGAAACTGAGACACTCTTCATGTCCATTGGAGACTATTATGCAGAATAGCCAGTGCCAATATTCCACAATTGCTTTTGGATTTTTTTCATGTAAATTATATAAAGTGTTGCTGTACTTCACATATTCACAGAAACAGAAGCAAAAGAACATAATTTACTATAGGAAACTTCACTAAAATTGCAAAGTAAATCAAACATATTTAAAGTGACTATCTGAACTACATCAACTGTCTTAATGTTGTTGCTTCCTCCCTGCTAAAACAACATCAGCACAGCACATGCCTTCTTTCTGTTATTTGGGCTGATTGCAGGTATTGTCACCACTCACCATATGCTCAGAGGCACATGTTACCAAATTCTTCCAAGCTACACAGGAAATGGATTGGACTGTGAAAGACCAACCCAAATTGTGTTTGCATTTTTACAAATTTGTAGGGTAGTACAATATCTCAGACAGGAGGTCATGTCCCCCACTCCTCTGGTGCATTCACTATAGCTGCCCCTGCTTTGTAAAGTTTGATAGAAATATCTGTTATCTATAGGTACATTCTTAAACTGCAAGGGTGTTTTGCCTACTAGTGAATATTGATTAATATGTAAGGCTGCTTACACAAAATTGACACGGTACAAAATATTACTACAAAACGCATGTTAGAAACAAAAACAAAGCAACAAGCTTAATTGCTTAACAAGCAATTAAAAAAAACAAGCACAAATTTTAAAAGCAGATAATACAATAGAATATTGTGAGCCATGGGATTGTACTCCCCCTCCCCTCCTCTGGCTCCCAATTTTTTTGCCAGCCTTAACTAGGGTTCTCTCTTAACCAAGATTTTTAACTGGGATAGGTTGCTTCCATAGTTAAGAGGGAAGCTCATTAGCAGTAACTGATTACTATTAGTTCTGGTGAAACACAACAGCACAGTTAAGGCAGGGCAGGAGGATTCTCATGAGAGGAGGGAAGGACCAGGGGATAGAGTAGAGGATCCTGTGGCCCCCTTGCAATCTTATAACAATGCTTAAGTTTCATCTAAAAATGTGTTGAACATCTGATATCTCTGGTTAAAGTTTTTATACATCATAGCACCATTTTGAGGCCTCCAACTTTCCTGTTTTGCTCTCTCACTGTTATTGATACATATTTATTTATGTCTATATTCTAATGTAAATGTAAATTTTGGGGGGAGAAGTAGAACTGCAGGACTGGTAAAATCTCAGTGTTACTATGTACATAGCTTCTAAACCTTGTGTTACCTCTCTTAAAGTACCTCCTCTGTCAGTGATGTTCTTCTCTGAATTGACCATGCTGTTTCTGTGAACAATTTGTCTTTGTCCTCTTACTACTTTGTCATCTGGTATTTTAATTAGATTTCTCATTTTTTTATGTATGTTACTGCAAACATTCCCCTCTTGACAAGCAATTGACATAAAAGGGAAACATCATTTCTTTTGCATGATACACTAAAAAAAATTAAATCTCAAGACATTTAAACATCTTCTTTCCTTATATCATTTCCTCATGGAAAACCTTCAGGGGGGCACATGCCAGCTGTGGGTATAATCAACAGCAAAAATGTGCAGAGCAATGGATGTGATTCTTACCTTTCACAGCATGCTAGGATGCAGCCACACAAAAACTAGAGGTTTCCACACCTCCATCCAGACAACCAAGAGGCATTACCACTATTCCAGGATACATCCTAGCCAATCAAAATCACTCCGAAGGGCACAGGGTAGGGCCAACAAGGAATGTCGCTCCAGGGACAAGGTGTGGCCTGTAGAGAGTCCCAAGGCACAGATAAGGAAGTCAAGAGGACCACACTTGGCTCCTAGGCCTGCTATTCCTCTAACCCTGTTTTATAGCATGACGTCAGAGGAATCAAGAAAAAAGGTGTATTGCTTTTGTGCCGGCGATCAGGACCGGGTTTCTTCAAGCTGTGGTTAAGATGAGATCGCAAATACATCTTTTCTTAAAATCCAATATTCTTTATTCTTCCAATAAAGCAAATAGATTGTTTTTGTCAGAGTTTCCTTTTAACTGGCTTATTTTTAAATGAGCTTTTCTATATTTGTTGCCTGAGGCTGCAATGCTAACCCCACTTAACTGGGAGTAAACTTCATTGAATTCAATGGGACTTGCTTCTGAATAGACATGGTTAGGACTGTGCTGCAAGTCATCGACTTCTTTTATCCTCAAGGATAAATACTCTGTCCTCATACTTTACACACTACTTTATTTATAATTAGCAAGTCTTCTGATTGATGCAATAGCACAAGGTATAAGAGGTATTATAGTATGAAAAATCAAACCTCCCCCCCTCCCAATTTATGGTGTAATCCTAAACATCTCCACTCAAAAGTAATCACAGTGAGTTCAATAAAACTTCCTACCAGATAGGTGTGCATAGGATTTCAGCCTCATCTCTTTAATTAGCCTCAGTCATAAAATCATTATTCTTTCAAATGTTAAAACACTATCAGTCCTGAATCATTTTTTCTTCAAAACCTTTAGATATATTTATTTACTGATAGGCAAAAAAACTTGCAGTTTAAGAAGGTAACTTTATTATTATTATTATGATTTATTTCTATCCCGCCTGTTGGCCAAAAGGCCCTAAAGGCGGCTTACAAAAAATAAACACAAATATAGAAATACATATCAATAAAAACAGAACAATTTACAAACATTAAATAACAAAGTAATAACATTATCAAAAACCAACAATAGGAACTTGCAATGAAAATACAATAACAAATCACACTTTCCTAACACTTTCCAAATAAATTCCTAACAATTAGACAATGTCTACTAGTTCTTACATCAGTATGTTGACATCAAAACATGATACCACTGAGGTGTCCGGCTGCTACAGCATCTGCCAGTTCTAATATAGGAAAAGGAGCAGGAGCAGTCCAGCTCTTTGCTAACATAGGTAAGCAGTACTTCAACTTGATCACGGGGATGAAGCGGTGGACGTTCCGGCTCTCGTAGGTCCTTGCAAAGGTGGAAATGATGGGCTCGGAAAGAAAGGAAAGGGGTGGAGGCCTGCTCGGCATAGATGGATCTGCCCACAGGGGAGGCCCCGGAGCTGAAGCTCATATCTTCAGAGAGTTGGTATGGGTCCGCCATCATGGCTGGGTTGGACAATGAGAGGCACAGTGGGGAGGGCGGCAGCAAAAAGACACGGTGGTGAAGACAGGCAAGCAGCGCTTCGTGGCTCTGGGGCTTTCAAAGGTGAAGGTGGTACAGCTGTCCCTGCACCAAACTGGACAACAAAAAGCACAGCAGGGAGGGTGGCGGCAAAGAAGATGCAGCGGCATCTATAGGTAGGTTGGCTACTATAGCCAACAGATATTTCTATCAAACTTTTAGAAGCAGGGAAATTGGGCAGCTATAGTGAATGCACTAGGGAAGCAGGAGACCTGACCACCTCTCTGAGATATTGGACTGCCCTACAAATCTGTCAAAATGTAAACACAATTTGGGTTGATCTTTCACAGTCCAATCCACTTCCAGTGTAGCTGTAGAAGAAGGAAGAGAGGAGGAGAGGAAGAGGGGAGGGGGAGGGGAGATGAAGGGAAGGAGGAGAAAGCCAGGTCTGATCATTTGCATGCTTACTGAGTTCAATGGGATTTACTCCTAAAACTAGGTAAAACTGACCATGGGGGAGGAGCAGGGGGAGGGGAGAGTAGAGGGAAGGAGGAAGGGGGGAGAGGGGAGCAGAAGGAGGGGGAAGAAGGGGATTGGAAGGGGAGTGGGAGGGGGAAAGAAGGGGGAAGGAAGGGGCAAAAGGCAGGTGATGGGAGGAAGGAGGAGGGGAGGCAGGTTTGATCATTTGCATGCTTATTGAGTTCAATGGGGTTTATTCCCATGCAATCATGCTTAGGATAGGTAAACTGATCATGGGGGAATGTAGGAGGGAGGGGGCAGGGGGAGGGAAAGGAGGGGATTGGAGGGGGATGGGGAGGGGAAGGGAGGATTAAGGAAGAGGAGGGAAGGGGCAAAAGGGAGGTACTGGGAGGGAGATGGCAGGTTTGATTATTTGCATGCTTTTTAAGTTCAGTGGGATTTACTCCTGTGCAATCATGCTTGAAATGGAAATGGACTGTCTTCAAGTCGATTCTGACTTATAGCAACCCTATGAATAGGATTTTCATGGTAAGCGGTATTCAGAGGTGGTTTACCATTGCCTTCCTATGAAGCTTCATGGCTGTGTGGGGATTCGAACCCTGGTCTCCCAGGTCGTAGTCCAACACTCTAACTACTACACCACACTGGCTCTCTACAGTCATGGTTAGGATAGGTAAAACTGACTGTGGGAGAGGCAGGGAGGGGAGGGGGAGGAGAGGAGATTGGGTGGGTGGGCACTGGGCAGAGGGGAAGCCCCTTTCCTTTCCAAAAGGAAAACATTGTGAACAGTATCATTCTTTTTCAGGGGTTCCCCCACCTTTTTATTCTACAGCAGGCACATGTAGCCTCCCACCCAAATTTAAACCAAAGCTGTCCCTGGCTACTTCCACAACAGACCTTTCTTCCACTTTAGACAGTCATGGCTTCTCGCAAAGAATCCTGGGAAGTGTAGTTAGTGAAGGGTGCTGAGAGTTGCTAGGAGAGGCCCTGTTCCCCTCACAGAGCTTTAATCAGAGCGGCTGCCTATTAACCCACACTGGCCACTGGACCTCTGTCAGGGGAATAGGAGTTTCCTCTCAGCACTTTCACAAACTACACTTCCCAGGATTCTTTGGGGGAAGCCACGACAGTCTAAAGTGAAATAAAGGTCTGGTGTGGGTATGGCCCCGATTAGGCAAGCCAAGCAGCTGTGAGTTTGGCTTTTAGAACACTGACAGTTGGTTCTTACTCAGCATGCCTGACGTTATCACTGAGTTCAATTATTAAAATTTCTTAAATTAATTAAAAATCGGCCAGGCATTTTTTTAACTTTTAAACTGCAGAAGATGATAGTCAGAGTATGAGGTAAGGTCGGTAATAGGATTACAGGTACTCTGCGAACATGGCTGGTTTTTAATGAATTTCAACAAATTATGAGATCTCTGACAGAAAAAAGTCCAAAAGGGGTCTGGTTTTTTTTCTCTTTTTACACTTCAACTCTCAATTCTTTCTGACGGTTTTGTGTATCGCCATGAAAATTTAGAGGGTTGTTAAGCAAGAGTTTCTGAGTTCAGGACTATAAGTTTTGTAAGGTTTTGTTTTGAAATGAGCTTATGGGAAGCCTCAGAATGGCATGCGGGTATTTTCAGTAACACTGAGGAATGTGAAAAATCCATGCCGACTGTAGTACACAGCCACTCTCGTGGTTGTATACTAAATCCTCTTTTGTATCTTCTAGAGTTGCACAAATGTTCCTAATTTTAAATGTCTGCTTACACTTTTTGTTCCTTGTTGTTTAAACCAGAATGCTTTCTTTCTGTACATAAAGTTGGAGTTAAAAACTTTGAGAAAAGTATGCATCATGTATTACGTAACTGAAAGTTACACATGCCCTACATATCAAACAGAACATTGACTTAAAATATAACTTGACTTTAAAGCATGCTCTTTTTGTACTGTAAATATATCTATTATTTATTTGTTTGTTTATTTGTTTATTTATTTGTTTGTTTATTTATTTATTGCACTTGTATACCACCCCATAGCCGAAGCTCTCTGGGCGGTTTACAGCAATCAAAAACATTAAAACAAATATACAATTTAAAACACATATTTTAAAAACAATTTAAAACACATATCTATGAAGCTGTGTAAAAGCTGTAGAACTCCAAATGTGCAAACTTCAGCATTACATAAACCCTGAGATTACACAACCCAAAGTTGAGCAGGCCTCAAAATTACACAGTCCCAAATCTGTACTCAAATTACAGAAAAACCTAACTTGCACAGATGCAAGTTATTCATCCTTTTCATTTGAAATAATTCATAATCACATGATGTAAAAAATTATCAGATGTTTTATAATCTAACATATAGAATAGAACCCTAAATCAGTTCCATATTATGATGAATCTAGAGTACTGAAGTCCAAAGTGAAACAATATATATCCTTCGCTGCAATATTTTGTTTACCAGTTTTCAGTGTTGCTTGTACACCTTTGTACTTACATGAGAAAAATATTATCTGTAAGCAAAAAAGCAAAAACAGGACAGTCCTCTATCACCCTCCTCTGAGGACAACTCCAAAGAAGGTTTTTGTCAGTTGACCTTCACCACCCAGCTACAGTGGCCTGGTTTGCATGTTGTGCTAAGCCAAACCATGGCTTGGCACAAACACATAAGGGTTCAGGTTCTGGGAGAGGAGATCTTGACTCTTTTGCTCCTCCCCGATTATTCTCTTGCTGTGCTGTCCTGAGCTACGCCATATCCTCCCCTGGACAAACCATGAGCACAAACCATCAGACAAGCCTTTGTTTGCAGCTCATAGTTAGTCTAGACTAAGCAACTATGATCTCCTCCTCAGGAGCTTGTACACTCAAACATTCACAGTAAGCAATGGCTTGGCTTAACATGATGTGCAAACCAGGCCAGTGTGTGCTAAAGGTGCTACTCTGCCACTGCTGGTAGAGATATTGGATGGACCCAGAAGAAAAATCCTGTTATTGGCAAATCTATGTTTATTCCTGTATGAAGTGTAAAACTGCCATGACACACTGGACAAATGTGCTTCACCTATTTGGGAATTAAAGGTAACACAGCCATATGTGTGAATAATAGATAGCAACCTTGAAATAACATGTTGGCTGAGAAGCTACTATATCTCTCTTATGCTGCTCAAATTTCCATCATACAATTCTAACTAAAAATAGTTTTATAATACCCATTGTGCATTGTAAAAAACTGAAGTATCACATGCACCTACATTTTTAGACAAAAGTTTGTTATGAGACCATCATGTGCCAATGGAAAGTTTTTTAAAAATACCAGTCAAATAATATCTGGATTTTTTCTAGGCTGTTGTCTAGTATTAGGACTTCCGTTAACTTTTGAAGGCTCGCTTCAAGCTCTGCTGCAGAAAGGTCTTAACTGAAGGCCTGCCACATCATGATCTCATCCTAAAGTTAGGCCACTTCTGTTCCTTTGATTTCCTTCAGCTATATTTTCAATGGCCCAAGCAAATATTAGTGACACCCTTCTTGAAGTCGGTATGAGTAGAAATGGGCTACATTTTCATGAATTTCAATTCACTATGTTGAAATTTGCATCTTCAACAGCAAGGACTTTTTGTCAAACAGCTAAGCAATTAGCCTGAAAATCAAAAGCGCTTCTGTGCTTTTCGTCCAAGTCCTTGACATCAATCTACCTTGGAATCAACTGTATAAAATCTCTTTGAGATGGATTTTCAAGACTCCAGGGAATCTCTGCATGAAAAATGGGGATACATATAAATAAATCCTTGGGGAGACGCATCTAACTCTTACAGGTCACTTTGGCAGGTAGACAGGGCTGACCACTTGTCAATCACCCGATGTCACTGGGATATCAGGTGAAATATTTTCCTTTGCCCACATCCTTTCAAATTCCTTTGCCCACATGGCTTGATTTCAAACCAGAGAGGCAAAGGAAACCTTTCCCTTTATACTGCTTTTGACCACGTGGATTGAAATCAAATCACCAGGGCAAAGGAAGTGGGGTTTGCAGCTTCCTCCAATCAGCTGCATACTCCATTTTTTGTGTGCAAACTATGTAATCCTGTGTGCCTACAGTTTGACTTGTGCAGGAGTGGGGGACATTGAGGTGTCCAAAGAGAGAATTTAGACAGAATTTCTGTTGCTATGTACCCTCAGGCAAAAGGGATTAAAAGAGCCCTTTGCCCATTTCTCTGGGAGTATGGAAGTCAATCAGTAAGCACAGTCAATATTGTTAGTCCTTCAGTCTTTACTCAATAAAAAGAAAACTATTAAAATTAGTGGGACTCAATGTAAGAAGCACATCTCAACTGCAAAGGATGTTTAAACACTAAACCCAATGTTTCAGCTACTTATCTGAGTTAAAGCGCATTGCAAACCAATTTTTTAAAAAATCGTAATGATCCATCCTATTGGTGTAATAGAGCCATGCAAAAAGAGCAGAGTGGAAATTAAAACTAATTTACTCACAGGAAATTAACCACAGTAAGGAAGGAGGTGTTAATTGCCTGAAGACAGCACAGAGACAGAAGCATCTGCAAATACTTGAAAGCAAAACATCAATAATGTGTAAAGCCAAGCGTCGAACTGAAGACATACATTAGAGGAGTTCAAAGTAACAGTCAGGCAACATTTTGCTAATGCACTCAAATTTTCTCTTCCTGTTCTGAAGTGGTAAGTGAACTTCTAAATGGCTCTGCAGAATCATCCAAAACATTTGGATAATTGGGAACCTCTGTAAATGGTGGCACTTTTTACACAGGTTTACATCAAGAGGACTAGAGAACCTATGGTATACTAAAGGTTATATCCAGTGCAGGCTTTGCACTTCTACTTGCACTAGGCAGGGCTCTCTATTTTCTCCTATCCACTGCCTCTCCTTATGCACCCCGAAAAGGTGCTCCTGGGGCTTGGGGGACCATCCAGAATAGTAAGGGATATGGCACAGAGGACTGTAGTAGGTTGGGAGAGTTGGCAAAAATCCAGTGCCTTGCCTTGTGTGAGCAGAAACACTTAGCTATTAGCCCAAACCTATAATTGTATGCAGTCTAAGAATCATTGGATAAATAAAATGTTGGATTTCACTATGAAAGAAAAATAGAACACAAAAATATAAAAACTACTTTATGCAACAGCATATTCTCATCAGCAGAGAACCACACTAAGAATGATTTCTCTGCAAAGAACGTGGTAAACTCTGCACAGGTTTCCTGTTTTCTTTTTTACAAAAAACCTACACACGTAGACTGGATTCACAATAGGTTTCAAAATATTCACGATGATAGGAAACAGAGTGCACCTCTAAATGTCCAGGGGGGTATGCAATAATAATTCCACATCCAGAGAATGCTACTTACCTTGTCTAACAGCTAAGGTTGTGGTATAGACCAAAAATAGGAGAATGTAGTTCAGGAAACTCTGAAAGACTGGAGTGTTGGCGTGAAAATCATCTGACAAATACTTGCTGGTCAGGCTAATACCGCAGATAAGCAGGGAAAGAACCTGCCCAAGAGCTATAGATAGCAGGAGTTCCCTAAAAGGAAACAAAGAAGATATAGATACAACATAATCAGAATTACTAGAGAGCCAAGAAATTCCTCCAACCCACAAACAGGCTAAGGCCAATTCTGAAAATGTTCAAGATGACTCCATGATACGCAGGCCACAATTGACCCCACAGCCCTTAGCAATCAAAAAGCAATATTTTCTAAATATACAGCCCCAGGACCAACACCAGGCATGATTGAGCCCTTGGGCACTAGCCTGCCTTGGGCCTGTGGTGTCTTAGTTCAACCCCCATATACAGGCAGTGCAGAGCTAATAAGCCCACCCGCATGTCCCACCTAACTCTCCTGTCCCCGTGAATGACATGTGCGCTATGTGCGCATGCCTACCAGGGCATGAGCCCCTTAGGGAAACCTCCACCACCATCTTGGTTGATGATAGGAATGCTCACTTTAGCACACACGTCATTCACAGGGACAGGAGAGGGTGGGACATGCAGGCTGGCTTATTAGTCTCGTGCCACCTATATGGGGGGGTGTTGGGTTAAGGCTCTAACTGTATTGTGGGGGTGTCTGGGAGCTTCCTCTCCACAATCTGTGGCAGGGTTGGGATGCTGCTGTGGATCACGGAACTGGAGTGCTACCCTCCCATCCTAAGGAGAGGGCCTTCAGGGGCTCCTCTGGGTCACAGGGGCTCTCAGCCAGGACCCAACCTGGCCATCATTTGGTGCCAGCCCTGTACAGCTCAATGCACAATTCTGGTGGAATTCTGAGCACCCTGCAAGCTTGTTGTTCACTGCAGTGTTAGAGGTGAACAGTGGATCTGTCACAGAGAAATGTCTGTGACATTTGTATCTCACTGTTTTTCCAATGGGCTCAGAGATGCTTGCTCAGGATTCCCAAGCAGTCTCTCACACAAGTAGTGTGCAGGGTCAGATCTACTCAACTTTGGCTGTAGAAGAATTCAAAAGCCACACACAACTTCCAAATTACCTCGATGGATGGAGCAGGTAGAAACCCTAGTAAATGCTTTCAGTATTTGTAAAGGGCATGCTTCACACCTATGTTCAGTCCCTGGCATCTCCAGGTAAAGTTAGGAAAAACCTAGGTCTGAAACCCTAGGGAACCAGCACTAGTCAGTGTAGACCACATTTGGGGAACCTCCAGCCTGCAGGCCTAATCAGGATCACCAGCCTCCTGTCTGGGCCCATGAGGCTGTTCCCCTCCAGCCATGAACATTTGTTACTCACATAATGTCAAGTGTGAGACAGGTGAAGCTGCAGCTAAAGTGCACTTGTACTTGGCACTGTTTAAATTTGGCGCCAGATGACATCAGGCGGATCTTGATAAAGCCATGCCACTTGCTTCAGTATCAATTTTTCATCATCATCATCATTATTGTTGTTATTATTATTAATATTGTTATTATTACCTCCCCTTCACCCAAAGGTCATATAATTAAAAACAGCTGAAAACAACCCAACCTCACAGAAAAAAGGGTGGGTCCTAAAAATATACATATCAGGTGTTGAAGGCCAGGGTAAAGAGGTGTGTCTTCAGCATTCACCAAAAGTTGTACAATGAAGTTGCCAGATGCACCTCAGTGGGGAGGGAGTCCCATAGCTTAGGGGCTGCCAGCCACAGAGAATGCCCTCTCCCAGGCCAACCCCACCTGAACATCTACGGGTGATGGAATTACCAAAAGGGCCCCCTCGACTGATCTCTACACCCAAGAGGGTCTTGTTGGGAAGGAGGCGGTCTTTCAGATATTTGGAACCTAAGTCATTTAGGGCTTTAAACATGAGCACTGTTTAAATTTAGCAGCAAATGCAATCTGTGCTGCTGTCAGTTGGGTTCAGATCAACTTGGAGCAGTGCAGCTTGCATCCAGCTTGGCTCCTGATTGTTCCATTGCAAGTGTAGCTTCTATTCAGTGCTGTTCACATTTGGTGCCAGATGCAAGCTGTGCTGCTTCATCCGGGGGTCAGATCCATTTGCATCATATGAAGTTAGGAGGGCACCTTAGCTACCTATCAGAGGTAGCTGTCAGGCCCCCTCCTGTGGTCACCACCCTGTCACGGTCCCACCTCAGGGTCCTGGTCTCTTAACGGTTCTCTCACCGGCCCTAGCACAGATCTCTCAAGATCGCACTGCTAGGCACCACCACCTGACACTCTCTGTAAACAATATTGCCTTGAGACCGTTCCTTAGTCTCCTCCTGGCCTATTGCTATGTTGTGTCTGGGTGCACTTACAGGCCACAACCCCCCTGTATCTTTGTGCCTATAAAGATTACAGCCCTGCGTTGTTTTGGATACCTGCTGATGTTACACTACCTCTTCACTGCTGCCACCATTGATACTGTTTCCCAACCTTGGTATATGCCCTGCCCACCCTTCTGGTCTGTGAAACCCAGCCAAAGATCAGGAGTTTTGGTAAACCAAGAACAATTTATTTACACAGGGAATAACAAGGTTACTTAAAGGTTCAGTCAACATGCATGTGGTTTCATAAGATGTGTTACTCTTTATCTTTCTTAGTCATAATAACCTGCCTCACTACCCACCTAAATCCAATCCACCCCTCCAAAACCCAGAACCAACCACCACCCTCTCCAAAAACCCCTCTGCACTCAACCCCCTCACAACTGTCATCCTCCCATTTATACCTTCAGACACCCAGACGCTCAGCCAATCATCATACAACATCAACATTCCAACCCATGTACTCCCCCCCCTCACTCAGTCTACTTACCACATATACTCTAATATATCCGCACTTACCATATTTACAGTAATTAAATTTACAGGGGCATCACAGTAGCCTATAGCTGTTGGATCCGGCCATCCAGCCAGATTGAGTTCCTCACTTCGATGTAGACAGTACTGAGCTAGATGGACCAGTGGTCTGACTTTTTATTCATTTGTTCAATTTCTAAACCACCCTTCATCAGTTTATGATACCTGGGCAATTTACAGCCCAAACATCGAAACAATGACATTCCAATGACCATTTAAAACCAACATTAAAATTATGCTGTAAGCAGCTAAATATCAATCCACAGGTCTCGCCTCCAAATGCCTGGGTGAAGAGGTATGTCAATAACTAGTTCCAGAAACCAAATAATGAAGATGTATCATAAATCTGCATTCTCTGTTTCTACCACATTCCTGGGTTCTAGTGATAAGTTTGAAAACGTGATAGAAACAGCCTGGATATGAAGAGGAGGCACATACATTTTTATGAGGATGACTGATGCAATGCTTCTTTCTTTTGTATTCTCATATCTCTGCCCAAATATAAGAAATGAAGCTCAAGCGCACTTAAGTCCTTCTAGATGTCACACACCACTTTTCCTAACTCTATTCTCCCATGTCTCATTCATACATTGTATTACTTTTTCATCTTTTTCTTTTTCTTTCTTCAACTTCAATAAGATGTACTAATTTTAATTGTCCTGCCCTTTAAAAAAAAAAATCTCTTGATGCCAAAGAACCTGTTGTTCATTTTTATCTTGGGTTATTCTTGTCTTTCAGCACTTGCCCTCTCCCTTTGTCCCTGGTCTCCCTTCATCCCTATTCTCTTCTTCTCTTGCTGCCAATTAGCCCGCTTCCCTTGCTCACAAGGCACCATTGCACATGCTGCAGATAGAGACAGAGACAGAGACCTTGCCATTTTTCTTTAAAAGAGTGACTACGTGGCTTAAGAAGTAATGAAGTGAACAGAGTAATCCACCTGAGATTTTTATTTACTTATTAATATATCATAAAACTTTTTTAAAAAACGGATCTTCTTTACACAGACTGTTGTCACTACAAACCCTTCCACTGATCATTGTATTGCAGCTGGGAAGATACATGGCTGAAAGAACAGCTTTGTTAGTAATCATGTTTTTACCTTTCTCATGAACAAGCCTCCAAGTGTTGTGTGTCAGTGCCAATCAGGGAATGAAAATGATCAAATAAGCAAAATGAAAGAACAGGGTCTAATGTGGGTTTTTTCTTTCTCCTATGGAGTGTGCTGAAAAAGTCCCACATGATTCTCAAACCTGAAAAGCCCTGGCTCATTTGCACCTTGGATATAACTACTGCTACACAATTCCTCTTGTCCTGTGTAATTTGGGTCCTGTGATGCACCAGAGGCATGACTTACCATTTATGATGTACTGTTCCTTTAAATCTTACACTACTTAAACTTTACACTTTTCAGTTTGGTTCCACTTTCTATTTGTCTTTAGCCCTATTCAAGAATTCATTAAAAAATGGAAAAGCCCCGGGTGAAGACTTTCTCTTACCAGAGGCCATTAAACAATTCTCTGACTGGTGGGCCCCATTTCTGGCCCGCTTATTTACCAAAATAAATGACACAGGCGTAATCCCTGAGGCCTGGAGATGTAACATCATCATCCCTATTTATAAAAAGGGAGATCCCTCTAACCCTGCCAACTTCCGGCCAATCAGCCTGCTGAACGTAGTTTCCAAACTCTACGCCAAATTTCTTTTAATTAAACTAGAAGACTGGGTTCTGGCACAACAGATCATTCATCCAGAGCAAGTAGGTTTTTGTAAAGGTTCCTCCCCAACCGATCATTGCCTAACTCTCCATTTTTTGGCAAAACAGTCCATCGCCGGTCCCACCCGACATTTATACGCAGCATTTGTTGACCTGGCTGCGGCGTTTGATTCGATAGACAGGAACGCTCTGTGGCATAAGTTGCACAAACTGAATATTGATCTACACCTTCTACATTTAATTCGCACTTTATATGCTGATACATTTGCTCTGGTAAGAATTCCCTTTTCTGGAGCCCTCTCCGACCCGATCGAGGTAGAGAGAGGCGTTAAGCAAGGATGCCTGTTAGCCCCCCTGCTTTTTAACCTATTTTTAAATGACATTATCCCTTTTTTATCAGGACCTCAATTTCCCCCCCCCCTCAATTGGCCAAAGGAAAGTCTCAACACTTCTTTACGCCGATGACATGGTCCTTCTTTCCATAGTCCCTATCGGCCTCAGAAAGTTGTTGAGATCTCTACAGACCTATTGTACAAAGGAAAATCTGAATATAAACTATGCTAAAACTAAAGTTTTAGTATTTGGAAAGAAATTCCAAGGCCATCGTTGGTATATAGCTGAACATCAGCTAGAGCAACCCCGGGAATTCAAATATTTAGGCATTTATTTCTCGGACACCCTCTCCTGGCAATACCATCGACAATATACTAAACTGCTCGCATCTAAGACAGTAGGGGCAATACTAAAATTTTTCCGCACTATGGGTGGCAATCAGATCCAACCAGCATTAAAAATTTATAATGCCAAGGTGATCCCTCAGATCTTATATGGAGTCTCTGTTTGGGGTTGGGATAACCACACTGTAAAAGCCCTAGAAACAATACAAAACAGCTTTCTAAGACGCTTACTATCTCTCCCGATGGGAACCTCAGCAGCAATGATGCGAGCTGAGACTGGTTCCCCTCCCCTTATAGCACATATACATTTTACTCTTTTGAAGTTTTTAAGATCTCCCAAAGAGTCTCAGACTAGGGTACTACTCCAGTTATGCCTTAACCACTCTTCTGCCTTTGCCCTATGGGGCTCTAAGCTAAATAACTTGTTATCAACATACCATCTCTCAGCATTGGAGTTTAATTTAGACTTAAACAACAAATCTCTACGTGAACATATATTCCATCACTCCCTGAAATTAGATATGCTAACTATTACCAACTCAAAGGTTTCTCCCTGGTTCTGGCATTTTAAATTCATTCCTCAATGCGCTACTTATCTCACACAACCTACACCCTCTGCTCTTAGACAGGCATTCACAGCCGTACGCTTTTTTTCCCTTCCAAATGCCGACAGGGAAGGCCGATTAGCTAGTGTTCCTAAGGATCAAAGGATTTGCGTCTGTGGTTCTCCTACACTGGAGGACCTCCCTCACGTATTGCTCTATTGTCCAATATATATCCAACCTAGATCTAGATTCCTTAAGAAATGGCTAGACATTCCCTGGCTTATCTCATCCGATGAAAAAATTATTTTCTTAATGGCTGATCATATCCGAGAAGTAACTCATAATGTATCCCTTTTCATAATAGCGGCCAGAAAACTTCGGGCAAATCACATTGCCTTATCAAATATCATCTAGGTAATACTTTTCCCCCGGTATTTCCCCCCCACACACGATTGTTCTTAATCTCTCCCTGTTTGATTTGAAATTATTGTATTTATATCGTGTTTGTATTGTATTTTTACTGTATTACTTGCGTTGGCCTCCGGCCCTGCAATTCAATTTAATAAACAATAAATCACAACACGCATAATTCACGTTGCTGTTATGTAACACTGTCCATCTAGAAGCCCAGCATGGCCAACAAGGAAACTCGGGCAACTGCCAAAAGTTGTTTGTTGAAAGGCCATTCCCAACTTGTGGCTGTTGCTCTCGACACTTCATCGGCACCCCCGCTTTCTCCATCGTTATTACTCCATCTAGGGTTACACCTAGGTCTAGGACTTCAAGCGCGTACTATGCCAGATTCTATGCTAAGCTGGGGCAGGGAAATGGAGTGTAATGTTTTACTTATCGATTCCCAAGTCTCCATCTTCTTCCTATCAAGAGAAAGTTTTGCTCAGCTTAATATAAATTAAAATATTTGTACAATTTGCATAAGCAATCAGGACAGAGGGAATACATCATTTAAAGCAGTGAGAGAAGCACAACATGCTTCTGCACACAGAAGTATCATTAAACATTGTTCAGGATCAAGACTCAGTCACTGTTATGATATGAGCCAACTATTCCCATACCATTCACTCACTGTGATTATGCTAGGTGATGTCCCATGTAATTGTAACGACTGGTGGGATGCAACCCAAAGGATCTCCTATTTCTGATCACAGCACGCAAATAAAGTTTTCAAAACTGGCATTTGCTATTACTGATGGCTTGTTCTACTCTTGCATTATACCAGTTGGTATCCTTCCTTGCAAGCCCAGAACCCAGCATGCATTTCAGAGGATGAATACATAATTGATTAGGCAGGTGTGCATAGTGTGTCAAGACATGCAGTGTACAGACAAGACCAAAATTAAACCTGTGAACTACTTCAAAACAATTGCCAGTGTGAACCTACAAGATCCTTTAGTGCCCGTAAAGATAAGCTTAGATCTCCCAGTAAGTAAAGCCTTTCAGTTTTAGATACAAGTTAGAATGTGATGGTTCCAGTTTATTGGTTTTCCCTGAGGCTCCAAGATAAATATTTGCCTTGCTCACTCACTTTGAGTGCAATGAGACAGTGTGACAGCTTTTGACAGCCTGGCAAATTTATTACGGGCTTGACACATGTTGATGGAATAGAGTAGGTAAAAGGAGAAAAAAATTAAGGGCACTGATCTCATTTTCCTGCTTTTAATAGAGTTTTAAATTGCAAGGTGTCTGGATGAGTTTATGCTTAGTGGAAATAAGAAGTTCAAAAGGGAGAGTGCCGTCGATTTCAAGCATTAGTGGAAAGTAGCTCGTCTCGGGAACAATGCTCCAGCGCTACATATTCAAAGGCCTCAAATTTATCAAGAGATGTAAAAGCTAACTGAACTGCCGCAAAATGAAGCCTTTTAAGAAGTAAATTCAGAATGGTTTATCTTAATGAAGAAAAATCAGACCCTGTCTTTTATATAGAATATTCAGTCCATATGATCTTTCATATGGAGGACATGTAACAATTCACTGCTTTCTAGTTTGTTCATCCATCTGTCCTCTAATGCAGAGGTTGTCTGGCATTTTCAAAGTGCTGTTTTGACCTTTAAAGCCCAGCATAGCTTAGGATTGCCTGTTTCCATATGTAGCTATGTGGAGGAAGCAGGCAGTGGAGAGAGGGGGGAGGAGCAAGGTGGGCAGGGAGGTTGGCACAGTGCAAATGCACCAGTGGAGCCAAGCCAGTGCCCCTCCTGGTCTGTTTGCACCATGCTGATCTTGCCATTCTCCCTCCCTGTCAGCAGCAGTGACTCAGCTGTCCAGAGGTCAGGCAAGAACCACCATATCACCCCACCATTTGCTACTGCTTACCTATAGATTAAGATCTTCACTGGAGGGCTTCCTGCAGGTGACCCTGCCATTTCAAGTGAATTGGGTGGCTATGGCAGAGAGCAAAGGACAGAGAGCAAGTCTTCTCTCTGTTGGCACCCCACTCTCCCCACAGAACTTCATATATGCTGGATATCACAGTGAACTTTTTTGTATGTGGCCCACAACAGGAACTGATACAGTAGGAATAGGGAGCCTGTGGCTACCCATATGTTGTTGGACTCCAACTCCCATCAGCCCCATTCATCGGCATGGCTCATGGTCAGGGATGATGGAGTTGTAGTCCAACAACATCTGGAAGGCCACAGGTTCTCAATCCAGTGTTGTAGGCTTTCCCAAAAAAATTCTGGACACACTTTTTATGCAAATTAGGTTTATTTGCATAGGATAATTTGCATCAGAAAAATTTCTAATACCCTAGACCAGCCTTTCCCAACCAGTGTGCTATAGCTGGCAGGAGTTGCTATAGATGGCAGCAATTTCTAAATCAAGTAGGCAAGAGCCAGTCAATTTTTTCATTGTGAAATCTAAGAGGAAAAGATCCCAGACTCATTCAGGACATCATTCAACACATTTCAATGACAACAGACATATTGTTATGCAATTATACTGCAAATTGTGCAAAGGTACTAGCAGCGAATAGCTCATATGATTACCAACTGTTTGTTTATTACATTGTTATTCCTCCCTACTTCCTCCAGGGAGCTTAGGGAGGTGTACATGCTTTTTCTCAAGCCCCTCCCCCATTTATCCCCACAGCAACCTTGTGAAATCGGTTAGACTGTTAGTGTTGCGCTGCAGCCAACTCAGAAGGGACAGGAAGGGGGGAGGCATGAGTTTCAGGCACCTCCTCAGCCAGAAGAAGCCGAGTTAGGGATTGTTGTGTCTGAGCAGGATTGTGCGGGAGGGGGGCAGCCTGCTCTCCAGCCAGTTCCCACGAGTAATGCCCTTTCTGAGGAGCCGAGCGCACCGCCCCCAGTTGATGCAGAGGACTTGGGGGAGTGAGCTTCAGAGTCAGTGCCAGCTCCTCCTTTTCCAAGCAGTTCCCGGGAGGATTCCAGCGTGGCACCGCCCCCTGACCTCGAGCCTGTTGCTCGGGAGCAGGTGTCTTCAGATGAGCTGTTGGATGCGCGTCCCCTGTCTCCTCGTTCCCGTCGCCGCGAGAAACGGACGGGGCAAAGACAGGAATTACGAAGGAGTCAGAGTTTACGTTCAAAAACATTTCCTATATAAGCCTGCTGCTCCCAGTGGGGGGTCGTTGAGTCAACTTCCTTCACACGCTGCAGAGCATGTCTAGAGTATAGTTAGGGACTTTAGTGAGTTAGTGTAGGGTTTCCTATGAAGCGCAATGCCTTTGATGTATCCATTACTTTAATAAAATGAGATTTACTTGCACACACACTCCAGCCTCATTCTTTCGGCTCTGAACGGGACAGTTAGCTGGTGACTGGTTCAAGGTTACTCCATGAATTTCAGGACCGAGTTGAGATTTGAACCCAGACTCCCTGTCCTCCGTTTAATCACTACTCTACACTGGCACTCTGCACTCAACACACACTTACCTGCAAGACTTATTTGCAGTTTCAAATTTGCCACTTATTTGCAGATAAAAATGGTTCAGAAATTCATTTAAGGTCTGCTAGTAGAACAATTCAAATTTCACAGTACCATTTTGTCCTGTTTATCTAGAACTGTTTCCGTATGGCCCATAGAATGAAGGACTGTGGGTGTGTGATTATGAGGGCAACTGCTCCCAAACTGCATTCCTGTGCTCATCGCAGCTGGTGAAGTCTAGCTAGAAGAATCTGTACCTTTACTATATTTCTGAAGAATATAACCTCAGCTATGAATCTGTTCAGCTCCACATGATTCTTCAAGTTTGCCATTACCTTCCTCTTGGTGGAATGGTATCATTTATATCCCACATTTCCTGCAACAAACTCAATCCAGTATTCACAGTCACCACTTTATCATTACAATAACCCTTTGAAATAGGTTAGGCTGAGAGACCGTGACTGGCCTAGGACTTTCTATGAGCTTCATGGCTGAGCAAGGATGTGAATCAGGTCTCCTCAGTACTAGTTCAACTTTTAAGCAATACACCGCACTACATTATTTAAGCAATTAAAGGCTGCCACCCAAGGAAGCTGCCTCCTGCATTTCTACATGATGAAAACACTTGAACATTCTTGCATTCATCATCCTAAGCACTGAAAGCTAGTCGCCTTTTATTGGTGCATGCTCAGATGCTGATAATGAAACTGTGGTTGACTGAACATGACTATGAGTTCAGATCCTGAGCAAATCAATTGGCCTGGGAATTTTCAAGTTCATAAAAGTCAGCTACGCCCCAGAAATAGGCACTGATCATGCATTATGGGCAGGGGGGCTGGCTGGGTTGGATGCCAGGGCTGACTGGATCCTGCTCTAGCTGAGCTGTCTGAAACTTTGGAAATGAAACCCAAAAAGCAATGAGTCTCCAAGCAAGCCCAAGTAAAAAAGTTTAAAGTCACAAGATGCTGGCAATGATTTTTTTTTTTTAAAGCTCAATGGCTGACCCTAACATCAAAACAGCAGGTAATTCTGGTATAAAAGCAGAAACATTTTATTAATCTAATTAAATATCACAGTTCCAAAATATATTCAATATATACTAAAAATATATACAGGGAATGACAATGGAAATGAACTGATGTATATACATCAGTGCCTGAAGTAGAGGGGGATGAGAAGTTGTGGTATAGTTGGGCCAGACTCCGTTACATCTAGGAATAGAAAGACTTGCACAGCATCCTTCCAATATTGTGCACTTCAAGGCAAGAGATCTTGAAGGTATGCTATTAAGAGTATTCATTGTCTCTCTCTCTCTTCTGGTTCACATGTCATGGATAACCAAACTATGGCTTACCAGAACCACTCAAATGTGCTCCCAGAGAGGAGCTCACATCCACTTTTCTCCTCCCTGGCTTTTCTATTGTCGTGCTAAGCTAAGGCAACTTTTGGCTTAGGGCATCATGTGAACCCAGGATAACTGTGGCATTCTTACCTTGCTAGCCTCAAGCTGTTGTGAAGAATAAACATTGGTTACAGCGTGTGGCTAGGGGAAGAGAGATTAAACACAAGCCCCAGTTTGGATGACATGCTAAGCCAAACCAAGGCTTAACTCAGCGTGGCGCAAGAGTAACAAAGTGGTTGTGAGCTCCCGTCTGGAAGCTGGCATGTTTGCAAGGGCCTGGTAGACCACAGTTTGATTTACTGTGACATGCAAACCAGCCCCCCCCCAAATCAACACTCCTTCAAAACTTTACTCCTCAAGGTCTCAGAAATTAAACCTTTGGGACAGGCAGAGAAAAGTCTATACCAGGAATTAAAAGTCCATGCAGTGAATTGCATTCATGCTGAAAAAATGCTGAGACACAGCATTCATTGTTGACCTCCAAAAGAAATCAATAGATTTCCAACCTCAAAAAACCTCTATTTTTACTGAACGTCACTGAAATGCTGATTTTGCTACTTACTGTTCAGATGCAGAGATAAAATATTATTTCCAAAAAGATGAAATCATCATGCAGATGCTTAAAACTTAGACAGGGGAAATCTCAGTGGTGTCAACAACAGATCATGATTTTAAGTTTTTAAAAGTGCTATGTGGAAGAGGAGGTCTCTATAGTTATAATCCAGTACTCACTTACCTGGGACCATGGAACTCAAAGGGACTTACTGCCACGTAGACATGAGTACGATTATATTGTAAAGCGTTAATTTACTTGCCTTGAACTACATCTGTCTGTGGAATGAGTCAAACACCATTTGAGAAGTCCCACAGTGTTCAATGAGGCTTAACACAGATCTTTGGGGTTGTTAGCTGTTTTAAAACAAAAACAAAAACTAGTTTCTTCACAAGATGGGGTGGAAATCATGGGTGGGATTCCAAGTAGTGCTCTCATTCCATCAGCACAAGGATTGCACAATGGAACGTTCTCCCCCTCTCCACCCCCCATGCACCCCCTAAATGTGGAGCAGATTTGGGGAGGGCACAGGGCACATGTGTGGGGGGAACAGGGGGGTTCTCTGGGTTCACTGTCATTGTATCTGAAGTTTTTCTGTTTGGTCATAAAGTCTAGGAACTCCGGATTTCATTGTTTCTTAAAGCCATTATTTTAATGAAACAAATGAGTTTGTAAAACCACATTTTAACACATCAGTGCTGTGAGCTGGAACAAAGAAGGAAACAATTGCATCTGAAGAGAAGCTTAGGATTACTTGAGCTGTTCTATATGCCTCCTTCCATGGGATAATCTGTTACATGGAGAGTCAACCCTGACAGGAGACCAGCATGCATCCTGTAGAATGCTTCAAGTCTTATTAAATACGTCCAAGGAGATTAAAATGAAATTTGGGCCTTGAGTCAACAAGCAAAAGGGTGGCTTTCAGCATTCTACCCCTCTTCTCTATTAGTCTATTTCCAATCAAGTGGACTGATTCTCTTACTCTGTCAAGTAATCTGTGTCTCAGGATAAAAGAATAAAATTATGTTAGAGTTAAATGTGTCCCCCACCCCACATTCCTCTTAAAGGTAATGAAATGGACTCAACATCAGTTGGGATTTCTTTCTTTAAAGGAGGCAATTCTGCCTTTGATTTTTTTTTAAGAAATGCAATAAAAGTTAAGTAGCTAGATAGCTTTGAAATGTAAGGTCTTATTATTGCTGTTCCTGAAACTGCCCTTTAATTAAAGCCTCTGCTCATCTTCTGCTGTGTGTGCTCTGTATGGAATCCAAATAATGATCTTTTTTTTTTAACATAATCAACTTTGACATGCTAATAAAATCAAATAATTAGAATTTTTTGAAATACAGAAGGGAGGCCAGAAGAACGTGTGACCCCATCAAGCTAAATGCAAACCATAAGCCACATGTTGTGGCCTGCTGCACACTTGACAAATACGGATGCAGTGTTTAACTGGTTAATTAGGTTAGATCTGGGGTGGGCAGCCTGTCGCTGATTTTAATCCAACCTACAGCTACTCTCCTATGGGAAGAGTATCTGCTTTGCATGCAAAACACCTCAGGTTCAATCTCTGGCATCTCCAGGTAGGGCCAGGAAAGACTCCTGTGTAAAATCCTGGAGAGCCGCTGACAGCCAGTGTAAATAATGCTGACCTAGATCAACAAATGGTCTACCTTGGTATAAGGCAGCTTCCTATGTTCATCCAGTCCAAAGCTGCCCATTTTCCCCTGCATGTGGAAAAGCACTCCTTCCTACCCCAACAGTCAGGTGCATCTACCTGTGGATCACCACTCAAGTGAGGGCCTTGACCACAACCTGTGGCAGCTGGGGCTGCAGTGCACAGTGCAGCAGGAAAGAAGCTGTCAGTAGCAGAGTGCACCTTGGCAAAGGGGGAGAATGGTAAAAGTGAAAGCAGAGGCTGGCCCAGCTCCTCCCATGCCTGAAATGGCTGCATAGCAACAGCTCACAATGGGACTGGTGTGGATGTGTGTCTGTGGACAGGGGAGGGAAGGCCCAGAAAAGGCATGATGGAGCCACCACCCTGACACACAGGTTTTGTGAAGAGCCAAACTTGGGCTATCATCTCAGTGAAAGTTCAACCTTGGTGTTCAACTTGGAGCACGGACTGCCACATCCTGGCTTCCTGCAGCAATGTATCCATTTTAGATGCTACCATTTGTTGCCAAATGACCCCGAGATGTGCTATTTTTCTCTCTGCGTTTTTTGCTAAACTCCTTCCTTAGGAAATGCCTCTTTTAAAACACTTTTCCATTCTCCCTATAATCTTGCTATCTTCCTCCTTAAATGCTTGTATTCCTGAATGTAAAGGTGCCTAACTGTATTTCTTGATCACTTTTCATTATTCCCTTTCACAAGCTCACCTGATGGTGGGCACCTTGCTTTCAAGTCTTCTGTTGTATTGTCCCCTGCTCTGAATAGCCTCTCACCGTCTATATCAGGGATAGCCAGTGTGGAGCCCTCTAGATGTTACTGGACTACAACTCCCATCATCCTTGACCACTGGCTGGTCGGGAGTTTGAGTCCAACAACATCTGAAGGCACCATATTAGTCACCCCATGTCTATGTGTTGCCACTGTTCTCTCCTTAAAACAGTATTTGCCCACCTGGTATCTTCCAGATATTTTGGATTGCAACTCCAATCAGCCCCAGTCAGAACAGCAATGCATTTTGTGTACTTTGTTGCTACTTCTTTACTAAGTTCTGTCTTCTCCCATTATGTCCTGTCCCAACTTATACATGTTTTCTTGGAAGTAAATCTCACTGTGTTCAGTTGGGTTTATTAAGTGTTAAGTGTGTTTATTTATTTATTTATTTATTTATTATCATTATTTTTACCCCGCCCTTTTTCCAAAACTGGAACTCACAGCGGCTTCCAGATAAAAGCAAACATATAATTAAAAACATACAAAAGTCTAGATTAAAATCAAATCAAACAATTTACAGTATTAAAACCATTCATACACACAGCTAAAATAATTCAAACTCAGTTTAAAATAATACAGTTAGGCAACAGCAACGCAGCACCCTTCAAGACCTGTCCTTAACAGCTTTCAGTTCCAAAGGCTTGTTGAAATAAAAAAGTCTTTGCTTGCCGATGGAAGGACTGCAAGGAGGGGGCCATTCTTGCTTCCCTAGGAAGGGAGTTCCAAAGCCTCGGGGCAGCCACTGAAAAGGCCCTATCTCACGTCCCCACTAGTCGTGCTTGTGAGGACGTAGGTATCGAGAGAAGGGCCTCTCCTGAGGATCTCAGGGCCCGGGGAGGCTCATATAGGGAGATACGGTCTGACAGATAGCCTAGACCTAAACCATATAGGGCTTTATAGGTCATCACCAGCACTTTGAATTTTGTCCGGAAACAGAGTGGCAACCAGTGGAGCTTTTGTAACAGCGGAGTCGTATGGTCCCTGTAACCAGTCCCAGCTAACATTCTGGCTGCAGCACGTTGCACCAACTGAAGTTTCCGAACAGTCTTCAGAGGCAGCCCCACGTAGAGCGCGTTACAGTAATCTAAGTGGGATGCAACTAAGGCACGTGTCACCGTGGGCAGATCAGACGGCTCAAGGAATGGGCGCAGTTGGCGCACTAATCTTAATTGTGCAAAAGCACTCCTGGCCACCGCAGAAACCTGGGCCTCCAAATTTAAAGCTGAGTCCAGGAGCACACCCAAACTGCGAAACTGCGTCTTCAGGGGGAGTGTAACCCCATCCTGCACAGGCTGAATCCCTATTCCCTGATTTGCCTTTCGACTGACCAGGAGCACCTCTGTCTTGTCTGGATTAAGCCTCAATTTGTTCGCCCTCATCCAGTCCATCACTGATGACAGACACCGGTTTGAAACCAAGACAGCTTCCTTGGAGTTAGGTGGAAAGGAGAAGTAGAGTTGGGTGTCATCAGCATACTGATGGCACCGAACCCCAAACCCCCGGACAACCTCTCCCAGCGGTTTCATGTAAATGTTAAATAACATGGGGGACAAAACTGAACCCTGAGGGACCCCACAGGCCAACAGCCAAGGAGTCGAACAGGAATCCCCCAGCACCACTTTCTGGGTTCGTCCCTCCAGGAAGGAACGGAGCCACTGTAAAACAGTGCCCCCAAGTCCCATCCCAGCAAGGCAGCCCAGAAGGATACCATGGTCAATGGTATCGAAAGCCGCTGAGAGGTCCAGCAGAACCAACAAGGACACACTCCCCCTGTCCAGTTCTCTGCGTAGGTCGTCCACCAAGGCGACCAAAGCCGTCTCCATCCCATAAACAGGGCTGAAACCAGACTGAAATGGATCTAGATACTCCATTTCATCCAGGAATCCCTGGAGCTGGGAGGCCACCACACGCTCTATTACCTTGCCCAAAAATGGGATATTGGACACTGGCCAATAATTGTCCATTATGGAGGGATCCAGGGAGGGCCTTTTCAACAAAGGCCTTAAAACTGCCTCCTTTAGGCACACTGGAACTCTGCCTTGTTGTAAGGAGGCATTGATCATTCCCTTCACCCACTCAGCCAGTCCCTCTCTGGCGCATTTATTGAGCCAGGAAGGGCAGGGGTCTAGAAGACATGTGGTGGCTCTCACGTCTCCAAGGATCCTGTCCACATCCTCAGGCTGTACAAATTGAAAAGAATCCATTATTATTGGACAGGCAGGAGCCAAAGTTACATCCACTGAGATTGTATCAACTATAGCATCCAAGTCGGAACGAATCTGAGTGATTTTATCTGCAAAGTGCCGTGCAAATTCTTGGCAGCGGTCTGTTGAATGGTCTATATTATCCCTACGGGGGGCAAGATGTAAAAGGCCTCTGACCACTCGAAACAGCTCCACTGGATGGCTCCCTGCAGACACAATAGTGGCAGAAAAGAATGCTTTCTTTGCTGCCCGTACTGCCACAGAGTAGGCCTTCAAATAGGCTCTAGCCCGTGTTCGATCAGACTCGCTCCAAGTCTTCTGCCAACATCGCTCTAGTCTCTGTCTCATTCGTTTCATCACCGCCAGCTCCTTGGTAAACCAGGGGGCTGGTCTGGCTCCACTTTGTGAGAGGGGATGCTCAGGAGCGATCGTGTCCACCACCCTGGCCATTTCCCCATTCCAGAGGTCAACCAGAGCTTCGACAGAATCGCCTGCTGAGCTGACAGGAAAATCCCCAAGAGCCATCAGGAAACCATCCGGATCCATCAGCCTCCTGGGGTGGACCATCCTAATCGGTCCCCCACCCCTGCAGAGGTTCTGAGTCCCAGTGAGTCTAAACCCAACCAGGTAGTGGTCTGTCCATGACAACGGAACTACAGAAAGTTCCTCCACAACATGATCACCATAATCCCCCTCCACATAGAAAACAAGGTCCAGGGTGTGGCCAGCAACATGAGTGGGGCCAGATATTACTTGGGACAGACCCATGGCTGTCATGGAGGCCATAAAGTCCTGAGCCACTCCAGACAGGGCGGCCTCGGCATGGATGTTGAAGTCCCCTAGCACCACAAGCAGAGGGGACCGCAACATCAACCCCGAGACCACCCCGGCTAGCTCAGGAAGGGAGACTGTTGAGCAGCGGGGTGGGCGGTACACCAACAGAATCCCTATTCTGTCCCGACCACTCAACTTCAGATACACACACTTGAACCCTGGATACTGTGGGATAGGGCACCTGCTCAGGAAAATGGTATCACGATAGACCACTGCAACTCCACCTCCCCGCTCCCCAGGTCTCGCTTGGTGCTGCAGAGAGAAACCTGGTGGGCACAGCTGAGAGAGATTAACCCCCCCAGCTTCATCCAACCAGGTCTCTGTAATACAAGCCAGGTCGGCATGGTCATCCAGGATCAAGTCTTGAATGGCCATTGTTTTACAATTCACCGACCTGGCATTCACAAGCAGCAATTTCAACCCCGGGGGACTGTCACCAAGGCTATCCAGGCTATTTGCAAGGGGAGACAGTTTGGGGGCAACCAGCACCCTGTTGCATTCCCCTCTCCCCTGATAACATAACTGCCTCCCCATTCCGTATCTCCCTCTGCCCTCTACAACACTAATGGCAGCCCCCTGGATCCCCCTCCCTACCCTCTTATGTTGAAAACACATCCTTCTGCTATAGGCAAACAAAGACTTGCTCTTAAAAAACAAACACACTGCCAACAGGCCAATATAAACAAATAGAAACCCACTGGCTTACAAAGAAAAAGTCACGCCCTTGAGCGCCCCTGAATTGACTCTTCCCATGGGTGATCCCCCTTTGGCGTCGCTCCCTTTGGTAGCAGGCCCGCAAGAATCCTGTTTTTATGGCCTAGATAGGCCAGGCAGTTCAGCTGGGTGGGTAATAAAAACTGCTGAGTCAGGACCTAGATCTTGTTCCTAAGTCAGGGCCTTGGTCATGGTCCTGCAAAGAGCAGGGAGTCCCAGTGGCGAGGCCAAGGACCAAGGCAGCCGAAGTCCAAGGCAAGCAAGGTCCAAGGCAGGCAAGGTCCAAGGTCGCAGCCACAACTGCAACAGCCACCATCAACCTCTTCTTCTCTACAGCCTCCAGATGTTATCTGTAACTCATTATCAGGGAGAGTCTGGCGTCTGGCATCACAAAATGATACACTCGCCTGATGTTTGGCGTCGTCTTTCTTGTAGAATTATATTGGTCCACTTCCTCTCCTATGGTGATGGCAGCGGCTGATGTTACTGTTGTTGTTAATTATTGTTGTTGTTATTGGATACTCGGCGTCTCCTTCTCTTCACGCCCGTTCTGTATCCATGCCAGTGCTTTACTTGGCTCTGTTATGTTAAGTCTGCCCAATTCACTCTTAAGCAGATCTCTTCCACTGTGATGTTCTAGAGGAATGTCTAGCTTTCCACCAGCTGCTTTTATCTTGCTTAGTTGTTGTTGTTGCTGGAGTCCTTATCTCCCTTGTAATAGTCAAGTCAAGTTTATGACTGCAGCCTTACTGTCTTTTTCATGTTCATGCCTTTTAATGTGATGGAGCCCAATTCCCGACTGAGTATTACATATTCCCATGCGAACAATCACTGATACTCCTAATACTCTTCTGTTGCTTTTAAGTTGTGTTGGCATGAAAACATTAGATGGCAACTTTTCCCAAAATTACTCAATCCACATTAGAGGTTTTACACACTTATTTATTTATTTATTATTTGAGCCACTTATACAGGTGGACACACCCAAATGCCTCAAGATTCATTGTCAGGAAGTAAATGGCAGACACTGGACAAATAATTTTGTCATGATAATTTATATAGCACTTTGTCAATTTAAAAGTTGTTAGAGCACTTCTCATTTATCTTCCCTTTAGACTTCAGAGAAAAATAGTCATTATTCCCATTTAACAAACAGGGGAACTGAGGTGGATGGTCATCTGGGCTCCTGCTGGGGGAAGGGCAGGATATAAATCAAATAATAAATTAATTCAATAAATAAATTTTCTTAAAGATATCTGGTGAGCTTATGTCAAAGTGGGGATTTCAACCCAGATCTTCAATGCCTATGTCTTGTATTAGGCTATGCTAGCCTTCAGAGCATGATCTACACTATGACTCTTTTCTCTCAGCTTTAAATGAATGTGCTTTTAACTGACCAAGCCAAGTGCAGATCCCCACCCACCCAATCTATTCCTAACCAATGCATTATTGGCAGTTATGCTTTCTGCACTGCACTTATGCTGCCAGATGATGGCAGTAGTGGTGCAAGCTCTTATTTTCTCCACATCATTTCTGCTTCTTTGAGCTCCATCTTCAGTCCTAAATATCCCTGGCATCCATGTGATAGTCTTCTCTTATCTCACCACTCACTCACAATGCATTTTTCTTACTTTACCTACCAGGACATCCAACAGATTTTGCCCCATTCTCTCCATGGAGTGTTCCCCGCTCCTCTGGCATTCCCTGACTTAGGAAAGGTCCCTAGGACAAATTTAGGAAATTCAAAACTCAGACATTCCACAGGAGCCACTTCGTTGTCATGAGGAAAAGTCTTTGATAAGTATCTAATTTTTCACTTTATCAGTGAACACCTCACAAACTGCATTTGCAGTAAGGCTGTAAAAGCACAGCAGTCAGAAGGAAGGAACACAATCATGTTATTGACCCATATGCATATCATCTAGTGTGCTTCACTAGGAAGTAATTAGATAACATTCACATTCTTATTTAACACATCCAGATGATGCATTTTCCTTCCTGGTGTTGCCCACACAGAATTGTGGAAGACACCTATGTGGCATAATGCTGCTTGACTGCCCAGGGTCACATCTCGCTTGCTTTCTTGAATAACCATCCTGCTGCTGCATCTTGCACATTTTCAGAACAGGTTCTTCTGATACCTCCCTCGCACCCTCGAAATTAGTAGAAAGTTACCCAGAAGCAATCAATCAGGTGAGAAAGGACTGACACACACCTTAAAAATAGATGATAAAAGGTATCATAAGAAGTGTTGCTGGGATCCAAAGGGATGATTTGGCTCCTGCAAAGATCAGTAAAAACTATGAGAGATAATTAGCCTAAAAGTTGCTAAACTTCTCTAGTGACCAATCTGCTCCCCTGCTAATGAACTATTCATACCATTTTCCAGGAAAAGGTGATGGTAGTTGTGGTGGGAATCAGTTCTAAAACAAAGAGTAATAATAGCATCACCTAACAATGCAATCCTGACCATGTCTGCTCATAAGTAATTAAATGGGATTTACTCCCAGGTTAAGTGCAGTTAGGACTGCAGCCTTTAATAGCTATGCATTTCATATTTGTGTACAGTGGGGTGAGGAAAAGGACTTTAAAAAAATTAAAATGTAACCAAGAGAGCAAATTTGCCATGTTAACCTCTTTTTTTTTCTTTTTACACTGGTGTATTGCAGCAGCACAACTTTCCCTCAAGTGTGAAGCCAACGCAAAATGTCATCCTTCAGCATTTTTTAAAGGAGCACGTTTATCAGCTTTTGCTATTTCCTACTTTGAAACAAAATGTTTCTCTTTTCCACAGGCTCTGATGGGAACAGTAAATCAGTTTCACAGAAGTATAAACTTAATTCCCAAAGGCCTTACAACTGGTTCAGAATATAGCCAGAGGGGCAGAGTAGTAATATATATATAAAAATTATATCTGAAGAGCTGGTTGTGGTTGGCATCCCACCCTCACACCATAATTTACAAGTAATGGGAATAAATACTTATTCCTACCTGGAGATTGTCTCTGTATAGGAAGACCATGTGTGAAAAGGCCCTGAGACAAATGCCATGTGGCATTTTGTTGTAAAATCTTGCCCTACGACAATACATTCATTATCATCATCATCTATTACCTGCCCTTTACCCAGAGGTCCCAGGGTGGGTTACAACCATTTGAAAAGATGACATTAAAAACCATTTTAAAAACAACCTAAAATGCCCACATCCTGTAATTATTGCACATTTAGAATACAGATTTTGTAGCAAAGGCCTAGTAACATGCTTTGGATGGCCAAATATTTCGGAATGCTACTACTAGGGAAGGGGCCGTAGCTCAGCTGCAGAGCATCTGCTTGGTATGCAGAAGGTCCCAGGTTCAGTTCCCAGCATCTCCAGGCAGGGCTGGGAAAGGCTCCCTGACCGAAACCCTGGAGAGACACTACCAATCATTGTGGCCAGTGCTCAGCTAGATAGACCAATGGTCTGACTCAGTATAAGGCAGCTTCCTATGTTCCTATGCAAAATATTTCAGGCAAATAAGGAAAGTATGTAAGTTCCCTTAATTTGAATCTTACAGCTCCACAACACACTTTCCTCGTGGAATTTAAAGTTTACTCATATCTTGCCACAGAAGTGGAACAGTGGTGGTAGCAATCAAGTTCAGAACAGATCTGCCACTGGGGATGAAAGGGACTAGGAAATAAATAGGAATTGTTCCTAGTTATGGTTGCCATAGACTTGGAGAAGGGGCAGGTACAGATGTGATGTTTCCCTAAACAATGGACATTTATGTGCATGACAGGGGATTATGCAACCCCATACAGGTGGATTTTAATTCAATCTCTACTTTATAGGAGAACAAGGTCCTAGCAGGGGAGCACTGCATACTCTTGGCTAACAACTTAACACACACAAAGGAAGCTGCTTTATACCAAAGCAGGTTATTTGCCCATCTAATCCTGTGTTGCCTACTCTGACTGGCAGTGGTTCTCCAGGCAGAAGACTTTCAGATCACCTACTATCTGATTCTTTTCACTGGAGATGCCAGGGATTGAATCTGGAACCGACAGTATGCAAAGTATGTGTTCTACCATTAAGCTATGGGCCCTCCCTACAGGTTGTGGGAGGATGCACATGGAGCAGCAAGGGAGAAAGGGGACTCCTGCCTAGCCAGCCATAGCAGCCAACACAACCTTGATCAATGGGAGGACAGAGCTCACAGCCAGATCACTCTCATATCTTGCTACAGAAGAGGAGATTAAGTCCTTTTTTATTCTATCCAGGAAGCAAATTCACTTCTGATATCAGCTCCTTGTAGAGAAACATTGTTTTGGAGTTTATCATCAGACAACAGCTTGACCTTTAACATTTTCAGTGTGTTTATTATCCAAAATGGCACATTTCCATGCTTGGCAGAAGTACAGTGTCAGTGGAGATTACCTTCATTTTATTCTAACTTTACTTCTTAGTATGCAAACCAAAAATTATCAGAATATTTTTCTTCTACACTACTATCATGGTAGAGGCATGCACTTCTACATGGATTCCATTCCTCACTCTTTTTCCCATTTTGGACCACCAAACCATTAAAGAAGAGTGGCTAAAGCTGAAAAGGTTGCCAGACGCTTTGAAGCTCGCTTCTATGACTGAAGCAGAAGGCAATGGGCATGGTGTGGTATCATCTGGGACCTGAAGGGAAAGCAGAAAACTCTGGCAAATATCACAGTCACAACCCTAAATTAAAAGAATATTGACATAATTAAGGCAACTATGCAGATTGCAATCTTGAATGAGACCACAATGGTTTTCTGCCATTTCAGATCAAGATAAATGGAAGGCACTGGTAGAAATCATCTTGATAGGGTGGCTGATTAAGGTATTATTAATGGGAGCATTAAATTTTTTAAAAAAGTAGTACAAGCAAGATATGTATATAGTTAATATGTACTCATTTCCCCAAATGAGAATGACACACATTACTTCCACTTAACTACAGCAGCCTGACCTCACACTGAGATGGAGAGTTTCATTTGTATGAATCTGATCCCTTTGGGTTTATATGTCCCCCAATTAGAATGCACATTTTGCTCACAATGATGTTTTGTTATAAATCAGCCTCTGCACTGACTAGTGGCTATAGTTTACTGGCTGGGTATGAATCCCTTGTTAAGCTATAAACAGGAATTGGAAACCCATAGTGTTGCTTAAAGCTCACAAAAAGGGCTTGTGCTGCACAAACACGGATATTTTTCCCCTCTGAGCAGTTGACCCTTTCTGCCGCCACCACCTCCAATTCCATATCCTAAACTGCTTTCGAGAGCCCCCTAAATTATAAAAGAAGCCAAATATATTGAATATGAACCTGGTGTTAGAGAAAAAAAGAGAGTAAGTTTTCAAGCCCACTGGTTTCTAGAAATGGTACTTTGTATCCTGGCCAAGATATGTGGATTCATTTTTCCCAAGCTATAATTATATACAAAGTCGGCGCCAAAGGGCAGCCAGGTCAGGCCGTGGCCGAGGGCCCCTGTAGCACAGAGGAGCCCCTGAAGGGCCTCTCATTAGGGTGGAACAGTAGCATTCCCCTTCCGTGATACATGGCAGGGTCCCTGCCGCGGATTGCAGGGAGGGAGCTTCCAGGCTGCCGACCCGTTTGCTCGCTCCACCTATCTCTCTCCTGTCTTCTGCTGCTGCGCATGCAGGACTGCCATCAACCAAGATGGCTGTGAAGGCTTCTTTAAGGCATGCACATGCATGCCATAAACCAAGATGGCGGCAGGGGCATCAGCCCCTAGAGCCTCTGACACTATCTTGGTTGATGGCAGCCCTGCGCACATAGTGCATGCAGCAGCAGAAGACAGGAGAGAGGTAGGTGGAACAGGCAGGAGCCACACACCCGGGGCAGGCTGGTGCCCAAGGGCCCAATCATGCCTGGCACCTGCCCTGATTATACAAGTTAGTTGTCCCACCTGGGTGCATCAGTTACAAGAGTTTTAAGAATGCAAGAGAGCCCTGCTGTCTAGATTGGCTGTCTAGACTGAACAGCAGCGAACAAGATGCCTCCAGGAAACTCACAAGCAAGGCATGAAGGGCACTCTTGGTGTCTCCATTCCTCAGCAACCGACATTCAGACAAATACTGACTTTAACGATAGAGGTTCCACTTAGCTGTCAAGGCTAATTGCCACTAATTGATTTGTCTGCCAGGAATTTATCTAAGCCCCTTTTTGACATCTAACTGAATGGGGTTTTAAATAAATGTGCATGCAGGGGAGAGGAATCACGGGGGCAAGCTTCCCTCCCAACCAAATATAGTGGGGTCTCACATGCTAGGTGCTTTCTAATAAATGCACATAGATTACAGGAGAAGGCTGCCACCATGATGCTGCTCCAGACTCTCATTTAATCTTCTCAGAACATCTCAAAGGGCCATCATCACACCTCCTGGCAGTGAAATCTATCAATTAGTTACACACTGTAGACCAGCAATTCCCAACATGGACGGTAGCACCCCCGGGGGGCATTACAGCCTTTCAGGGGGGCATTGGCGTGACTACAAACTTTGGGGGGGCGTTTGGGTTCATTAGAGGAGCGTTGACATTTGGCGGTCTCATGCGACAGTTGAAGCATTTAAGTTTAATTTTATTTAATACACAAAGCATTAATTTTTAAACTGTTTTGTCCCCAGTTAGAATGTGTTTAATAGTCTCAATTCATGGAAATAACACTATAAATAGTGTGTGCTCTTTAGTAAAGAAATTCTGAATAGCGGCTAGTGTCATATCAAGGAATGGGGATATTAGCCACGCCCCGGCACTAGGTAATGTTCTGATGCTGTCTTGAGGAATGCTGGAACCAATCACGAGAGAGTGATAAGCTGGGTGTATTGGTGGAGGGCGCATTCTTCCAACGGATGAGTGCCGTGTGCAAACGGGTGACGCAGACAGTCAGTTATTCGCTGGTTTTCTTCAGGAATGGGACACACTCGCTACCCGTTGTTTCTGTGATGTTTAAATGAACTTGTTTAACGAAACAATGCTGGTAAACTGAATGAGTTTGTTGTTAAGTAACACCGTGTATTCTATTGGTTCATACTGTGTGGACTTAATTAGTTCTTTATATTGCCTTTCCATCTTGTATGTATATTAATAAATCATACTAAGAATTCAATGTGTAATCTAAGTGCAATAAAAAGGCATTATAAAAGCGATCAGTAATAATAATTGAAAATATATTTTATGCATTACTCATATTTTAAGGGAAGAATAGGAAGCAATGGCATATACTTAATCTGAGAGGGGCGTTGGGCACAAAAAATTTTTGCAAAGAGGCGTTTGGTCAAAAAAGGTTGGGTAACACTGCTGTAGACCAAAGGGGAAAAATGTTCATCCATCCTGAACCGACTGCCAATTAATGTCATAGAGCATCCACAAGTTTAGAGGAAGAGGGAGAAAATATTATCTCTCTATTTGAAGCATTATTTGATAAGCCACAGTCATATCCCACTTCCTCTGTCTTCATTCAATATATTAATAGAGAAATTATGTAAACAAAATGGTAGTATCCATAAACAAAAGGGAGGCACGAGCAAGCTCACGGGAACCCCAGGGCAAGCAGAAATACAAAAGCATCTTAGAAAAAATGGGGCAGGGACACCACAAATACAGCTTAGTGAGGAGCAGGCATGCCCAATGGCCACAAAATGCTGACAGTGTGCTGGAGAGGGGAAAATGTAACACCAGGGGGAGTAGGAAGAGTAGGGATGAAGAAGAAATTTGGGAGATTATTTGCATGTGAACTTACCTAATTCGCACTTTCCAAAACAACACATGAACCAAGATACAGCTATCCTTTAAAATAACATCTGGAGGGCACCTTGGCACCTCCTGTTCTAGAATTTATTTTGTCGCCTCTATGTGACTTTTCAGACACTGAGAACAGTGTAGGTTTTCGTATCTGCCTAATATCTTCTGCAGTGAAGACCAACACAAGTAATTCAGCTTTTCTGTGGTCTCCCTACCCTCCTTTACCAGTCCTTTCACTTCTTTGTAACTACTGATGCCAGAGGTGATTCTTTAAGAACATACACTAAACGAAGCAAAACTGAACCTAGTATCTTAAAAGGAAACCCAGTTGGACTCAACATGTTGGGAAGCAGCAAGAAACTAAGTGAAAATGATCAGAATATTCCTTGCTCTGGAACAGTAGGGCAGGCTAGGCATTGTCACCATGCTCATGTAAAAACAGGAGCACAAAGGCTCAGATTCAACTTTTTGCTGAAGCTCGCCGATGGGTGGAGCAACAGGGTGACTCCGAGGAGGAGGCAAGAGGACCGCGGGCTGCCACCGCCATCCAGAGGCCCCATGGCTTTTCAGTGGAGAAGCAGACTGGCTTGCAGCAGCAGCAGCAGCAACCGTCACCGCCACTGCATCACCACCACCACCACTACTACTATTACAACCACCACCAGCAGCAGCAGTACTTGGCCGAGGGCGGTGGGCCCGGCAAGGCCCAGCTGCAGCAGAAGGCTCCCCTGCAAGAGCTCAAACATGAGCCCAAGGCCAGCGCCAGCAGCATGAAGCACCACGCAAGAAAGCAGCCCTGCAGTGTCGGTTAGCTGGAGGGAAGATGATGGTCCCAAGGTCACCTAGGGAGCTGAGTGGGGACTTAAACCTGGGGCTCCCAGTACTTTCAATTTAACTAATAACTTCTTCAGACTGGAACCCTGGGCTCTCCCGTGCTTTTAATTAATAATATTATGATAATGTTATTTGTTATTTAATTTAATTTTTGTAAATTGTATTGTTTTTATTGTATTTTTATTGTATTTTTATACCTGTGTTTATTTTTCTTTGTAAGCCACCTTGAGGGCCTTTGGCCGAAAGGCGGGGTATAAATAAAATAATAATAATAACAACAACAACAACAACAACAACAACAATAATAATAATAATAATAAGGTAGTCTACGCACCTCCCTGGTTTGTGCTTATGCTGTGTTTAAATAATTGCTTTTATTGTCTCAATGTTTTTAGCAACATGCTGACTCCTCCCCGAAACCATCTACTAATTACATGGTGTGTGGTGTTCACAACCTTTTAACCAGGCCAACAAGTCATTTTAGGGCTTCCCACAGGCATCTGATTGTCCATTGTGAGAACACGATTCTGAAGTAGATGTGCCACTGGCCTGATCCAGCAGGCTCTTTTTATGTTCTTATGTCATCGTGTATCAACAGATTGTCACAAAACCATCTCTCTGTTTTCCTAATTATGGAATCTCCCACTACCAAGATCTACCTTTTCTTGGAGGTGACTCCTCAGCAGGAGAGGATAATTGTCCAAATGTCATTTGTGAGACCAACTTGATCCAGCTCACTCCCTTTAAACTAGTCTGGATACGTAATATTTTATCAAAATATTTTATCAAAACATGGTGCTGGCACTCATAAGTCATTAACAAAGCATGACACTTTTCAACTTTAAACGTGCTAGATACAAAGTTTAATACACAGTGAAAGTGCATTTCTAAACTGCACACACACACACACACACACACACATGATCTGGCAGCCATATTCTGCAGGGCAATGTTGAGTTGTATGCACATTCTGAATCATCCCAGGTGCCCACGATACCCAGCACCTCACATTTTTGCACAAATATTATGTTGCCTAGAAGCAGCGCAAATGACAATAAACAAAAAAAAAGCTAAAGGACATATTCAACTATCCTATAGATGCAGAGACAACTCATTTTCTCTAGTCATGGAAATGCATATGCACAAAAATTCCTCTTTGCCAGTATGGACTATTCACTGTCACATAGAAGAGAATAGGGAAAGAACTTAGAGCCACACAGAACTCCATCCCTGCACGGCAGGTGCAGTCCCTACAAAACTTCTTTGGAGTTAAATCCCATCAAACAATGGAAGTTCAGTGAACTATGAAAATAGGCAGCATCCACAAAACATGCCACTGAAGTGCAAATTAAACAGAATTCCTGACCATTTCTATAGGGTGCTAAGTTTCACAATGAGCTTTGCAAACAACCCCTTGAAACAAGTTAGGCTGACGCTCTGTGGCATATCCAATGTGCTTCATAAGCCTAGATATTTCATGCCTGACCAGCATGAATGGCTCAGGAAATACGTTTTTATATCGTTATTTCTAATTCCAAACATTTTTTTAAGGTTTACCAATTTTCCTGTCCAAATTCTGAATTTTGCCTCCCTCCAGCCACACAAGTTTAACTGGCCTGATGTAGTAAACCAGAGTCCTGAAAGTAGCACTGATGTAATGAAATGAGATGTTCCATTACTGTAGCAATGGGGTACCTGCTGTGACCTTCCAGATGCTGTTAGACTCCAATACCCATCTGCCCCTGCCACCATGACCAGTGCTCAGGAATTATGGGAGTTCAAGTCCAACAACACCCGGAGGAATGCAGGCTCCCTTCCCTGCATTGTTGACTGGTGCCATTGTACACTTTGACATAATCCATCTGATTAAGGTGTTCCAAATAGGCTTGCATGCACCTAACCACGTGCTGGATTATCTGTCTTAGCATGCTGCGTGTATGTCCTTCTTGGCATTCAGAGCTGCTTCCTCTTGGGTGTCAGGGTACAGAACCAGTCACTGGTCAGGATCCAAACCTGCATGAGCAGCACAGGGCCTTTTATGTCTCTTATATGCCAAATGAAAAACGTCTTCCCAAAATCAGGATGGCCTCCGCAAGCAAGAGGCACAGCCATTGGATGGAGTGGTTGCCCCTCTCCCTATGAACAACCACTTTCCACTCGTGAGCAGAAGAGTCTGGATTTTCCCCATTCTTCTGTTCTTACATTTTCTCAGGATTTCTCCAAACAGCCTCAAACTGGGAACTCAACATCCATTAGTATTTCTCCTCTGCCCCCCCCATGCAATATGTGGGCTCATGCCTGACATTGCTTTGAGACTTTCCACAAGCTGTTTTTAGCTGACTGCAAAATTCCATTTCATAAAAACCATCAAAGACATTTAGGGCAGTACACCATAACAATTATGATGAATTATCTTGAGAGGTTAAAATCTAAATCTTTATAATGCCACCCAGGGTGCCCTGCAATACCCAGAAATATGATGCTTGACATGTCTTATTTCTTAATTATAGCACTTCAGTTGACACACTTGGCACAATGGAAGCAAAATTAAAGGCTAGGCACAGATCAGCAGAGTCTAAGAAAGAAAAAAATCAATGCATGGTGCTTGGCTTCCACTTCACTCAAGCCAAACTAGCAATTTTAAAGAACAATTATCCTTTTCTCTTTTTATTTTCTCCTCCGAATAGCAAAAATAGGGGAAACTCATTTTAGCTCTTGCCTGTGCTGAATTGCCAAAGTACTGGATATCTAAAATTAAATATCTTATGTGAACTTTTAGAGTATTCCAGGATAACTGTATATTTCTTTTAGCCAACTGATTATTCCACACCTTGGGAATAATCAAGCGGACAGTGGGCACACCTAAATCTCAATGAACTAACTTGGGCCGTTAAAGATGTATATAGATTTTTTTTGCCAGATGACCCCATGTTTCCAACCAGATTAAATACTACATAAATATGCAAAAACAAAAACCTGAAACAAAATTCAAATTTGCCCTTCTCAGTACGTCCATTATACTAATAGGTATTATATATGCCTATAAGAATACTCTCCATCTGTTTTTGGAAATGGCAAAGGAAATGATGGGGGGGGGAGAGAGATGATAGGGACCAAGACTGAGAATCCTAACTTCCAACAGTGTGATAGCTGCAGACATGTATGACACCAGGTGTAGGGCAAGTGGGCATGGCTTAGGGGAAATAGTCTCATGGGATATTTTCAGTTTCAGTTACATCTCCAGTTACAAAGATCTCAAAATAGGAGGGCTGGGGAAAACCTCTGCCTGAAACTGCCATTTGTCCATATGTCAGAGTATGCCAAGAGAAAAATCTGCAAGAACATGGGAAATCGCTTTTGTCCCTCTTAAGAGACAAGCCTCACTCAGTGCTGCATTTGGGCATGAGAACACTAAGAGAAAAGAAATATGCCACAGCAAATTCTCAAGCTGCAGTGTAAGCATGGCTTTATATTATGTGTGCTTCATACTATACTGAAAAATCAAGTGCTATTTCTCTCCAGCATTTCCCAGCAGGCATGACAGCAGTTTCCATTTCAAAGTGCGTATCTTGAAACATTAAAAAAGCATGACCAAGCAAAATGAAATAAGCAAACAAGATGCGTGTCATTTTCACAGTGTGAAAAAAGTACAAAGAATCGCCTCTACTCCAAGTAGCAAAATCTCATCTTTCCAAGGTTAGTATTGGTTTGCCAAGCTTACACAGAATACTACTGGCAGATAAACTAAAGTGGAAAATTATTGTAGGATGTAAAGCGGGTTTGGGGAACTTTTGGCTTTCCAGATGTTGCTGAACTACAATTCCCATCATCCCTAGCTGTTGTCCATGCTTGCTGAAGGGCCAAAGATTCCCCACACCTGTTGTAAAGTAAAACGCACACAGTCAGGCATAAAACCTGTATGTAATCTGGGTATGTAAACTACTAATGATTTTAGTGGATTTCTACAACAGCTTTTTTCCATGCATTGAATATACAACCACCTATATCATTTTCCCACCACAGAAAAATATTACAAAGAAATAATAGAAACAGACTAGGAGGCATGTTAGACAAATGGCTGTGCCTAGCCCGTTTCTGCTTAGAAAGTGCAAAAACTGTTTTTTCAGAGCTCAGCAATGAGAAGGAATAGAGATTTATCTGAACTGATCACAGGACTTCTAGTACCATGTATAAAGATATCTGCATCTGCTCTCAGATTAACTATCATGATTGGGGGGGGGACCCAACCCTGAAAAAGGATGCAAAGATGCCTAAACTATTCTCTTAAACTAGGGGTGGGGATGTGGCCATCCAGCCCTCTCTCTCTGCTCATTGGAACTCTTCTCCCCAGGCCACAGCCTTACTGACCCTCCTTCACTGCCCTTATCCTGGCTCACCCTGCTGGAATCAGACTCAGAATCACTTAACATGTTTTCTCCATCATCTTCAATGCAAAATTTAACTCCAGAGCTGCACATAGATCAGATTACAGATTACGTAGGTCTCTGGTTTTCAACCCAGCATCTCTAGGCATGGCTACTCAAGTGAAGACACTGACACAACAATTTGACACACCCACACCTGGGACCGCTTAAGCAGACTCAGGGAGGGCATACTACTTGCACAGGAACTGTCTCCTGGATCGGGACTGGGCCAACAAGCAGACACTCCTATGGATGGGTTGATGAGCAGGCTCAATCTGTTCACACCTGAACAGATAGCGGAGCATCCTTTACAACAGGGGAGGAGACGCATTGACCAGTTCTTCTCCAGTCTCCTCCTTCTCCTGTGTCTCCTACTCCTCTAGCCCCAGGGGTGGAGAAGGAGGCAGCTTGGAAGGCAAGGCTGGGTCAGAAGGCGTGGTGGTGGGAAGTTTACTGTCTGGCGCTGTCTCATCTATCGCAGCCTGCGCCTGCGGGAGAGGGCTGTCGCTGGCTGGACTACTGAAATTTTCTCCAGATCCATTCCCTCTTTGCAGCCCTTCCTCCTCCTTCAACCCACTCTGCCAGGAGTTCTTGATAGGGCTCCTGACACGCCCCTTCAAAGTGCTTTTGCCTGGCTGAGAGATGTCCTTGCAGTCTAAGAATGCCCCTTGCTTGCCTGGATGGAGGACAGAGAGGAGTGAAGCTCGCCTACTATACAAAGGTAAAATAAACATACATTGCTCTGCCCACTTTTGTGTCTGGGCACATCCACCACTGGCATGTGGCCCCCAGAAAATTGCCCAGAAGGGAGTGTGGCCCCCTTGGGCTGAAAAAGGTTCCTTACCCCTGTCCTAAACCTTTGTGAGGTGGTTGGATATCTCATTTAGATTTGTTTTTAAATTGTGTTTAATGTTGTGTTTTAAAATTGTTATAACATGCCCTGGGACCTTTGGGTGAAGGGCAGGTAATAAATGATGATGACAATGGTGGTCATAATAATACTACTTTCTCATCTAGCCATGCAAAAGACTAAAATTAAAATAAATGTATGACTTCAGAGGGAATATGGCAGCTGGACCTTAATTCCAATATTTACTAGGGCTGCTTTCACATTGCACTTTATTCCATTATTCTGACGATTTCTTGCCTGATAATTTGCACATCATATTTCATCTTTCACACAAAGTACAAGCTAGTTCTGGAATTCTAGTGGAATATAATGCAAGTTCAGTGCAAATTTTTGTGATAAACCATACCAGAAATATGCATCTGCAAGCTTGGGAACCCAGAACATCATGGGAGTTTTTCGCTAGCTGCAGCCGCTCACATGACAGGCATCCCAGCATGCTGTGTGTTTCCATCCTTTAGGTGTGTCGTCGTTTTTTGCCTGATGAAAATTGTACGGTAGTCAGGTATAGGTGCGGGTAGCACCAGCATTCCCCACACACTCTCCTGTGTCTATATAGCATGTGTGTGCATGTGTCCGTGCGTGCATGCGTGATGAAAAAGGGAGAGGCGACAGGACAAAATCTTAGACCTACACAGTGGGGAACTACAGTGTGTATAACAGGTGAGGGACTAAAACAAGACACTGCAACCATGTGAAAGACATTTGTGCGAAATGCCGGTATATCGGCTGAAAAAGCTACTGTTCCTTAACGCAACAGGTACTGCAGTGTGAAAGGAATTTTCAAAATTGGGACAGAAGCGCTACCATTCTAATCCGTTAAACTAGTGCAATAAGCCCCATGTCTGAAAGCTGTCTAGATAGAAATAGATCCCCTTGCTTTGTTTTACATAAGGAAGGCTTCCCATTCTACTTGATTATCTGGCGCACCCATATCAAAATGTGCTGAAATGTACAAAAAGCTGGCTTCCATTAGTCAGGACTTTCATTATGTCCTGTTCATATACGTATCTCACATATCTCTAGATAGAAGGAGGAGCTTTTCCCACTACAACCACTGCTAATTGAAAGTAAGGACAGATGCTAGCTGCATAGCTTTCCAACCAGGTTAATGTTGGCCGGGCTCCTAAGGGTTAAGCTAGAATGGAAGGACAGACATACAATAGGGAAAACCATGCGTGTAGTTGATAGACAAACATGTAATCATCCTCCATTATTTCGAGATTAATGGGAAGCACTCTGAGAACCTCATGTGCTCCCTTTTTCCTTTCCACCGTAAAGCTTGTGAGCTTACCGGGCATAAACTTGGCTAGAATGTCATGCAGCTGCTGCCGTAGCACTTTAATTTAAAATCAATCGGCAGCAGAAGCAGCAACCTTGGATTGAGAAGAATGGTAAAACCTGGCAATGCTCTTGGGAAAGTCTAATGGGCCTCTTCCTGATTAATATTGTGCCTTTTCTCCTTCCGCCATCTTGCCTGCTATTTACCATATCCTGATCCTATCTCTTGCTCACCCACCATTACTACTGATGGATCTAGCACTTCCAGCCTGTAAAGTTTTGAATTACCTTTGTTCTTAGCTCTCACACCACAAGGCAAATCATCATTGTTCTATCCTTTCATTTTACGCAAAGGGAACTGAGGCTGAAGAACACTAACAAGGCAACAGAACCGACACAACCAATAGGCAGATTTTGGGTGTAATGAAAAAGCAGCAAACTGAGAGTCATTTAATTTATTATTACTATAGTTTTACCGCCAGGGAGGGGAAGCAGCACATGCAGGATGTTCTGCTCAAGTGCCAAAATAACTTGGATGGTACTGTGCATCTTGACTTGGAGAAGGGTACCATTTATAGAAACATTATTTGTAAGACTGCCTTGGGATCCTGAAGAGATGAAGTGGGTGGGGGGATATAAAAGCTGAACAAATGAAATGTTTTTGGCCCTGCTGGCTACACAATGAATCCTGGAGATCTTAAGCCCTAGCACCCCAGCAAGAAGTCAGGAGGAATGATGTAACCCCTCTGATCACTGTTTCTGCCTTGCCTAAACATCATCATCTGGCTCCAAGATACATCTAGGAGAGTGGATGTTTCACTATTCCCTATTCTCACAGAAGCTGACAGGGACATGTCTACTGTTTATCAAGCCTGCTGTGGATTTACACACATTTCAATATTTGAATGTGTGCCGGTCTACAGTTTCTGTATTCATATTTGGCATTACAGCATTTCCGTATTTTGGATGTTGTTTGGTTCGTTATTGTTTGTTTGTTTTTTTATTATTATTTATTGTATTTATATATTGTGCTTGTTTTTATCTTTTTGTACACCGCCCAGAGAGCCTTCGGGCTTAGGGTGGTATATAAATTAAACTAAATAAAATAAATAAATGCTGAGTAAATATGTTAATATTTGAACAAACTAGGGGGAAAAAACAACACAGGAAAATACAGCACTAGATAATAATATGACACGATATGCTTTTAACATAATATGCAAATACTGGCACACAAAGTTCGTATTTACTCAGTAGTGTTCTGATTAAAATTAATTATGTGAGCTCCCTACATGGGTAAGCACACCATGATATCACCAAGGATCACTTGATCATGTTAGCTTTGCCTCATATTCAAGGCATAACAATTCACAACCTATCGACAATTTACATTTCAGACTCCCCATTTGCAGCTCATTTTAAGCAAATCTACCCTGTTTTAGAGGCTGGGAAAACTCAGCAGAGAGGCAGCTCCCTCCCCACCACTCTCCTTCCCCACGTCACTTGCATCCAGTGCTCATTAGCAAACACAGGAGAGTGGGAGGCAAGATTTTACAGCTATAGTGCTTCCCAACGGGCATGTGGTGCTGCATGTAGCTTGCTGTGAAAGGACGATGGTGTGCCACTGACACTGCAGCCTTCCAAAGAGGGAATTGGTGGAAAATTAATCAAAGTTCATGCTTGACAGAGACATGTCAGCTTGTCTGTGGCTGTTCAGGTATATAGGATTCATTCTAGCTTTTGTCTTTATTCTCAGAAAACATTTATTCGTTAATATTTATTAAAAATAACAGATAACTTGTCCTTCAGCTGTGTTATTATTACTACTACTTAATTAATTGCCTGCCTATATCTCAAGGTGTTGTAAAAATGTAATAAAAACAACTAAAAAGAGTTAAAAATAGCACATACAAAAATCACAAAATTGACGTCCACCGGAGACACTTATATAGACACCAGGAAAGGATACAATGTATAATCTAAACAAGCCATACAGTAAAATAATACAATTAAACCCCACATCAGAATACAGAGAGACAGCTAAAAAAAAATAGCAGTGTCATGGCTCAATTAGTAAAACCCTTAAAATGTCTGGGCAAATAAATAAGCCTTTACCTGTTGCCAAAATGATAACAATATGGGCATCAATCACACTACTAAGGGGAAAGCACTGCAGATGAGGCACTTCCACAGAAAAGGCTACCTTTAGAACCATCCTATGACACACTTTCTCTCCTGATGGACATAGAGAAGAGGGCCCTTAAAACAGAAGTGGGTGAGATTAAAAATAACATTGGGCAATTAACACAGGATGTAAAAAATGTTAAAGATAAGGTGCAAACCTTAGAGAATAGAATTGATATTATAAATATGGAATTGGAAAAAAAATTGGACTATATTGCTGTTATGGAACTTAGAGATAAAGAACATTGCTTGAGATTCCGTGCAATTCCTGAGGAAGGTGAAGATATCAGAGAGAAAATTGTTAATGCCTTGGCAAAATCCTTTGACAGGAATGAAGATCGGATGGAATTTGAAATAGATAAAGTTTATAGAATTAATTCCAGATATGCAACAATAAAAAAAAATCCCAAGAGATGTGCTTGTTTATTTTTTAAAAAAGAGGACCAGAGATATGGTTTTGCAACATCATTTTAACAATGTCTTCAAAATTGACGGTAAAGAAATACAGGTGATGAAGGAAATTCCTGTTAGGCTTCTACGTAAGAGAAAAGATTACGCTTTCTTTACAGAAAAACTTAAACAATGTAAAATTCAATTTAGATGGGATGTTCCAGAGGGAGTGATTTTTACATTTAGACAACAGAAGTATCAATTAAATACTGTTCAAAAAGCAAGGGATTTCTTGAGAAAAGCTTCAAAAGACATGGAAGAAGATAAACTCAAAGATATGGACATAATTCCTGGGAAACAAAGTCAACAGAAACAGGTAGAGGAAGAAAAGGATGATGATGGATCAAAGGGAGCAACAGGCACAGACTTTTCTAAAATACATGCTTAAAAATGGATTACAAATATCTAACTTGGAATATAAATGGAGTTAATTCGTCGCAGAAGAGAAAGAAAGTATTTCATTACTTGAAAAAATTAAAATTGGATATAATTTGTTTACAAGAAACTCATATTAAGAAGAAAGATTCTAAATATTTAATTTGTAAAAATTTGGGTGAAGAATTTATTTCGGCAGGATTCAAAAAAAATGGTGTGGTTCTTTATATTAATTCACAATTGTCTCCTAAATTGATATTATTGGATGATAGTGGCAGATTTGTGGGAGTTGAAATCACCATTCAGGGTACAAAAATTTTGATAGTGGGCATTTATGCTCCTAATGAAGATAAAACAAGGTTTTATACTGGACTTATGGAAAAATTATCAGAGTTTGCATATGATCATTGGTGTGTCATGGGTGACTGGAATGGGGTAATCTCACCAAAAATGGATAGACTTTCTGAGAAAAATATTAAAGAGACACAGGGCAAATTGCCGAAGATCTGTTTCGAATTGATGGAAAATTTAGAATTGGTGGATGCTTGGAGATATATAAATGACAATGCAAAGGAATTTACTTACTTTTCAGAAAGACATAAAACATTTTCGAGGATTGATATGATTTGGATATCTAAAAATTTAGTGAAAGATATTTCCAAGATGGATGTGTTACCAAAAACCTTTTTGGATCATAATCCAGTGATATTGACTTAAAAAAAAAAATCTTGGATTTAGATGGAGACTAAATGAATCTTTATTACAGAATGATAAAATAGTGCAGGAATGTAAGAAGAAATTAAAAGAGTTTTTTGAACACAATTTACATAAAGGAACAGATGAAAATATTGTTTGGGATACAAGTAAAGCATTTATGAGGGGATATTTTATTAAATGTAATTCTGAACTAAAAAAGAAGAAACAACAGAAAATGCAATTAATCTTGGAAGAAATAAAACAAAAAGAGGAAGAATTGAAAAAGAATCCAACTAAAGCTTCTACTGTAAATCAAATTAAAATGTTACAGAAACAAGTGTCAATGTTGACAGAGAAATTGAAAGGAAATTAAATTTTGCTAAACAAAGGACTTTTGAATTTGCAAATAAACCGGGGAAATTGCTAGCATATAAATTAAGAAAAGAACGACAAAAAAATCTTATTTTAAAGATACAAGAAGGAGATGAGATGTTGACAGACAATTTAAAAATCCAAAGGGTTTTCCATCAATATTATTCAACTTTGTACAAGTGTCAGGAAATTCCCTCAGAAAAAATAGAAGAGTATATATCCAAACAGAATTTGCCTAAAATTACAGATCTTCAGAGACAAGCTATTAATGGTCCTATTACGTCAAGAGAAATATCTGAGGCTATAAGTAAAATTAAATTAGGAAAGGCGTCAGGACCGGATGGACTATCAGCAACAAAAAATTATCGGCCAATATCTTTATTGAATAATGACTATAAAGTTTTTACAATGATTTTGGCTGAAAGAATGAAAATAATATTGCAACAATTTATTCAGGAAGATCAAGTGGGGTTTTTACCTAAAAGACAATTACGTGATAACGTCAGGAATGTTTTGAATGTGTTGGAATATCTAGAACAACGAAATGACATACAAGCTGCTTTGATTTTCTTGGATGCTGAGAAAGCATTTGATAATTTGAATTGGAAATTTATGTTTAAAGTTCTAGAGCAAATGGATTTTGGAGATAATTTTATAAAATGGATCAGATCGATTTATACATCACAGAAGGCACAGATAATTGTCAATGGGGATTTAATGGACCCATGTGAAATACAAAAGGGTACAAGACAGGGATGTCCATTGTCCCCCCTTCTTTTTATTCTGGTTTTAGAAGTGCTGCTTAGAGACATAAGGCAAGACAAAAGGATTTCGGGAATAAAGATAAAAAAAGAGGAATATAAATTGAGAGCATTTGCTGATGACTTGATAATTGTATTAGAAAATCCCTTGGAAGGAATCAAAGTATTGATGGATAAACTAGAAGAATTTGGACCATTAGCAGGATTTAAGATTAATAATCAAAAAATGAAGATGTTGGTGAAAAATTTATCTTTAAGAGATCAAAAAGAGTTAATGGAGAAGATAGATTTTAAAATAGAAGAAAAGGTGAAATATTTAGGTATCATTATGACAAATAAAAATTCAAAGTTGTTTCATAATAACTATGAAAAACTATGGACAGAGATTAAGAAACATTTGTTAAAATGGGATAAATTACAGTTGTCATTAATGGGTAGAATATCTGTAATAAAAATGAATGTATTGCCGAGAATGATGTTTCTATTTCAAACAATACCTGTCATATCCTCTGATCTACCTTTCAAACAATGGCAAAAAGATATTTCTAAATTTGTTTGGCAGGGGAAAAAACCAAGAGTTAAATTCAAATTATTACAAGACGCCAAAGAAAGAGGAGGGCTGGGATTACCAAATTTGAGACTTTATTTTGCTGCTTGTTGCTTAGTCTGGATAAAGGAATGGATTCTATTGAGGAATAAAAGATTATTGGATTTGGAGGGTCACAACCTGAAGTGGGGATGGCATGGATATCTATGGTATGATAAAGTAAAAGTTAATGTGGATTTTAATAATCATTTTATAAGACGTCCTTTGTTGAATATATGGAATAAATATAAAACAAGGTTTTTTTCGAAAATACCACTATGTGTTTCAAGTCAAGAAGCATTTTATAGAAGAGAAATGGCTGGAAAAGAGAAATGGTTAACTTACCAAGAACTATTAGAAAATGTGCATGGTGAATATATAATGAAAGAGAGAGAACAACTAATAAAGGAAGGATATAGTTCACAATGGTTTGCCTATTTACAATTGTTAGAAAGATTCAAAATGGACAAGAAAATGTATGGGTTTGAAATAAATAAATCTGATTTTGAAATAGGTTTGTGTACAAATGATGAATGTATAATTGCAAAAATGTATAAATTTTTATTGAAAATGGACATGGAAGAAGAACAAGTAAAAGAATGTATGGTTAAGTGGGCAAAAGATTTTGGTTATAATATACAAATGGATCAATGGGAAAATATGTGGAAAAAAGGTTTGAAATTTACATTATGCTATAATCTTAAAGAAAATTTTTATAAAATGATGTATCGTTGGTATATGACTCCAGAAAAGTTGTCAAAAATGTATAGTAATGTTTCTAATGTATGTTGGAAATGTAAACAACAAGAAGGATCTTTTTATCATATGTGGTGGTTGTGTAAACAGGCAAAATTATTTTGGGCACAGATAGGTAGGATGATGCAAAAAATCTTAAAGATAAATATTCAGTCAAAACCAGATTTTTTTTTATTGGGTTTTATGGATAAACAAAAGGAAAAGAAATATGGAAGAATAATATTATATATGATCACGGCAGCAAGATTATTATATGCACAAAAGTGGAAAATGGATTCGATACCAACAATGGAAGAATGGCTATTGAAATTAATGGACTTAGTTGAGATGGACAAACTGACATGTCTTATTAGAGAAAAAACGACAGATACATTTCTTAAGGAATGGAAGCCTCTTTTGGACTTTTTGTTGAAAGAAAAAAATGAAATGATGATAATGGGATTTGACGATTAATTAAGATAGACTTTGGAAAAAAGTGAATTTCGTATGTTTTAGGAGACAGGTTTGATATATATTATATACTTATAGCTGATCTGTAACAAATTGGAAGTCAAGTTTTTCTTTTTCTTTTTATTTTTTTCTGTTGTATTGTTTTTGTTGTATTTGTATTTGTTTTATAAAATTTGAATAATAAAAAAAATTATTATAAAAAAAAAAGAGAAGAGGGCCCTTTGAGGAACTTAAGGCACAGACAGGCTGGCTCCTTCAAGTATTTAGGTCCTAAGCTATTTAGGGCTTTAAGCATACACCTCTTATAGCTAGAATTATTAAACAGAGAAGTGTACAGTTTCTAAATTAAGTACCTACAATTTGGAAATTTAACATACACAAAGGAAATTTGCAGGAAGCTAATGCGGGCCCTTTTCTATCGGCTTTATTGTGATTAAAAAATGGGAAAAGATTAGGCACCTGAGTTCTATCACTTGATAATCACTGGTTCCATGAGCTTGGCAATCTGCAGTTACACTCATGACAGAAGCCACAAGACAGCACCGTTTTATCAGTTCATGTTGTGCTAATGCCCCCTATGAAGCAATGCTGTATGAGTTAGCAGTGGTACAGATTCTCTAGTGAAATGTGACAGAATGCACAAAATGTTGCAGTTCTGCTGCAGACAAATAGCTTAAATTGATTCACTGTCTTTTTAACAGATTATCAGTTCAATGGCTATTATGTTGTCTCAACACATGTAAATATTCTGAGAGTCCATTAAATAAATAGTGAAGACAAATGATTAATTGTTTGTCAGATCAACTAGAAATATAAATCAAGGGGTGTGTAGGGAGTGAAAATGTTTTTAGAGTCAGACTATGCCTAAAATCCAATAAAGGTTCATATTTGAAATCTATGATTGTTGAATCAATTCATCACATCAGGTTTCATCACAAAGGTGTTATGTATCCTCTGCCAGCTAAGCTAATTTTCTGTCCGTTCAGCCGATTTTGCTGACAAGGGAAAAAAGCTAAAAAGTCACAGAAGCAAATTTTCTTTCTAAACAGCCTCTGTCTTCAGAATCTGGTCTTCTTTGAAAGCTAAATCAACTAATGAATTGATGTGACTTCAGAATAATTTTGAACATTACAACAAAGGGCAGGAGTGTACATGAGTTGTTTGCGCCAGATGGTGGGGGAAGGTCACAGTTGTCGGTCCAAGGGTTGCATTGCCAGGCAGCCACCACTCCAAAGACCACATACCAGTGACGGGCATGCCCACTCTATGTGCACAACCACATATATGCATACAGCACACAAACTCGGAAACAGCGCATGCATATTGTCAGGCATGCAGTCACACAGTACTCTCTCCTTCTCTCACACATGCAGATGCACACTCATACCCACATTCATTCACACAAGGACATATGCAGATACGCACACAGGTTTCCCTCTCAATAATGCCTCACTCTGACAAAGGACTTTAGGGAACATAAGTCCATCCACAGCAAGGCACGGTAGGAAGGGTGCCTTCAGAGAATGCCTGGGTTACTGCCGCTTTACTGTGGCAGCAACAAATAGTATTCAATGTTTAAGAGTGGTAAACTGTTAAAGATCTAATAGTTCACCAAAATTTAACAGTTTACCATAAGTAAAAACTTCAAGAAATATTTGCCATAGCAAAGTAGCGGCAGTGCAGGGGATCTCCGGGCCCACATTACTTACAATGCCTCACTCTGAGGAAGGACCTTTCCCCAGAGAAAGGTGAGAGCAACCTAGCGCCATCAAAGAATCCTACAGGAGCATTGCTGACTGCTTTTCTATGCTAAACGGTTGCAGGTGACTGGCTGGACCAGGAGACAATCCACCACCCTTCCCAATCCAGCAACTGAGGCAAAGGTGCCTCAGTATGGCTAAACGGCAGACTGGCCTTGAGAAATATGCTAACTTTAAATTGTTCATCACTAAGCTTGAAGGAAATCCCAGATGCTAACCATATTAACCCTAAAAAAACCCTAAAGGGCTGTAGAACTTTTGAGAGATCAATTTTATAGTCAACCCCTACCATCATGCATACATTCATTGCAGCCACATTCATACTATTATTATTCCACTTTAAACAGTCATGGCTTCCCCCCAAAGAATCCTGGGATGTGTAGTTTGTGAAGGGTGCTGAGAGTTGTTAGGAGACTCCTATTCTCACAGAGCGACAGTTCACAGAGTGGTTTAACAGTCAGTCCCTCTTCCCAGAAAACACTTTGAACTGTAGCTCTACTTCAAAATCTTTGTAGAAGCTAAGCAGAAAGAGTAGATAGTGTATGTGTGTGGGGGGGATTCTACACTCAGAAAAAAATGAAGCACCCTTAGGATGGAGTCCCCTTATGACCAATTTGTTCAGTAATTTATGATCAATGCCACCAACTAGATAAAAGTTGAATATGTTATAAATATATTTACACCAATTTTTAGACACACTACAAATCAATTAAAAACTGGTTATCGAATAGGGAGGAATAAGGCAAATTGTTTGGAACTATGTCAAAAACAGGTGGATTCGCTTGTAGACTATCAAGTGTCAAAGCAGAGAGAAAGAAATAAAGATCTACAAGGCATCACCTGTCATGACCCCTGAATCCAGCAGCAATTCAGACATAGAGTTGGAGGCTGCAGAAGCATCAACTAAAGAGCCAGATAAAGTTAAGGGCTCTGAGTCAGCTGCTGCAGATCACGGGACCACTGCAATTGAGGCTAGCAGACAATAGCTTGTGCCCATATGCTCCTGCTCTGGATTTAAGATCATCTGCCTCTGGTCTCCTCTGCATGCCTGGAATTAAAGATGTCAGACTGACAGGCACACGAGATAGTGCCTTTTCAGTTGTGGCTCCTAGGCTTTGGAATTCCCTGCCTCAAGAAGCCCCTTCTGCTCCCTCCCTGATGGTTTTCTGGAAACTTGTAAAAACTATCCTGTTCTGGAGAGCCTTTGAGAGGGTCTGATGGGTGAGTTAATCAAGTACACACTTGGAAGGAAGGAAGGAAGGAAGGAAGGAAGGAAGGAAGGAAGGAAGGAAGGAAGGAAGGAAGGAAGGAAGGAAGGAAGGAAGAGGCTGGTTAAAAAAAATGAACAAATCAGGTTTACAGTCCTAACAGTTGTGGATGAAGCCTCAGAAACATGGATGTAGTGGGGGCTTGGTTGAAGCTTTTGATAGTCACCAAGTATGAGGAGTCAGCACCCTGGACAGCTCCCTAACACCCAACTAGCATTCTTTGCCCTCTCTATAAGCAGATGTTCAAATGAGAGCCTCATTGGTCAGGGAGTGGGCCCTAACTTTCAGAAATATAAATTAATGCCCCAGTTTATAAAACAGTTCTGTCACACTTTACAACATCCTAGGGATGCAGTGTGTCCAATCAACAGATGCCATATGGCAAAATCAAGATACTGTTTTGTAAAAGTACCCTTCAAGTAGCCGTCTGCGACCTCCTGGAGTCAGACATGAAAATAAATAGAGCTTATATACACACATACATATATGCCATTTGCTGCTCGCAGTATTTGCACATTTAGTTGTAATAGCAGCTACTTTAATACTTTTATTAGAATTTCTAATACTTTTTTGCTGCAGTCATTAAACTTTCAATTTAGTTTCCTATATGGAAATCAATAATGCTAGTGCTTAATATGTATACAGTGCTTCCCTTAAGGCCCCCAAAAGCTTCACATAGAGACATCCAGTAATCCTTACAATCACCCTGTAAGGTAGAGCATTATTATTAGTCCCATGTTACAGACAGAGGACTGAGGTTCAGAGATAATGGCCAAGCCCATATTCAACCCATTAATTAATGACCAATCTGAAATTTGAACTGGGGACTTGTATGCTAATTGTTCATATTCATGGATATAATTATATACCAGCTCCTAAGAGCATAGCTCTCAGCAATATTATCTATTGTACTGTATACAATGAGTGAATTCTTCACTGAGTAATGTTCCATTTCTCCATGCAATCAGGATGAAGTACTTGCTTCATAACAATTGCTGCATTGCTAAAGCTAATATACAGAAGCCCTTTTTAGGACTGATTACAACTATTAACAATTGATAGATAGTCTCTTTAAAGTCAAAATCAATTTGAAAATGTGCCAGTTCCAATTTTTCAACTATTTGCATTACTATAAGCATAATGAAGCATCTCTTCATACTAGAAAGCAAAAAGAATATGTCTGGGTTCACTTTCCGTTGTATGTGTGGCCAAAGGAAACTTGTGGCACTACAATCACTGTTTTTCTCCCTCTCAGAATATTAGCCCTTGGGCCATCCAATAAAGCTGAATGTTGGAAGACTCAGGACAGACAAAAGAAAGCACTTCTTCACACTGCATAGTTTAACTATGAAATGTGCACTTCCACAAGTTGTAGTGATGGCCACCAACTTGGATGGCTCTAAAGGAGGATTAGTCAAATTCATGGAGGATAATTAATGGCTGCTATCTGCAATGGTTTTGTTCTAACTCCACTATTGGAGGCAATAGGTGTCTGAATACCACTTGCTGGGTATCAGAAGTGGGGAGAGTGCTGTTGTAGTCAGGTCCTGCTTGTGGGCTTCCCACAGGTATATGGTTGGCCACTGTGGGAATAGGATGATGGACTAGATGGTTCTCATAGGCATACTGCTACATTTTCAATGCCTTTTCGGTTAGATTAATGCAGGCATATTGACTACTAAGCCTAGAGATCAAAAACAGCTGTGGAATTTACTCTTTCAACTGATAAAGAAATAACCTCCCACAGCTGAGATTGCTAGATAGTTTGGATTAACCCTTAGTAGTCCAACAGAGGCACTTCACCATAGAGAAAATGGCATTAGAATTTGTGAGTCACATATGAGCCAATTAATTTTTTTAAAGCAATAAATCAATATATAAGTTCAAGTTCATAGATCATACTCTACAAAGAACAGATAAAGTGAGACCCCAAAAATCACAGGGATCCAATTTAATTTTTCATTTAGTCCACTGAGCACCATACTCTTCAGAGAATATATCCAGAATAATTCCCTTCTTTTCAGTCTTGCTTCCAGTTGTCTTCCTACTCCTGTAACCTTCTCAAGAGTCCACAATTTTACATCCTTTTCAGTATGTCCACAATTCATATTATGGTTCACTATAGGAGCATGCGGTCTTTTATTTTTAATGCAACTTTTATGCTCACTAATTCTCACTGTAAATCTTCTAGTTTATTTATTTATTAAATTTCTATCCCTCCCTTCCTCCCAGAGGTAGTCCAGTGTGGCAAACAAAAACACTAAAAGCGCTTAAAAACAACTTAAAAACAAAAGACTTAAAAACATATTAAAACAAAACATCTTAAAAACATATTAAAACAAAACATCTTTAAAACATCTTTAAAAAACAAACTTTAAAAATGTCTTAAAAATCAATTCCAGCACAGACACAGACTGGGATAAGGTCTCTACTTAAAAGGCTTGTTGAAAGCAAAAGGTCTTCAGTAGGCTCCAAAAAGACAACAGAGATGGTACCTGCCTAATATTTAAGGGGAGGGAATTCCAGAGTGTTGACGCCACCAAAGTCTGCTTCCTATGTGGTGCAGAACAGACCTCCTGATAAGTATGGTGTCTGCAGGATGCCCTCACCTGCAGAGTGCAATAACTGACTGGGTATATAAGGGGTCCTTGTATACTGGGTATACAAGATCCTCCATGGCGCAGAGTGGTAAGCGGCGGTAACGCAGCCGAAGCCCTGCTCACGGCCGGAGTTCGATTCCAACGGAAGGAGGAAGTCGAATCTCCGGTAAAAGTGGTCGAGGTCCACTCAGCCTTCCATCCATCCGTGGTCGGTAAAATGAGTACCCGGCATATGCTGGGGGGTAAAGAAAGGCCGGGGAAGGAACTGGCAATCCCACCCCATATATACGGTCTGCCTAGTAAACGTTGCAAGATGTCACCCTGAGAGTCGGAAACGACTCGTACTACAAGTGTGGGGACACCTTTACTTTTATATAAGGGGTAAAACGATCTTTCAGGTATTCTGGTCCCAAGCTACATAGGACTTTGTACAACAAAGCCAGAACCTTGAACTTGGCCCAGTAGCTAATGGGGAGCCAGTGCAATTCTTTCAGCAGCGGTAACATGATGGCAATACCTTGCTCCAGTGAGCAGTCACACCATTACATTTTGCACCAGCTGCAGCTTCCGGACCAACCTCAAGGGCAGCCCCTTGTCATACCTGTATACATAAAATTACATGGGTATTGTTTTTCATATATAGCTCTGCTGGTGTTACAATTGTAGAACCCTCTGAGGACATACCTCTTACTATCCACCTGATTAATAAACTCTTTAAGCTTAACATAGCATAGTTATTACACTGATTACATGGGAAATTTCCAGTAGTTTATTAAATGGAACTATACACTTGATTACGTCAATCCTTTTCCTCATGTCAGTATGAACTCAAAAAAATTTCAAATTAGAAGCACACTTAAATAAAAATTGAAGTATATAATGAGTATAATTTGTTGGATTTGTCCATTGTACTCATCAAAAGTTAAAGATACTATCATCCTTGTTTCACTCCTATTGTTTTCTTTAAAGAACTCCTTTGTTTCTATCTTCCTAGCTTTGCATCTTAAGGATCTTCTTGGGATATCCCCTTTCCTGAAGCTGCTTCATCAATATATCGGCTTGCTTTTCAAAATCTTCCAAAGTACTACAGTTTCTTCTTAATCTGATCATTTGTGAATATCCATGTTTCTTTTAATATATTTGGGATGGAAACTGTCATATATCAAAAAATAATTTGCATCAGTTGGTTTCCTAAAGGGGTCTGTATATATTAATGTTTTATTTATAATTACTGTTACATCTAAAAAAAGTATCCTTGATGTATCATAGTTCAAGTCAAATTTAATGAAATTGTGCTTGTTATCCTTAAATTTCAAGACTTTCTACTGATACCTCCCAAATCAGAAAAACAACATCCAAATATTTTTGTATGTACTTACATGTTCAAAGAATTTATTAGCATTCAAAATATGCATTTGCTCAAACTAATCCATATATAAATTTGCCAGTTGTGAGGCAAATTAGCAGCCCATAGCTGTTCAAGATACTTGACAGTAATACTGAGTCTAAAACAAAAAGACATTTTTCTTTAACGCCACTTCTGCTAGACAGCCTTTGGCCTGGTGCAGCCAGGCCCTTCTAATGTTCTTACAGCAGGGGTGGCTAACCTCTGGCCTTCCATGTATTGTTGGACCAAGTGTCTTCCAAATACCAAGAGAGATGGAAGACACAGCACAGAAACTGGAACCTTTTCAACTCACATTTTACTCACCTGACTGCACATTTCAGTGTTCCTACTTGGTCACTCTAACCATTACTTGATTAACTAACATACACTCAATTATTATACCATCTGATATGTGATTAATGACAGAAAGGAAGACATTACTGTGGAAAGAGGTTAATATATATATTAATATATTCCAAATGCAATGCCCTAGCCTATAAATGTTACAGATCCAGTGCTTTTTGATAAAAATGAGGTGCCAGTACTCTTACTGTTGTGGGTGACAGTACAAAATGGCTGCCAAGGGCAGGAAAAAAAGAGGTGCCAGTACTCTGTACCAGTGAGTACTGTCACCAAACAAGTCCTATATAGATCTAAATATTTCATAGGTCTAGAGGTCAGGGCGTTGCATTTTGGGTAGATTAAGATGGGGACTGAGGGAGGGTATGACAGCTCTGAACTGTGAAAAATGTGAAACTTAAACTATCAATAATAATGATAACATGGAGACAAGACAGCTCATCCTGCTTTGAAACAGTAAAAACACACACACATTCATACATACACAGAGGACTGATCAACATGCTATAAGGAGGGAAATCGCATGGTATAATGTTTCTGGGACTGTACAGCCCTTTCATGTAAGGATAGGATGTAAGGATTGACCAATTCTTTCATGTAAAAAAAGCCTCTCAACCTATAGAAAAGTAGCCTGTAAGAATTAGATGTTCTAGACTAGACTTGTGCCTTATATTTATATATTTTCTACATACAGGGAGGATGACGGTTTTTAAAGAAAGACAGAAAGAAAGAACATGGGGCAAACATGAGACAACATTCTGACCTAGTACAATCCTAGAAGGGGTATATCTCATCATTCTTCTGAACACGGCTTGCCTCTGTGCTCACAATCAGGCCTAGACTTTTTATGGGCCTGCCAGTTGCATCTCTCCCACCATCAGGAAATCTAGGGAACAGGATGCTCCAGATTTCCCTCTCCCCTTGCCACCTAGTCTTGAAAGCTGTGGAGGAAATATGCACAATTCTAGCTACCTTTACTTCCAATCACATCCTGTATTTCAGTCGTTTTCTTTTTCTTCCCAAGTCTTATAAAACCAATCTCCATTTTATTCCAAAAATTTCTAGCTGTACAATCTTCTCTAATGACTGCACTGAGCAGACAAAAGCAATTTAGCCATTCTGCCCCAACCTCTCACATAATGCTCACCTCTAAAACTGAAACGTTTCCTTTCATTAAGTAACATAATTGTTTTCTTCAGCTACTCTTTCCTTTGTCCTTCCTCCTCTATTCCAATGCTTTTGTTTACCTTTCATTCACTTGGTTAGACACTTAAGATTCTTAGGCTGCTTTTCCTGAAAGTATTTATTCATTCATTCCATCCTATTTTAAAAAATATAGTAGTAAAAAATGCCTTTCTGCTCACACAAGACACCTCTGGATTCAAGCCATAGCTGCTGCAGTGCTCAAGCTATTTCAGCAACAACTTGCAAAAAGCTCAGCATAAGGCTAAGGTGAGATAAAGTATTGGTGGAGGGAATCTAAAAAGAGATAGTCCAATTTCAGCTTGTGCAAGGCAGCTCATCCAAATTCGTTTGATTTCTGTCCTGCTGCAGACGCCCACCCCCGTGCCCCATCCCATGCTGTTCCTGAGTGTTGCTTGACCTTCAAAAGTGGCTTGTGGGGAGAGCAGAGGGGCTATAGTGGATGGGGGAAGCTGGGGAAGCCCTATTGCATGAATGGAGTTCCGCTTGATCTTGCCTGGATCCATCCCTAAATAAAGTGTGGATATTGTGAGGAGCACTACCATTTGCAACTTCACCTCCAAATGTGTTTAAGTCAATGTAAGTCATCTTACAATTTACCTATTTCCCATAGGACACAAGGAAAGCAGACAGCCCTTCAACTGGATTTATATAATTTACTCAATGCTGCATTCATACCTTAATATCTTCATTTAGAATCTAACATTTTTCTATGTCAAGTTCACAGAACTCCCGCACTTCTGGGCAAATTAAACGCTTGCTGCTTTATCAGATTTTAAAAAGAAAGAGAACTATACAGTCAATTCAAGGCATCCCAGCCATTTCATAAAACAAGTTCTTCATTTTTTTCAATATTATATTATTTACAGAAACAAGTTTCTATCCTGCCTCATATTTCCATATATTCCAATATTCAGCGAAGCAACTCCATCTTTCAGTATATTGAGCATACCGTAGTCTTCCCTCTCTCCTTTGAACCAACTCGGTTCATTTATTCATTTCTGCCAATTCCAAACATTTAATTAACCATTTCCACTCTGTTGGTACTTGTTGATACTTCCGTTTTCTAGACCACACTATCTTAGCAACTATCAGCAGGATATATGCTAGTGGTTTCCAATTCAATGCCACATCATCCTTGATTACACTAAATGAAAACAACATTGGAGTGGGTCTCAGTGTAGTCCCTATTATGTCAGACACAGCCTGCACTATAAGCCTCCAGCAATTTGTTGCAACTGGGCATTGCCACCACATATGCAATAGATGTACATCCCCTGCTCTACATTTCTAATATTTATAATGGTTCGTCAAATAAATTCATGCAGGTGTCAAATATCACCTCAGTAGAAATTTATATTGTTCCTCCTAAATTGCTAAACTTAAATGAAGATCTTTCCACCTGACTCCAGATCTTATTAAACTGTTGATCCAAAATGGATCACCTCAGATCTCTTTCCCATCTCCTTCTACTAATTATATTTTTCTTTCTCAAATCCATCAATATCAATCCATCAGATTTTATTATCATTGTTTTCAGATTTTTAATGTCTAACGTATTTGTATGTCTATTTTGTACGTCGCCCAGAGTGGCTGGATAACCACCAGATGGGCGACTAATAAATTCAATAAATAAATAAATAAATCCCCTTTGTTTTCTTTATTATCATTTCTCCCCACATCGTCTCCTGTCTTAATGTGAGCAAGTATTTCTAGCAAAAGATATCACACTTGAAAATACTGATACCATGGAGGTTGCCATTACACCATTTTCTGAGAAATGCCTTGTCTTGAGAGCATCCACCCATTCTCAATTAAATCACAAAATCTTGAGATCCCATACTTTCCCCAGCTATCTGAATTCTCCTGCCAAAGCTGTGGTGTCTTATTACAGAAGCTAACTGAGACGTACCCAGACTCAGATTAATTGTATATCTATCCCATGTTTTCAATAAGTGGGATGGTAATAAGTTTTGTTTCACAGGTTTCCCTGTTTACATAAGATTTTCTAGAGGAGATTCAATAAATAGTTGTTCAAGATCTTCCTCCTCTTAACAGGATAACCTCCATAACCTCAGCCAATTTAACTGTGCAACCTCATAGTAGATCCTTATGCTGGCCGTTACCAGGCTTCCCATTTGTTCTTTAGAGGTATTGCTAAAAAATAATAATACAGAAGTGACAATCTCTACAATAAAGAGCTTGCCTCAACTTCAACACAAACCAGAGATCTCAGAAGCAGCAAACTGTAGAACCCACTCAGACCTGTTATCTCATACCTCTAGCATGAGGACCAAGACTGCTATCATAGCTATGAAGAAAATCTAATGAGTCATAGCTTTGTGTCTTTTCTAAGGCAACAATGATAAGGAGCACGTTCTGTAATAACTGCTAGGCCATGGCCTGAAATGAAATAGGCTAGAATAGCCACCCCCAGTTTGCTGTGCTCAGATGTTTTGGACTACTACTTCTCTCAGCCCCAATCAGAATGATCAGTGGTTGGGATGATGAGAATGTGATCCAAAGCATCTATCAAATTCATAATTTCTGAAACAGTATGAGAACTGGAACATAGCCGTCCTCCAAAATTCACACTTAATTGAATTTTGTGATGCAGTTTGCCAACCAACCAATGTTTACAAAAATGCACATATTGGGGGAATGTGTGCATAAAAATGAATATATGCATGAAAATAACATGCAAACATGCGTTGTATGATGAGAAATGGCTTGCAAAAACATGTACATTAGTCAAAACTGCCTACAAAAAATGTGTTTGCTAGGAGAAATTCACACTAAAATGCTGGAGAATTTCTATGAGCATTTTTTTAAAAAAATCAAATTGCTGCAGAAATGTGGAGAACAATTTAAGATTGGAAAAATGAGAAACTGAGAGAAACGAAACTGACAGATCTTTCCATCCCTATCCCTCTATTATGTCCCTCCATTTCATCTTGTTTCGGAAGTGTAAAGCCCCAAATGTTGTACCCTTTCCTCATATGGGAGTTGCTCCAGCCCCCTGATCATTTTGGTTGCCTTTGCTGACCCTTTTCCAGCTCTACAATATCCTTTTTGACGTGTGCTGACCATAGCTGAACACAGCATTCCAAATGTGGTCACACAATAGATTTGCATTACACCATTATGATATTGGCAGATTTACTTTTGATTCCTTTCCTAATGTTCCCTAAATGGAATGTGTCATTTTTGTGTGTGTCATCTGAGAACCTGGCCATCTCACTGTTCAGCGCTAACTGCATGTTATTAATGAACAAGTTTAAAAGCACAGGTTCCTCCCAATAGTGATCCCTTGGGAAACCTCCATTTCTAATATCCCTCCATTGTGAGAAACGTCCACTTGTTCCAACTCTCTAACCAGTTACTGATCTAGAAGAGGATCTCTCCTCTTATCCTATGATTGCTAAGCTTGCTTAAGAATCTTTGGTGAGGAACTTTTTCTAAAAATTTTTGAAAATCTAAGAGTTGTATTCAAGTGAGTCCTACTCAGAGTAGACCCACAGAAATTAATGAACCTAAGTTAGTCATGTCTATTAACTTCAGTGGGTCTACTTGGAGTGGGACTTGCACTGAATACCACCCTAAGTATGCAATGTTTACTGGACTACTTCTCTCCATATCCTTATTAACACTCTCTAGGAGCTCTAAAAGGTTAGAGAGATAGGACCAACCCTTATGCAAGCTACGCTGGCTCTGCTTTAGCAAGACCTCTTCTTCTATAAGCTTAGTCATTCCATCTTTAATCATTCTCTCCACCAGCTTTCCAGGAACAGACGTTAAGCTAACCAGCCTGTAATTTCCTGAATCCACTTAAAAATGACACAGTACTGTTGATGCCAAGTGGGTGTAAACCCAATCAGCATCCAAATGGGAGACCACCAAGTAGTCCATACAACCTGTTTTGAGTTTTCAAAAAAAGTGATAATTACTGAAACACTTTAGAATCTTGTGCACAGAACACCATGGTCCATCCTTTTCTCTGCTATATCATTTATACATTGTCTCACCTGCCAAAGGGTGTATTGGGCAATTTATACTTTTTCAGTAGGCTCAAGAACCCTTCTCAAGCATCAAAGCCTTCATGTGTTCAGAATTATGTGAGAAGGAAGAAGTCGGCAGCAGGGAAGCAGCTTTACTCATGCAGGCTCCCCACACAGTTTAGAGCCTGATTCTAGATCATGTGGCAACCTACATGAAGAAAAAAAGGTAAACATGTGGAGGACAGATGGGCTGAGCAATGGAGCTAGCACACCCCTGCTCACTCATCACATGTGCCCTTTAATGCTTGAACAAGGGCCAAGCTGTAAAGCTTTTCCTGAACAGTATTTTAGGTTGTAGGACAGTGGTTGCATGACTGAATACTAAGCAACTTCCTACTGCATGTATGCACACAAGGAAGGAAGGTTCAGAGCCTTCTCCACTATTATTATAGTAATATAGAGAGGGATATGTGTGAAGGAGCATTCACTCACGCAGCACCCCATCTACTAAGTAAAGTGGCACAGATCAGGAAAAACTTCACTACTTGTTTTATATTGTGTGCATATAAACAGGCTGTTAAGACATGGACCTTGACCTAGAGATGTACCTTGGTACTCTCATTCAAATGAAATAATGGAGAAAATTATACAGTTTCTAACAGTATATACAAGAGTTTAGGTTGCTAGCCTTGCAGTCTTGAGTTTCCTTCCTTACACAACGTCAGAATTCAATTTTGCTTGAATCTGCTACAACATATTGTTGTGGATTTCCAAAAATAACTGCAAAAATACCCCCCTCAGACACTAAATATAAACCATTAAGCAGCCTAATGAATTCAAACATTTGAACTGTGAGGAACATTGATTCCCTCCGCCTTTGTTTTCAACAGTAGCTTCACTTGTATAAAGATGAGTTTTTTAAAAATAAAACTTAAAATGAGAAGAAGCTTATGCAAACTGCGTATTTCAACTTCAACTTTCAGCAGATTTTTTTTAGATTGGTGGTAATGACTGTAGCCTTGAAACTGTAACAGAATTAAAATAACCACAAGATCAAGAAGGAAACAATTTTGTTTTCTCTGCATGGCTTTGTTTGTCTGAAAACCAGCAAGTGTTAGAAATTATTCATATTATTTCTGAAAGCCTGCAAACAAACATGAACAAAGTATTAAAAAAAGACCCACCCAGGTTGTGTAATTTATTCCCTTAAAAATAATAATCTGAAGGGCTGTTGGCATGCCTGAGCTATCACTAGCTCCATTCCATTAAATCTAATTGCTATGCAATGGCAATTTCAGATGATACATGGGGAAAAAGCAATTCCATGTAAATTATACAAGCCTCCAGCCACTGTAGAATACAGGGCCGATTCCCTTTCATCTCTCTATGCTCTGCTTTGGAAAATAATCTACAGTACGGTAACTTCCCTTTTAAACTCCATACTAGCTGCAAATGCCTAGAAGTTTAATGGTACTGTCTGAAGGATTTTTTTCCCTTTTACTGCTGTATACACAATCCAGGGCTAGAGCCAGTGATCAGCCAGGTTGGGCACTGGATGAGGGGCTCAAAGGGCCCCTTAAGAGCCTCACCCATTCATGCCACACCTCACCATCCTCCCCGCTGGATCCCTGGATAGTCATTTTAGTTGTGGGAGGGTTAAAGTGCCATTTATGAATGGCAGCAAAGCTCAGTTGCCATCTTAATTTATCCAAAATGAAATGCCCCAGCCTACAGATATATAAAATTAATAGGTCTATAACTTTCATAGATCTACAGGTCAGTGCACTGCATTATGGGTAAATGAAGAAGGCAAGTTGGCACCCATTTAAACATGGCACTGCCACTTACACAACCCTAAAACACCATCTGGGGGGTTTCACCCAACACTAAAATGTCACCGCAGAGGGTGATGGCATTGCTGCTGTGGTGGCAGAAGACAAAATATTCCATGGTTGTGGCCATGGGGTGGGTGGGAGTCCATCAATGGTATCATACTGAGGGTTCCCTGAAGCACTGACACAATCAACTGGGTTCCAGTACCAGTTGTTCATTTTTTATTCATCAGCTCAGATTCTGAGCAGCACCAGTGGAAAGAGGTTAACGGTGGATGATTTCTCTACCTTCTCCTCACCCCAGCAGCTGCCTGAAAAGCTCCCTCACAGAAGGTGCCTCTCTCTGACTTTGGGAGGCTCCTCTTTTATTCTCAGTCCCCAGTGGCCCACTCCATTCAGGAGGGTTGCCCAACCCACAGGACAGGATTATTGGGAGCTGGGTATGGGGAGAAGAGGACAGGGGAGTCACCTTCAGTATAATCCCTTCTGCCAGAGCTTCTCAGAAGTCAAGCCGTGTGTGTGTGTGTGTGTGTGTGTGTTTGTCTCTGTCTCTGTCTCTGTCTCTCTCTCTGACCTAGGGCCAAACTACACTTGATATTAAATGTATCATTATGAGCTGCATCAGCATTTTTAGTTTAATAATAGGCAGAGGGGGCAATTTTCATCAAAAGCACAACTGTGATCCCAACAAGAATTCCCCTAGCAACTATGAGCCTTAAAGAGACAGAGAGAAGCAATGCCAAAAAGTTATTTCCCCCCAAATCTTAATAACCATCTCATGTAGAAACAGTATATTAAGATTTTGAAAGCTTTTGTGATTAAATCCTGTGAGACTTAAAAAAAAAATCTGTTCGGGTTCAAAAGACTGAGTAATAGGCAAGCTAAAATTAGACAAAATGAACAAAATTAAATCAATGAAGTTCATCATGCCAAGAGCTAAATGAACAACATCTTTTGCATAGCAAATCATCAAGTTAGTGAGTGAATGAGAAAATTCCATCTTTCAGAATGTAATTAAATTGGGTTTTAGTGACCTAAGCCCATCTCAAGAGAGAGACACACAACAGGGCCTGCTGGACAAAAATCCTGCATCCATGCTCATCTCACATTTTTCAAATCATTTTTACATCTCACACCATGCCCAAAGGATGTAACCCATCCAACATTTCCCATATATGTGCATTCCCCCTCATAGAACTGCCTGTTTAAGTGAATTAATAAATGCTGAATTTGTGTGTACCTAACACATTGGGCTAGCCCAACAGTTGCCCTCCAGATGCTTTGAACAACTTGTCCCATCAGCCCCACTCAGTGTAGCCAATGGTCAGAGATAATGGCGTTATAGTCCAACAACATGTGGAGAGCACCATGTTGGCTGCTTCTGTAAATTCACTTATTAGGTTTTATGCAATGAGTTGAACAAGAAATGGCACAGATCTCTGATAGATCCTAATGAGACTGCTTTCAAGGACTGAGAAGCAGCCAGTTTCTGGTATTGTGAGGTCGCCTGGTTTGTAGCTTCTGCTAGCTGATATCATCATCACCTTCATCATTATAATTAATATCCCGCTCCTTCCTCCAAAGGAGCTCAGGGTGGTGAAGGGGTGCAATGGTGCAAATTTGCCATTTGAAAAACGGAACTTCAATAGGGAAAGAGAAGAAATAGAACAATGGCCAGGAAGGTGGACAATACAAGGTTCAAGTTATGCCATTTGTATCTGTCCATCTTCAACAAGGTACATCACCAAGGGTCACCAATGTGGCACCTATGGGTGCCCCTGCACCTGCACAGACCTGCCTGGCACTCACAGGGTCCCATCCCATGCCTGTCTGCTGCTGAATCATGCTTGAAAGAAGCCTTCCTTAGCAAACAGAAAGCTTATTTTAAGTCTAAGTGTGGGGGTGACTGGGGGGCTTCAGTTGAGGAGAGGATAGTTGCAGTGTGTGTCTGTGTGGTGCCCATGACACTTCCTCCCAATTGGAAATGTGTCCCAAAGGGTTGGCAACCCTGAAATACAGGATTTCACACAGGGCACCAAGAAAGTAGAATGCAAACAGTGAAAGATCATAGGATGCTGCATGAACAACACACATACACACACACCTCAAACATAAGCATTCAAACAGCAGGATACATGAACTACCACTGGAGCAAGACTAGAGGGAAAAGATTCCCACCCCCCAGAAGCCACTCAACTCAGCCAATGGACTTTGACTACGGAGCAGGCAGATGGTACACAGAATCAGTAAGCCACTGGTGGCTTTCACCTCCTATCCCCATATAACAGGAACAAGAGCCCCCGACCCACCCACATAAGCAGAAACTATGACTTCTGCCAGCAGCTAGGAGTTGAGGATGGAAAAATCTACATGTAGCAAGAGTGGTGCCCTCCAGATGTTGTTATAATAATAATAATAATAATAATAATAAATTTTATTTGTTGGTCGCCTATCTGTCCAGGTTAGTGGACACTCTAGGCGACTTACAATAATAGAGAGCAGTACATAATACAAAATAAAATACAAGCAAACACAATCATAATCAATTTAAAACCAATTTCTATTTAAAACCTTATAAAATTAATCCTCCCCAATCCCATAGGCCCGCCTGAATAGCCAGGTTTTTAAGGCTTGGTGAAAACCCATCAGGGAGGGAGCATGTTGGAGACCAAAAGGAAGGGAGTTCCAGAGGGTGGGGGCCACAATCGAAAATGCCCTCTCTCTGGTCCGCACCAGCCTAGCTGTTTTAACCGGTGGGACCGAGAGAAGGTCTTGTGAGGCTGATCTTGTCAGGCGGCATAATTGGTGATTCTGTAGGCGCTCCTTCAGATAGACTGGGCCGAAACCGTATAGGGTTTTAAAGGTCAGCACCAACACCTTGAATTGGGCCCGGTAAACAACTGGTAACCAGTGAAGATCTATTAACACTGGCATGATATGGTCATGGCGACGGCTGTGCTTAATCAAGCGTGCCGCCGCATTCTGTACCAGCTGTAACTTCCGGACCGTGTTCAAGGGTAACCCCACGTAGACCGCATTACAGTAGTCTAAGCGAGAGGAGACCAGGGCATGTATCACCCGTGGGAGCAGATGAACAGGAAGGTAGGGTCGCAGCCTCCGTATCAGATGTAACTGATACCAAGCTGCCCGACTCACCGCCGAGACCTGAGCCTCCATGGACAGCCTGGAGTCAAGAATGACCCCGAGGCTGCGGACCTGGTCCTTCAGGGGTAATCTCACCCCATTAAGCATCAGGTCCGTAATACCCAGCCTTCCTCGGTCTTGTCGGGATTCAGCTTCAGCCTGTTCTCTCCCATCCATCCACTTACGGATTCCAGGCACTTGGACATGGTATCCACAGCCAACTCTGGTGAGGACTTAAATGAGAGATAGAGCTGAGTGTCATCCGCATATTGGTGACACTTCAGCCCAAAACTCCTGATGATGGCCCCCAGCGGTTTCACATAGATGTTAAACAGCATGGGAGAGAGGATAGAGCCCTGTGGCATCCCACAATTAAGAGGCCAAGGGTCTGATACCTCATCTCCCAAAGCTACCCGTTGGTGCCTATCTGAGAGATAGGAATGGAACCACTGTAAAACAGTGCCCCCTATTCCTAATCCCCCTAGGCGATCCAACAGTTAGACTTCAACTCCCATCAGCTCCACCCAGCAGGACTAATGGTCAGGGATGATGGGAGTTGTAGTCCCACAACATCCAGAGGGCAGCACATTGACTTCTCCAGATGTCTAGACTTATAGGCATAAGGCAAGAATCCAGAAACCAGGCAGCCTGGCTGCTTTCCAGTATCACCCTAGCCTACATGCTAGGATAAGGCTGATGGAGGTTGCAGGAATCCCCATCTTACTATGCTGCAGATTCTGTGGGCTGTTCCTGCAACCTAGGTGTGTAGTGGGCATGTCAGTTATTGAGCCTTGGGATGATGCCCAAAGATCCCTTAAGGAGATCCCACAGAGGAGATGACTGAGTCTACCTCTGCTTACCCCTGCTATGAATCCATCCCAATGTCTGACACAACAGCCAGGCACCATAGAGAGATTAAAATTCAAATCCCCACTCAGCCATGAAGCTCACTTGGTGACCTTGGGCCAGTCACTGTCTCTCAATCTAACCTACCTCACATGATTGTTGTGAGGATAGCATGGGGTCCTCGGGCTTCTTAGAGGAAAGATGTAAATGCAATAAAATAAATAAACAAAATTAAGAACAGCCTGCAGAGCACACCACAGTTTACAGCAGACACAGGTATTTTTAAAAAGGTTTCAACAAGAAACTTTCATTAACAATAACTTCAACACCCTGATGTAGAAAATGTTAAATACCTATAAAGCAAATGTAAGTTCTTCAGTGGAAAATCTACGATGCATGAGAAAATTCTATTGAACGGACTTACGAAAGTTTTGTTAAATGAATAGCTTTACCCCCGAATAACTCTCAGGTTTGGAATGCAATCAATCAGTCTTTATTACGGTCAAAGACCAGCCAGGGGGTTTGGAATGCAGTAGGAACCTTGGACTGAATGCAGCTGAAGCATCCACAGAAGCTTGTTGAACATAAGTTAAAAGTTTAGCATTTTATACAGTGTTGTAAAAAGGGAATTTGTACAGGAAATGGTTTGTTGAAACTGCTTAAAATGGTCTTAATGGCCCTGGCCAAGTGTTTCTCTTTTTAGGGAAACTACAAGTGATGTGTTTACATGGGAATTAATTGTTAGATGATCTTCCTTAAGTCTTCAGAATGGGGCAAAAACAGACATCCCCCTCAAAGGAGATACAAGATGTGCGTGCGTGCGTGCGTGTGTGCGTGCGTGCGTGCGTGAGAGAGAGAGAGAGAGAGAGAGAGAGAGAGAGAGGAGGAAAGATTAGGAAAGAAGCAGAGTCAAATTTTCCTCCTATAGACTGCTTGTATTTTAAGGTGCTGCCTCTCTCTGAAGAACTGATATGAGACAGTGGATCTGGCTGTCAGAGTGTCCAAGTTGTGTGCTTCTACTTATTTGTAAATTAACTTAAATACTGCAAACACCATAAGCGTCCAATGACCCCCTTCCAAAGGAAACTAAACCTGGTTAAGTGCTGCGCCCCTAGAACCTTTCCTTGCTCATCAGATATCTACAGTGGGCACAACAATGCAAACTCATTCTCTGCAAGTGGATCCTAACGCATCCAAAATAGCACCATCCATGCACAAGAGGGAGATATCAGCAGGTTTGGGGGGTATTCTAAGCTTTGTAGATTGTACATATAGCTAAAATGGCACACCTTTTGGGAAGGGCTGTAGCTCAGTGGTAGAGCATCTGCCCTGCATGCAGAAGGTCCCAGGTTCAATCCTCAGCATCCCAGGGTAGGGCTAGGAGAGAACCCTGCCTGAAACCCTGGAGAGAGCTGCTGGCAGTCAGTGTAGACAATATTGAGCTAGCTGGACCAATGGTCTGACTCAGTACAAGGCAGCCTCCTACGTTTCTATCTTTTCAGAACAGTTAAGGTAAGCATTTAACTTAAGAGCAGTTTGATGATACTGTCTGAGTGAATGAATGGTTGCTATTTGAGCTTATTTTCAATTGTGATATTAGGGAGCAATCAAAATGTCTGATCTGCACTATGGGACGTAGGATTGAGCAGAGGTGTCACTCCATTGGATTCCACTGGAGTCTGTCAGGGGGAGGCTCCACTGTTGTAGAAGCCCACATTGTGCCCACTAAAGCCACAGTCTGTTTGGGAGCTACTGTCGGTGGACTTCCCACTGTTGGCAGCTGGTTCAAAGCCCCTAATGGGATATTGCAAAGGTTGAGCAGTGCCAGCCAAGTAAACCAGCCCACTGCTAAATGAGGACCCTAATTCAGGCCTCTCTGCAGCATGAGACTGGACCTAGCACAGATAAAGGAGAAAAAGAAATGGGGGGGGCTTCCACTTGACTGGCAGGAGCTAGGCAGAGCTTCAGATGTGGTGGTGATTCTGCTGCTCCAATTATCTTCTGAGCCAGGTGACTCCAGGTTAGGTTTGCTCTTACCCCGCTCTATGTTTATATGCATTTTATTGTTATTATTGTACTTGGTTGTTTCCTTGACATGGTTCATACAGAACACTAAATCTCACTCCAGACAAACAACGAGTTGCCACCAGGTTTTGTTCTATGGCTTATCAATTAAGGTTTATTAAGGTATTTTACATTTATACCCCACCTTTCTTCCAAGGAGCTCAAGGTGGTGTACATGATTCTCCCCTCCCCATTTTATCCTCACAGCAATGCTGTGAGGTGGGTTAGGCCGAGAGACAGTGTCTGGCCCAAGGGCTCCCAGGGAACTTCATGGTTGAGCGGGGATTCGAACCCTATTATTATTATTATTTATTAATTATATTTCTATACCGCCCCATAGCCGAAGCTCTCAGGGCGGTTCACAACATATAACATCCAATATACAATTTAAAAACATATATTAAACTTAAAATAATTATACCAAAAATACCTAAACATAATTAAACATATAAACAACTACAAAACTCAGTACTAAAATATTAATGTAAAATGCATTAAATCGACTGAATATTAAGTCTTCCAAGCCAGTCCAATGCCCTAACTATTACACCACACTGACTCTCTAATGGCACAATGGCACACGGGTTTGGCTGGAGTGGAGCAAAGTGGCCACAAAAGTCTCTCCAGGAACCCACAGGTTTACTCATCCACAGTAAGACATGGTCTGACTTAGTGTTATGTTCAACCTGGGCCTCTACGTTGAGGGCAAATTCAACATAGATTATGTAAATAAATGAATATACCTACTTTATATCTTAAAAGGTCGGAAGCTCACTAGCTTTCTAATTTCCCTGTGAATGGCATTTGGAGGCCCACCAAGATAAACGCCAAGCATAAGCAAAGGTCTTACCTAGGATGGGCATAAGGAATCACAATGTACCAGGTGCTTTCTGCTGGTTTTACCTCCAGCAGACTTAACCCCAGCTTCTGTACATCAACATTCAGGTTCTATTAAAAACAATGTTCTTCTGGAGTTCAGACATTTTCATCGCACTGAAAATTAAATTAAAACTGATCAAAATGTTAGCTAAGGATTACTTTCTATTTTAAGATACCGCCCTTGCACTAGGAGCAAAATAGAAACATTAGCAGAGGCTGGCAGAAAAATAGCAAAGCAAGAGCTTAATCAGAAAGGGAAGCATCACTGTGGAAAGAAAAATTGTACATTTTGAAGCTTAGCTATGATGCTTGTGGACAGGTGGTCCCATGGTCTCACTATTCCAGGCAGTTGTTACACCAGCACCAGCACTAACACAATATGGATGCAATCATTTGCACTTAAAAGGAGAGCATCAGACAGCATAGGAATAGCTGTTGAAACAAGGGCTAACACAGCAACACCAACAGTCACTTCCACAGTGTCCTTGGCAACTCCACTGCCACCCACTAATCACCAAGCTGTGCTTCACATTAGCCATACATATGAGCCTGCCCACTCACTAAGATCTGCAGAAGAGACTCTCCTCCGTGCCCCATCATCGGAGACGCTTTTGGCTGGGATACAGGAGGAGCCTTCCGTATGCCTGCACCTTGGCTGTGGAATTCCCTGCTTAGAGAAGTGTGCTTGCCCACTCCTTGATTGTTTTCCAGCACTTGTTTTCCAGCACAGTGTGAACACCTTTTTATGCTCAGCTTGCCAGGTTGTTAGATGTTTTGTGCTTTCTGAATGTTTAAGTCAATTTTTAAAACTACCATTCCCATTTTTTGAAACTTTTTGTTTCGCTGTGTTGCTGTTTCTAAGCTGCTTTGAGTGAGTGCTTTACATAAATTTCATAAATAAATAAATGAAGGGAATGTCCCATTGAATGTTTCTCCCTCACCCCCATAACTCCTTTCCTTGCTATTCCCTTTGGCTTCTCTCCAAACAGATCCAACCAATGAACTACCAAAACAGTCTCCAAGAAATTAGGTACAATTTTAATCACAAGGATAGTCTTCCACTGTTCACACTTCATGATTCTGTTAATGGGGACTCCATTCCTTTTTTTAATTATTAAATTCATATAGCACCAAATCTATAAAATGGTCACAGGGTGCAGAAGACACTGAATTGTCCTAAATCAGGGTTGGCTAACCTGTGACTCTTCAGATGTTATTGGACTATAGTTCCTATCTTCCCTGACCATTGACCATGCTGGCCGGGGCTGATGGGAACTGGAGTCCAGCAATATCTGGAGGGCTAGAGACAAATGAAAACTTAATGGGCAGTTTCATTAGAGGTACTTTTTTCTGGTTCTGAAAACAATCAACTTTCAAACACTCTTCTTTAGATGTCTATTTCTAGTATACAGACAGCAGAGTCTTATGGAATTTGGTATGTAAGAAGAGATTCCAGTGCCTGGACTGACAGCATGTTAGCCATGTATATGCCATACTCACTGGGATCCACCATAATCCACAGCCTATTTTCTAAGTTTCCACTTGGTAGAAACATTTGGAGCAGGCTTGTTATGAGATATAACTGAGCTTGCCTGTCATTTGGCCCAGTCCTCTCCATCCCATCCAGCCAATGCTCCTTTGTGTTAAAGAACTGACATGGGAGTTTGGGGATATCGGCTCTTCTACCACCCAAAGTCGGTTCACGGAAAAGGTTATTGCATGAAGTGGGCCACTGACACCTTCTCCTAACCCCTTCTCTGGTGGGTGCTTGCATTTGGCCAGGAGATGGAATACCAATGCATTGAAACCCTCCCAATCATGCGTGGCATTCATTCCCACTAGAAGCCTATGAGGTATATTACTAGTCTTTCATTTTACAGATGGGAAATTGAAGTCAGGTTTAGCAACTTGACTATAGACACCTGATGAGTTCACAACTGACCAGGAATTTCAAAACTGTCCCCTGTCCTGTCATAACTGTGTTTGCACTGCTTAAGGACAGATTTGTTGAATATTCCCAACGTTTCTACCATAGAGATTTGTCAATTTATGTGTTGTTTTTAGTATCAACACATACAGCCTTATGGAGGGGGTGGGGAATAGTCATTTCAGGCACTGTCATCGAGATGTTTCATGTCATCCTTCCTCCCCCAATATTCAGACAGTACTGAAATGACTGAAAATTATTCTAAGGTAAACACAGGCAAATAATTCCAACACTTGACTGCAGAAAAATGTCTTGTTGAAAGAATAAAAGCAAAGCCACGTTGGAATAGCAAAATGAAGAAAACTTTTTAAAAGAGTCGTTTGGGAAGCAACCATCCTTGCTGCCCTCTAAAATGACTTTATACAGCATCTTCTTGGCACGTGCAATGCAACAGTATCCCAAGGGCACTGAAGGTCAAACCCCTCTTAGTCAGACTTCTGGTTCTGCACTACAGTAGAACAATAGCCCCACTGTATTGTGGCATCCATGTTTCGAAGGCACCCATGGCTTGCTAACTAATGAGGTCAGAAGAACTCTATCCGTAATGAATTGCTCTCTTTTTGGCAAAGCATGTCTGAGAAGCGCTGGTGGGGGTGGGGAAAGTGAAGGAACACTTTCTTAGAACAGAAGGTCAAAATTGCCCAGTGCAGGAGCAGGGCATTCCCGCAGACTAGCTTGCATCCTTGTCATGTATCTCAGTTTGAGGATGACTCACAATTTTATGACTAAACAATATGTCAACATTAGGTTTATTCTGTTTTAGAAATAACAACTGCAACAGACACACACAAAGAGAGTGATATCAGAATGCAAAGATAAGTTTCATAATCACAATCCACAACAAAACAGAATAGTTCACCATGTTCTATGTAAGGGCCAGCATTTAAACTGCTCTGGGCACAACCCTTCCACCCCAAGAGATTCTACAAGAGACAAGGTGGGAAACCGTGGACTGCAGAAACAATCAGAGCCATTTGAGTGGCTGTATCCACAGATTTAGGCTTGACTGCAAGCTCCCATGGTTTTGAACCCAAAATCTGCAGGATGGGATCTTGGTGTTTTTCTACTAACTCACCCCCACAATTCTAGCAGCAAGGAAAAGACAGAGGAAGTCTCTATGCTAAGAGATGAGATTGTGTATCTTCACTGTATGAAATAGGCCAGAGTTTGGGTTTTTTTTTCTAAGACATATATCACTGGATTATAAAAAACAAATCATGAACCATAGTTCCTGTACCTTCAAGCATTTCCACAACCTCTCCGCAACCTTTCCAGCTTTTGAGGAATATGTTGTGTTAATTCTGTGTGTTTTAGCTGGTGTGATGTACCATCTGGATAGTAATTTAATTTTGAGTCTCCTGAAAATGAGTACAACTGTTAACCTGAAAATATTTTGCCCACCCCCCTCCTGTGATTCAGTTTCTATTTGGTCATTAAGAAAAGAATTTCTGGTAAGTAAAATCTTATATGTTGATGACAAAAGCCCTTTGCCATTAGCTATGTCCTGCTGGAATACACATTCTATCTGTGTGAGATACTTTGATAGTTATTTTGCAGTATACCCTGCAAGAGGAAGGGTTTTAGCCACAGTTATTGATACAGTGGAACATTAATTCTGCTTGCCCTTTGGGGATACCCTTGAATGACAACACTGGTTTGCTCTTTATTAGATGACATGAAATATTCAGTCTGTAAATCCTCCAAAGTATTATGAGCCTTAAATTCAAGGTTATACTTAACTGGAGCATAGGACTAAGAAGCTATTTTTGTCCTCCCCATTTCTCTCATATTTTTAAAGTATCAGGAACCACAGCATGTTGCACAGTCAATTATGGTCTGAACTTAGCTGCATATCTTAGCTACAAAAATCCCCAGTGGTGCTGGGCATAATTCAGCCTGCTCACTTTGCTTCCAAGGTACATGTGTGTATCTGCCTATGTCATGCAGACAGATAATAGCTTTTCAAATCAGGAATGGCCAATCCTCCTTTCACCCATGAATTCTGCAATACAGCTTCTTTTGGATTCACACAAAAGACAGCATTTTCTATCATTGTAATAATTCACAGTCAGAAAAGGTCTAGAGAGTACATGGAAAAGAAACAGTGCTCTCAGTAAGATGTTTTTTCAACTCCCTGCTATCCTTGCTAAGCAGGACAATTTTTTTTCAGAGACCAGCCATTTAGATCCTTTTTCGATTACAGAAAATTTGCCGCAATTAATTCTGTTCACAGCTCAATTATCGTCTGACATCAGTAAACCAAGGTACAGTCAAGGCTTGTCAAAGCAGCAAAATGGAAAGGTGTGTTGCAAATTAGATGCCTTTAAAATATAAAATCCTGGAAATTTTTGTTTACCTCAGTTTTGTTGAGATTTCACTTTATCATCCAGGTTTTCTCAAAAGCTTGTAAATTCTAAAACTAAAGATGGGAAAGCCAGACTACAGTTAGTAACATACAGGTCAACATCATCTGCATACAAGTCACCTTGCACTCCTTCCTCCAAAGACCCTTTTTATTTTGAGTGTTATTACAGAGTGCTATCATCACCAAGAAAGCAGAGAAGACAGCAGTCACCCCGCCTTGACCTTTATATATAGCATATGATTGTGAGATACAGTCCTCACGATGACCCCAACTTCAGGATGGTCAGAACTGGTTTCCTGACATCAGGAAGGCACGTATAGACTAGTTAGTGAGTAAACAGAAAGGTTCCACATTGAACATTTACCTAAGAAATAATCCTTTTAACTGAACAACAACCCCAACCCATACATTTAAGTCTCGTCCGGGGTGGGCATTCATTGTGGTTTCAGACATACACATGTAACAACATTCTACATCAAGAGTTTCCCAGAATCCACTAGTACTGCCCTGGTGATTGCTTATCACCCAAGACAGTGGGACCAGGAAGATAAGATAAAAACTGGTGTGTGTGAGAAATTACAGTCTAACCTCCTTTAAGGTCAGAGAAATGAGCTTCCTCATTTCCTTTTTTTAAAAAAAATTAGCTGCAGAAACCCCAGTACATAAGCTATGCCAATCTCTGGTTTTTCTCCATTTCCCTACAGCATTTCATTTTTATAATATGCAAACATCCTGCAAGCTTCCCCTTAAGGCAATGTGAGAATGAAAAGCCATTACTGCAATCGTGACTCATCAACAGGTACATTCCAAATGTAAACCTCCAATTATCCACACAAGTGTAAATACACTCCTCCACGTTCTCTTCAATGTTGGATCAGGCTACAAAGATCATGTTGCTCTTTGGAATTGCAGTTTCTGCTGTGACTTCTCCACTGGGTGCTGAGCTGCCATCCTTCCAATCCATTTTCTGAATCTGAGTCACATCCCTTTAAATCATCTTCCACCATGCTTGCTGTAGCTGTATTCAGTTCCTCAAAAAGCTAGAAGCCTGGTCTCCAGGACGTAACTTTTAATGTTTTTCTGTCCTCAGTGACAATAGTTTAGAAAGGAATCCCTAGAAGTATTTAATAACAATTGTTTGCAAAGCCTCTACTACTGGACAGAACTAAGTCCTTTGCCTCAGTGTGCAAATGATAAATCAAATGAAAAATGTGTATTTGAATTCCCTGGAATATAAACATCTGTGTGTTCCCCTTTAAGATCTCAGGTTTTGAGAATACGCATTTGGATCTCAATCTCTCTTGCAAGGTTCCATTTTAATTTTGATGGGAAGCACAGTAGCTGGTATTTTGGGATCTATTAGGAGACATTTCAGCTAATCAGGCTTGTAAGAATAATTCTACATTAGGTTCTTCCACATGCTCCTATAATCCTCTGAAGGGCAGGTTAGTTTAACAGCCACAGTCATCCAGCTTTAATAGTAAGTCTTCTCCCTGTCTTTCAGGCAATTTCACCTGTCTCTGAGCTTCACCTGCCACATGATGTCGTGAACATTGACCATATGCTTCACACACTCCAACTCTCTTTGTCAAAGAGGTGAAGTGTTCCTTCAAAGGAATTAATCAGCTTGCAGTCTGTTCCCTCACAGCATCTTGATCTGCTTTCACTTCCCTTAAGTTCTCATCTACTCTGTCCTTTTGGGGGACTAGAGCCTTATTCTTTCTTCTTTGTTTTCTATTTTTGGAGGGATTCAGAGTGTTTTGTTGCTGTTGTTCAGATAATACAAATTTGCCTGTTTAATGCTGGAGGGACAGGGGAGCATGGAAATCAAAGTGACAATGACGTCACTGCCCCTAGAATTACCTCTCTGACTTGAGCAGGTGTTGCTGAAGTGTTTGTTTATTTTGGATTTTACCAATAAATACCTTCCTCTTTAGACAAAGAACTGACCACAAGGTCTATCATTTGAGTCCAACCGACTGGTATTCAGCACAGGACAATGTAATGTCAGATAATTAGCCATTAGAAATACTGAAGGGAAATGGTAGCCCCAATTGCCCAGAATCCCTGGTTGGCATAAAGAATGCTTAAACTCAAAATCTTAAACTCAAAATCTTATGAAGGTCGCAATTGCTTTAATATCTTTCCTGCTGCAGCATATCTACAACCTTGCAGGTGCAACTTTCTTCCCTGAACGTATACACATTATTTGAAGTTCAACATGGATGTCTAAGTCAAGCAATTAAATGGAATGCACTTCTAATTTATTCTTGCATTCACAGCACTTCACAATGCCCTATTCTGTTTTCCATTAATTTTGTTCCAAAGCAACACCAAAACCCTAGAGTGCAGTGATGACCTTATTCAGAGTCTCTTAGGTTGAGTACATTTTCATAGCAGAATTGTTTATACTATGTCCGTTAAGTACCATGTTATGCCTAGCTCAGCTTTGTATTGTAATACATGCTACTTTAAGCAAACGGAACAGTTTTCATGGTCCTCTGGGGATTTTTGAATATTTTCCTGTGAGCAGACCATTCTCTTCCCCCACAAGCAGTATCACAAACTGCTCTTGGAATATTCCTCATTTTCACAAAGCCAATTTTGCCAAGACGCATTGCGCCCAAGGGGCGTGCAGTTCAAGAAAAACAATTCCAGTTATCCCCATCCCACCCCCAGCATACAGAACTAGTCAAGTGGTTCCTTAGATCTACGGTACATTCAGTATTCTTTGAAAGTACCATGGGTCTTGCTTGCAAGAAAATAGGTTGTTTTTTAATGTAAATATATGTATGCATATATACATGTATTTATGCTTATTTTCCATCCAGATTTGTAATCAAGGAGAATAAAAATAGTTTCTGATCAAAAGTTTTTTTTCATGAAAATGTTGCTCAAAAAGAGCTCTGTAGTGGGGGGGAAACTGCTGGGGAGAATAAATTAATTATTTGTATCCTTTGTAAGTTCATTTTATATATGTGGTATTCCCTCCCCTTAAATATTAGGCAGGCACCATCTCTGCTATCTTTTCGGCGCCTTTTGAAGACTTTCCTCTTCCAACAGGCCTTTTAAGTTGAGGCCTATCCCAATCTGCATCTGTGTTAGAATTGCTTTTAATATGCCTTTTAATATCTTTAACCCTTTTTTTCTTTAAAGATGTTTTTAAAGTTTTTTTTAATGTTTTTTAACATTGTTTTGTTTAAATGTATTTTAAGGTCTTTTTATGATGTTTTGAAGTGTTTTTAGTGTTTCTGTTTGCCGCCCTGGGCTCCTGCTGGGAGGAAGGGCGGAGTATAAATAAAATAATAAATAAATAAATAAAGATAGTACCAAAGTTGTTTTATTGTCATTTTTATTCGTGTTACACATTCATTGAAAAGGTAACTAAAATTGTGTAAACAAGCCTGTAGAAGTTGTGTGCATTGGTCTGCATTGAAAGCAGTTTTTTATTTGCTGTGTCATGAAAAATAAATGCCACTTGGGCAACAATACAATATATGATTCGATCTGTCATTTAGTAGAGACAATGTGTTGCATTGCAAATATGCCAGAAAATGGTGGTGAATGGGACGTGGTAGGAAGGAATGCCCTCCTGGCAGTGGGACTGCATTTGACAGCAAGGGACAGGGTGAGACAATTTCAGGGGAGCCCTGGGTTCATAGTATTATTTATTATTATTATTATTTATTACACTTTTATACCGCCTGACTAGCAATAGCTCTCTGGGCTGTGAACACAAGAGTACAATAAAATCACACAATATAATAAAATAGAGCATATAAAAACAACATAATCTAAAATCAATTACAACACATTTAAAATTAAGTTAACTTAAATTAAAATGCCTCGGAAAACAGGAAGGTTTTAACTTGGCGCCGAAAGGATAATAGTGTCGGCGCCAAGCGCACCTCCTCGGGGAGACTGTTCCACTATTTGGGGGCCACCACTGAGAAGGCCCTAGATCTTGTCACCACCCTCTGGGCCACCTTATGAGATGGAACCCAGAGGAGGGCCTTCATAGTAGACCGTAGTGTACGGGCCGGTTCATATCGGGAGAGGCGTTCCGACAGATATCGTGGTCCCGCGCCGTATTGTTGGTCAGTGAAGCATGCTGTGAGACTCACAGACAGTTTTTAGCAAAGAGAGTGAAACCTGAAGCAGAAGGGTTAAGCTGTGAGAACAGAGCGCCAGGTTTGCCAAGGTCAGTAGCTGGCTGGGAAGCCTGATAAGGTGGGATGCTTGGAAAAACTCAGTGTGGGGGAAAAGCTGTCTGTGAAGAGAACTGTGTCTAATGTCTTTGCCTAGTAAAGACTCTTACAAGAAAATGTTGCCTGGCCTGGCTTATTCCTGTTCTATACAACTCTTGGATTCCATCCTTGTATGATCTATACACGCACACGCAACAGGGGTTATGGGCCCAGCTTATCATACAAGGTAGCGGGTTCGAGAGCAGTTGACGTGACGTTGGTGCGGAGAGAAACCAAAGTGCAAGAAAGAGGCAACTAAGAGTGGGCAACATGGCTGGAAACCTATTATCCGGGATGCCGATGGAGAGGCTGAATGCTGTAAACTACTCCAGCTGGAAATGAAGAATGAGAGCAGTTCTGATTAAAGAAGATTTGAATGATGTTGTAGAAAAACCCCCTCCGGCAGCTCCTTCAGCAGCGTGGTTGAAGAAAGATGAGAAAGCAAAGGCTTTTATTACTCTGGGGCTGTCTGATTCTCAACTGTTGCTGGTGAGTAATGAGCCGACAGCTAATCAGATGTGGGAGAAGCTAAGAGCCGCTCATGTGCAGCAAACTGCTGGGAGCAGGCTGTGTTTAGCACGGAAACTTTATCAGATACGTTTTACAGATGAAGTGACTATGACAGAGCATCTGGCTGAATTTCGTAGATTAAATGCTGAGCTGCAAGATAGAGGAGTGCATCATAGTGACATTCAGATGGTCTATATACTGTTATCTTCATTTGATCAAAAATGGGATGTACTGGTCTCAAGTCTGGAAACTTTACCCGACGGACATCTGAATTTGGACTTTGTAGAACAGAAACTTCAACAAGAGTGGAATAGAAGACAAGAGAATAAGAAAACAGAGTTAAAAGAGACTGTGGCTGTACAACAACAACAAAATCAAAGAAGCAGGCAAGAGAATAAAATATGTTATTTTTGTGGGTCCCGTGGACATATACAGAGACATTGTTTAAAGAAGAGAAATAACAGGGACTTTGGAAGTCAGAGAACAAGCGTGAACTTTGTTACTAAGGAGGACAATAAACTCATTAACTCTAAGTGGCTTCTCGACAGCGGAGCATCTAATTGCCTAATCACAGACTCTAGTTTATTTTACACTTCAAAGCCGGCGCAGGAGAAGATTTATCTGGCTGACGGATCGACTCAGGACGCGATTGCAAAAGGCACGCTCAGGTTACGTAATTTGGGAACTATATTAACAGATGTGTTATTGGTTTCTGGTTTAAAATATAACATTCTATCAGTAAGAAAATTGGCTCAAATAGGTTGTAAAGTTACATTTGAAGGGGATAGATGTTTTGTGAGAAAGGATGGTGAAATATGCATGCAAGGGAAATTACAGAACCAAATGTTTATGGTTGAGTGCAATCTTGATAAACCCACGTGTGCCTGGATAGGAGTTAATAAAGATAAACATGATAATTGTTTACATGAATGGCACAGAAAATTAGCACACGCACATTTCGAAAAGGTACAAAACACCCCAAAGCATAGTCAAGATTTGAAATTAACACATTGTGAGCATGTGGATGAGTGTGAAGTATGCTATAAAACAAAAATGACTGTGACTCCGGTAAATAAGAGCTGTGAAAGCACGACCACTGAACCCTATCAGCTCATACATGTGGATTTGGCTGGACCTTTCCAGTGCTCAAAAGGTGGAGCAAGGTTTTATTTAGTGATTGTGGATGATTTCTCCAGATTTACACATGTGTTCTTATTGAAAAAGAAAAGTGAAGCAGAAGAGAAATTGAAGGCATTTATACAGAGGACAGAGACACAATATGGGGTTGTTATCAAAAATATCAAATCAGATCAAGGTGGGGAATTTACCAGTAATTCATTTAAAACATATTTGGAAAAGAAGGGAATAATACAGAGTGTCTCACTGCTCCCTTCAGCCCATCCTCCAACGGAACTGCAGAGAGGAGGAACCGGTCATTGCAGGATTCAATGAGAGCCATGCTAGCAGATGCTGATATGAATAACACTTATTGGGGTGAATGTATTCTGTACACTGTTTATATTCAGAACCGTCTCATGCACAGAACAATAGGCATGTCTCCCTATGAGAAGTTGACTGGAAGAAAGCCCAGGGTGAAACACATAGAACGTTTTGGGGCAAAATGCTGGGTACACATTGCAAAACAGAAAAGACATGGTAAATTAGGCTCAAGAGCTCAGGCAGGACGCATTTTGGGATTTCAGAATTCATATTATAGAGTTTGGTTGCCTGAGAAACAACAAGTAGTGTTAAGCAGAAGCATAAAGGTGATAGATAAACCTTGGAGAGACAGTCAAACAGTTATCCTAGATAGTGCAAGCAAGCAGGAAGCAGCAGATGTTCCTTTTGGGCAGCAAATTCCATTAAGAACTGCATTGACTGATCTAATACACGGTGGCAAACGTACTGTAAAAAGACTGAGAAGTGAAGACATGGCAATGCAAGATATAGAAATGCCAAGTACCAGTGCAGGAACAGGTGCAGGTCCAAGTAAAATAGAGAGTGAGGAAGAAATGGAAATAGATAATGTTAGGAGATCAGAAAGAAAAACGAAAGGTCAACCACCTCAGAGATTCACATTTAGTGTTACACAACAGAATAATGAAACAGATAAATATCCAGTAGAATGGGAAAAAGAAGGACCAATAGATAAAGAAACAATGGATCTCATGTGGAAGTTTTGTGTTGAGGAATGAAATATAAATGTATTATCAAATAAAAGTGAAATAAATGACTCTGTAAAACCTGTGTGAATAAAGAAATAAAGAAACAAGAACTGAACTGAAAATGTAAATAGAAACTGTAAGAAAACAAACCATGTACTGATATGTATTGTAATGAAAAAGTTAATATTGTAGAAATGTAATAATGAACGGTGAAGTTTTGTAATCTGTGAGTCTCAGGTGGGGGCTGTTGGTCAGTGAAGCATGCTGTGAGACTCACAGACAGTTTTTAGCAAAGAGAGTGAAACCTGAAGCAGAAGTGTTAAGCTGTGAGAACAGAGCGCCAGGTTTGCCAAGGTCAGTAGCTGGCTGGGAAGCCTGATAAGGTGGGATGCTTGGAAAAACTCAGTGTGGGGGAAAAGCTGTCTGTGAAGAGAACTGTGTCTAATGTCTTTGCCTAGTAAAGACTCTTACAAGAAAATGTTGCCTGGCCTGGCTTATTCCTGTTCTATACAACTCTTGGATTCCATCCTTGTATGATCTATACACGCACACGCAACACGTATAAGGCTTTATAGGTCAATACCAACACTTTGAATCTGGCCGGGAAGCATATTGGGAGCCAGTGCAGGCGAGCCAGAACAGGTGTTATATGCTCGGACCGCTTGGTCCTTGTTAGCAATCTGGCCGCCGCATTTTGCACTAGCTGTAGCTTCCAAATTGTCTTCAAAGGTAGCCCTACGTAGAGCGCGTTGCAGTAGTCCAAACACGAGGTTACCAGAGCATGTACAACTGATGTGAGGTCCTCCTTACTCAAATAGGGACGTAGCTGGGCTACCAACCGAAGTTGGTAGAACGCATTCCGTGCCACCGAGGCTACATGAGCCTCAAGTGAGAGGGAAGAGTCTAAGAGGACTCCCAAACTACGGACCTGCTCCTTTAGGGGGAGTGTAACCCCATCCAGGACAGGGTATGTATCCACCATCCGATCAGAGAAACCATCCACCAGCAGCATCTCAGTCTTGTCAGGACTGAGCCTCAGTTTGTTAGTTCTCATCCAGTCCATAGTGTTGGCATCCTTGCACCTGTGGGACACCAATGCTGCCAAACTGGAGCTCCCTCCCACACACACATACCTCGCTGCCACTGCACCACACCTCATCCTGGTGAACACAGCATCACAACTGGCAGGATGCCTTTGCTGTCCCACCACTTCCCATGCAACTACTGCCAGTGTATGAAGACTTCTTGTGCCCTTCAGTTCATGTGACTTTTATCACATTTTAAGGTCTGTTTTTCCGTCTGTTCAACGCATGATTACTACAAAGAGTAGTTTTTTGAAAAGTTTTTTTAATTGTTTTAAAATATTCATCTTCCATCCAATAAGAGGAATGGCTTTGCATAATCATCATAACACCATTGCAGAAGGATAAGAAGAAAAAGGTAAACGTGAATAGCAAAAATAAACAACCAAACGTTTGGCATGCACTTCACTTCTGGAGGAGAAAACATAATAATTAATAACTCAAAGACTGTGGAGGATGATCTAAGAATGAAAATAGAGAAATAAGTAATAGAGAATACAGAGAAATGGCCTATTAATGTCTTGCTCACCTTGTTGCCAAATCTGCCAAGCTTGTACAGATAGCCTCTTAAGTTCTGTGATGCTCATCCATTTTGATCTGTTTCTAGTTTTATGACAGAGAACTCACTGAAACTAACCCGTCGTTGGTACTATATCCCAGTACAACTCGCTCATATGTTTTCATCCATTTCACCATTATGTTGGAGAGGTTGTAATAAAACTGGGAGGATTTTTGGGTTCTGGTTTATGAAGAAATGTTACTCATCTTGCTACAAAATTTATTATTTGTTCCTAAATTTGAAGATAAACACTCAAATGTAATATCAAAAGAATTTATATGGCTTTAGCAGCAAGACTAGTTATTGCTGTGAACTGGAAATCAGCTCTGATTAATCACTAGACCACTGGTACATTGCAATTATGGAAAAGGTCACACACCAACTGAGGCTTCAACAAGGTCAGGATAAACCAGATACCTTTTATATGATATGGCATCGCTTCATTGACTTTACTACAAAGAGTAATTTTGAACAACATTACTGTTTTAGTGATAGGAGTATGTATTCAAGCTTCAGGAAATCTCACTTATAAACAAACGTGGAGCTACCACTGGTCGATGTTTTCGTTTCCCAGAGACCACACAGGAAAGATAATAAAACACCATATTCTGTGTTGAAAGGTTTTACAGCCAAATTCTGTGAGGATCTAGTAGGATTGATAAAAGGGGTTATGGATTCAGATTGAAGAGATTATGAATATGACTGTTTGTATTAAATTCAGGCATCACTTTAAACCAGGTTATTTTAAGGGACATCTCATGCAACTGACTTTTTTAAAAAAACATCAAGACAACCAGACAATTTTTAATATATAAAATTTTCTATATATATATATATTAAAAATTGTCTGGTTGTCTTCAAACATCTGGTATAGCACAATGGGGAGGACAGCCTGGCTGGGAGTCCAGAGTCTGCGAGTTCAAATCCCCGCTTGTGTCTCCTGGGTGTAAAGGGCCAGCTAAAGATCACCCCCACAGTGAGTGGCTCAGGGGTTATGTGCCCTGCCAACTGTGCAGCCATGGGCAAGCTGCATAGTCCCAAGGAGCCCAGTTGCCCCCCAGCCAGCAGTTGTGGACAAGGAAGGGGCTGGATTGTACAGCTGTGGCAAGCTGAGCAGGCCCTAGCCAGCTGGGGAGGACTAGCCTCAGAGGGAGGCAATGGTAAACCACCTCTGAATACCGCTTACCATGAAATCCCTATTCATAGGGTAGTCAGAAGTCGGGATTGACTTGAAGGCAGTCCATTTCATTTTCATATTGTATTCACACTGTAGTAAGTGTACTGATGTTTTGTCTTTTCATATCATGCAATCAAGAGAATTCACTTCTCATCCATCAACTGCAACTGTCTCCATTCCTATACAGACTCCAGGTGAAACAGAAGAAATTACATCTTGTGCACATAATGGAACAGGTTAAAAATATGGGGGTGGAGTGAACAATTCAGAATTGCGGGGAGGAGAGAACCTGGCTTAAAAGCTATTCCAGAGATTGTGATAAAAGAATTATACAGCAACAAGAGTGGCTGTACACTATAGTCATCATTGGTTTTTCGCATTCCGCAATGTTAAATTGAAAATACCCCCATGTCATTCTGATCCTTCCCATAAGCTCATTTCAAAACAAAACCTTACAAAACTTATAGTCCTGAACTCAGAAACGCTTGCTTAACAACCCTCTAAATTTTCATGGCGATACACAAAACAGTCAGAGAGAATTGAGAGTTCAAAGTCTAAAAAGAGAGGAAAAAACCAGACCCCTTTTGGACTTTTTCTATCAGAGTTCTCATAATTTGTTGAAATTAATTAAAAATCAGCCATGTAATCCATGACCTTGCCCCATACTCGGACCTTCATCTTCTGCAGTTCAAAAGTTTAAAAAATGCCTGGCTGATTTTTAATTAATTTAAGAAATTTTGCACTGAACTGAATGATAATGTTGGGTATGCTCAGTAAGAACCAACTGTCACTGTTCTAAAAGCCAGACTCACAGCTGCTGGGCTTACCTAATCAGGGGGCCACACCCACACCAGACTTTGATTTCACTTTAGACAGTCATGGCTTCCCTCAAAGAATCCTGGGAAGTGTAGTATGTGAAGGGTGCTGAGAAGAGACTCCTATTCTCCTGACAGAGCTCCAGTGGCCAGAATGGTTTAACAGTCAGCTGCTCTGATTGAAGCTCTGTGAGGGAAACAGGGTGTCTCCTAGCAACTCTCAGCACCCTTCACTAACTACACTTCCCAGGATTTTGGCAGGGAAGCCATTACTGTCCCAAGTGAAATAACGGTCTGGGGTGGATGTGGCCAGGGACAGCTTTGGTTTAAATTTGGGTGGGAGGCTACACGTGCCTGCTGTAGTATAAAAAGGTGGGGGAAACCATGAGAAAGAATGGTGCTGTTCACATTGTCTTCCTTTTGGAAAGGAAAGGGGCTTCCCCTCTGCCCAGTGCCCATGCATCCAATCCCCTCCCCTTGCTGCCCTCCTCCACCCCCTGCCCCTCCCTCAGGTCAGTTTCACCTATCCTAAGCATGATTGCACAGGAGTAAATCCCACAGAACTCAAAAAGCATGCAAATGATCAAACCTGCTCTCTCCCCCTCCTGCCTCCTATCCCCTCCCCATGGTCAGTTTTAGCTATCCTAGGACTACAACCTGGGAGACCAGTGTTCAAATCCACACACTGCCATGAAGCTCACTGGGTGATCTTGGACCAGTCACTGCCTCTCAGCCTCAGAGGAAGGAAATGGTAAACCATCTCTGAATACTGCTTACCATGAAAACCCTATTCATAGGGTCGCCATAAGTCGGGATTGACTTGAAAGCAGTCCATTTCATTTTCAAGCATGATTGCATGGCAGTAAATCCCAAACTCAATAAGCATGCAAATGATCAGACCTGCCTTTCTCCTCCTTCCCCTCTCCTCTCCCTTCCTCCTCCCTTCTTCCTCTCCTCCCCTCTTCCTTCTTCCTCCTCCCCTGCCCACTCCAGGCTTCCCTCCCCATGGTCAGTTTTACCTATCCTAAGCATGATTGCATAGGAGTAAATCCCACTGAACTCAATAAACATGCAAATGATCAAACCTCCCCTCCTCCCCCCTGCCTGCCTGCCTGCGCCCATCCCCCTCCTCCCCTCCACATCCCCTGTGGTCAGTTTCACCTATCCTAAGCATGATTGCAGAGGAGTAAATCCCACTGAACTCAATAAGCACGCAAATGATCAATCCATTCTCAGCAAACTTGCACAGGATCCCATTTCTCACCTCCTGGAATAAAAAGCAGGGAAATTCACTAACAGGCAAAAAACCTTGCGGTTTAAGAATGTACCTATAGCACACAGATATTTCTATCAAATTTTAAAAAGCAGGGAAATTGGGCAGCTATAGTGAATGCACCAGGAAGCTACACAGGAAGTGGATTGGACTGTGAAAGACCAACCCAAATTGTGTTTGCATTTTGACCAATTTGTAGGGCAGTACAATATCTCAGAGAAGAGGTCAGGTCTCCTGCTCCCCTGGTACATTCACTATAGCTGCCCAATTTCCCTGCTTTTTAAAGTTTGATAGAAATATCTGTTAGCTATAGGTACATTCTTGATATTGATGATTTGATAGTGGCAGCGAAGATGGCGTCCGGCAGATAACAGCAAGTTTGGTCGCTCTCAACTCTGATATAAAACATCAAGCTAAACCAAACTAAATTAGGGGAATAATCTCTGTCCCACTCATTTTGTTGCTTTTTTCTATGGGATGTTTTTGTTGGCTGGGCGTTTAGATTCTGCAGGTCTGCCTCCCGTTATCTCCTTTGGTGTTTGTTTGCTTCCTATAACCGGCTGTCTGGGAGAAACAAAGATAGCTGCTCTTTTAGAAAATAATGAGACTGTGAAAATAAAAATCTGGACTTAACCAACAGACGAACAGAAAAGGAAAATAAAGAAAATTCCCGGCTCTGAGAAGGTTTGGAGACACCAGAAAGTGAGTAGAAGTTAAACCTTTTTTAACTAGAATTGGCCAAAAACTCAGTTCTAGACTGGGGTGATACCCAAACACTCTAACATGGTATACACGAGAAGAGATTACCTGACTCAGGGGCTTGATATTCTGGAACTATCAACAGTAGAAAAAAAGCCCAAACAGTTGAAAATCACCCAGTATTTCTCTCCCAAAGAGCAGACAAATTTATCTGGTACGATGAAAGAAAAAGGCCAAGAGCTTACTTTGGAGGAAAAGGGCCCTGAGTCTGCTAAAACTTGGACTAATGTTGAAAGCAGCAATACAAGGAAAGAGACTGTAAAGGGCCTTCTCTTGGATACACCTATGGATTGGTCTCTGGATTTAAATGGAGCAATCCAACTGGAAAGTCCTGCTTTTTTAACTCCCTCTTTGGCCCAGGAGATTGCGCAAGCAGAAAATTCGGCAAGCTCCTTGATAACAAACAAATTACAGGTGGTAACTACAGATTTGAGGGATATGGAAAAGGGATCACCTGGGGCTGGCTCTGATAGCCTACACCTCATGGCACAATCTCCGATTATTACATCAAGTCCCACCAAACTATTGGAGGGGAAAAGTGTACTGAGTACAACCAGCTATTTACCCTTAGATTGTTGGCTCTTTACATTGACTAAGGACATTGAACACATCAAAAACTTTATTTGTGAGCCAAATAAGCTGTTAACTACACTTGTGGAGGCGTATAGTAAACTCCCCCTCCATTCTGACCCTTTATCTCGATCTAACATGGCTCAACCGCAACAAATGTCCCAAGCAAACGCTAAACAAAAGGACAAGGGAAAACAGGTGACCAATTTAAGAAGACGCCATGGTAAAATGGCCAGACCATCTAAATTGAGTAAAAACATCAAGCGCCCTAAATTCCGTCAATATGTTAAAATGAATTTCTCCAAACTCTTTAAAATTCTAGAGTCACTCACTGACTCCAAAAGAAAACAACATGTAAATCATCCAAAGCAGTCCATAACTAGTGACCAACTTAAAGGAACCGCTGAACCCGAGATTCTAATGGTGTCTGCTCATCTAAAGGATTCAAAATCTCCTAAATATAATCAGAATACTTGAAAACGTATGTGCCCTTATTCCAATACTAGGGAGGTCAAGATGCAGAGTCCCACCTCAAAATGGCAATTAAAACTTATCCGTAGGAAATTAGTACTGACAAACTACCCAAAACCGTCTGGATATCTAACTCAAAGGGAGCGCAGAATTCATCTGTTGCATCTACTCAACAGCGTTTTGCCCAACTGGTTCTCACCAGCAAATATATCTTCAGTGGAATATCTATACTACAATAGCTACATGGCGTGAGCAGTGGTGAAGTTTGACTCCTGGGAGCATGCGGATCTTCTGCTGCAACATAAATTCAGTCTATGGCACCATGGCATTGAAATAAAGAGATTTTTTATGAACGTAGCAGTGCCACAACCCCTTTGCCTAAAAATTCCAACTAAAAACCTGACAGAAAACTTTGACGTGAAGCATTTAGCAAAACACGCAGAGTTAAACTCGAGCCAGGATGTTTCCACACATCCGGACCAACAAGTTCATCTTAGCGTCTTTACAACTGAGCCTCAACGATCCAAATTGACTCAAATACCTGCGACCGAGGAAGAAAGTGGCCCATATATCGAGTAGGAAGTAAGACTGTTGGAAGCTTATATAGATCTCTCAAGTGAGGCGCAATTTGACATACATAGTTCAAAGATTGCAAAACTTGACATCGCTACTTACTAACAAATCTTTAAACGACGTACATCCTAACCAACCCTTAGAAGGAAAGTCTCCATCAGAAACCTCCTTGTCGGGATCAGACAGACTAACGGAATCAGTTGAAGAAAGCTTAATGACGGCACCAACAGCAACGTTACAGTCTTTGAAACCATGATGGAGTAGTACTCAACTCCCTACAAATCTTTCCCTCCTTTCCTGGAACATTGCGGGAGCAAAATCTAAAATGACTGATCCATCCCTTTTGATTTATCTTAAAAAGTTTGATGTGATTTTGTTACAAGAGACCTGGGCTATAGATCCAATAGATATTGATGGATTTATGACTTATACCATGCCAGCAACACATAGCGATAAAGGAGGTCGCCCTAAAGGCGGCCTCTGTATAATGGTTACCACCAAACTAAGACTACAATTGAAAAATCTACCATGTTTGCCAGGACTGGCCATGGCTCTAGTTCTTAAAACGAAGGAGTCAAGTCTGTTACTGATAAATGTCTACTTTCCCCCCATTAGACAGAAGAAACAAATTGAATCTAGATACCAATTATTAGAGGAATACATACTTAAACTATTAGCATCTCATCCAGAGGCCATAATATTAATAGCCGGCGATTTTAACGCCAGAACTGGCCCTAGTGATGAGAAACTGTATAAGCATTTCCGTCAAATTCCCCCTATGTCATACGAGAATTACAAAGTTCCTTCCCGCTCCTCGAAAGATAAAGGGGTAAATTATGCAGGTTTTTCTCTTATACAGATGACTTATAGACTGAACTTTACCCTGGTAAATGGAACTGTTGAGGGTGATTGGTCTGGTGAATATACATATCTGTCAAACGCGGGATCATCCACTATCGACTACTTTATTATTCATAGGGACTGGTTCAATATGGTAGCTTCCTGTTCTGTTGATATCCGAACAGAAAGTGACCATTTACCCCTTATATTGTCACTTATATGGGGATCACAAGAGATTCGCCCCGTAAATACCCCAACTTTAAACTGGGAACCTGTTGAGTCCATCTCTAGGGTACGTTGGACAATTAAAGTAGAAAAACACTTTAGAGAGATAATATACTCTCCATCCATGGTCCGGCTCAGAGAAACATTACTATCAGCAATACAGGGAGAGCCTACAATACAAGCTTATCAGAAGATGCTTTCTGAGGTCCAAACAAATCTGACCATGAAATCTACTCCCAGAGGGAATAAAGGTTCTAATTGTCATAAACAATGGTTTGACCAGGAGTGCCAGGCCCATAAGAATCTTCTGATCTGTAAATATAGAGAATATAGGTTTCAAAATCTGACAGAAATACCGGCGGAATATAGAGAATTAAAACAGAGTTATAAAAATCTAATTAAACGGAAAAAGTTAGAAATCCAGAAATCATACTGGCAAAAGCTGATCATGGCCTCTAGGATTAAGAACACTACACTATTCTGGAAGTTAGGTGCTAGAGCATGGCCAAATTCAATATCAAAATTGGACTCCCATATTTCAGTAAACCTATGGGAAAGTCACTTTCAAAAGATCTATGTAAGTGATCAGACTAAGACCAGTAATGTTGAAATACCGTTAAAAGATCTTCCTACCTGGCCCCCAGTGACTGAGAGTGAAGTGATCACACTAATTACTTCCCTGAAATTAGGAAAAGCCCCCGGTGCTGATAATATCACGGCTGAAATGATCAAAACTGATCCCAAGTGGTGGGCACCTATATTAGCTACACTCTTTACGAGTATAGATCAGACGACCATCATCCCTGAAGACTGGGGTTTAGCTATTATTGTTCCAATATTTAAGAGAGGAAATAGAGCTGATCCATCGAATTACAGACCCATAAGTCTGTTGAGTGTGATCAGCAAATTATATGCTAAACATCTGCTAGCAAAACTCCAATTCTGGCTTGAGCAGGAAAATATACTCGAAGATGAACAAGCTGGGTTTAGGGTAAATCGTTCTACACTTGACCACCTACTTGTTCTAAAACATCTAATAGACAAATACTCAAAGCGCCCGGGGGGGGGGGTTATATGCAGCTTTCATAGATTTTAAATCTGCATTTGACCTTATCCCCAGAGACAAACTGTGGGCTAAATTAGAATCTGCAAATATTGATAAGAGACTGTTATTGCTTATACGTACCCTTTATTCAAATACTTACGTTCGCATCAGATATAATAGTGTTGGCAATTTAACAGGGCACATTCCAACGACAAATGGAGTAAAACAAGGCTGCATATTAGCTCCAACGCTATTCAATTTTTATGTGAATGCCTTAATTAAAAGCCTTGCAAAAATTCCTTCCCACCATCCTACGCTCTCAAATAGGCCAATTTCAACATTGTTATATGCTGATGACGCTGTGTTAGTTTCTCTTTCACCAGTCGGTCTTCGGCGTCTCCTTTCAGCTCTTAGTAATCACTGTAAGACTGAGGCATTGGTAATCAACTATGAAAAGACAGAGGTGATGGTTTTTACCAAAAAATGCACAAAACACCGATGGAATCTGGAGGGTAATGCTATAGACCAAGTAACTATCTATAAATATCTTGGCATAATATTACACTCATCAGGTACCTGGCAAGCTCAGGCCAAATGTGCGCGGATAACTGCCCAAAGAAGTGTAAATGCCCTTTTTTCTTTCTACTATACTAAGGGTGGCCAACATATTCCATCAGTCTTAAAAGTATTTACCTCCAAAATTGTCCCACAACTACTATATGGTACCCAGGCTAGCGCATGTACAAACTTTTCCTTATTAGAAATAGTACAAACAAAATTTCTTAGGTCCATTTTAGGAGTTCCATCCTGTGTATCAAATAACATCTTACGCCTGGAAGCTGGTCTTCCAACACTGGATTCACGTATATGGATCCTTAAATTAAAATTTTGGTTAAAATTAGTGTTTTTTCTGGTGGGATTGGCTCCTTTAGTACTTACTGACTCCTTCCATTCGGAGTGGAGAAATTCCCTAGTACTAAAACTTACATCTTTAGGCCTATCCCCGCCCTTTCTCCTTTCTATGGGATTCCAACAAGCTAATTTATTAATTACCAAAAGAATTTTGGATACGGAAATACAAAATCAACATTCTTTTAGACATATTAATACAATTGGGGAACCACGTAGCTCGCCCTATATACCTGCGAATCACTTGAGGATCTTAGTGGACTATAGAATAAGAAAGGCATTCATGAAGGCCAAATACAATGTTCTACCCTCTACCTTATTAAACGGTAGGTATCAAAAAATACCACTCCTAGAGCGTGTCTGCCCATGTGGCAGTGGCTCTTTAGAAAACATCGACCATGTCCTGTTAAATTGTGAGTTTTACAATGAGTTAAGACAGCGATTTATTACTCCTCTTCTCCAACGAATCCCAGGCCGAGACTCTGCATTATATACAAAATACCTTTTAGCAGATGTGGACCCTTCTGTTACATTCCCAGTTGCAAAATATTGTGCTGCAGTAATAAAGCAACGCACCTTGCTGGTCCCACATGGTGTTTTATAATTTGATAGTTTTAAAATATCTTAAATCGAACAAAATTTTGTTCATTTTAGTTAAATGTATGTATTATTGGATATTGTTTTACTGCTGGTCTTTGACCGTATTAATAAAGATTTGGATTTGGTACATTCTTAAACCACAAGGTTTTTTGCCTATTAGTGAATAAAAACAATGCATTGCTGGAAGTTGCTCCCACAAGGGGCAGTGATGGCCACCAACTTGGATGGATTTAAAAGAGGATTAGACAAATTCATAGAGGATAAGGCTATCAATGGCTACTAGCCATGATGGTTATGCTCTGCCTCCATACTAGGAGGCAGTATGCTTTTGAATACCAGTTTCTGGAAACAACGGGAGGGAGTGGTCTTGGGATCAGGTCCTGTTTGCAGGCTCCCCATGGGCATCTGCCTGGCTACTGTGTAAAGAGGATGCTGGATTAGATGGGCCTCTAGCCTGATCCAGCAGGCTCTTCTTATGTTGTTAAAGTCACAAGAGTAAAGGAAATCTGCTAGGGTACAGTTTTTCCACAGACAGTGTTGAAAACTTTTTCTGACAATAGTGGCTCCACTGCATCGTCTAGAGCTAAAGGAGAGCCGGCAGTTGTGCCACCATAAAACTAGACTTCAACAAATGAACAGATCATGCACGAAAAGGCCATCTTCTCTTTTTTTAAGCACAGGACTTCAAAATACAATGATAAGTAACACTCAGAAATGCACACTGCAAAGTGATGAACCCAAGAGAACTGTACTCCATATGGTAGGCACAAAACACTGCATATGGAATTAACCACAGGGAATTAAATTATTGCCACTGACTAGACAATGTAAACAAAGCCATAAATGACACACAGCTCAGTTTAGCAATAGCCACCACTCCTGCAATAGGAAACCTGATGCTGTGAATCAGCAAGATTTGCAATTGGATGGGACTTGCTGAATTCAAAACAACTGGTGAACAAGATGCAGCACTGAGTTTTCAGCTGGAGGAAAATGGTATCATGCAGCTTCTGGTCTGACTGAACCTACCATCATCGCATTAATTCTTAGGGCTTGCTCTTTCTTCTCAACTCATTTTAATTTATTTACTTCTTTAAGAGGACTAGAAAATGCCAGGACACTAATACTGAATTCGCTCGAGAAGGAAAACTCTGTCCACCTGAGCTCAAAAAGCTTGGGGAGTGCAACAAGATGGCAGTTGTTGGCTTTTACAATATCCTGAAGTTCTCTGGATCTGAGGCCTGATGTATGGAAATATGTGTTCAGCTCTACAAGCTGTTGGAACATGTGCCCAACTTAGCTGATTGAATCATCTGTTGACCTCCATGTCAGATTAGACCTGTGGACTCCATACCAGATCTTCAAAAAAGGGACAGAACATTTCACCATCGCTCCTCATTTTGGATTGGAAGGAAGCCCACACACCAGACTTTTTGCCAATATTGATGGATGCTTCATCTGTGACCAAGGAGGATGCATGCATGAAAATCTGCCTAGCTACCACAGATCTAACTGTCTTGCTGCATGCATCATTGACTACATCCAGTACTCCTTTTACTACCATGGCTGCAGGGCTCCGTGGCACGTAGAAAGTACAACTCCTTGTCATCAGATTTTGTAATGACTTTTGACATTACATAAATTTTGGCAATTCTGATCCACAGTGCCATCACACCTCAGGAATAGTGCCAATGTGTCAGTAATCAATTCCTTGGTAAGACTCTCTCTGTCATTTTCTACAACACACTGCAGAAATTCTTTGTGGGCAGCTGGAGTCAAGCACTGAAAGTCCATCTTGGGCCCACATACCACTTATGTGCTGTTAAAGGAAAAAGCAAGTGCTAGTTTACTCTCAACCACTCTTGCAGGAAACAAGTACACACCCCAAGTCAGTTTCTTTGTATCTGCATATGCGTGCAGCAGGAGAGTGCCAACTGTGTCTGCTAGTTTTTCATTTCATTGGATATTGTTTTTCCCATAGAAGTTAGCAGTTTCCATAGGTGTCCAGGTTTACATTCAGAGTGCTGTAACACTTCCACTGTGGTAGGGTTGCTCCACATTCTTCTCAGTTGTCTCCTTCCCGTAAATAGTTCCACATTCTTTTTCTATGGAGGCTACTTTAGCAATCAATGAAAATATTTTTACTGTTTCTGGGAACTTGAAACATGCTCCACACTTCAAAAAAACATTAAAAGTCAGTGTCTTTTGGACCATGCTTGATGATCTTGGAAACTGATTTTACAACACCCTGATGACCAGATGTTCTACCAGATGTGGTTGACTTAGTGTTTTCAGCATCTCTGGCAGTGTGAGATTCCCCAACTTCCTCTTAACTGTTGATGGGGGCAGGCACATATTTGAGTGTTAGTGGTACAGCAGTAGATGCTGTATCAGCAGATTCTTCATGCTCATCATCAGATGCAGATGAGAATATAGGTGCAAATATTGTATTGGCAGGTGGTACGTGAGGCATATCGGCTAGCACAGCCGCTGTAGGTGGTGGATGTGGTGAACTGTTGGATGCTGTTAGCTAGTGCTGCAGGAGAGTTGGTTTTGCACCAGCAGTCTTGGAATGATTTTTTTTTTCATTCTGGTACAAAGTGGTACAACAACAGACCTGACAAAAGGAACTTTTAGGTTCAAAGGATATACAAAAGATTAGCAACTAAAGTGGCTGATTGGAACATAGGGGTTAAAAGAAAGCAGTAAAACCATTTCCCCCCCTGCCCCTATCTAAACATCCCTACGTTGTTTTTGTCCTAGCCAGCAAGAAATTCTTTCCAAAGGCAAAATGGTGTCATTTAGGGTTCAGCAGCCTGTGGTTTAAAATCAGTTCTCCTCGGGCCTTGAAATGTCTCCTTCCTGCTTAGCTCTTCACTAGGCCTGGTAACACAGTTAGTTCTCTCTCTTTCAACAGGCAGCTTGACAAATCACAAGACAGTTCCCCAACTCCTTTCAGCTCTTGGATGATTGGTGCTGGGACTGTGGAATGAGTAATATCCAAGATGATTGTTGTTGTTATATGCCTTCAGGTCGATTATGACTTATGGCAACCCTATGAATCTTTTTGGATATATTCACAGGGTCGTCATGGTAAGAGGTATTCAGAGGTGGTTTACCATTGCCTTCCTCTAAGCCTAGGGCACCTGGTATTCCCAGGCGGTTTCCCATCCAAGTACTAACCAGCAGGGCCAGCGCCAAAGAGTGGCCAGGTCAGGCCCTGGCTGAGGGCCCCTGCAGGCTAGAGGGCCCCTTAGGGTGTAGGGGTAGAGCTCCCCTTCCGCAATCCTTGGCAGGGTTGACTCCCGGCCTTGCCGCAGATCGCAGAGATGGAGCTCCCAGTCCCCCCAACAGACCATGTGGGCCCACAGCACCCACCCACTCCACCTACCTCTCCTTCCTTTTTGTGAGTGCCCTGCGCACTGCAGAGGCTTCTCTAAGCGGTTGATGCACCTACCTCCATCTTGATTGATGACAGGCATGTGCATGCACACAGCGTAGCGTGCCATCAACAAAGGTTTTCAGAAGCATGCTGCCTCTGAATAAGCTGAAGCTGAACCCTGACAAAACCGAGGTACTGTTTGTGGGAGACAAGGGAAGGCTGGGGGATGTGGACCTGGTGCTCAATGGGGTATGATTGCCCCTGAAAGACCAGGTCCGCAGCCTGCGGGTCATTCTTGACTCCCAGCTGACCATGGAGGCTCAAGTCTCGGCTGTGAGCCGGGCGGCGCTGTATCAACTCCATCTGATACGGAGGCTGCGCCCCTACCTTCCCAACCATCTGCTCCCACCGGTAGTACATGCCCTGGTCACCTCTCGCCTAGACTACTGTAATGCACTCTACGTGGGGTTACCCTTGAAAACGGTCTGGAAGCTGCAACTGGTACAGAATGCGGCGGCTCGTCTGATGAAAGGCAGCCGCCGGCAAGATCACATCACTCCAGTGCTGAAGGAGTTGCACTGGCTACCGGTTGTTTACCGGGCCCAATTCAAGGTGTTGGTTTTGACCTTTAAAACCCTATACGGTTTTAGCCCAGTCTATCTGAAGGAGCGCCTCCAGCATCGTCAGGGATGCCGCTCAACAAGATCAGCCTCAGAAGACCTTCTCTCGATCCCACCGGTTAAAACAGCTAGACTGGTGAGGACTAGAGAGAGGGCTTTTTCAATAGTGGCCCCCACCCTGTGGAACTCTCTCCCAAATGATCTCCGCCATGCCCCTTCTATGATAAGCTTCCGCCGGGCCTTGAAGACCTGGCTCTTCAGGCAGGCTTTTGGGGTGGGTTAGGTTTTTTACTGTTATGGTTTTAAATTTTAATGTTTTAATGTATTGTTTTATCTTGTACGTCGCCCAGAGTGGCTGGACAACCAGCCAGATGGGCAACTAATAAATTTAATAAATAAATAAATAAATAAATAAAATCAAAAAGTACATTAACATCATAGAAACAAAACTCACCACACTGCTAAAACTTAAAACACATATTTAAAAACTGAGATAAAAACTGAGAGGCCCAGGCCCTATAAATTACTGAAGAGCCCAGATGGCCTGAAAGGGGTTCACTTAGTGCTGAGACCACAAAGATGGCATCAGGCAAGTCTGCCTGGGAAGACTACCTAGGCACCTTCTCTTTTAACCTTTAAATGTCTGCTGAAAACTTTTCTATGCTGCCTAGTTTATGCAGCCAATTAAGAAAATATATTTCTGTAATAGTCAATGCTCTCCAATTTTAAATTTTTACATGGTTTTTATTGTGTATGATATATGACTGTTGTAAACCACTTTGATCTTTTGTATGAACAGCTGTATAAAAGTATTTTTATAAATAAAAATAAAATCAATAATCTGGGTACCACTACTGAAGAGGCCTTCTCCTCAGTTATTACCCACCTTGATTCATTTGATAGAGGCAACCAGAGCAGGGCCCTGAAAAGGGCCTTAAGGTTTGGGAAGGTACATATGAGAAAAGGCCTTCTAGGTAACCTAGTCCCAAGCCATTTAGAGTGCTAAAGTATAAACCAAATCTTTAAAATGGGCTGAGAAACTGACTGGGCACCAGTGCAGCTGGAAAACTAGAGGTGTAATATAGTCAAATCACCCAGTCCCAGTTAACAATCTTGCTGTCCTGTTCTAGATCAACTACAGTTTTTGGACCATTTTAAAAAGGCAGTCCCACATTGCAATGGTCTAAATGCAAGAGCAAGGGTTCCAAACTGTGGTCCATGGATCACCAATGGTCTACAACCTTCATTCTGGCGGTCCATGGCATTACAGTTTTAAATCATCTAGTATAGCACATTACAATTGCTACAAGAGGCAGAAAAAATATTGAGTGATCCAACAAGAGCCTCCGCAATTTTCAAGCAGTCCTTGGGGGAAAAAGTTTAGAGACCACTGTGCTAAAGCATGGGTAATTGTGGCCAAGCTATCTGGATCCAGGTAAGGTTGCATCTCGTGAATCAGCCAATGCTGATAAAAGGCGCTGCAAGCCACAGAGGCCACTTGAGTCCCTGATGACTGTGCTGGATCAATAAGCACCCCTCTCCAACTGTTGTTCTCTAGTCTCAGATTCTTCTCCATCAAGTAAAAAATTAAATGAATGCCCCAAAATACATAAAAACAAGGAACAAATGTGTAAAAATGTTGAGTAGCTTGGAACATTTCCATGAAAAGAACCATTTTCTGAAAACCAAGATGGTCCATGTTTCGAGTCATAAGTTATGGATCCTTCAGACAGCAATTCAAATTACAGAAATAAGTTATGCTCATATTTTGCAACACTGTATTATTTACTGGGATGGAGTAAACAGAATATAATGGTAGTGATGATGTACATTGGAGAAACTTTAAAAAAACCTCAGGAGTAATTTAAATGCAACACACACTTGAAGATTTTTTAAGTGTATATGCACAGTATTGCCTATTCTGTTTTGTCTTGGCTTCCTAACGCTTAAAATATACACTGAACATTTTTATCTCTTTGTGCTTCACAGAGTTGCATTTTCTATTCTCTCTAGAGTCTTTTTACTTTGGAACATGAAAGATCATAACAATGATTCCCTATTGGGAGCTGACAAAATCCAGGTGTCCATGCAGTTTCTTTCTGATCTGTCAGCTGCCTTTGATAACATCACCCATTTTTTTATGTATATGCAGACCCTGGCAAAGAATAATCTCTGAGCAATTTTTTATTTCTCTCTCTCTTCTTTAAGGACCCACTATTCAGTCAAGAGGCTTCTTTTTGAGCAGCTATCACCTCTTTCGGTTTAACGTGTACCTCAAGACCCATAATAAGGATATTATCTAGGAAAGATGGACAGAACCATTTCAGGGCTTGTGCCACTCAACCACATGTTTTTGTTACAAAAAAAAAACCTTGCAGGCAAGCTTACAACACTTAAAAAAACAACCCTGACACTTAAATGGGGAAACAGCCAAGTAGATGCAATACTGAATTTTCTCTGTGTGCATTTTTCCTATCTAAATATCTCTAACTAAAGACTCACCAAAAAAGGGCGGTCCCCCACAACCACTACATACTGGCAGAATGTCACGATCTGTTGAATTGCCCCAACATAACTTTGAACACTGTTATCAGCACAGCAGTTGAGTTGGCTAAGAACATCCATCACTGCCAAGTGTCGCTTTCCATAGACATGAGTTTCTACAGCGCAGAAGTCGGAGAAGGTGATATATTGTTAATCGATGATTATGGGAAAAGAAGACTAAATGGTAAGGACCATGCTAAAAGCACTCACACCACTTCACATTCATCTCTACGTTAAAACAAACTGGCTGACAAAAGGACAGTAAGGCCTTATCCGCACTGCAGTGTGACTCCACCAACCCAAATGAATTCTTCCCTGTCCCAATCTAACACCTGCCACTCCAACTTCCTTCCTTATGCTTTTCACTCCTTCCATTTTACCATATAGAATGAAGAATGATCCCCATAACAAAACATGGTAACATTGCCCACTTTCCTCTTTAAAACATTGGAGGGAAAGGACTAAATAGAGGTCGAGAAGGAGAATTCCAGAGAAAGTCATGTTCGTTTATTCATTTTTTAACCATCCAAAAAGATAATGACACTTCATCCATTTGTTTGCATCTATAAGCCAACAGTGCAGTGTCATTTTAAAGAAGCCTCATTTTCTTCTGTAGGTTACATAATGCATAAAGTGGTGGAAATGGGAGGTTTCAGCAATATATACCACTTTTCATACAAAAAAAAAAGTTCTCAAAGTGGATATATCACCTTGAGTTAGTTAAAGATGGCCTGGGGCGGAAGTAGAAGATTGCATAGTAAAGATGCATACGTAATAGGTAGAGAGAGAGAGAGAGAAGGGGTCTCTCTCTCTCTCTCTCTCTCTCTCTCTCTCACACACACACACACACACACTCACACACACTCACACACACACTACTTATAAGAGGTGGAACCTGGATAAGCATCAAAAGTCTTCCAAAAGTGGGGCATTGGATGAGCTCATCAAATCATAGTAAAAACTAGTCTTTGTTCTGAGTAGGGCACTATGTGTTAAAAGGAGATCATTTTCTCACAATCACCACCATTCATCTGAAATGCATTACGGTCTGCATTTAAATTATTTTTAAAGAAAAATCCTGCTCACTGAACTGCAGAAAAACAGGGAAATAACGAAGTTTCCCAGTTACATGATTGCTATTTAAGTGTTGTTCTCTGTGGGGACTGGAACAGCTTAACTCCGAAAGGCTGTGACCCATTTCCATGATTACTGCTGGGCTAATGAATAAATTGTTTCCAAAAGAATGTGCCATGAAAATTCCAAGGAGATAAAGGCTGTGAAGGGAGAGTTAGATATGCCAAAATTTCTTGTACAGACAGTTAGCTACTGTAACAAAATTGGGAACAATGCAAGCTTATACATACATCCATGTGTCTGGACTTGTGAGCCACGCCAGGGAATAGCTAGCTGGAGGCATTCAGTCATAAGGATTCTCTCAGAAATAAAACCAGATACACACAGAAGGAAAAATGTAGACCCCGCAAGTAGATCTGAAATTGTAGTCTGGGCCCTTCAGCTCTACGACAGACCTCTAGCCCCAGACCCTTAGTCTTCAAAGTCCAGGTTGTGGGTGACTTGCCTCATGTGCACCAAGTTTGTAATAGGTCAACTGGCTGCACTAGGCTGGTATTTTATTTATTTTATTTATATATCACAGTGACCAGATGCTGATGGAAACAGTTTTGGGAAAGGAAGAGCCAAATGGCAGTAGGTTCCAGCAAAGCCACCAGAGGAAGACTCACAGGCTCACCTTTGCCTCAGATGCAGCCAGGACTCTAACATGAACTCTTTCATTCTCTGGAAACTCTCACTTAGGAAGCCTAAAATACACAGTGATTTGGAGTGGTCTAAATGTGTCTTTTTCCTTAAATCACAAGTGTGCAAGCACCAGGTCTGAGTACAAGTTTGATGCGGGGTCTAAAGGCCATCTTGCAGAATGAAGGGCAGGCATTGTCTCTTGAACTACTGCAGGCAGCAAAAGCGTCATCATAAACTCAAACTGTTTTATTTTCTGCTCTTAAAATGCTTCATTATGACCAAACTTGAGTCCCTGCAAACTTCAGGAAATATGTTTCTTTCCCATTGATATTCATTTTATCTAGGCAGCATGCACCAGCCAACAGAGGGAGAGATCGACATGAGCAGATATTTATAATGCTTTGCCCTGTTCTGCTGAAGTCGGTACACAAATATGCCTCTGGAAATGAGAAGGAACTTAAAGAGATAGCAAATTCCTTTTCTAAAGAGTGGGAATAAATTCAGGATGGGAAGATAGGAACTGATGACAAAATGCAGCTTTTTGTTCTTTTTTCTAAGACAATGGCGACATACAAATTTGAAACATTGGTAAGTTTGAAGGAGCAGTAACACAGTATGCCTTGGCAATGCAGAGCAATGACAAAGTATAGGTGCAGTCAGCTAATAGCCTCCATGATTTATATCGCAGATAAAGATTCTTGCTAACTTTATTTCTGAGACAGTGTGCATACCGTTCGGGGCAAATTCACATCAAACAAAGAAAGAACTGAGCTAAAGTGGGAAAGGGGAAGCTGTACAAAGAAAGCCAGGTTGCTCTTCATCAAGTGTCTATAAACAAGCTGAAATATTTTAACAGGGCAAGAACTGCAGTATGCTATTTTGCGGACATTGATTTATTATACTTATTAGTCGCTCCCCCCCCCAAAAAAAGATCAAAGCTACTTACAACATTAAAGCAGGTATAAAACCAAGAATAAAAACCTCCGTGGCGCAGAGTGGTAAGCAGCGGCAACACAGCCAAAGTGCTGCTCATGGCCAGAGTTCAATTCCAACGAAAGGAGGAAGTCGAATCTCCGGTAAAAGGGGTCGAGGTCCACTCAGCCTTCCATCCATCCGTGGTCGGTAAAATGAGTACCCGGCATATGCTGGGGGGTAAAGAAAGGCTTGGGATGGAATTGGCAATCCCACCCCATATATATGGTCTGCCTTGTAAACGTCACCCTAAGAGTAGGAAATGACTCGCACTACAAGTGCGGGGACACCTTTACCTTTAACATACTGAGCAGGGGTGGGACTTGATGGCCTTATCGGCCCCTTCCAACGCTACTATTCTATGATTCTATAACTCCTCCCCACCTGGTTGCTGGCTTACAATAAGAGAACACATTGCCTTCCCCTCCCTCCTAACATCAAACTGTATCGCCAGCTCTGGCTTCATCAAACAGTTCGTACTCAAAGGCTGACACAATTGGCATCCAATGTCATTTTGGCATCCAGGGACAGTACCTGGCAATCCTAAATCTGTAATCAGCTCCATGGCTGCAGTGTTGTGTTTCACAATGCATGGTCACAGAATGGCAGAGCAACAGAACGAACAGGAGTACCACATTACAAAACCAGGCAGGTCCTTCACAATTTCCTTTCCTTGACAGTCTAAGACTTCATTCCAACCTGAGCAGACACACACATGCGCACAACATCCATAAATAATTTAACATGAGACAAATATGCTGATTAGCAAAGAGTTTAAAACATTACATTCTCATTTGCACAAATGCTTACTCGACTTAGTCATTAGCAAAAAATAAATAAATAAAAGCAAAGCTGAAAATCGTCTGATCCAACTCATAAAATATGACAAACAGCTAGGCTCAATTTCCCATTTACTCCAAAGTATCTTTATACTATTACATTAGTAACTAAGAGATCTCATCATAAGGCTTCTGATTTGGTAAATTGGCTTGAGCTTCAAAACAGATGTATGGGAAGAAGTCCCTCAAAAGGAAAATCTTCCCATTCCCACAGATGCTACCACCTTATTGAAAAGTGACATTGTATTTACAGAATACAAAAATGTGTATGTAATTTGTGCAAAGATATCATTTTCAAAATGGTTAGTTTGCATGTTACTTACCATCTTGGCATAAGTGAACTCCCCTTCAAAGAGCTAACCGGCTTCTGAGATTAGTGCTTATCCTGGCTTTCCACTGAAGAGTTGTCTGGCTTGCTCCTCATTTCTTGTTATCCCCTGTACCGCAATCATTGGGTGTTACTCAACCCAAAAGTTGCACTAGGGCAAGGATTAGCACTGGTGTAACAGGATTCTTCCCTCATCCTTCCCCTGTGCCATCCCCAAAATTTAGGGAGGCACAGCAGGAGGAGAAGGGGAAATCTTTCCACTGCACAAGGGGAAATCCTTACACTGACAGAATGATCTGCTTAGCGCTACAATGAATACAACGTAGTGTTAGGAAACCTGCTCTTTTTTAGACACTTGTCTATAGATGTGAATACGTGGGTTTCCTGTCAAGAATATGGTTCCCCCCCCTTTTATGCATACACAGTAGCTACTTTGTAACAGGAAAACTTCTTGAGAAGCGAATATGAAGTTATGTTTGTTGGCTTTATACTACAATAGGCCATTTGCACAAGTAAGTCATCTAAGGATGAAAAGGCATGCATCAGTCATCTTACCAACTCTGGTCCAATGGTGGAGGAGGAGATGTGGAAAGCTATGCTTATGTTTGTAATGGCTTATAAACACTTGTGGGGAGAACAGACAGATCAATGTAAAATTCTCAGAAGACCTGGACAATATGAGTGAATGATATCCAACGTTAGTCATATTCAGAGTAGATCCACTGAAATCAGTGGAATATGGTTTCTTATTGATTTCAATGGGTCTATTCTATGACTTTGCTGGATACCACCCTAAATTTGCAATTCTGTAATAGATAGATGGCAGCAGATTTAACATCCAATGATCTTCTGATCATGTGAATTATTAAGATATTGTGACTTACAAGACATTGAAACTTCCAAGAAAGTAGACATTAAAATAGCAAAATCTTTTCTGTTTTTAATGTAATCAATTGTATCCATCTCTTTTTTATTATTTATTGTTTTTCTTTGTTTAAATCTGTTTAGTTACTCTGTTTACTTACTCATCTATTTATTCTGTTTACTCAATAAAAAAACAGTGATGAACCAGCATGCATGAATCAGCTCTTCCCCTCTCCTCTTCTCTGTAGTTTCTTCCAACTTTTCAATTTTTAAAAGGGAAAGGAAATCTAGGTTTTTTTAATTTCTGGAAGCTTCCACTTTTCAAAGAGCAGTACTCTGCCTCCTGCCACAGAGCAAATTGCTTTTGAAACAGCAGAAACATTGATCTGTGTCAGAGACTTAGACCATGTATTAGATATGACATACAAGTCACTCTAGTGCCTGATGTCTTTCAAAACAGCTTTTTGAAAGCTACAGGCTTGCTATAGTGATAATCTGCTTTATACCTGTTAGTCAAATTTTGATAAAGTTAGAATGTTAGTTCATCTATAAATTTTCCCTTCTCTTGAGAGAAGCTGAAACCTTCATCAACTACTTGATTATCCCCAGAGGATCATGGATTTGTAAATGTTTTGCAATTATGCTTTCAGCCATCTTGTTTGCTATTTTCAGTTTAATTAGCCATCTGTACCCCTCTGCCTGTAAAAATTTTCTGACCTTGGGCATATTAAGTATTCTTCAGTTCAAAAGGGTAAGCAAATCAAATATCCTAGAAGCTAAATGATTCTCAAAACGTTTTCACATTTAACTTGATTTTTCATTGTTGCACAAATCAGGCAGACACACAGCATCAAGATGGATATGCAGTTTAAGGGCAAGTAGCAACTCCTCCAAGTCTGAAAGACTTTTTTGCTGAGCCTACTAGCTACCCTCCAACACAAGGGTATATATAGGGTAGACTGGCGAGCAGGTCAAATTTCTTTGTCGGATTGGTCTGCTTGCTAGGCATCCAGGCAAACCCTATTAATAATTTATACCAACAGACAATGAATTTTAGAATACAGCATTATTTATAAGATGTAGTAATGGCCACCAACTTGGATGGCTTTTAAAAGGATTTAGACAAACTCACAAAGAACAAGACAATGGCTACTAGCCATGAGAGCCCTGCATCAGCTCCAGCATCAGAGGTGGTATGCCTTTAAATACCAGTTGCTAGGGAGCACAAGTGGGAAGAATGCTATTGCATTCAGGTTCTGCTTGCTTGTGGGCTTCTTATGGGCATCTGGGTGGCAACTCTGAGAACGGGGTGCTCGACTTGATGGACCTTTGGTCTGATCCAGTAAGTCTGTTCTTATGTTCTTAGCAATAACTTAAAATGCCACACCTCTGCAAGTGATTCAAAGGTATAGTTCTGAAAAAAATATTTTCAAACTGAGACACTACATGCCTTTCCCTCAATTAATCTACAGATTTATAGAGAGCAAAAGGTCAACCTATTCCTACATATATCCTAAGATTCCATGTACACCAGCCCACCTTTGTTCTCCACATTTACTTATTTATTTATTTATTTATTCGACTTATTAGTCGCTTATCTGCCTGAATTGTCAGCCACTCTAAGCGACGTACAAAGCAGAACATGTAAACATCAAAACATTAAAAGACTAACAATAAAAACTAACAATAACGTAAAAGCTAAAAAAACAGGAACAGCAAACCAAAAGCATTCATCTTCCTGGTAAAGGACAGTCCCCAGAAAAATGTCACTAAGAGCAGGGGTGGGGGGCAAGGCAGGTGGAAATGCTTGCCCCTTGATGGTCCCAGCACAGTCCCATCCCTGCAGCAGCACGACTCAGCCTGCAGCTCCTCCTGATAAGGCCCAGGCAGAGGGGTGGGGCAAGACAGGTGGAAATGCTTGCCCCTTGATGGTCCCAGCACAGTCTCATCCCTGCAGCCCATATGTGTTCTCCAGATATGCCTTCTTACAGATCAACCCACGGTCCTGCAGATTGTGTACCACAAACAGGATAAGAATGAATGAGCCTCCTCTTCCACCATTGGCATAATAGCCAGAATCCAAAGAAACACCTTGACCATATTACATGGCCAAAGAACATTGGTCTTGTGCTTCTCAAAGAGCAGCCCCCTCCCCCTTCATGCCACAGGACATTCTGCTCCTGCAATTGCAGGACGTACTTTTTCAAAAAGTAGGTTGTGACTGGTGGAAAGAGGTCTGGTATTTAAGGGGAGGAGGTGGGGAAGATTATTAGGAATCCTACTAGCATGCCTAATTCTCTTGGGTTCACCTAAGCAGCTCTCTAGATCCCTGGACAAGGTTTTTAAAATCTAAAACAGTAATGATGACCCACCACCTGTTTCCCAAACACTTGTCTTAAAACAAGCCAGCCAGCCACAACAGAGTAGTAGAATTCTCAGAAATCAAACCAAACTATACAGATTTCCGGGAAACCACTATAAATTAATGCTGAACTACTGCAGAAGATTGACGCAAACACACACACAAATCCTCAAAGGCAGCAAACAACTTTGTGGCCATCCAGCAGGTATGACAGGAAGGAACTTTGAAGGCAGAAGTAAAAAAAATAAAAAAAAATAAAAATGGTTTAATAAAGCCTGATGCACTGATTTGTTTTTTTTTAAAAAGAGGCAGATAAAAATTGCCATTTGCAGGTAAAGAAATGAAATTGTGCGCAGCCAATTAAAAACACACTCCATGGATGTAAAACAATGCGGAAACACAAGAGAGGCAGCACACAAACAGAAAAATAACTGCACATGGGAGAGACAAAGGGCATTTTCCCTGGAGTCAATAGATATTTTTATCTTTATCTGTTTATTAAACAGTTTTCTAGCCTGCTTTTTACACAGATTACAATGTGTTTCAAATCACAGAATAATAAACCATAAAAACAATAAATAACATGCAGAAAAGGCCCTGTCCCTAATATTCTCCAATTTCACAGCTCTCACCAGTAGACCAGAGAGTGGAGCCTCAGATGCTTAAAGTTCCTGTCTCATAAATAAACAAACACATAATCTGAAAGATCCATTTTAAATAAATCAAATCCCCATCCTCGCCCCCAAAACCAATAAAATTGGACCATAAGAACCACAAGTGATTATCTGTTTGCTTATCTGCTTACATGAAAAATAAACTGAAGTAAGGCTTGCATGTACATAATTTATGGTTACTTAGACCAGATGTAAAGCCACTGGCTTGGTGCAGATGTAATATTTCAAATCTCCTAACCACAGTTAAAAGATTATGGACCATGCTGTGGGTGGATGGAGACTTCCTCATCTTCTCCACACAAATTCCTCTTTGCCACAGTTTGCTTAAACCATACTACAGCATCACATCTGCATCAGCACTAACCATAGTTAATCCCAACCAGAATTGCCTTATAACCAGAATATGAAATCAGGATTTAAAGGGTTACATGGGAATCTGGTCAGCACTGACCAAGGTTAGCACCAATGGAAACATAGTGCTACATCATGATTAAAGTAAACCAAAAGAGGAATTCATGGAGGAGAAGGAGGAGCAGGAAGGAGGAGGAAGGGGAGAGGAGTGCATTAGCTGGTTCCATGCTCCATGGTTAAGACAGCAAGAACACTGGGTTGTATCCAACAAAGTCACTGCGAGCAGAACAGCTTCTACTCATGCAACTGAACTTCCCCTCCCTCTCCTGCCCCTGTACACCCCCGCAAATTTGTTCCAGTGGGTTCAGAGAACTCCTGGAGCAGATTTGGAGCAGGGAGGAGAGGAAGGGGTTCCACTCATGCAACAACTTTGTTGGGTACAACCCACCCTGGGACCTTATGGTGAAGAGCAGGTAATAAATCAAATGAAAAAGAAGAAATCTGGACAAGCTACATTTCAGCAGCAGATTTCAAGCAATTCTGGAATATTAATAAGTTAAAACTGTTTTAGCTATTGTAGATATGATATGGTGCATAGACTTATCATCACACTACCATTAAGGTTGTCATCTTGCTACACTGGAATCAAGCCAGTCAATCACATGTGCAACAAGTGTATATGCCAGCTCATCAGACTAACAGGATGTGGACTTTTGCCTTGTTTCAGATGCAATATTTTCTAATTACTGTAGAAAAAGATGCTCCTGTAAAGACAGGGTGATCAAACAAGGCTTACTCTACAATCACCATGTATGGCTGCTCTTGAATGTCTGTACATTTTTCAGAATACACATGTCATTCCCTTACTGAAATTAAGGAAATGAAGCATGGACTCGAAACATCTTCAACATTTCATGTCATTTTTAAAGTTAGAACTTCAGGACTACAACATACAAGTAAAAAACAATATTTATCTGGCAATGACAGATGGCTTTAACAGTCTGAACATAAAAAAATTATGTACCTCGAGAATAAAAATCTGATTTTTCAAAGGAAGCATATCCAAAAAAGGCTGCAATTCTACTCCTGCCTCAGCAATCCTACAAATCAGAAGTGCTTCCATCTCGTTCGGATTAAGCTAATATAGAATCCTTTCCTGACCTCAGACTTCACTTCAGGTCTTCCACTGTCTGGCTGGATTGCAATGTAAAAAAGAGAGAGAGAAGAGCTGGGTGTCATCCACATACTGCATCATGCTTCACATCTACAGATGACCTTTCTGAACAGTTTTACCATTAAACAGCATAGGGAACAAGATGGAACCCAGAAGGACACCATAATGGCCAAGGCACTGAGCAGTAGTCATCTTCTGGTAATGGCCCTCAATGAAGGACCTGAACCATTGGAAAACTGTGTCCCCAAATCCCGTACCAGCCAGATGATCCAAAAGGATACCTGGATATCAAAAGCTGCTGAAAGATCCAACAGGGATATACTCCCTCTGCCCAATTCCCAGCATAGGTCATCTACCAGAACAACCAAGGCTGTCTGCTTCCCCAAAACTGGGACAGAAGCCAGACTGGAATGATATAGAAAACCAGTATCATTTAAAAAATATCCTAGAACTAACACACAAACTCTCTCTCTCTCAAAACATCTTGCACAAAAATAGAGTATTAAAGACAAGCTGAAAATTATCCAACACAGTGTGGTTTCAAGATGGGTTTTGTTCCTTAAATCAAGGGTTATCACTCTGGCTTAATGGAAAAGCATCCTCAAGGAGACATTCATTTGGCCAGTCTACCCTGTAGCCACTAGGGTTAAAGGAAAGGTGAAGTGCACAGATGGTTGTCCTCAGTTCTCCATGGATGCTCTTTGCATCCTCGGATAGTACAAATTGATAAGGTATCCAACAATCAGCAGCTGAAGATATATCCAATGTTTCTTTACTCAACACCGAAATGGATATGAGTAACTTATCTGAAAAATGTCTTATAAACTGGTGGTGGCAGCAGCATCCCTACCACCGCCACCACTAATTCAGGTCTCCTTCCAAAAATTGCATGTATCTTGTGAACATGCTTGATGCAAGAGGTCATGTGATGTGTTTTTGTTTGATTATTTCAGGAATAGTCAACGCGGGGTCCTCTAGATGTTTTGGACCACACCCATCAGGCCCAGTGAGTATGGCCAATGGTCAGGGATGATGGGAGTTGTAGTCCACAACATCTGGAGGGCACCATGTTGGCTAACCCTAGTTCATTCATTCAATCAATCAATCAATCAATCAATCATTTTATACCCCATTCTTTCTCCAGTCTGGAGCACAGGGTGGCTAACAATGCAAATAAATAAGCAACCATAGAAAAGTAAACCATTAATAAAGCCAAGCCACAAAATCACAATAAAATCAGTAGTGATATAAACATCCTGTAGGACCACATATTTCAACTCCCCCTCTAAGTCCCCTTCTGTGCCCATTCCATGTTTACAATCACTGGCACAGATTAAAATTTGAATGACAGCCCTTGAAAATGTTACTATTTAATTTGAATGATCAGAAATTATTTTGGTTGCCTGTTCCTATAAACAAATGCAATCTTAATGGCGTGTGTTTTCAGATGCCACTTGCTTTTATAACATCTTTTAGATAAGCAGTGCTTTGTCTACTCCCTCTATCTTTGGCATAACTTTGATATAACCCACAGGAAATATAAGCATACACAAATACACTTAGCTCTGTAAGTAACAAGTGAAAAATGTAAATATAAATGCTAACATGCCACAAAATGCTTAACAACTCTCCATTTCATGCTCACAGTTGTAGAAAAGAAAGAATAGCAGCTGATGTTATTTTTAAGACCCCAAAGATCCCAATTCAATGACCACATCTGGCAAACCATCTGGGGGGGATCAGATCGCATTAATAATACATTTTACTTGAATGCTATTTAAAAATTACAATGTATTCATGTTAATACCCTCTCAGACACAATGACATGTCGAATGGTACACTCTGCTTTTTATCAACCATCTGCCATTCTCTGAACTACCCAGCCCCTAATGTATTCTAGGTCACTATGGTGGAGAGTTTGCATATTATACTGCTGTCTTTCGAATTCCAAGTCCAGAGATTTACACAATGCCAAGGGACAACAGACAGGCAGCAAATAATAAGCAACACTTGCTTATTATGGGTGATATTCATTATTGGTCATATTCCAAATAGATCCACTGAAATCAATGGACCTAGGAAACAAGCTGACTGAGTTTAATGTGTCCAGTCCAAGTATGTCTTAGTTGGATATCATGTTATGAAAATGTTTAGCAAATCTTAACTAAAATTTAATTTCTTTACAGAAGCATCAAGAGGGAGGAAAACTCAGCTCAAATGGATGGGAGGAGAATGGGGGGCATCAATTCTTCTCCCCCATCAACACGACAAATAGGAGCAGTTCATAAACAGAAAACACCAAAGGGTGTACTGAGGCACAAATGAGGCTGAATGCAAACAATCTGCCCACTGCTGCTGCTGTTTTTGCAGACACTCCTATGCAAATTGTCCATTGTTTGGTTTAGGCACAATGTGAGCAACTGCTAAAAGGAAAGAGGAAGCTAAATGGCTTATTTTAATTATTGCTTATTTTAAAAGCCCAGGCTGAACACACACATTACACAAAGCCCTTATTTTCACTCTGCTTATTTTCTTGCTGTGACTTGAGACGTCTCCAAATCTTGAATACACACCAGGATGTTTCCATGGCACTTAACATATAAAGGATAGCTTAGTATGTAGTCAGCTGGCTTTTATTATTATTATTTTATTTTTATTATTATTTAATTGCATTTCTAAACCGCCCTATAGCTAACAGCTCCCAGGGCGGTGTACAACACGATAAAACCACAATATTTAAAATACAAGCAAGTGTGTATTGCGCATACAATTATAAAACATATTTAAAAACAGAGTAAAAGAAAATAAACATAAGATTAAATTAAAAAATAAAAAGCTTAAAATGCCTGGGTGAAGAGGTGGGTTTTTACCTGGCGCCGAAAAGATGACAGAGAAGGCGCCAGGCGTATCTCATCTGGGAGGGCATTCCATAATTCAGGGGCCACCACCGAAAAGGCTTTTAAAGTCATTGAGGAGAACAATGGCTGATACGGAGCTTTGCCACTACAGTGGCTAGCAAATACAAGGAGCCGGCTCTCTGGTCGACACTCAACCAGCCTAAACACTCTTTCAACCCAGCTGTTTTTTAATACTTCTTGGCATAGCTAAATCAGTTAAGTATTCATAGTGTTCTCTCTAGGCTAGGAGGTGTCACATGTCAGTAGGAGAAATTTCTTGTGCTCACACTTTGTTTACTAGTGCTGAACTGCGATGTGCATGAAGCCATTTTAACTGGCCATCTGAGTGGACAGACACACAAACACTTTCCTACACAATCTGATACACATTTCCCCAAATTTGTAGGGAAATCCTTTTATCCCCTTGCCATGATTATGAAGGTGAGAGAAGGGGTGGGAACTCAACCAAACAAATTTCAGAGTACTACCCATGTTAGTATTTTACAGCAAACATTCATGCATTGGCGATCACTCATGGCCAAGTAAGATTGTTTTCCAAGATAAGGTCTTATCCACCGCCCATGTGCTGGTCCACAACTAGGGGCTTCTGGATTTCATAGTCCTGCCCCCCGTCACTATTTGCCGATCACCATGGGACTTTTGGTTTGGTTGGAAGAAGCCTGTGCGTGAATTTGTTTTATGTGAGGAGATCAGCGCACAATGATCAACACACAATCTTGACAGAAAAAGGCTTTGATCCAATGGCATGGATACCGCGACGATTGGAAGTCTTTTATCTGCTGCAGCCTTCATCTGCCTTCACAGCCGTTGTAACATACACATTGTTATCCTCTGTCTGTTCTGCCATTGAGGACTTTCTTGGATCGTTCTTTGTCTGGTTCCTCTCCCTTGACCTTACCGCCATGGGTGACCCTGCTGGGAGTACATGACTCCCAACAGCATCGGTCATAGGGTTCACTGGAATACACAAGCCCACTCACCACTACAAGGTGACAATCCAGCAAACACAACAACAACAACAACAACAGCACTGTAAAGGCTAACAAATGTATTGTGGCAACAGCTGTTGTGGATCAGAGTTCATGTCATCATCAGACATTTTAAGGTGCCACAAATTCAATGCTCTCTTTTTTTGGAGTTGCTAGCACAGGCTAAGATGGCTATAATTGGTTCAAGCTAGATTCTAATAGACAAATACTATAGGAGTAGGAAACTTTTTTCTGCCCAAGAGCCACGTTCCTTTCTGGGCAACCTTCCGGGGGCCACACGCCTGTAGTGAGTGGAGCCAGAGGCAAACATGGGCATAGCAACAAATGTGAATGCTACCTTTTGTATAGAAGATTAGTTTCTTCAGACTCACACTCAGTCCTCCATCCAAGCAAGCAAGAAGCATTATCAGAATTCAAGGACACTTTCCAGCCAGGCTAAAACATTTGAGGAGGAAGCAGTGCTGTGCCAGGGAGGGGTGAGGCTCAAGAGGGTGTATAGTCTAGGGAGAGCCCCAAGGGCCAGATGCAGAGGCCTGGGGGGCCATATTTGGTCCCCTGGGCCTGTTCCCCACCCCTGAAACAAAATGTAGCTTCTGTTAAGCTGCTCATCAGCTTATAGAAAGTGTTGCAACACGTAGGTGTTCTCCTTTGCAAGGCAAGAAAAAGTTGGAACTGAGCCTGCATCAGCTGTTCGGTTGTATCTAAAAGGAAGCAATGTCATCACTTAACTCTGGTTTTCAGCCTTTACTGTCGCTTCTTGCACGCAAACAGGAAGGGTCTGAATTTGACCTCTGCCACTCTCTGTTCTTTTTGTGAAGTCCTCCGAGAAAATCTCACTGATTACGCTCTCGTGCAACCAGCAGTGCCAGCTCTGAACCACATCCAAGAAGAGAACGTCTGGCTGGCTGCTCCAACAATTTGAGAAGCGTGAACTCCTGGCAGCAAAATAATTATTTCCTCAGAGCTTCTTATTGTCTTCGGCTCCCCATGAGTTCTGTTCAAGTTCAATGTCAATTCATCATACTACACTAGCGGCAAACATCTGACCTGGGTGCAGTTGCTAAAGATGATGGAAAGTATCTATGCCTTTATTCTTTTCCAGCTGATTGTGATCAGGACAAGACAGGAAAGACTTTCCCCATCAGAACTAGATATGATATACAGTTCTGATCTTTATTTTTTAGATGCAGCCCTCCTTCCCCTCAGGGAGCGTAAGCAGCCTCTAAACAAACCCAACAAACTCAGCAAAATGGAATATTTACTTTTTTAAAAAGTGGCCATGCACAGACGTAATACTAAGCTACAGTTTAGTGTTGCCTGAACAAGCCCTAGCCTCACGAGCACCCCTTTCCCCTTTCTTCTCCAGCAGGGTTGTACAGAGATCAACAGCTTTCAGCAATGTCCTTGGCAGACCTTAAGAACTGTAGGACCAAAGCGGTTTAGAACTGCACCAGCAGTCAAAAAGCTCAAATTCTGCCTGGAAGGTTTTTTTGGGAGGCATCACAGGTGCTGGAACAGCAGAGTAGGGTAATGTAGTACCAGTAACTTGCCTATCTCAGGATACAGGCCACAATCTCATTCTATACCAGCCGAGGCTTCTGAACAGGACTCTCTCTCACCGAGGGATAGTTTTAGTAGGATACACAGGATGGGGCAGATGGATACACACACGCACAAAAAGAGCCAGTGTGGTGTCATGGTTAGCATGCAGGATTAGGACTAGGAGACAAGGGTTCCATTCCCCACTCACTGAGTGACACTGGGCCAATCACAGTCTCTCAGCTTAACCTACCCCACAGAGTTGTTGTGAGGATAAAATTGGAGGGGGGGGAGTATAATGTACACTACTTTAATCAAATTGGAGGAAAGGCGGGATATAAATGTAGAAAAGAAAGAAAAGCAGACTTGCATAAATGAAATAGCTAACATGAATGGGACCCCACAACGAATTGCAAGGGATGCAGAGGACTCGTTTTCTTCTCTGGCCCCACCCTGCACCCCCAAACACACACAGGGCTCCTTCAGAGGAAAAGGATCCTTCCTTCTTTCCCTCTTACCAGCTGAGGCAGAGAAATAACTGCAGGGAGACAACAGTCTTCCATTTAGGGAAAGGAACCAGCCACAGACACAATGTGCCGTTTCTCTGAGTCTAGTTCCTTCTCCTTCTGAAGTCACTTCAATGGTGAAGAGAGAACTTAGCCACCCTTTGAAACCTAGTAGTAGCTCTTATTCCCCCTACCCCTACTCTGAGAAGGTGAGGCTTAGAGCTTGCGTGCCAGCCTCTGCTGCTGGAGATTCCAAGTGGCTCAATAGCAGGACACATACCTAAACCACTCTCTTGTTTTTCAGTGGAAGATGCAGGGATCCTTCTGCCCACATCACTGTTTTTCTCTATCATTTGTTGTGGTCTTTTCCTTCCGTACAATTGCTCATGGCACATTGCTGTCAAGCCTTCATTGCTCAAGTATTTTCATACTGGGAACATGTTTCTATAATTTTCAGTTTAAGGTGAGTGTTAATTTCACCACCAATCTAAAACATGTTTACTTCCAAGTCAAAGTGCTTTGGGCACTTTTGCTTGCCAGTTCTGAAGATGTGATAAACACACATCTCCTCCATAGGCACATTTATTAAAATTAATTCTGAAACAGGTGAATCTGACCACAGACATGTCTTTCATTCTATTACAACCCTTTTGCTGGACCAAACATTTAAATAATTTTGATATAAATGTTAATATAAAATGTTGTCAAAACTACCAGCTTAAATCAGATTTATGAAGCTGCAGCTATGTTCAGCATCCCAGGCTCATTTCTATCTTACTCCCCAATGACTACTGGCTTTTTAAAAAAATGATGGATAGTAACAAGATGCCAGATTTGTTTCTTGCCAAATGTGCTCCTTCCCTCATGCAGCAATTGGGCTTGGTTTGTTTTTTAAAATGGCTTTTCCGTTTTAAAAAAAACTTCCACTGATGCCTAAAGGAACTTTTTTAAAGGCCTAATTGTTGTGGAGGGCATTGCTAGGGTGGGTCCAGCTAGGGTGGGACAGATTAACCCTCTGCCGTTGTATAAATCTATGGTGCGGCCGCATTTGGAATACTGTGTACAGTTCTGGTCACCTCATCTCAAAAAGGATATTATAGAGTTGGAAAAGGTTCAGAAGAGGGCAACCAGAATGATCAAGGGGATGGAGCGACTCCCTTACGAGGAAAGGTTGCAGCATTTTGGGATTTTTAGTTTAGAGAAAAGGCGGGTCAGAGGAGACATGATAGAAGTGTATAAAATTATGCATGGCATTGAGAAAGTGGATAGAGAAAAGTTCTTCTCCCTCTCTCATAATACTAGAACTCGTGGACATTCAAAGAAGCTGAATGTTGGAAGATTCAGGACAGACAAAAGGAAGTACTTCTTTACTCAGCGCATAGTTAAACTATGGAATTTGCTCCCACAAGATGCAGTAATGGCCACCAGCTTGGATGGCTTTAAAAGAAGATTAGACAAATTCATGGAGGACAGGGCTATCAATGGCTACTAGCCATGATGGCTGTGCTGTGCCACCCTAGTCAGAGGCAGCATGCTTCTGAAAACCAGTTGCCGGAAGCCTCAGGAGGGGAGAGTGTTCTTGCACTCGGGTCCTGCTTGCGGGCTTCCCCCAGGCACCTGGTTGGCCACTGTGAGAACAGGATGCTGGACTAGATGGGTCACTGGCCTGATCCAGCAGGCTCTTCTTATGTTCTTATGTCCCCTCCCTGTGCCCCCACACAAACTATAAATCACCTAGTCAACTTTTTTTAAAAGCAGTCATTGATTCCATGCTAGGGATGTGCTGGAATTCCACCCAATTTGGATTTGGCACCAAATTTTCCATTAATTTGCTTATTTTCTATCATTACAGATTTGAGTTTTATGTAGCAATTTTCTATAGCTATTTTCAAAACCCGCCTAGAAAATATTGATATCAAGAACAAGAATTTTACTGATATTTCCTTTTGAAATATCAATATTAATATTTTGGAAGAAAAAAGCTGGATTGGTAAAAGCAGCAGCTAGCGGACAAAAAAACCCTCCAATTGACACCAGTCTGTTAGGTTAACAGAATGCTTTCAAACTGGCACCAGCCAACGGATTCCATCCCTGCTCCATGGTGGAAGGGAAGGGAAGGAAAGGGGAGATATCTTTGTGAAGATTGCAGACAGACAGAGAAGAGTTAACCAAGCCCTCCCCATGTCCTGGGATCTCAACAATGATCAAGCCCAACCTCTGGTGATCAGGCTTGAAAAATGCTGCAGTTCTGTTGTTCCCCCAAGCCTAATTTCTGCAAGGGAGGAGGGTGAAGGCAGTGTGAGAGACAGAGAAACGCAGAGAGAAAAGTAATGAATGGTTGCCTGTTATGTGTGAGAATGGATGTACAGGTGTGTTGTGTGGAAGTGCATGTGTCGGTGGGGAGGGGCTATAAGTATTTATGTAGAAACATTTTTAGTGGCCCCATCCATCGCTGTCCTGTGGGCCCTGGAAGGTTAGTCATGAGCAAAAGGGCCACTAGGTATGGGGGGGGGATCCCTGCCCCTTCTTTAAACCAAGCTTCAAGACAATCACAGACCAGACAAGATGGGCCACCTCCAGTTGTAACATATTTATGAAGCACACGTTATTTTGATGTCAGCATAAAATATTTTGTTTTTCCTCTAGGAAGAAACCATCTATTCCCTTTTTTGTTGCTGTTCAGTGCCTACCGACCCCACAATACAGAGTTTGATAAGTTATTTAAAGAAACACGATTAGTATCCTAGCATAAAAGTCTTCATTTAAAAATTATGATACGGTGACATTTTAAGAGGAATGGGCAAACTAAGCTGCAGTTATAAACAACATAGATGCTAAAATGTACCTAATAAAAACCTTTTAGGACTTACACCATTCTTTTTTCCCCCAATTAAAATGAAAATCGAGTCTTTTCTGCCTGAAGACTCTTGTGTATTCAAGTCCAAGCTGTGGTCACATTGTGGATCTCCAGGACATGGCCAAGACAAAACAATTAAATTTTGTTCTATAGGAGACCTTCTTAGCAATGTGTATATTATGTTGTGAAAGCATGCAGCTTTCCAGAGGAAAGTGAAATTAAAAATAGATCAGTACTCTTTGAGGCTGAGAGTCAGCGAGACTCCACATGGAAGGAATGCGGACTGATGGGAAGTCAAATGTTCAGACAGTTTTAAAACTGGTTGATCAGTGTGAAGAGTAAAGTGCTGATCTGCCATGCATGACAGAAATTCAAATCATAAATTACACACACACACACACACACACACACACACACACACACACACACACACATGTATATACTGATATTGTACAAAAACCCAAAGCAGTTTACAAAAGCATAGAACAAATGCATATGCACGAACTGCAGCTTCTGAATCAAGCACAAGGGAAGCCCCACAGAGTGTGCACTGCAGTAATCAAAACCTGAAGTCACCAATGCCTGAACTACTGTACTCAAGCTTTCCTGGTTCAGGAATGGCAGTAGCTGTCGTACCAGTTACAGCTGGTTAAAGGTGCTTCTAGTCATTGCAGCTACCTGAGCCTCCGGAGGCAACACTCAATCCAGAAGCACTCCTAAGCTGTGTGCTTGCTCCTCCAGCAGCAGTGCAACCCCACCGAGGGTAGGCAATTTACCAATCTCTTGGACATGGAAACAATTCAACCACAGTGCCTCCATCTTGCCAGGGCTGAAGCTCAGCTTATTTTCATCCATCCCACCACTGCATCTAGGCACTGGTTAAAAAATTGGGCAGGAAGGCTCCCTTTAAAACATTTAGATTGAATCTAATAACCAAAGGCTGTGTTGGTCCCCCCACACCCAACATACAACTTTCCAAATCAAATTGATTGAATGGCAATGAAATGGTACAATGAAGATAATTTTCCCTTAGAGAAATAAGATCTCTATGGATCTGATCTTTAGTAAATACTGACTTTACATATCTCTCCATATATCCCGCCTTTCTCAAAAACTTGTCCTCATCCAATCATGGCTATAAAATGTGCAATGAAATACAGGACACTGAACTAACACATAACACTGCAAAATGAAAGAAGAAACAAAAAGACAGGTGTTATTTTATCCCCTCAAAAATCCATTACTAATATTTCCCCAACAGCTGCTGTCAAACAGCTTGAAATTAATCTAGTACCCTGTTGAAATGCCATCGCAGAAACCTCTTCTAGAAAGATAGCCATGGTAGTCTGCTGCTGCAAACACAGCAGAGAGTTAGACTCCTGCAGCAGCTTAAGGAACAACAAATTTATTGTAGTATAAGCTTTTGTGGGCTGGAGCACCCTTTGTCAGGCAGGGCTGGATTATCCATTAGGCTTAGTAGGCTGAAGCCTAGGGGCCCAGAGCTCTTGGGGGCCTGTGGAGCACTGGCCCGAGGGCCCCTGGAGCTACAGGGGCCCCTCTGCTCTCCTTACACGATCCACAGAAGCATCCGTGGACCGCCATCCCCCCGCTTTACCTACCTTTCTGTTGTTTTTTGTGGTGCGCAGATTTGCCATCAATAAAGATCGTGGCTGAGGTTTCCTTAAGGGGCTGAAGCCTCTGCCGCCATCTTGGCTGATGGCACGCATGCGTGCTACACGCGCGCGTTGCTGCCATCAACAAAGATGGCAGCAGAGGCTTCAGCTCCTTAAAGAAACCTCGGCCACCATCTTGATTGATGGCAAACCTGCGTGTGCTGCAAAAAACTGAAAGGTAGGTGAAGCGTGGTGATAGGGCCCCCCAAACACCAATCAGCCTAGGGGCCCTCCTCAGCTTAATCCGGCCCTGTTGTCAGGTGCATAACAATAGAGGAAAATCCAACATGTTTAAGCCTAAAGGAAGAATACTTAAACCATCGATCCATGCTCGGTCTTCAAACTCTTATTTTCTGTGCACTTGGGCTACAGGACAGAAGAGCGTGATCAAATAACCCTTGGGCAACCTTTGGCTTGAAGGCCAGTGTTAATTTCATGTGACCCTCGGTCTCATTTCATGCAGTTTCAAGAAGGGACACCAGAAAGGGGGTGGGAGAAAAGGAGAGAAGGTGTACCCCCTGTTTTTTTTCCCCTGGCATGCAGTGATGGCATGCAGCCCGATAGATTACCCAGAGAGAACGTGGTCCTTGACAGGGAGGAAAAAATCTCAATTCCCATCTTGAGGGGTTTGCTTTATTTTAAATGACTGGTCACTATTTCTGAGCATAACTGACATCAGGTATGGAGAACCTTTGGCTCTCCAGATGTTGGACTGCAACTCCTATCATCTTTGGCCATTGGTCATGTTTGCTGGGGCTGTTGGGAGTTGTAGTTCATCAATATCTGGAGCGTCTAAGGTCCTCCATACCTGACTTAGACCATAACAACACTATTAATGAGCATCCTTCTTTCAACAAATACTTAAGTCTGAGAGCATCCTCAATTTTGGAATTTTTGTCTGAGTTTTCCACCAACCTGGTGCCCTCCAGCTGTTTTGAACTACAGCTTCCATTATCTCTCACCATTGGCCATGCTAGCTGGGGCCAATGGGCGTTGGAGTCCAACAGGCTCTGGACAGCATCAGGTTCTCTAACCCTGCAGGACATAAATACTGTAAATAAATCAATTAAATAAGCTGGCCAATGAGAAACTGTGTGCTTGATCTACCTCTTTATTTATGAAAACTACCCCAGAGCTGAGAGCGATGAAACAATATAGGAGACAGCTTGAGTGCAGATGGAGACAAACTCCTAGTGGATGCAATTATACACTGGTAAGTGCCTATGGTAAGCTGTATTTAGGGGCAGTGAGGGCAGCAAAAAAACAATATTTTGCTGCCACTATCAAATCATCAATCTGCCACCCAGCAGAGCTCTTCAGAATTGTCCAGGGGCTATTAGACACTGGCCCCAAGAACATGGTAGAACCATCCGAGGCCCACTGTAATGAATTTGCTAGGCACTTCCAGGATAAAATCTCTAGCATCCGTCAGGACTTAGACTCCAGTGTTATAGCAGGTGAATCAAGCGAGGTATCCAGAGCACAGCCTTGTCCTGATTTCTTGAATGAGTTTCAGTTGGTACACCTTGAGGGTGTTGACAAGGTGCTTGGACAGGTTTGTGCAACCACTTCTGTGCTGGATCCTTGCCCTTCTTGGCTAATAAAAGCTAGCAGGGATGGAATAGCCAGCTGGTCCAGGGAAGTGATTAATGCCTCTCTGCAAGAGAGGGTGGTCCCTGGCTGCCTGAAAGAGGTGGTAGTGAGACCACTCCTGAAGAGACTCTCCCTGGACCCAGAAAATCTTAATAACTATAGGCCGGTGGCAAATGTTCCATTCCTGGGCAAGGTCCTTGAACGAGTGGTGGCAGGCCAGCTCCAGACACTCTTGGATGAGACCGATTATCTGGATCCATTTCAGTCGGGTTTCAGGCCTGGTTTTGGCACAGAAACAGCCTTGGTCGCCCTGTATGATGACCTTTGTTGGGGAAGAGACAGGGGGAGTGTTGATTCTTCTTGATCTTTCAGCGGCTTTCGATACCATCAACCATGGTATCCTTCCGGAAAGACTGGCTGCGTTGGGAGTGGGAGTGCATGGCGGTGGTTCTGCTCCTACTTGGCGGGTCAGCTCCAGAAGGTGCTGCTTGGAGAACAATGCTCGGCACCCTGGACTCTCCTGTATGGGGTTCCGCAGGGGTCAGTTCTGTCCCCCATGCTGTTCAACATCTACATGAAACCATAGGGTGCAGTCATCCGGAGCTTTGGAGTGCGTTGCCATCAGTATGCTGATGACACGCAGCTCTATTTCTCCTTTTCATCTTCTTCAGGTGAGGCTGTTAATGTGCTGAACTGGTGCTTGGCTGTGACAATGGACTGGATGAGGGCTAATAAACTGAGGCTCAATCCAGACAAGACTGAGATGCTGCTAGTGGGTGGTTCTTCTGACCGGATGGTGGATGTCCAACCTGTCCTGGATGGGGTTGCACTCCCCCTAAAGGAGCAGGTTCGTAGCTTGGGGATCCTCCTAGAACCATATCTGTCACTTGGGGCTCAGGTAGCCTCGGTGGCATGGAGTGCCTTCTACTAACTCCAGTGGGTGGCCCAGCTACACCCCTATCTGGACAGGGATAACCTGGCTTCAGTTGTCCATGCTTTGGTAACCTCCAAGCTAGATTACTGCAATGCGCTCTACGTGGGGCTGCCTTTGAAGATGATGCAGAGACTGCAGCTTGTGCAAAATGCAGGGTCAGATTGGTAACAGGGACCAGACGGTCCGAACATATAAAACCGATTCTGGCCCACTTGCATTGGCTACCTGTATGTTTCCGAGCTCGATTCAAGGTGCTGGTTTTAACCTATAAAGCCTTACACAGCTTGGGACCACAATACCTGATGGAACACCTCTCCCGATACGAACCCACCCATACACTACGCTCAGCATGCAAGGCCCTCCTCCAGGTGCCTACTTCGAGGGAATCTGGGAGTCTGGCAACAAGGGAGAGGGCCTTCTCAGTGGTGGCCCCCAAATTATGGAATGATTTCCCTGAGGAGGTGAGCCTGGAGCTCACACTATCTTTTCGGAGCCAGGTCAAGACTTTCTTCTTCTCCCAGGCATTTTAGCATGTCTTTTAAATTGTTTTAAATTGTGTTTTAATTTTTTTTTTTAAAAAGATGTGTTTTTAAATTTGTATATTTGTTTTTAATGTTTTTAGTTATTGTAAACCGCCCAGAGAGCTTCGGCTATGGGGCAGTATATAAATACAATAAATAAATAAAACGAGCAGTTTTCAGTCTTTACAGAGGCCATTGAAGATGAAGGAATTTGATTTTGGACCTCAAAACATTAGGAATAAAGGGTTTTGACAAATTCACCAAGCTATAAAACTTAAGTACAGGGAATGTTATAATTATCTAGCTGCCTTAGGAGTAAATGTGGATATATGCCTAGGCAAAACACAAATTTTATGGAAAGGGGAGCAACAGAGGAATGTTATTATTGCCACCACAGCTCTCTCACCTACCTCCTAAACAGTCCCCCCTTTTCAGGGCACAACCCATAGCAGTTTCTAGGTGTTATGGCAGACTTAGAGGACACACCAGTCAGGCAGTTAGACAACTTGTGACTACACCCAGACACAATCAAGTCCAGTGCCAACCAATGATCAACCCTACAATGATACTATCTCTCATTCAAGTCCTCACCAGAGTTGGCTGTGGATACCATGTCCAAGTGCCTGGAATCCGTAAGTGGATGGATAGGAAGGAATAGGCTGAAACTGAATCCCAACAAGACCGAGGTGTTGCTCGTGGGAGATAGGAAAAGGTTGGGAGATATAGACCTGGTGTTTAATGGGGTAAGATTGCCCCTGAAGGACCAGGTCCGCAGCCTCGGGGTCGTTCTTGACTCCCAGCTGTCCATGGAGGCTCAGGTCTCGGCAGTGAGCCGGGCAGCTTGGTATCAACTCCATCTGATACGGAGGCTGCAACCTTACCTTCCTGCCCATCTTCTCCCACGGGTGACACATGCCCTGGTCTCCTCTCGCCTAGACTACTGTAATGCGCTCTACATGGGGTTGCCCTTGAAAACGGTCTGGAAATTACAGCTGATACAGAATGCGGCGGCACATTTGATTAAGAACGGCCGTCGCCGGGATCATATCACTCCGGTGTTAGTAGATCTACACTGGTTACCAGTTGTTTACCGGGCCCAATTCAAGGTGCTGGTGTTGACCTTTAAAGCCCTATACGATTTCGGCCCAGTTTATCTGAAGGAGCGCCTCCAGCATCACCAATTATGCCGCCTGACAAGATCAGCCTCACAAGACCTTCTCTCGGTCCCACCAGTTAAAACAGCTAGGCTGGTGCGGACTAGAGAGAGGGCATTTTCGATTGTGGCCCCCACCCTCTGGAACTCCCTTCCTTTCGATCTTCGCCATGCCCCCTCCTTGATAGGTTTCCGCCGAGCCTTGAAGACCTGGCTGTTCAGGCAGGCCTATGGGTTCTCTGGGGTGGGTTAGTTTTTAATGCTGTTGATTAATGTAAGAGGGGTGATTAGTTGAATATTGAGTGTGGTTTGTACTGGTTTTATATTGTATTTTATTTTATTATGTCAATGTACGTCGCCTAGAGTGGCCGTTAATTTGGCCAGATAGGCGACTCAAAAATAAATGTTTATTATTATTATTATTACTATCCACACACAAAAAACAACCCTCCTTTCATAAAGGAACAATTAAATGAAATCAGCAGTGTTGAAGCATCTAGTTCAAGGTATTCAGTCACTTGTCTCTAAAGCCCTCTTCAGGTGCTGTTCTTTGGAGTGCCTCCTTACTTGGCCATCCTGACCACACTGTAGCCTTTGGGTTGGACTGACGAGTAAATGTGGCCAGAAGACTGACAAGTTTGGGAGGGGGAAGAAAGGAGATCTCCCTCCTCTGAGGGGAAAGAGCCAGAAGTGGGAGGGCCAGAAGAGATTTTGAAGGCAATCACAGAGGTCGTTTTAAATGAATAAATAAAATTCAGAATAGTAATAAAGCAACTAAGAAAGAAAGCTTTTGGAAGAAGTTGTGGACATAAGAGGAAGATGGATAAAACTGCAGTTTGGCCAGTGGGTGGATGGGAAGGGTACAAGAAGTGTGAAGGAGTGGGGAGCAGAAATAATAGGAAAAGAGTAAAACTACTTTGAGAGGCATGGGGAAGGGAGAAGAGGAAAATAAAAAATAAATTGCCTTCTCCACTTAGAGCCTCTGGATGATCATGCCTAAAATGGGAAGGCTGAGCTAGCACCTTTGTCTCCACTGGGCCCCCTTTTCACAAGCTTACCAACTCCAAAGAATGCCTGAAGAGGGTTTAAATCTTGAACATCTCTGAATAGCTTGGCTGAACCAAGTGACAATCTGAGTAATAACACAGTTTAAGGTTTACAAGCTGGCTGTGGCAGCATCTCAGAAAGCTGTACTTGGGTTTTATTATTATTATTATTATTATTATTATTATTATTGTCAAGAATAGCTAACTTTGGTCAAGCTGAAATGGGCCACCAGAGAGGATTCTGGGAGCCCATTATTACCTAGGACTCCCTAAGGGGGAAGATCCACAGCTCAGGGTTAGACAAGCAATTTGCAACCTGGGCAGGGGGATGTAACTGATCCCTAGCTATTATTCCTTATCAGCTTCCTGGGATTAGAAGTCAGGAAGAAGGGGTGTGTAGATCAGAACCCCTGGGTGAGGCCTGCTAGTCCCCTTATCTTCAAAGGCTTCAAAGGAGTAGACCCCTGCAGAGGTGGGAGATGACTGTTTGCTTTCCCCCCTCTTTGGTGACTGTTAAACTCCATAAAAAAGGAAGGATAAACTTCCAAAAAGAGTTCCCTATGTTCCATCTACTCGACCTGACTGAAATGCGTTCGAGAAAGCCTTTTGCGGGAACCGGGCTGATCTGTTTAAGTATAGGACCCAGCTAGAAAGTCCTTTGTTTTATTCTGTTGTCTGTATTGAACCTCTCCCCTTTTGTCATGCCAATGTGCCTCGTGTAACCCATCTGTGGGTGATTATCTTTAAGGAAACAAACCACTGCTCTCTTTTGTAAATACCAACTCATTTACGTTTAAATAAAATATCCTTTTATAAGTGTTGTGTGTTGGCTTGAACTGCGGATTCTAAATCTAGTCCTTGGCTACTGAATGCTACCATTACTGTTAGTTAATTAGGGTTAATCCCTTGGAATTCACATTGGGCTCTGAGGTCCCTTCCCTCAGAGAAAGGAACCTAGCCAGAAGGGTGGTGGCAGTTACTACGGAAGTAATTACTCCTGGAAGAGGGAGAGTTTGCCTGGAAAGCAGCGGCCCAAAGGAGTGGGACTGTTCTCAGAAGCAAAGACACACACCCCTTGGAGAACCAAGGACAAGGGACCCCAGGGGCACAAGTCTTTGACAATTATTATAATTAATTAATTAATTAATTAATTAATTAAATTTATATCCTGCCCTTCCTCCCAGTAGGAGCCCATGATTTTTAGGTACTACCTGTGCATTTGTGGAGGCTGTAGCTTCTCAGGATTTGGAAGATGTATGTATACCATGTTGGAGATCCATGATCTGAGGCTGGATTTGGTCAGGGCTCTGTTGCTGAGAAGACACTGTTTTAATACATTTTGTAAACTGCCCCGGAATTTGATAATAAATGGGAGCACACAAAATTAATAACAATAATAGGTTATATTCCATGTAGCATTCAGCAGAGCACAAGAATTTCTCCCTCTGCAACAGAACAAATTCCCTCTCTTCTCCCCCTGTGCACCCCCTAAATCTGTTCTGGGTTTTTTCCCAACCCTCCAGAGCTGATTTGGGGATGGCGCAGGGGGAGGAGGGGGAGATTCTGTTGTTCTAGTGCTCATCCTTGTGGTAGTGCAACTTTTTAGTTGAATACAGCACATTAATAATCATTATCATCATCATCATCATCTCCCCAATTCAATTCTTCTCATCCTGATTGCTATGTACCTGATTTCCTCCCCCCTTCAGTGTGTAGCAGCAGAGAGGGAGGGAGGCAGAGGCAGAGGGAGGCAGAGGCAGAGGGAGGCAGAGGCAGAGAGTGAGAGAGGGAGAGAGAGTTAAAATTGAACAACTGTTGCTGATCTGAGTCATGCCCATTCACCACACCCCCAGCTGCTTTCAAGCAAAGAAAAAAGCCCGCTTTAGGCATTCAAGTAGAACATGCAAGGGTTCAAACTGCGAGGAGTGCATGTGCCCAGTGGCCCCATCCCAAATGTCTGTGTGCATGCCGGGGGTGCACATCCACTCCCAGCCTTCGCTGGTACAAACCTCCTATAAGACCTTCCCACTCAACAAAGGAAGGTTGGGGTGGAGAGTGCACTCTCAGCATGTTTGTCCCCCTCCATAGTTAGAGCCTGACAAATTCTTTTTAAATGTCCATGATCAGATCATGGATCTCCATGTCATGCAGAGTTTGGTCCTGAGAAGGAACTTTGAAATGTGAGACCAGTGGGGAGAGGGTAGGGGAAAGAAATAGGTGCTTCTTAACCTTTCCCTCTTGTACTATTTTTCAGCTGAAGATCATTGGATGGCTTTAAAAGAGGATTAGACAAATTCATGGAAGACAAGGCTATCGATGGCTACCAACCCTGATGGATATGTTCCACTGTCACAGACAGTATATGCTTCTGAATACCAGCTGCTAGAAAGCACAAGAGGGGACAGTGCTGTTGTGCTGAGGTCCTGCTTGCCAGCTTCCCACAGGCATCTGGCTGGCCACTGTGTAAACAAGATGTTGGACTAGATGGGCCACTGGGCTGATCCAGCAGGGCTCTTCTTATGTTCTTATCCATCCCAAGCCCCTTTTACACCTGGCAGGGAAAATACCAGGAGCAGCTCACCCAGTGGGGTCAAGACATAGCAATAGTCTCCCAGAAACAGCATTGCTGCTGCTTACCAAGAGGGGGAAGGGACAAGACTGGTGAATTCACTGTGCCACCCAGCCCTGACCTCACCCCCTCCTAGTAAGCAGCAGTGACACTACTGGTGGGAGGATATTGTTGTGGCTCCGCCCCACCAGGTGAGCCACTCCTGGAGATGAGTACCGATAATCTTGTAGTGGGTAAAAGTTGCTGGATAGCATAACAGCCAAGAACAACAGCACAAAGGAAAAATGTTAGAAGCCATTATTCTACACACACACACAAACAAACAAACACCTGCTGCTCCAGTGCTTTCAGGTGGAAGTTTCAGTCGTAGGCATCTCCACGTAGAACCAGGGAAGACCCCTTTCTGATACCCTGGAGATCCCTTGCCTGTCAAGAGTGGAGTAGACAATACTGGAGACATATAATCCAGCTGAATATAAGGAAGCTTCTTCTGTTTTTACTCTCACAACATTGGCCACAGCAAGGATATTCTTTTCCCTCAAAGAGACTATAAACACAAATGCAGAGAATGTGAACTGTGCCTCAAAAACTTTGGGCTAATGGCTCCATAAATGCAAATGTTAACAGTGTAGAACCACATGCTGCATACAATATAGAAATCTTTGCACTCTAGTGAATACATTGTAAATATATCTGAAGCAGATTTTATATACATAATTTGCCCCCACCTTTGTGTATATTTTCTCTTTGTATATATTTGCACCATCTATTTTTGTTTTCTATCAGGTCGGGGAACAACAATTCTTGTCTGGAAGATTTAAAGTTGTTCAAGCAGAAAAGCAGATGACAACAGAAAAATATTGCCAGTTTTTGGACACAATGCTAATCCATGTCTGGGCATTATGAAAATGAACCTGGCCTCCCCAAGGCTTCCTCCATCCTTTTCCCTTCTCTAGTGTGGCCTTAAGGATGAGATCAGAAGCTTCTCCTGCCATTTAGATTAACCACAGTTTAGCTTGTCATCCAAATTCTAAACTGTTGTTAATCTTCATTTATGGTTAGTGGAAGCAAGTCAGTTTCATAATTTGAAGTTAGTTTGTTTCCACGGTCAACTGTTAAGATTAAACCACAATGTGTGCCAGTCCAGACAACACAGCAAGCTGTAGTTAGTAAATAAGAGAAGCAAAAGCCTCCAAACTCCCTCACAGGCATGCAGGAGAAAGGGAAGAGGGAGTACAGAGAGACTAGGCTCATTTTCATCACGCTAAACCATCCAACCATCTTACTCTCAAATTGATGACTATAGTTAATTAGATTGAGGAAATTTAATATGCTGTGGAAATTCTTTGCTAAATGGATTAGGGAAGTTCACAACCCCTGACAAGAATTAGCTGTATTATGACTGGCTAAGGAGAATACGTGTGCACCTCAAGGTATAGCCTTATAATTGGTTACATTAAGATTTATCCAAGACACAGCCAGCAAAGCTACTGGAGTGTAAAGATACGCACCCTGATAGCTACAGAAGTGCTTACTCGTTTTAAGGTAACTGTTACCCAGCAAGCGATTTGCTTCATCTGTATCATACCCCAAAGTAACAGATGGAAAATGAGCATAGAACAGATTTCTCTTTTACTACTGTGATGTCCAGAAAGCTCCCTTGGCTCCTTTAAATTACTCATATGAACAAAGTAATTGTTTTGATAAACTAACAAATTTGGGACCCAAAATGTGAAAGATTCCAGGTGAGAACCCAGATACAAAAACTACTCTATAGCAGAATTTAATTCAATGTTTTGAAGGTGTATTTCAGCTGCTTCTTGCAGGCCTCATACTATTTACCCAGCTCTTCCAGTCAGCTTCCGAATACTGCATTACTCCAGAGATTTATGCACATCGTTTACCCAAGAAAAAAAATCTGCCATGCAGAGTGGCAACGTTAGATCAAAGATAGCCAACATGATGCCCTCCAGATGTCATTGGACTACAACTCCCATCATCCTGCCGCCCTGGGGTCCTACTGGAAGGAAGGACAGGATATAAATAAAATAATAAATAAATAAAATAAAAATCCTTGATCACTAGTTGGCTGATGGGTTGGAGTCCAGCAACATCCAGAGGCCACCACATTGGCTACCCCTGTTTTAGACAATGTGACCCAACCAATCATTCCCAGATTTGATGAAATTATTTGAATGGCTTTGCACATGGCAACTTTCCTATACAAGTATCTATCTATTATTTATTTATGTAGTGTAGAAATGTATTTACTTAGTAATTATACAGCCACGAGAGTGGCTGTATACTATAGTCAGTAGGGATTTTTCACGTTCTAGCATGTTAAATGAAAATACCCCCCCCACCCCTTTCTGGTGCTTTCTGTAGTTCCAATTCAAAACAAAAACTTACAAGGCTTATACTGTTGGATTCAGAATCACTTGCTCTACAACTCTGGAAGTTTTCTTGGCGATACACAACCACCACCACCCACGGAGAATCCACAGGTTAAAGTGAAAAACGGGAGGAAAAAAAACTAGAAGCCGTTTGGACTTTTTTTTCTTGAAATTGACATAATCTGTTGTCCTTGATTACAACTCAGAGATGACTCTAAGGTATCCCTAATCAATTGCCCGAGCTTGCCCCAAACACAGTACTTCATCTGAAGTAGGTTTAAATTTAAAAAAGGGCATGGTTTATTTTTAATTAAGTGATTAAAAATGCCTTATAGTGGGTTATAACGTACCGCATGCGCAGAAGAAAGACTTCTTTCGTTTCACTCTTTCTCCCCCTCCCCTTCCAGTTACTTGGAAGAAGCAGGGGAAGTCTGCTCCTGTGATTGGTGGGCAACAGGCATGTGACTCACACTGGCCTTCTGCTGAGCTTGAATCTGTGTGAGGAACCAAGAGAGAGAGAGAGAGAGAGAGAGACAGAGGAAGTCTGCTCCTGTGATTGGTGGGCAACAGACATGTGACTCATACTGGCCTTCTGCTGAGCTTGAATCTGTGTGAGGAACCGAGAGAGAGAGAAAATGGCTGCAAATGGAGGGAGAAAGCAGCAGCAGATGGGAGGTGAGTGGAACAGAGTTAAAAAATGGGGGGGGAGACTTTATTTCTGTTCTTCTCCAGTCCTGTTTTAAAGCAATTAGGCAGGGCTTACTTAGGTATTACAGTTTTTATTCTGTAGGAAACAAATACTGATTTTTTAAAAACTAATACTGATTTTTCTGCAATGACCAACTGGTTTGACAATAAAGTATTATATGGGCTGTATGTATTTATACATCTGCAGTGTGTGTATGGAGTCTTTCCAACAACTCTGTGATTGGGTTGGTGATTGGAAACCAAGGCAACTCACAACAAGAAATAAATCCCCTTAAAATCCAGTAACCATAAAGCAAGAATAAACAGTTGGAAAACAGCCTAAAGAGGCATGATTCTGAATTTTGGGTTGGGTGAATGAAGTTTATTTATTGATTTATATCCTGCCCTTCCTCCCAGTAGGAGCTCAGGACAGGAAACAAAAGTACTAAAAGCACTTTAAAACATCATAAAAAACAGACTTTAAAATCTATTAAAACATCTTTGAAAACATTTTTTAAAGCTTTAGAAAACATTTTTTTTTAAAAAGAAAAGGCTTAAAACATATTAAAAAGCAATTCCAACACAGACTCAGACTGGGATAAGGTCTCAGCTTAAAAGGCTTGTTGAAAGAACAAGTTCCTTATCACTTGAGGCTGTAGTTCTCTGCACACTTCCCAGTTTAGTAAGCCCCATTGAATACATTGGGACTTGCTTCTGAGTAAACAAACATTGGATTGCACTATAAATATCAATTACAGACTGTGTAATTAATAAACATATTTGATAGTCATGTTTATATAAATATTTCTTCATACTGCGTCCCAATGAGTATTTGATTTCACACTATGGTTGTAGATGATTTTTTCTCTACATTTTAAGTGTGCCCTTCTTCCTTGGGGTGGTCATGGTACTCTGTTGTTTTCATCTTGACGGGAGGTCAGGCTGAGAGATGGTGAGTAGCACATGGCCACCCAGTATACTTTATAGCTCATTTCCATTTTGAAAAATTAATCAAAACGATTTACATGCAGGCAAAGTTGATTAAGTAGATCAACACATTTAAAGCACATCCAACTCACATTTAAAGCCCATGACTTCGCCTAAAGAATCCTGGGAAGTGTAGTTTCCCCCTCACAGTTATAGTTCTCACCACCCCTAACAAATGAAAATTCCCATGATTCTGTGGTGGGATTCATGTGCTTCAAATGGGTGTTGAATGTGCTATAAATTATACAGCCACGAGAGTGGCTGTATACTATAGTCTAAATGTTGTAGGTATGATGTGCATTCAAGAGTGAATTGCAAAGAAAAATTTTAAAATATACTTTTTTAAACGGGGAGGGTTGTAGCTCATAGTTAGGGCATATGCTTTGCATACAAGGTCCAAAATTCAATTCCTGGAAAAGACTATTGCCTGGAATCCTGGACAGCCAATGCTAGTCCATGTCATGAGTACTGAGTTAGATGGTACAAAGTGGCCTGAGTCAGTATAAGGCAGATTCCTTGGTTCCTAACATTTGGAAGAGACTCAAGGGCCACAGTGACTCCAACATTTATTGATGTATTTTTATTTACAACATTTATATACCGCTTTAGTGTAATAAATCTCAAAGGTGTTTACAGAAAGACTTAAAACAATACAATTATTGGCAAAAGCGTTAAGGACAGATATTTTAAAAAGTTCAAAATAATAAAACCAACAATGAGTTAAAAACAGTTTTAAAAACACAATAGCTTCTACATGCCTGGAGAGGCTTGCCTCAAGAAAACTGATTTTAGCAGGTGCTGAAAAGAGGCATCTGCCTAATGTCAATAGCCAAGGAGTTCCAAAGCATAGGTGCTGCCACTTTACAGAAATGATTTCTTACAAGGGCAGAACAAGTACTATGTGGCACCCATAACATGGAAAGCACAGCTTGAACTTGGCCTGGTAGCAAATCAGCAACCAATGCCGATTTCAGAGCAGAGGTGTAATGTGCTGTTAGGATCTCACTCATGTCAGCAATTGTGCTGCAGCATTCTGCGTTAACTGCAGTCCCCAGGTCAGGTTGTGCTGCATGGGGATTTCTGTGACCTTGGCTTACTGGCTGCTAGGATTTTTTTAGTTTGGGTTTTTGGTTATGAATCCTGACTGGTTGTGGGATGCGGAGTTTTCTGCCTTATTCATAGGAATCTTGTTGTGGTTGGTATGGTATTGCATTTAGGAAAGTGTTACTGGCTTTTGTGTTGTTTTTTCTATTTTCATTTCACTTATCTTTAACCTCACTCTGTTACAGCCATAGAAGCAACAGCAGTGGTTCCATGTGCTCAGGACAACCCCCTTAAACCCATTGATGATGCAGGGGCATCAAATATTTGCAGTTAGTGTAATACCATATTACACTAATGAGGTGGCCAAGTGGTTTTTCTGTTTGTGACCAGCAGTGCAGTAGCAAATTGAAAAGTGCAGGGTCTCTTCATGATAGTCACAGCCATGCCCCTCCTTTTTTTTGCTGCTGAGTTGAGAATAAGATCCTTTTTAATGCCTTCTCCTATAACAATAGACATCACTAGCTCAGTATCGACTGACAAAATTTCAGATAAGGATCTCTCCCAGCCCTAATTGGAGATGCTGGGTATTGAATGTGGGGACTTTTGCATGCAAAGCATGTTCTCTGCCACTAAGCCATGACCCTCTTGTAAAGATAGAGGCATTCTTGATGGTAATATAACATTTAAAATACACTGCTGAACTATTTCTGTTACTGCTGGTGCTAATTTGCACAGGATCCCATCTCTTACCTCCCGGATTAAAAAGCAGGGAAATTCACTAATTGGCAAAATACCTTGCGGTTTAAGAATGTACCTATAGCCCACAGCTATTTCTATCAAACTTTAAAAAGCAGGGAAATTGGGCAGCTATAGTGAATGCACCAGGGGAGCAGGAGACCTGAACTCCTCTGAGATATTGGACTGCCCTACAAATTGGTCAAAATGCAAACACCATTTGGGTTGGTCTTTCACAGTCCAATCCACTTCCTGTGTAGCTTGGAAGAATTTGGTAACATGTGCCTCTGAGCATATGGTGAGTGGTGGCAACACCTGCAATCAGCCCAAATAACAGAAACAAGACGTGCTGTGCTGATCTTGTTTTAGCAGGGAGGAAGCAACATTATTCAGACAGTTGATATCGTTGAGATGGGCACTTTGAATATGTCTGATTTCCTTTGCAATTTTAGTGAAGTTTCCTATAGGAAATCATTTTCTTTTGTTTCTATTTCTGCGAATATGTGTAGTACAGCAACACTTTGCAAAATTTACACTAAAAAAACTCCAAACATAATTGTGGAATAATGGCACTGACTTCTGCAGAATAGTCTCCAGTGGACCTCAGGAGTGTGTCAATTTGCACAAGATAAAACAGTGGGAGGTGAAATATATTCTAACAAAATGCTAGGTGTGCTCTATATTTTTAATTGACCGTGCCTACCTTGCCTTAAATGAAGTGGTTTAAACATAGCAGGCTGAAAACATGCATCCTCTTTTTCCCAACAGCTAGAGTCACTGCTGAAGTAGCAACATATTGGAATCAGCCTGATTTTACATCAAACTACAGTTTCAGATTCAACTGTTAAAGCACCCAAAATAGAAATAGAACATAATCTCCAATTTGAAACACCAAAGGCTGTCTTCACCATCATATGACACTGACCACTAAAAAGGCTTTGAAATTAATAAAAATAAATTTGACACAGATTTCTGGGATGAATAATGAGGAAAATAAAATGTTCTAGTTTAGATTCTCTGTAGAAACAGTAGTAACACAGAAAAGAAGCAAAGTAAGAAGAACACCAACATACAAAAATATAATTCTCTATCTTTGGAGATTGCAGGTGTTGCCACCACTCACCATACGCTCAGAGGAACATGTTACCAAATTCTTCCAAGCTACACAGGAAGTGGATTGGACTGTGAAAGACCAACCCAAATGGTGTTTGCATTTTGTCCAATTTGTAGGGCAGTCCAATATCTCAGAGAGGAGTTCAGGTCTCCTGCTCTCCTGGTGCATTCACTATAGCTGCCCAATTTCCATGCTTTTTAATGTTTGATAGAAATAGCTGTGGGCTATAGGTACATTCTTAAACCACAAGGTTTTTTGCCAATTAGTGAATATAAATTAAAAACCTAGGCCCTGCTTGAAGGCTGACAGTCTACAGAGATAGAGATGAGACACATTAGGGAGGAAGGGAAAGTAAAGTAAGAAGAACAGAGGTCAACTCAGGTTAAACCAGGGTGAACTCATGTTTTAATGAAGCACTTGACTGCAGAAACAGGAAGAAAGTCAGATGGCGGAACATTCTATTCACAGGGAATTGCAAGGGGAAAGGGATGAAGGCAGAGAAGAGACAACTGGCCTTCAACTGTGGGCTGGAACCCGCTACCAGGCCATGGTCTGATCTAACCTGGTTCACAATAGCTGCTCTATCACCATGTACATATATGGTAACAAAAGAAAGAAAGAAATAGGTCTCCAAATGCATGTTTGGTTAACGGTAGGTCTGAAAAGGCTGAAGACCACAAAACTTTGTTCCTGCAGAGCAGCAATGATGAACCTGTGGATCTCCAGGTGTTGTTGGCCTCCAACTCCCATTAGCCCCCATCAGCATGGAAAGTGTTCAGGGATGATGTGAGCTGTAGTCCAACAACATATGGAGGGCCACAAGTTCCCCAGCCCTGCTATAGAACAAAGGGTCCTGGGAGGAGCAAAAAAGAGAAAGAAGAGAAAGCGGGGGAGGGGAGAGGAGCAAGAATATGAAGGCATTTGAAGAAGTTTAAAGAAAGGACAAGAAGGAAGGCAGGAAATAAAAATGTTACCAATTAGTAACAGGATTGGACCAAAGAACAGAAAATATTAAACAAGCGCCAAGAAATTATTATCAATTTTATTTCCCTCAAAAAAATCACGCACAAAGGAGACCATGAAGCACATTTAACAATGAAAGACTGTTGTAGGCTGTGCTTATTTTTCTACATCACTCTATGATGTCATCATAGAATAACTGAACAGAGAAGAACCTTCTACTGTTGAAATGAAACTCCACAACACACACAACTAAATACGTGAGAGGGTAAGCAATGGGCCTTGCAGGCTCTCTTGCCTAACCCAGATATTGATATTGAGCAGGATGTTTTAAAAGGAGTATACACATGCGTATAGTTGCATGCACATGGACACCTGCATAATATCTAATCATGCAGGGATCCCAATTGCATTGCACCTGTATAAGTATAGTATGTATGCTTAGGTGCTCCTTTCCACATTTTCTAAGTCAGTGCACAGATGTTGGGGCAGGTCAGACGCTCATTCAACACTTCCTCACAGTTTAGCATATGCATGGAGGCCTCCTATATTTAGGGATACCAACTGCCTTGAAATCTGAAAAGTTAGTAAACTTAAGAGCTTGCTTAACAAAGGGGCTGTTGCTGTTTTGCTATTTGCCAGTTTCTGCTAATGACACTCCATATTTTGCCAGACAATATTTGTGGCCTGTCACATTTTGCCAGGTTTTACGATAGCTATGACCTGAGCTCTGTCTTTGGTTCTGCCTTAGCTGCATTTTGTAATGTTTAACTCAGCAAGGATAAACAAGTTACCAGAAATTGGCAAGAATGTACTTGTAGTAAGAGGGAATTAAGGCCAGGAGGAAAACTGACAACTATTTAAAACACACACATCCCATGTATCCAATATAGCCATAACATGCATCGCTGCTATTTAAAAGCCTTTTTGAACAGCTGTCTCTTTCATATAATTGCTAGCAGCAAAGTGATAATTAGGAGGCTCTAAAAAGCAGATTTAAAACAACATATTCAAGGCAGCTAATAGTCATATACAAAAGCACCAATCTTCTTCTTGTTCTTCAGCCAATTGGCTGCATAGGTGTTAGCAGATCACACATTTAGGGATCAAATTGACAGTGCAACTAATTCTAGGAGATAATTCTATCATAATGGGGTCAAGATCAAACACTTCAGGAAAATGTACAACACAAATTTACAGCATTTAGAAAATTATTTCCTGAATTCAGTTGCTGGCATCAACAAGACAAAGCAAGTACCTTAAGAAAGCAAAAGAAAATAATTTACTATAGGAAACTTTCCTAAAATTGCAAAGTAAATCAAACATATTTAAAGTGACTATCTGAACTATATCAACTGTCTTAATATTATTGCTTCCTCCCTGCTAAAAAAAAATCAACACAGCACGTGTCTTATTTCTGTTATTTGGGCAAATTGCAGGTATTGCCAGCACTCACCATATGCTCAGAGGCATGTTACCAAATTCTTTCAAGCTACACAGGAAGTAGATTGGACTGTGAAAGACCAACCCAAATTGTGGTTGCATTTTTACAAATTTGTATGGCAGAATAATATCTCAGAGAATGGTCAGGTCTCCTGCTCCCCGGTGCATTCACTATAGCTGCCCAATTTCCCTGCTTTTTAGATAGAAATATCTGTTAGCTACAGGTACAGTCTTAAACCACAAAGGTTTTTTGTCTAATAGAGAATTTTTGTGCTTTTTAATCTGGGAGGTAAGAAATGGGATCCTGTGCAGGTTTGCTGAGAATGAATTGATCATTTGCATGCTTGTTGAGTGCAATAGGATTTACTCCCCTCAATCATGCTTAGAACAGCGCAACTGAGCATGGGAGGGGGGAGAGGGGGAGGAGAGGAGGGGGCAGATTTCATCATTTGCATGCTCATTGAGTTCAGAGGGATTTATTCACTTGCAATCATGATTAGAATAAGTGAAACTGACTAGGGGGAGGAGAAGAAGGGGAACGGAAGGATGGAGTGGGAAGAAGGAAGAGGGGAGGGGAAGAAGGAAGAGGGGAGGGGAGGAAGAAGAGGGGAGGGGAGGAGAGAGGGGGAACAGGCAGATTTTATTATTTGTATGTTTACTGAGTTCAATGGGATTTACTCCCATGCAATCATGCTTAGGATAGGTAAAGTTGACCACAGGAGAGGAGGAGGTGGAGGAAGGGAGGAGAGGTGCGGAGAGAGGAAGGGAGGGGAGAGGGAGTGGAAAGGGGAAGGAGAGAGAGAGAATAGGAAGCAGCAGGAGGATAGGGTAGGTTTGATCATTTGCATGCTTTTTGAGTTCCGTGGAATTTATTCCTGTGCAACAGGGCTGGTCCCAAAGGGCGGCCAGGTTGGGCCCTTGCTGAGGGCCCTGAGGGCCTCTCAATAGGATGGGGGAGTAGTGCTCCTTTTCCACAATCCACAGCAGAGTAGCTGCATGGATCGCAGAGAGGGAGCTTCTTCCACCCACCCATCTCTCCTATCTTTTGAGGCTGCATGGGCTGCACATGCAGGAATGCCATTAACCAAGATGGCAGCTGAGGTTTCCCCAAGGGGCTGAAGCCTCTGGTGCCATCTTGATTGATGGCAGCGCTGTGCACGCATAGCAACCCACACTGCCGCAAAAGACAGGAGAGACAGAGCCAGCCAACGGGCAGGCAGAAGAAGCTCCCTCCCTGTGAGAGACAGGTAGGGGTGTGTGTGCATGTGTAAGCGTCTGAGCATGCACGTGTGGGAGAGCACACATGCAGCACACCAGGGCCTGGGGCAAGCTGGTGCCCAAGGGCCCCGGCATGTCTGGCAGGCCCTGCTGTGCAATCATGCTTAGGATAGGTAAACTGACCATGGGGGAATGCGGGGGAGGGTGGAGGGTGGGTGGAGGGGATTGGAAGGGGATGGGGAGATTGGATGGGTGGGCACTGGGCAGAGGGAAAGTCCCTTTCCTTTCCAAAAGGAAAACAGTATCATTATTTTTCAGGAGTTTCCCCACCTTTTTATTCTACAGCAGACACATGTAGCCTCACACCCAAATTTAAACCAAAGCTAACAGAGCCCCAGTGGCCAGAGTGGTTTAACAGTCAGCCTCTCTTCTGGTGCTTGTAGCTCTGTGAGGTGAATAGGGCGTCTCTTAGCAATTCTCAGCACCCTTCACAAACTACACTTTCCAGGATACTTTGGGGGAAGCCATGACTGTCTAAAGTGAAATAAATGTCTGGTGTGGATGTAGCCCCCTGATTAGCCAAGCCAGACATCTGTGAGTCTGGCTTTTAGAACACTGGCAATTGGTTCTTACTGAGCATGCCTGCGCTATCATAGACTCCAATGTTAAATTTCTTAAATTAATTAAAAATAAGGCATGTATTTTTAAACTTTTAAACTGCAGAAGATGAAGATCAGAGTATGGGGCAGGGTCAGTAATAGGATTACAGGTACTCTGTGAACATGGCTGATTTTTAATTAATTTCAACAAATTACAAGACCACTGACAGAAAAAGTCCAACAGGGGTCTGGATTTTTCCTCTTGTTTTACACTTTGAATTCTAAATTATCTCTGAGTGTTTTGTGTATCGCCATGAAAACGTAAAGGTTGTTAAGCAAGCATTTCTGAGTTCAGTCTATAAGTTTTGTAAGACTTTATTTTGAAGTGACCTTATGGGAAGCAGCAGAATGGCATGGAAACGGTATTTTCAATTTAACATGGCGGAATGTGAAAAATCCATGTTGTCTATAGTATACAGCCACTCTTGTGGTTCTATAATACTGCACTCTTAATTTGCAACATTTACAGTATGTACTATGATTAATCTCACAACAGTCCTGTGAGGCAGGCCACTGTGGTCACAATGGGTGGGAGAACATTTCTTGCTTAAGATCGCATAATGAGCCTGTAGCATAGGTGGAATCTGATCTCCGATCTCCCAAGTCCAAGTTTCCTTCCACTGGACTGCATGGTGGCTAATGCACTTAAATAAATAAATAAATAAATAGCGGGCTTTCAAAGGCAAGCCTCCAAAGCTTCTGATTAGGTAACACCAGACTCAGATGGCCAGAGACTGGCTGTAGTGCCCATTAAAAAGGGGCTGGGTTTGCTCAAACACAAAGGAATAGCTGTGCTTTCATCCTCATGTTTTTATCAATGAAGCGACCAGATTCCAGGCTCTGTCCCCGTTGCCTAGTAAACGAGCACTCCCTGAGGATTTAATCACAGCAAGCACATTACAAAGGAAGGTGCTGGAATGCTTCCCTGCACAGTGCAACTTAGCATCACATCAAAGAAAACAAGGCCCAGAATTCATATCTGTTCATTTTCTTGAACTATCAGAGCAGCTCTCCTCATGGGAAATCCAGATCCTCCCCACTCATGGACACAACTAGCAGGCATTCTAGTGCTCATTCCAGTCATTGATTGGAAATAAAGAGCTGGAGGGAGGGGGTTGCCTTGACCCATACTGAACCCCAGGCAGTTCATAATCTAATACCTCATTTGTGAAGAAGGATGAAGGATGGGATAAATTATGGCTCTTTATTGAATAAAACAATTAGAAAGTAGCGTGGTGTAATGATGTTAACAAGCCAGGAGCCCGATTTTAAATGCTTCAGCCACAGCTTTAATAGCCAAGAAACCCTTTTGATAGAGGATTTATTAAAACTGTAGAATTCAAAGTGGGGAAAGGTTTACACCTCTCTCTCATTTCTCTCTTTCACAAAGGTCATTGACAGGTGACAACTTTTCTCTTGTGTTTTTTTTTTTAAATACCCGTTTGCAGTTTTGCACTACGTTATTTCACCACTTATATTCCATGTCTTGAGGGCCAGTGTGGTGTACTGGTTAGAGTGTTGGACTACGACCTGGGAGACCAGGGTTCAAATCCCCACACAGCCATGAAGCTCACTGGGTGACCTTGGACCAGTCACTGCCTCTCAGCCCCAGAGGGAGGCAATGGTAAACCACCTCTGAATACCACTTACCATGAAAACCCTATTCCTAGGGTCGCCATGAGTCAGAATCGACTTGAAGGCAGTCCATTTCCATTCCATGTCTTGCCCATAGTCTCAACTACTGTGATCCCCAAGCAAATGTGCACTGTGCACACTATGGCCCTCAGCAAAGGGGCGTTGTGTGCAAAACCAAGTCCCCTTCTGTCTCTTGCCAATATGTTCACAGCAAGGCAGAAAGGGGAATACCATATTCCCCAATACAGCCTGTGAGTACAGTTATCAGGCACAGGGTAACGCATGAAGCAAGTACCACTGAGCACAGGATTGGGTAACCTGTGGCCCTCCAGAGATGGCTGTTGGTTGCATTGCCAATGGTCAGAGACAATGGAAGTTGTAGTCCAGCCACATCTGAGGAGCCACAGGTTCCTCACCCCCGACGATGCACTTTCCCCATCCAAGAGCCTTGACTGACAGGTCAAAGAGGAGAATGAGAAAGTAGAAGCCAATATAAATGGGCTATCCCTGCAGCAGCAAGAAATATCCTTGTCATAAATCAGGCAGCTAATCAAGAACGTTCATCTCTTTTGGAAAGTAGAGAGAGACACGCTCTGCGAGTTTTAATCCAACAGAGCACTATGCCCCAGATATCAAGGGTTTGGGAGACAGCCTTCTATTATCTACTACAAAAAGGTCACCTTATTTTCCATGCTGCTTCTATTATTTCCCATTGCATTACGGCAAATATCAGATACATTAAGTCAAATTGACATCCACAAGGAACTAAAGACAGCTATTTTGGCACAAAGTTTAATTTGTTCACCTATTGAAAAGTGTAGGCTGATAAGACATTTGTTTTGTGGGCTGTTTTCAATTATTTAGGCTTGAAGACCAGCATGAACCAAATTAGCCTTTGGTATTCTGAAAGTATTCTGAAAGCCAATAAAAAGCTTATTTAATGTATTTCAAATCTAACTGTGACCCTGCAGCAACTTTACAATCTTGTATTCCACAATTTACCAATGAGTCCACATGACTCATTGTTTTTCATGAGTAAATTACATGTGATTAACATTCTGTGAGTTTCGCTTAAAGATACAGTAAGGGATGAAGAAGTGGGATTTCTGTGTGATCTGCTATCTTTCTTTCCTCTAAAATCTAAATTGTCAGAGAAAGAGAAAGAGGGAGAGAATGAATGAGAATCAAGAGGATCTGTGTTACTTCATAAAAGCTCACATTAGTCTGATTCAGATTATCAGATCCCCACAGCCAAATATCCTTTGGGGGGGGTGTCGAAGTGTTGATATTTGGACAGATTGATGCTGTTCCTTGACACCTGTATTTTCTCTCCCACTGCCATTATTTTAATGCATAAAAACTGAGTGCATGAAAACTTCATGTAAGCAACTACATGTATTTCAGGACAGATAATGTCCCAAAAGTGTAAGTCACCTGTACATAAGAACATAACAAATAAATATTTATAAATATAATTACAATTCTTCTTAATTATTAGATTTAGATCTCACATTTCCTCCAAAGAGCTCAAGGTAGCATACATGGTTCTCTCCCTCCATCTCCATTTTATCCTCACAACAATCCCATGAAGTAGGTTATGCTAAGAGACTGTGATTGGCCCAAGGACAACTGCAAGCTTCATGGCTGAGTGGGAATTTGAACCCTGGTCTCCCAGGTCAAATACTCTTACCGCTACACTACACACACCAAACAGGATATAAATCTGTGCGCTGGGAGCAGTAAGAAGACAATGGTAGTTGAGGGGTCACAACTAGGGGTCTAGTAACAAAGCTCAATCCAGGAGCACCCTCAAACTCTGTATCAGCTCCTTCAGAGGGAGTGCAACTCCAAATCTAGGGCAGGCAACTGGCCAGTTTCTGAGACATGAGAACCACTCACCCACAGAGCCTCCCTCTTGGCGGGATTTAAGCTCAGTTAGTTTGCCTTCATCCAGACCACCACTGCATTCAGGCATTGGTCTAGAATCTGCACAGCCTCTCCCAATTCATATGATATGGAAAAAATAAAGCTGAATGACATCACCATACTGATGGCACCTTCTCCCAAACACCTAATGGCCACTCCCAATGGCTTCATATCAGCCTTTCCCAACCTTTGGGTCTCCAGATGTTGCTGGACCAGAGTTCCCAGAATCCCAGACCATTGGCCATGCTGGCTGTGGCTATTGGGTGTTGTAGTCCAGCAACATCTGGAGACCCAAAAGTTGGGAAAGGCTGATGCAGATATTAGAGATCTTTTTTTTTTAACAGGGGACAGGAGAATAAAAAAGATCAGACTGCAACAGGTCCTTTAACAGGCATTCCATTTGAACTTGTTGGTCCTTAAAAACAACGAGAGTGCAATTTTTGATTGGTTAAAGGGTTCTGACTGAAGAGAATAAAAAGGCAAAGACAACATTGGAAAGGAAAAGTGTGGAGTCTTCCAGATGAGGAAGCTGAAGCAACAGCAGGGCTGAAGGGCCCTAGTGGCAGCAGATGGCAGCACTATGATGGAAATCACAGAAGGCTGAAGCTGAGAAGGTCTGCATGGAGAGGAAGACCCTAGCAGCAGACTTCCAGAACACCTGAGGCCACACTGTCAGCTATTAGCAGCTGTACAAAAGAGCCAGTGAGTCCCTGGCCAGATGGAACACTTCAGGTTAAGTTGTCTATAGAGCCTGTGCGTTAACTGGGGAGGAGATGATCAGGGCTCAGGACAGAAGATCAGGGGTAAGGAAAGGGCAGAACACGAAGGCAAAGAAATAAAAAGTAACTAACATTTGAAAGCAAATATCACTTAACATCTCACTTTCAAATAATCCTATGATAGGACAATGAATGAATGGATTGATTTCTAAATTTACATCTCCTGGTCTGCTTGTCCCATACTAGTCTCATCCCATCTACTGTGTTCTCAAAGCACATAAGAGAATGTTTAGAATTAAAACGGTGCCAGTGGAAATGAAAAGGAACACAAAATGCAGGTACCTTCAAAATAGATATACACACACACATATATATGGTGTTAAGCGGTGGGGATCCTATTTTGAGATAATATAAAGATGGACTCTCCCACCTAAAAATACAATTTAAAAGTACCAAGGTGTCACACAGGTGTAAGCAAGCTATAAACAGTTTGTGCCTATTGGTGAATAAACCCTTCAATTACACTAATATCCTGCTCTTCCTTTGGGAAGCTCAGAGATGCTTACAGTCTGCAGGGTTGGGGCCTGCTTTCGCTTTAACTGTGTAACATCGCTATGCACTTTTTATAACAAACTAACTTTTTTTGGAAGCCTCTCAATGTAGCTCATCAGGAAGGGTATTTAATTAAACCAAAAGAAATTTTGAAATCCAGTGCTGTGCTGCATATGGCTCCATCTCACCCCAATTATGAAAGGGAAAAAAACCACAAGAATTAGAGCAAAACACTGCATGCTGACAGAGAACAAGGCACCAGGAAAGCATATAACCATTAAGTTTGCTCCCCAGCAGAATCATGCTAACATTACCTTAAAATAGATTGGATTACTTTTGTCAATTATTTCTCTTGAATGAGATCTGTCAATAAAACAAACAAAAGTGTTGAAAATCCCACCAGAAAGCAACACTTTCTGGAAAATTTTCCCTAAAGGTCCCTCAACTTGGCACGCCATAATCCCTGCTTTGCATCTACAGCAGGCAAAGATGCTTCAGCATTGATTATGTGGGACAGCCGAGATCTCCCAGAACAGCCAAAACCAAATAGCAGTTGGGTGGTTTTTGACAAAGACATGAACAGCTTTACTAAAGAGGTTTACACACATTGTTCCTTGGGAGGGTAGTGCTCATTTTGAAAGGGGGGGGGGGACGAAGAGTGACCTATCAAAGGAGAGGATTTAATAAACAAAACCCATCAAAATACCACCTAAAGGGCAGAAAGGAATGGCAGCCTTCTCCATTTATGACAAACAGAGAGAAAAGGGTAGCTTACCATTACTTAACAAAATGGGGCATTAGAAGAAAAGTTGGTCCTAAACTCCAACCCAACCCCCATCACCCTGCCCTGAGACTGTGTGTGTGTGCGCGCACACGCGCACATGCCCATTGGAATGCAGATCACAATTCCAAAGCCATTGTTTGGCCCAAAAAAAGAGAAGGGAAGGATTCATTCATTAGAGCAACAGCAGATGGCCGCGTGGCAGACAGGGAGCAGCATGACGCAGGGCCACCAGCTGGCAGCAACCGCACAGGCAGCATTCAGTCGCAGCTGCACTTTTACTGTTCCATTCAATCTGCCCACATTCCTGAAAAGCGCCACTTAGCAGGGGATCCCCCTCACATTTAATGGACCAATTTAGGGACGGTCCATTCGGCAAGTCATCCCACTATCACCACCTCTATCTTTAACAGAAAGGAAGCTCCTTGGTGTGTGTGTGGGGAGGGTAATAGCAGGAGAAACATGACCATATTCCCTCCCACAAAGCTTTTCTATAGATTTTCTACATTCAAATGGAATGAGGAAAGGAGTCTCTGTACATCCCAAACAGAAGGCTGGGCTCCGGGGAACTTTGTATGCTCCCAGAGGTGTTTACAAGCCTGGTCAAGCTTATGCACGTGGCAGCACAGGGCTGTATAAACTGACACATAGAACTGTGGAGCCAGTTACAAAAACTGCAGGATTACTGTGACTGAAATGGAACAGATTGAAAGAAATTGCAGGGGTATATAATTGCACAGTGACATGCTGGTGGAACTCCGAGTATGTGGCTTCCTTGTGTTCACCTAAGTGAAGCGGAGTCCACCTCCAGAACTCTTATTCAAAGTGCTTTAAGAAACTGGATGCTCATCTGTTAGCTTTTTTTTTTAAAAAAAGGAAAACTAGTCTTTATGGTCTATGACTTAAAAAAATGAACCCAACAGCTAGAGATATCAAGCCACTGAACAAATGAACAACTTCAAACACATGATCATAATCATTGGTTTTCCTTCAACATATTTATCATCTAACTGCCATTTCCCAGGGCCCCTTTGCTTCCTTATCGCTTCTTCCCATGTTGTAATATTGGGAAGCCTTGAACCGGTGGGTGGCGCCTTTCATATAGACCCTTCCTGCCAGATTGTAGGAAGGCAACGGTCAGGTGGGAAGGCCCTGCCTATGTAATTCCAAACATTATCATGGCACTATGGGAAGAAGTACAGCTTACTATCTGGGCAGTTAGGAGGGACCATTGGGACAGGGAGGCAGAAGGCAGGGAGGCCAACAGGAAGTGGAGCCAGAGACTATGACAGGCAGGGACAACTCATTATAGATCCACTTCCCTGCTGAGTTGGACAAGAGCAACACTTCAGATTGAGAAGGAAGCTAACAGCCAGTGCCACTCCCTGAACTGGATGTCAGCAAGAAGGTAGGCAGGTGAGAGCTGGCTGGAACACACTTTACATTGGTGGGGCAGTGCTCCACTCACTCTAATTGACCAGCCACATTGTAGCCCAGTTTTGGCAACCAAGTCTTGCACCTTTCCCTAACTATCAATCACAGTCATTTTATGAATATGACTTCACACATTCAGTAAATAACGCATCTCACTTTGAAATGGCATAATGTCTGCTAGGAATGGCTAAAACCTGCCATAAAATTGTAAGATGATATTTTAGCTTCTTACTTTTATGTATTGTGACTTCCCACCATAACAAGAACTGAGAGACAAGAATGGAAATAATTGTCTTTGCAGCCTTCAGACGACTTGTGCAAGAACAAGATTTGAGATGGATGATGGCCATACACATTATCCTTATTACCAGTTAAGATAGTGACACATACAGTGCTGTTTGGCCTCATGGATGTGGTAAGAAATCCCCTGGAATTACTTTTCATCTGTTTATCCAAATCTATTTAGTTATGATACAAGCCAGCGAAGTCTCATTGACTTCAACTGAAGAATTAAACACACACACTGCAATCCTAACTATGTCTGATCAGAAGTCCTACTGAATTCAATGGGTCTTACTCCCAGGTAAATGGGTTTAGGATTGCAACATTAATATAGAAATCAATGGGTTTTCATAAAATGCTGAACTTCGGTTGGATGCTCGCAATATTACATAAAACTGTGAAATTAATGGTTGTTTTGTGTAGATAACTCCCCCCCAGCCAGTTAGGGTGGGATGTTGCATCATATCCACAAACAAGCAACAAAGAGAACCACAGAAAATTTGTACAGCTTCCGTCTACAGCAATATGGAACAACTTGTTATGCAAGGATGAACTGATCAATACAGAGTATTTACAGTTTGGCTGAGAGGCGCATGGCAAATACAGCACAACTCATCAAGCTTGTTTCATCGTCATCTGTAAAGAGTTATGCAACTGTGAAGCACTGCTGGGGAGTGGGGAGAGGAAGAGCAAGGGGGGGGGTAAGGAAAACCCAGTGATAGCTACATAGCTATGAACATTAGTTGTTGCAATCCTTCTGCCTAAAGACAATCTATCTGCTTTTTTGAACAGCAGGTGAAGGACCCAGACAGTAAGATAACCATGGCTCCACATGAGCAGATGGGAAGAACAAAATGTGCATGCTTCAGTTGTCTATCTTACTTTTTTTTAAAGATCCTCTTTGTAACATACACCATGGCTGGTGATCCAGCTATGCAATTAGCTATGCAATTTCCTTGCTCCAAGAAGATTAGGTTACAACAAGGATCACATTACAACTATCCATCAGCCTTTCCTTATATCCTAGCAGAACAGAGTCTTGCTATCCCAGTTTTTTCACTGATGCTCCACACAGATTATGCCAGGAATCCTTGCAACAGCCTGGTAAGGTAGGACAGCTTTGGCACTGCTAGGGCAGTAATAGCTTGAGCTAAAATTCAAATCAGCATCTTCCCAGCAAATACAATCTGCATGCCCCTTTTATCTAGTGTAGCTTTCCCAGGGCTGGTCCAATCAAGAAGCAGAAGACAACAACTGTCTTAGGTGGTGGGTGTGGGGCAATGGCAAATTGGCAGATCCCAGCCCCCCTATTTGCCCCATTATTAATCACCGGTCCTGATGCTGCTGGCACCACTGACTGCTTGCCTTCCTACCTACCCAGTGAGGCACCTATACCCTCCTACTTCAATGTCTTGTTATGAGGAACGCCCATATGAAAAAATCCTATCTATCTCAAATCCTAGATAGCTATCCTATCTTACTCCCAAGTAGCCTAAAGGGTTCACCTCCTGCATGCCTACAATTGCTGCCTGCCCACAATTGCTGCCTGCCCACCCGGGGTTACTCTGAGGATGCCCAAGCCTCACTTTTTGCAACCTTGCAGTGCAATGCCTCCTACTGCTAGGCATGTCTACTCAGAAGCAAGGCCCATTGAGTTTGATGGGACTTACTCCTGGGTAAGTGTACAGGCTTCCACACAGGTGTGCTGTGGTGCAAGTCCTATGCATGTATACTTGGAAGTAAAATCCCACTAGAATTGAATGGAACTCTTCATTCCCCCCAAGTATGCCTGTATGTTTCAGAGCTTGATCCAAAGTGTTGGTTTTAACCTATAAAGCCTTACACAGCTTGGGACCACAATGCCTGATGGAACGCCTCTCCTGACACGAACCCACCCAAACACTACGCTCAACATCCAAGGTCCTCCTCCGGGTGCCTACTCTGAGGGAAGCTGGGAGTGTGATCACAAGGGAAAGGGCCTTCTCAGTAGTGGCCCCCAAATTATGGAATGATCTCCCTGACAAGGTACACCTGGCGCCAACACTGTTATCTTTTCGGCGCCAGGTCAAGACTTTCCTCCCAGGCATTTTAGCATGTGTTTTAAATTATTTGTTAAAAAGTGTTTTTAAATGTGTATATTTGTTTTTAATATTTTTAATTGTTGTAAACCGCCCAGAGAGCTTCGGCTATGGGGCAGTATACAAATGTAATAAATAATACGAAGTAGTAAGTGCGCATGGATAGCTGCAACCCTTTGCGTGCTCACTTGGGACTTGAATCCTCCTTGGACATGAGTAAATGACTGCAATGATACATACATTTGCTAGGGAGTAAGCCCCACTGAATATAGAGCAATTCAGGCTTAGGTAAACCTGCATAGGACTGGGCTTTCTCTCTCTAGATGTACCCAACAGACATGGAAACTAGTCCCACTAAATCCAATCAGGCAAATCAATCTATCATCCGTCTCCTTCCATTTTGTACCAACTATCTTTGTGAGCAAGGCTTCTCAATAATGGTGACCTTCAAAACAAAGCAAAAAGAGAGAAACAGATTCGTTGTAGGAAATGATTTGTGAGCGAGCCTTTCTAACATCATCCCTCACTGGAATGAAATCTGGAAGAAGAAATATGCCAAGGTGTCCCACTGAAATTGTGAGTGGATCTTTTTCAAATTTCACTTTTTCAAATATAGTAGTAATGTCACAGTAGCACTATGCATATTCCTTTGAACTGCCATTTTATGATTAATAATTTTAGGCCTGGGAGAGGGTATTTTCTGAGGCGTCCCCTAAGTTGTGGAGCTCCCTCCCCACAGAGGTGCATCTAGCAACTTCCCTGTACAGTTTTAGATGAATGCTGAAGATGCACCTCTTTACCCTGACCTTTAACACCTGAGGCATATATTTTTAGGACCCACCCAATTTTGTGCTTGTATGTTGTTTTTAGTGCTGAATTTTAAAGATGTTGTACCTGCGCTGGGACCTTTGGGTGAAGGGCAGGTAATAAATGTTCATCATCATCATCATATTAAGTATCAATCAAAAGTGAAAATGTGAAAGTGGATCCCATCTTGCAGGTTAGAGGTCAGAGGCAGTAGTGTAGTGGCAAATTCAGCAGTGAAGGGTCCCTTCATGATAGTCACGGCCATGCCCTCTCCCATCCTGTTGTTGTTGCTGGGTTGAGAATGAGATTCTTGTTAATGCAGACATCCCTAGCAGCCAATAAGCATGAAAGGAGTGTTGGCTGCCGAGAAGAGTCTTCTCAGTGGCTAACTTGCCTCCTTTCATTCCGACTGGCTCCAAATCAGCAGGAAAGTACAAGGCAGCATGCTAGAAGACTATTCTCAGTGGTTAACCCACTCTCCTTTCATGCTGATTGGGTCATAGGATGCTGGAAACACAGGGACCCTACTGGGACCCTGCTCCCAAAAAGGTAAGGGGTCTAAGACCCCCTGAGTCCCTGGACGACTACACCCCCAATCAGAGGTAGATCTCGGGTCTGGACCAGTTGAAGACGACTGGCTAAGACCACTTGAGGCGGTTTCCTTACTCCTGAGCACACCACCACCACAAGGCAGTGTGAATCCTGCAACATTAAAGTGGGTAGTGACAGCAGAGAGACAGAAACAGGACAGGATACACTTCACTACCAGGTTGGCCTTGGAGGGGGCACCACCTTTCCATCACAGTTGAAAATTCAGAATTTCTTTCTCCAATTCAGCTGAGGAAGATAGGAAGCTGCCTTATACCAAGTCAGACCATTGGTCCATCTAGTTCAGTACTGCCATCACTGACTTGCAGGGAGTCTCCAGAATTCCAGACGGGACATTCTCAGCCTTACCTGACGCTGCTGGAGACCGAGCTGGAGACCTTCTGCATGTAAAGCAGATCCTCTACCACTGACCTATGGTCCTTCCCCTTTGCACTTAGAGAACCTGAGAGGTCTTTGTGGTCTTTGTATGTTTATATTTTTAAATGGAAAATACGGGGGGAGAGGACACACAAAAATATTTTGGCATCCAAGTGGGCTACCCTATGAATGCCGTAGTGCAGTCAAAACATTTTTAATTTTTTTTAAAATGACAACTTTGGTGGTGGAGGTAGGGGAGACTTGGGGGCACCACATGTGACCCACATACCATGGGCCAGCCACCCCTGCTGAACCCAGTTAGGCTTGCTTGAATTTCATTCATTTCAAAACATCCAATCAGAAACTGTACCAGTATGACTGACACATTTTGCATACTACCAAGACAAAAGAAGGGGTTTGGCTTTGTCCAAGGAAACCAAACCAGGACTTCCTAGATCCTTGAATTCCTTGTTGCTACATATATTGAGGCAATCAAGTTATGTTTTATTGCATCAACATATTTTCTACTCAAGATTTCTGAGGATATATAGAAGTCTAGCTAAGAACAAAATCAATTATAAAAATGTGGTACTTCCAACCCCAAGCAGCAACTACAATTAGTATAACAATTGCACAAATTGCACTTTACTTGGGCTTGTAGTGCCCTGTGCTGAATAGATACAACTTTCACTAGAAAAGGAAAAGAAAAGAAATATAGCAAAAGGTAGAAGAGGTGAGGAGAAGAGAAGGAAGGATAAAAGCATTTTCATCTTTCCTCAAAAGGCCCACAGAATAAAGGTCTATCCTCCTGGCACTTTTTTGCCTCTCCAGACTCCCTTCAGAAAATCCACAGTGTGCTCTTTCATTGGCCGATTTAAAAGCAGTTCTAAGGTTAATTTGCTCCCATCCTTTTCCTAAGGTCATTGTAGATTCCAACAAATCTTAAATGAAGATCTAATGCATTCAGGTATTTTGTTCTTGTGACTACAATACAAATGAGAGAGAGACATTTGCAAGGATTAGCCTACTTATAACCTCTTAAAAACAATTATATAATTAGAAGAGGATTGACTCTGTGACTAAATAAATCATGCAAGACTTTTAATTTATTAAGTTCTATGACCTTCTAAGCCTCTCTGTGGTATGAGACAGCAGGGGAGTGGAATGGAGTTTTGGATGGAGATAGAGTATGTGACTTGTAGAGAGCATTGGTTAGGGAATGACAGAGTGGAGACTGTAGCTGTGAGGGACAGAGGGGAAAAACATGAGATATTAAAGTATATATTTATAGCTGTTATAAAAACTATTATGTCCTACAGCTTTCTCTATATCAATAGATGATAGCAGCAGATATTTTAAGGGAAACCTTGACTCAGCAGAGTAACTGAAGAACTGACCTTAAATGATCACTCAGGGGTAGGCTCTTGTGAGGGACCCTGGGAACATCAGTTATGCTTTCACAGCCATCCATAGAGAACCATCAAACCAATCCTTACAGTATTTGTGAGGAACTGGGAGTCAGCTACTCAAAAAGTGGTACTGGGTGGCTTCCTAGACTTAGTTTGTTGAATATCTTGACCCCAACATACTATGCACATGTAGCCACTGGTAGAGACAGCCTGGATCTGGAAGGTATCCTGATGGGTTTTTGAGAAAGATATGCAGCTCCAGTAAAATCCTGGAACATGTGCCTAGACACTATTACAGGCTGGGCAGAATTAACAGAGAAAAATTAAATCTAGGCAAGACAAAAGGAGCCCCAGTCAGCCACACCCAAGGTTCAGGTCAATTTACTCTGAACAGCATCACACTACTCTTCAAGAAGCAGGATCTGACTTTGTTGCTGGATGTCCGTGTGGTGGTTGTGGTTTGGACCGTCAGTTATATTAGTTACTTCTGACATTGCACTGCAATACCCTTTGGTCTGGAAAAACAGAATTGACTGCCAGGTCTAAAATACTTACGTTATTTGTTTATTAGATTTCTATTCTGCCCTACCTCCCAATAGGAGCCCATGTTATACAATTGTTTCACTACTTAGAGCACTGAAGAATATTTATTATAGAAGACGTATGTTTCTGCCTTCTTATAGCAGAGTTGGGAAACCTGTGAACACTGGATTAATTTCATATGGAGGGAGGAGCTAGGAGGAAAAAAAAGACATGAGAGGTGAAAAAAGTGGGGGTTGGGGAGAAGAGCCAAAAACAAACAGAGAAAAGGAAAGGGGCAGGGGGGACCTCTACAAGCCTATTCCTCCCCCAATGTCAGGGTTTATCCCTACCCAGAACCTTGGGCCTGAAGTCTCCTTAGAGGAGAAGCAGGGGGAACAGGACACCCCTCCAGAAGATCACCACGCCATTAGTGACCCTGAAGACAGGTTGCATCTGGACATGCCTATCCCAGGGCCCAACACCAGCTGCCTGAGTTGCTGGCTGCCTCCCAGACCCTCCCTCATCTCGCTCAGGACCAGAGGAGCACTCATTGGAGGCTGGTCCATTAGGGCACTGCCCCACCAGCCCCCACCTGCCCGCCTTCTTACTTCTAACCAGTCCAGAGCACTGGCTACCAGCTCCTTAGTCTTAGTGCTGCCTTTGAAGAACCTGGAGGAGGGAGGGGCCAAAACTAGAATTAGTTGGCTTTGCCTGTCTACGCTAAGGCTCTGCCTACTCTTAGTCACCCAGCCTTTCACACTATTCAAGAGGCAGCAGCCACCACTGGGAACAGAGAAGGTGGCAAGCCAAGCAGGAGCTTCAGGGCCACTGCCCGAGAGCCCCACTAGCTGCTCATGAGGTTACTGAGGAGGAGGGGGAAGCACTAGCCCAGATTGGGGCCTGGATGAGAACCAGGAAAGGATGGAGCCTCCAGCTCCAATGTAAGCTTCCCGTCAGCATTGCTTTACTTCTGAAATAACAAATCTCTTCTACGTTCCAGCCTTCCTCCCCTGGGGAAATGGACACCTGGCAAAGAGAGAAAAGGAGCGTGTCCACTTCCGGCTCTGACCCCATTATTGGCTTCAGCCCCACGCACCACTGGCACTCCTGATGGATTACCCCCATGTGCCACTCAATAGAAAAAACATTCCCCATATCTGTATTACACTAGTACACTTTATTTTATGTATGGTTCTTAACTATGAATTTTGGTGCAGTGGTGCACTTCAACGATATTAGGCTTGACTTTGATCCCCATATTACTTTTCTTTGGTTTCCCAATAAATTGCAAGCTAAAGCTGTGATCTAAACACAAGTTACTTAGGACTAGATTTAGTACTCCATGACTGTGACATCATTATGTGATTGTGGCTTTTTGCAGATTAGAACATCAGATTTTCAAATATCCATATATGTAAGCATACTTACGGCCACCATTGTGAAAATACAAAAAAAAGCACTCTGTATTTTCTTATCACATAAAAAATTGCACTGCTGTCAAACAAATGTGGCTCTTAGGTATTGCAGTTTTTACATTACACACTTAGTGCACACCTGCAACATTTGTTAGAACAGGCAGCAGTCAAACAGGTAGCATTTAAAGATATGCCGCAGTACTCAATACAAATAAAGTACACATCAGCTGGTACACAAAGTATGAGAGTACACATCTCTGTTGAATAGGTATAGCAGACAATACAGAAGAGTGGCATACAGATTTTGCACATCTAAGTATTTTCAAAGGCCAATTATCTTTTAGGTTCTATAGGCAGGAGTTGAATTGTCCGGAATAGTTTGCAAGGAGGCTCTGTGTGCTGCAATTCCAATCAAAAGCTGATGCAGAACGTACTATGGGAAACGCCACAGGGAACCTTAATCTGAATTGCATGATCCTTTAATGTGCCCATGTGTTGTTGTTTTTAAAAAAAAACTATCCAGAAGTTGTGTTAATGAACTGCTGATGACTGGCTTATTCACAAGATTTCGCAGATCCATGCAGAAGTGTTGCCGTGCCAACAGATGGAGCCAAGGTTCAAAAGAATAACACAAAATAGTAGGGGTTTCTAGGGGGGGGGCGAGGAGAGAAGGGGAAATACACAGACACACAAGGCTTTTCTCCGAAAAGGGAAAGAGTTCCTGCCCTCTTGAAAAGGAATTTGTGCGACTTTTGTGCAGAGAGGGAGGGAGGGAAGAAGGACATGATTCAACCGTCATATACCTTCTCTTCATACAACATTCACTGTCCACAGACACCAAATCATCACAAGCCACACATCCCAAAGGGATTTGGGCCTCTCATACCAGGAGCCTATAAGCCACAGAGGATATCACTGCTTGTACTTTCAGCATCATTTTCATTCCCAGTTTAGTCAAGTTGGCATAAAAACAGTCTCCTTGTGAAATCTGGCAAATTATCATTGCAGTTTTGTTACCTCATAGTTCCACCTTTTGGAATATCCCTTTGTGCAACATTGTCTCAACAAACTGTTGAGCACTCTCCAATCTCAGGTGGTGGGGAAACACGCATATGTCTGCCTGCATAAGTCATAAAAAGGAGTTAATGTATTGCCGTAACTGTATGGTAATAACATTCTAAATAAACTGTATGGTTTCTTCCATACAGATGCTACTGATGCCATGAACCCCTTCCAGAGCTTCAGGGTTTATTATTTTTATATGCAAAGAAACCCCCTACAAACACACACACTTCGCATGTTTCAAATCATACAGGAAGTGGCAAAATGCTGCAATATTCTGGCAACCAGCTCATGTAGTTCTCAGTATCCTCACCCCTGACTGTGCGCTCAACTTCATGTCACTTCAGAGAAAAGTTACTGTGATTATATGTTTTTCCATACCATGGGGGTCTTCATGAGAGTCACTTTGCTGAAGGTTCAGGAAAGTAATGCAAAATTTGATTCCAATTAGATTATCTTTTTAAAAAGAAAATCCTTGCAGTATGATATAAAACATGACTGAGCAGGTTTTCAGATCAGCTGAATGCACAGCTTCCATTGACATATGAACATCTTGGCTGTGCTGTCTAATGACCACTGGTATAAATGGCTTGAAATATGCTTTCCTTCTGTCACCGGCTAATATTGGCTTACAGATTGCAATTAATATGGATGCTGGGGAGGCAATAATTAGGGTCTTGGTATTGGACACAAATGAGCCTATTTATCAGCATTAAAGCTGCAGCTATCTGGTTGCCATATTAGAGCAGTTTTGTAAATGAAATCCTTAAACCCTGACATGCCTTGCAAACCTATTGGCACTCACTCACCAAGGTTGATGCTTTATGTTGAGTTCAACGTGACCATTAAGCAGACCTGGAATAGGACCATAACTTCAGTGGAACATTGTCAAATAACTCCAGAGTAACCTGCTTGCAGACTGAATGTTGCTGGATACCGAAGAGACAAGGTCCAAATGGGTACATTTCTGGACATGAATGGGTGGATGAGGAGTGTAGAAAGTATCCTGTCTTTTCGATAAATGTTGTGTAGTATGTATTTTATCATAGCTATAATCCACCCAGAATGGTATATATGGGATTATCGACCCATTGGAGGTGGTATGCCTCTTTAAACCAGTTGCTGGGAATTGCAGATGGGGAGAATGCTATTGCACTCAGCTTCTACTTGTGGGCTTCTGATAGGCATCTGATTGGTTGCTATGAGAACAGGATGCTGGACTAGATGGACCTTTGGCCTGATCCAGAAGGCTGTTCTTATCTTTACAATAACCCAGAGAACTAGTGCTATGTCTGAGGCTATATAGTAAATTTTAAGATTGTTTTCATTATGAAAATGCACACACATTGGTGGCAAAGGAACATATACATACTACAGCCAGGATCCTGAGGGTCTGCACACATACCAAGGCACACATCCTAACCCCCCCGTTCGTATTGCAGCCCCCCAAAAGCTACCCTGGTGTTTGGGGGCCTCCCACAGCTGCGCACAATGAGGCATCATGGGAGGCTGGATGGCATATGTGGAGGTGCTTTACTTTCATACACGAAACTTTTTGGATTACAACCCATACATATAACTAGCACTGCTTAATTAAGGCAGGTCTTAACACTCTGTTCTCTTGCCTACTACATGAGAATATGAAAACTGGTGCAGTGGTTGGAGTCTATGATCTAGGAGATGGGAGTTCAAATCCCCATTTAGCTATGAAGTTCACCGGATGATTGTGGGCCAGTCACTGTCTCTCAGCCTAACCTACTTCTCACAGGGTTGTTGTGAGAATAAAATGGAGAGAGGGAGAACTATGCATGCCACTTGGAGCCCCTTAGAGGAAAGGTGGGATAGAGATACAATTAACAAATAAAATGTCCACAAGATGTCTCCACAGTTATCTCTGGAAATATTCCAGTGATGGCAGTCTTATTCCTGCAAACCAGATCATGTTAGAACCCTCTGATCACGTTCACACATAAAACTAAGCCAAACCATGGCTTATCATAAATGTACTGGCTCCCAGGGAGGAGATCACAGCCACGATGTTCTCCCAGTCCTATTAGTTAAGGGTGGCATGGCACCTAAGCCAAGGTTTGGATTAGCATATAGCCTGAACGTGGAATCATGGTTAAGTTCTATCCTCCTTAATCACAATCTGTAGGAAAGGTGGTTCTTAGCCAAGAACAAGAACATCTTAAGCATCTGCCAAAAAGATAATATCTTTGGTGTATGCCTTATTTCAGAGGGGAATCCATTTCACATAGTGGGTGCCACCACTATGAAAGCTCCCCTCCATGTGGCTGCTAAACCAAGCCAATAAAAAGAATTCTGTATGTCCTCTTCTGGATGTGTGAACATATCTAGCAACGTGAAGAATGTCACCAAGACTGTGATCATGCTTTAGTAGTATTCGGATGGGTTTATAGACTTTAGGAAGTCCACATACACACAAAATTAGTTCAGGCTCCAAAATTAAAACCTATGCTTGGCTTTTCCAGTAGACAGTGTCAAAGAAAATGGTCGCACCTATATCAGATGAAGAAAGGAAAAAGCATATTAGAAGTGAAAAAGAGGACACAACTAAAAGCTGCTCAGGAGTGTCTGGTCGGTGAACGTCCCTGACTTGATACACATTTGGGAGACAAAAGATGACAAAGAGAAAAATGTCCATTTAAATCAAGGTGCTATCATGATCTCAGTCCAAGGAGTAAATCGAGAAAGTTCTAATACCATCAATTTGTTTTCCCCTCCCCTCTAATACATATTTAATAATATTTAAGATGCCGGATGAGGCAATGACTGATAAACCACTTAAAATACACTGTTGCTTTCAGAATAACTAAGTGTGGTTTTAAGTAGCTATGTGCTGTTTAATTGGTTTGCAGGAGATGATGCCATTGGGCTCATCATAATGTAAGAGCAGCCATGCTGGATCAGACCACAGACTCATCTATTTATTTATTTGTTAAAAACACTGTTACATTTTAGAAAGTCCCAAAGCAATAGAACAGCAGCCAAAGTAATCGACAGCCTGTGCAACCAAATTTAGTGGCTAGAAAATGCCTATGTGAAAGAGTACATGTAAAGCATCTGCCAAAAAGATAATATTTTGATGCATGCCTTATTTCAGAGAGAAGCCATTCCACATGGTGGATGCCACCACCATGAAAGCTCTCCTCCACGTGGCTGCAAAATGAATCTCTGAGGACATCATAGTCCAGCATTCTGTTCTCACAGAGGCCAGACAAATGTCTATAGAAGCCCACAAGCAGGATATGAGGGCAATAGCCCTCTCCTAGTTATGATCCTCAGCAACTGGTATTCACTGCCTGATACTGGAGGTAATACAGCACCCACACACAAAAATAAGGCACACTCTGTCCAAAACCATAAAGGACAGGTGCCATTGTCTGCACCACTTTTTGAAAGGCTCTAAAGATCTACCACAGACAAACTGAGCCCACAATAGGAAATGTCTCACAGAATCATAGAATAGTAGAGTTGGAAGAGGCCTATAAGGCCATCAAGTCCAACCCCCTGCTCAATGCAAGAATCCAACTTAAAGCATACCCAACAAGCAGTTGTCCAGGTGCCTCCTGAATGCCTCCAATGAGGGACAGCCCACCACCTCCCTAGGTAATTTTTCAGCTGAAATCTAGCTTGCTGTATATTGAGCCCATTATTCCGTGTCCTGCTCTCTGGGATGATTGAGAGGAGATCCTGGCCCTTCTCCGTGTGGCAACCTTTCAAGAACCTGAAGAGTACAATCATATTTCCCCGTCTCAAGGCTAAACATGTCCAGTTCTTACAGGGCTCATCTATATGGTGATTTAGTGTGTTTGGTGCTACTCGCATCCCCTTTTAATTCGCATGGTTCACATGATGTTACTGGCAAACAGAAGCTATCACGCTGGTTTTCCCCTGTAAATTCGTAGCAACCCAATCCTCTGATAATACGAAAAGAGAAGGAAAAAACATCTCCACTCCTTATCTCTAGTGCTTGCAGATGCTTTGCTTCAATGCTTTCAGGTGGGTGTGTTAATTGTTCCCCACGCCTAGTCCCTCCTCTTCCCTTCTTTCATTTCATTTCCTGTGGGCTGACAAACAACTTCCAGCTGCTCTCCCCCATTCTGCAAGCCTTTTTTATGTTGCTGCAAATGGTGCCATTATTTTTCTTTACCCCCTACCTTGTGCGCAAAAGCATAACACCTCTCAAACAAATATCTGTATTTCAGCTGTATTGTACCAATGAAAATACAAATAATCACACTTCTGGGTTGTTTTTGTAAATGAAACTACTGGTAGAACTGAGCATACTCGGTTGCCAGGTAACCAGAGGGAGTGGAAATGTTAAATTAGAGGGCGTGGTCATTAGGAAACTGCATGATTAATCCTCCCCCTCAGTGTGAATAGAAAACAACATGTTTGCAGCTGGCATTGAGTCCTTACTGTGGACAGTGAAAACGGAGGTAAGAACAGTGTCTTTAGTACAAAGTAATGCTCCCGCGTGGATAAGCCCTCAATCTCTCCTCACAACACTAATCACAAGTAATCTAAACCAAGACAAGAAAAAAGAAAAGAGTACCACCACTAACAAACATGAGAATTGGCCCCAAAGGCTCATGAAAGCTTGGATTTAAAAACCCAAGGCAAGCTTCCTGGATAAAGCATGGAATGCTGCTGCTAAGGGAAGTGTAACCTCCTCCCTGGCCTTTCCAACACAATTTTGCAGAGTATCTTGCCAAAGGGTTATAAAGCAGCTTGCCTGTCTCAATTAAACAAACATGTGGGCAACTGTCGGCTTCTGAAAGCCTCCCTTACTGAAGGGGACAGATGGAGCTTCTGGGTTAGGAGAGCTGGGAAAGATCAACTCTATTTGTTTAGGTTGATTTTCACTGTTTTAATTATGCAATTTAAAGCTGTAACCCACCCTGGGACCTCTGCGTGAAGGGCGGGTAATAAATCAACATTATAATTTTCTTCCTCACCCCAATACTTCCTCTTTATTTTGGGGAGCTCAATATGACATTTAAGAATCCAAGGATTATACTGCCCGCAAACACATCATTTCCCATATTAATCATCCTAGGAGGTTTATGAGGCCTAGGCAGCCACACCCAGGAACCTAGCAAATTCAACACTAGAGATGAACTCGCAAACCGAAAAAGAAAAGAGTGTCCTGGCCAGGCCTTTTTCTCCCCTAATCTCTCTGGGCGATTCACCCTAATCAGCATTCGGGTGTTGATTTTTTAAGGTTATTTGCCGATCTAAAAGAAAGGAACACCTCCCTGAGAGCCTCACTGTCTCTCCCTTGCCTGTGAGCAGCAGCAGCGGCAGCAATAAGGACAGAGGCTTCAGCCATCTCAAAAGAGACAGAATCACAAAGAGCTCCTCTGATCACTTGTGGCATCTGGTCTTCCCCTCATTAGCACATTAAAGCTGCTCTGTCCATTCTATCAGAGCTACTCTGTCCATTCTCCAGAGTCGTCTATGGAGCCATTTATGCTTTTGCTCTTTGGAAACCTCCTCAGTTCAAGAGGCACTAACTAACCCCTTTCCCAAGCCGAAGTTACAATCTGTGCGTGTGAGTCATTTTAAAAAATCTGCTGCGTTCAACAGGTACCCAGTAAGCTCAGATCTTCAAATGTCAGAGTTTAAGCAGTATACATGGACATGGGATGTCTGGCCAAATGATACTTCATGAGAAACCCCCTTGACTTCTCCTTCACCCATTTCACTATGTGAGATTTTTCATATTTAGAATGCAGTACATTACATAGTCTCTTGCATTATAAAATTGCTGTGCTGTAAGGAAAAGTCCCTTTCCACACAAGCTCAGTAAAGTGCATACTAAGTATACTGTTAAGCAGCAGGGAGGAAAGAGCATCTGAGGTTTAGAGCAGTGGTTCCCAACCTTTATGAGTATGGGACCCCCTCTGTAAGCTCAAAAAAAGTCATGACACACACCCCCCACGTGAATTGTAATTTTAGTCTCTGTTAATTGAAAAAATGTTGTGGCAAAATCACATCTCCAAATATCCCTTCCCATAACAAGCTCCCTGCAGACAGGGAGCTGTTGCTTTCTTTTCTTAATGCAAAGGTCCAATCAAATTGGGATCCCACTCCCCCCAGGCTGAAGATGTACAGTCCTGCCTCCAAATACCAGTGGGTGACAGTGTTGGACTAAGATCCAGGTTCAAATCCCCACCCAACCATGAAGCCCACTGGGTGACCTTGAGCCACACACAGTCTCTCAGCCTGACCTCACATGGTTGGTGTAAGGATAAAATGGAAAGGGGGGAAACCATGTGCACCACCTTGAGCAATTTGGAGGAAAGGTGGGGGGAATGCAGTAATAAATAAATAAATACATTTCAGCTGCAGTACATGGACCCCAGCTTCAGCCAACGTATTGAGCTTTTTAAAAATCATCATCATCATCAAGAAGCGGCAATGTGGTAGTGGTGGGGGATGCTAGATTGTGAAGACAAAAGGGTAAATAGATTGAGGAGGAGGGTTAGTGTTTTTAGGCCTTGGGATGGCCATCAGAACTGATGACTTCGTTAGCATGTACTTGGGGAATGAGTGGAGCAGATCAGTGCATGCACACACACAAACACACCTGTCCCTCCTGCAAGCATCTGCAGGCAGGTATACATTTGGGCACATGGGATGGGGGAAGCTCTCAAATGCATCTTGGAGAGAAAGGTTGGGGGGCAGAATGTAGGTGGAAGAAAGGGGGGCACTGGCACACATAGCCTCAGAAATAGGTGTGAGCAAGTCCTGAGCTTCCTCACTGCTCCTTGGTTCTGTCTGGGCCAAAGGCGAGATCTGGGCGGCCTCGCAAATAAGAGTAATTTTTAAAAGGAGGTGGCAGCAAAGCTGCCTGCCTACCAGGAACGAAGGGGGAAAGCAGCTTTTCTTTGCAGCCTCACTTCTTTTTGCTTCACAAAAAGCCGTCTCCTCTTATTCCGAGCAAGGGTGTCATCAGCAGCAGCGCGAGGAGATGGGAGATGGGATAGTAATCATCTCTTCTTCCTGGTAGCACCTCCCTCAGCCTCCTTTGGCATCTGCCATATGTGGTATAGGCAGATGCCTGCCCTTGGCGCGCCCGAAAGATGCTGTGGCAAAGTCCTCCCCTCTCATTTGGAGCAAGGGGGAGGGGTCATCTGCAGCAGCAATGGGGAACAGCATCCAGGAAGTGAAGACTTTTTTTAAAAAAAAATTAATAATTAATTTATTTACTGTTCGCTGCCCTCTCTGGATTACTTCACAGCCCCCAGGTTGGAAACCACTGGTTTAGTGAATTAAGTCTATGGCCAAAAGTGCAGGTGCATTTTAAAGTGCTTTAATGATCACCCACAAATCTTCCTCCACTTGATGTTCATCATCACAACTCAGAAATTATTCTTTTGCTCCCTCCCCACACACACACTTTAAAATGTCACCTCATCCACTCCAACAAGTGTGGGAAAAAAACTTTTCCATTTCCCTATCCCAGATGCTGGTCCATCCTATCCTGTGACTAGAGTTGGATGCAATCCCATAACATCCCTTTAGAATCCTTCAAGGAAGTGGAGCAATTTAAACATGCATGGATTTCTGCTCCATTTTTGCCTTCTGTTGGGTGGGACACTGACTAGGGAAAGTCTTTTTTGCACTTTTAACCCTTTTTCTTCATCTACCTGTTACACCCACTGACTGGATCTTCCACGACAGCTCACAGTGAAGCACATTTCATTAAAAAAAAGTCAGAAGAAACCAAAGGTCCATCTAATCCAGCTTTCCCCCACCTGATGCCCTCAAGTTGTTTTACACCACACCTCCCTTCATCTCTGATCACTGGCCATGGGAGCTGGAATCCAACAACATCTGGGGGGCACCTGATTGGAGAAAGCTGATCTTGTCCAACATCCTGTTCCCCACAGTGACAACCCAGATGCCTATGGGAAGCCCATAAGAAGGATATGAAGATAATTGCCTTTTCCTGTTATTACCCCAGCAACTGGCATTCAGAGGAATACTGCTTCTGAACCATCATCACAGCTAATACTGGGAGGAGAAGGGAGCAGCTCTCAGGAAGCAGACACTACAGTTCAGGATTAGTTTCTGTTGTGTTCTTTTTCAAAAAAATTTCAGGACTTCTGCATTATTGATTCAATCACTGGAGGAGCTCCCAGGCACCCCCCCATATAGGCAGCGTGGGCTTCAATAAGAAGCTACCATGCGCTGTGTGCCCATGGCTGCCATCACCCAAGAAAGAAGCCGCGGTGTCTCTAAAGGGGTTGTGCACACTGACGCAAAAGGTAGGTGGGGCACACAGGCAGGCTTATTAGCCCTGCACTGCCTGTACCAGGAGAGTCTATTGGACTGTACAGTGTCCCGGGCCCAGGGTAGGCTGGTGCCTAAGGGCCCAGTCGTGCCTGGCACCGGCCCTGCCCATGTGTGTGCAGTGTTGGTATGCATACAAGGCATTCTGAAGGGGGGGGAGCAGTAGCAGAAAAAGAACTAGAGTGTGTTTCAGAGGGGGAAGAGTTCTTTGCTTTTAATTGAGAAAGACTGCTTACCTCAAACAGCATCCACAGCCAGGGGGTTGATATCTTACCTCTGCTACCGATTCCTGTGAAGTATGGAAGCTTAAAAAGGCAAGAAAAGGTCTAGTTCTTACTGAGAAGGTAAACTTTTTTCCCTGGGCTGTACCACTTCAGACTGCAATGTGTGTGTGTAATGGGGGTTCACATGACTAAAAGATCCTCCATACCGATATATCAGTACACAGAAATCTAGCACACTGATGAGAAGGGTAGCTAATGGCAATTCTTACTCATCTGCGGCAGGTACCCGGTAACAGTGAACAGATGTGTATAATGCTATGGGGAAAAGCGGTAGAGAACTAAAATATACTTCAGACACGCATGCAGCTGAACACACAGAGGCTCTGTCACTGCAGAAGTTCATGCTCTTTGTATCAATGCCAGCCAGGGGCAAGGCTACTCTGCGCACCCCAACTCCCAGCTATCATGCAGGAGCTATGGTACCTGGACAGAACTATATAGCCTGATTGATTGATTGATTGCATTTGTATAGCACCCCACAGCTAAAGCTCTCTGGGCAGTTTACAATTAAAAACATTAAAAACAAATATACAAATTTAAAAACAATTTTTTTAAAAAGCAATTTAAAAACACATGCTAAAATGCCTGGGAGAAGAGGAAAGTCTTGACCTGGCGCTGAAAAGGCTTGATCCAACAGAGCTTATGTTCTTAGGATCTCTTCCCCCCCCCATCCCCAATTCTCAAAGAACCGATGGCACCTGGAGCAAGGCCTTTCTCAAATGTACTTGGGGAGGTGGGGTGAAATTTATAGAGGAGAAGCAGCTCATCAAAGTATACTGGAAGCAGGCAAGATAGAGGATGGGGTGCAGCTCGGGGGCAGAGCATCCGCTTTGCATGCAAAAGGTCCCTGGTTCAGTCCCCAATGGCAATCCCAGGTAGGACTGGGAGAGAAGCCTGTAAAGTTCTGGAGAGCATGGCCAGTGGGCATGCACCAAGGGACTGACTCAGTATCAAGCAGCATCCTGTGTTCCTATAGGGCAGCCTTTCCCAACCAGTGTGCCTCCAGATGTTGTTGGACCACAACTCCCATCAGCCTCAGCCATTGGCAATGCTGGCTGAGGCTGATGGGAGTTGTGGTCCAACAACATCTGGAGGCACACTGGTTGGGAAAGGCTGCTATAGGGATTCAAATGTAATGAGAAGCCTAAAGGTAAATAACTTGGGTCTCCGGAGATTGTTCGATTACAGCTCCCATCATCCCCAGCCAGCTTAGCCAATGGTCAGGGATAATAGGAGTTGTAGTCCAACAGCATCTAGGGACCCAAGGTTAAGGAACACTGCAACAGAATGCATCTGTTCTCAATAACAGAGAGAAGGCCAGAATGCAAATTATTCATGCACCTCCATACATAGCTAATCAAATTAAATACCCAACATATGCATAATTAAGAACTACATTTCTGTCTTTCACACACCAACTACGGGAGGGGCGCTCTAAAATGTTTGAAGCAACCTGGACAAAATATGTCAGACCTTTCTCTCTTTGCCACAGCAGCATCACGAAAGCTGTGTTGCATGCTCACTGCTATGCATACTGCCTCTGACAGTGGACGTACGTAAGTGGGAATGTCTGGCATGTCAGAAAGCGGAGACTTGTGGTATGGGGCAGAGCCTATTGATGCCTGGAAAGGCCAGAGGGCAGCACCAGGCCAGTCAAAATATTTTTAGCCTGCCCTTCATCACCACCAAGCGATCCCAGGCTGGCGGAATAGTAGAATAAACTATTTTGTAACAAACACAATTTCATCAAAATATAAAAACAAGGGCAGAAAAAACAAAGAGCAACAGAAAAACAGCAACAAACAGCTGAGGTTCTCCAGCATGCTTGATTCTGGTCCTTGGCCATGAGAAGGTGGCTAGGGCTGTAATCATAATGCTCACTCCACTGGGAGTGCATCCCATTGAAATTGTTTTTTGTGTTTTAAAATTTGTATATTTGTCTTTATTGTTTGTAATTGCGGTAAACCGCCCAGAGAGCTTTGGCTATGGGGCGGTATATAAATGTAATAAATAAATAAATGTAGTGGGACTGACTTCAGAGTAAACCCCAAAACTTTAGGTTAAACCTTGATATTGGTAACTCAGTAAACAATACCAGAGCTAAGTAGTTACATCATCTCTGTGCTCTGGTGCCTACTGAAGACTTTCCTCTTTCAGCAAACCTTTTAAGCAGATACCTTATCCCAGTCTGCATTGGAATTGTTTTTTTAAAGATGTTGTTAAGATGTTTTATTGTCTGTTTCCCCTTCCTGGGCTCCCTTTGGGAGGACCAGCAGGATATACATTTTAATAATAGTAACTAGGAAGATGGATTACACTGAACGCCCATGAACCAATTACCAGGATTTTAAATATCTTAACATTAATCTATTAAGACTGTAACCATAGCTAATTAATTCTATATTAACTTACATACAACCCAAACTTACCTGTCATCACACCTGACATCTCTAGAGGCGGTGGGAATCAAGCTACAAGGAAGTTCTCCATTTGCTGAGTTCAGGTCACAGACAACTAACCGGGCATTCACAAGGTAAACCAGCGGTGGAGAATCTTTTTCAGCTCAGGGCCACATTCTCTCAACCAGCACATTCCAGTTATTGGCAGAGCCAGAGGCAAAAGTGGGCAGAGTAATGGATGTACTTTTTACCTATATCCTAGCTACACAAAAGTCAGAAGTTCTGCACCCACATATCTCCAGGCACATAAAAAGGCATTGTCGCAGTTCAAGGACACATCTGAGGCAGGAAAAAGTCTTCAGAGGGTGCAGGGCAAGACTGGGGAGAGGTGTTTCCTGGGGAGAGGGGGGCATCCTAAATAGAGTCCTGGGATCCTGACAGAAAGGCCTAGAGGACAACATGTGGCCCTTATGCCTGAGGTTCCCCACCCTTGAGGTGAACCTCAGTAAACCTGTGGTAATGTTTATTGTGAACATGCAGATGGTTCCTGCTTTGCTCATCCCCTAGCATGAGAAGAAATGACAAACCACAATCCCTGTCTTAGCTTTATGTCTTAACTGAAGATTGTGGTTTGTTCCACTCAAACAATCCATGATCAGGGAGCCAAGGACAAACTTTAGCTTCACATCATGGTTTGTTTGGAGGGAAACAAACCATGATCTCCTGTTCAGATGTAAAGCTAAGTCAGGAATTATGGCTCACTCGTCCAGCATGCACTATGGCTCTCCACAACTCACCAATGCAGCTATTGTGGGCACAACCCTTTACCCATCACTAAGTCTCAATGATCCTGTATGGAATAATTTTAAGTATAAACATAACCTTTTTCTTCCCAAAGGAGAAGGGGAGGTAATGCAATGAAAAAGAACCTTCAAATTCATCCTTTTCCCACTGCCCTTATGCTAAGAGAAATTAAATAGTCCTTTGTTCTCTCTTTATACAAAATCCCACAGGAAGATAATTCTTTTGTTCAGCACAAAAAAGCTCAAGTGTTCAAGGTTATGAGTATTCATTCTGTAGGCCTTCCCAAGACAAAAACATTTGATCTTCAGGTTTCTTTTAATTAACAGAAGAAATGCCATAATTAATTCAGATTGTTTGCTCAGTAATCATGCAATTCAGATGATCTTGCTGATTTGGGCTAGGAGGATATTTCCAAGGCTGTACGACTCCTGTTCCATTTTTAATTTTAATTATTATCATTATTAATTAATTGGCCTTACTGCAAAATGATCCACATTTATTTTTTTTTAAAAAAACAAGGTTGCATCATTTGATGGTTTCAAATACAAAATTTTAGAGCCCTAAAATTGATGACTTGTTTTGAAGTCATATTTCTGGCACACAATCCAGATATGAAATTGGCCATGCTGGGACTAATTATATGAGAACCCTTGACCTCAGTGAAGATGCACTCACAGCCATTAAAAAAGTGGTTGGTTTTGCTTTGTGTCTTCTGAGGCAGTGTTTTTTCTGAGAGCAGATTGTGTATTTTCTCTATTATTTCAGCAAGGACCGGGAAACTGCAATGTGTATGAGGCCTGGTACAGACGTAATGGTGGCTTTTTGATAACTACGCTTAGCAAGATCAGAGTCAGCCACTGGATAATGCATTCCTCACCCTCAAACCATCACCTCCTAGCAAACTCCCTATTAACCATGGCTGATTAGATCATTGACACCAACATTAAGGCTAACCAAAGTGAAGGACAATGGGACATGGAAACTATATATACCATCTTATATTTCTCCCACCTTGAAGGAACTGCAGCCCCATGACTGTTTTTGTCTGTTTACAAAGACAGAATACCGTTTTTGAAGGTAACTCATATTTACAAAATGCCTTAAAAAAACCAGTCCATTATCAGACCTAGGTATACAATAAAATGCATCATAAAAATGCTCCCTTAAGAATAACACTTGACTTATTCTTATAATAGTTGTGAAAATCTTCTAGTTCCATTATGATCTTATTCAAACTGTTTCTTTGAGTGCACTTAATGAGGAGCTCGCAGATCTTGACAGGACTGCTTTGCGTTTGCATCCACTAGCCCTCCTCTCCCCTCCCCCCCCCCATTTTGGGGCTCTCTTATCCCATATTTATTCCATTTATAATCTTGAGAGTTGTGGTGGGATTTAATACGTTAACACCCTGAACTGGACTATTGCAATGAACTCTGTGTGTGGCTGCCTTTAAAGATAATTTAGAAGCTTCAGCTAATGTTAATGCAACAGCCCAGGTGCTGATAGGGAATAAACACTCAGACCACGTTATGTCAGTTCTGCAACAGCAGCATTCGGTACCTATTCATTTCTGGCCCCAATTCAAAGGGCTAGTAGTGACCTTTAGTGACTTAATGATTTTAAACCATGTTACTTAAAGGACCACTTATCCTCATACAAGTATTCCAGAACATTAAGATCAGCTAGAGAGGCCCTGCTTGTATGCCTACCAAGAAGGGAGGTTAGGGGTTGATGGCAGGATATAGGGCCTTTTTAGTGGTGGCCTCACAATGATGGAACTTATTCCTTAGGGAAATACAATCAGCTCCCTCCTTGCTGTCTTTTAGGCAGGGCCTAAAAATGACTCTATTTTAGATTACTGAGGGGTAGATTAAGTTTTCTTAACTGGCCTGGATTAGTATTGCTGGCTAAAAGAGATGGCACAACATTATTCTTTTCTGCTTATTGTTATCATATTTATTATTTGAACAGTATATATGTCTTAAACTGGATTTTACCAGACACCATATGTTGCCTTAGGAAAATAATGTATTTTGAAAAATAGCTAGCAAACATATGAAATGTAATAAAATTACGGGAGAGATTTGGGAAGTTTCATGTGTAGAAGACTCACAGTATATGTTCTTCTACAAACCTATTCATGGAGCAATCCAACCCCACCCCTTTATACCAGGCAGGAAGGGGGTTGGAACAGGCAAAGGTGTCCTGCCCAGCAGTCCTGGCTAAACTAGCTCCCCACCATCAGTGTCAACCTCGCCTTTCCTCCCACTGAAAATGTGGGCAGGCAGGAGGCCAGCTGGCTGAATCTCCACTGGTGGCAGCCGTCAGAAAGCCCCAAAACGGATGTTTGGGGGTGGGAAGGGATGGGACTGAACTGGCCCAGGATCTGCTGGATCCCGAGCCAGTCTCACTGCCATCATGTGATGGCATTGGTCCCAATCCGGGGCCAATTGTCCTGTCCACACACACACACACACCCCTTCTGCAGGCCCATGTGAGCAGCAAATCTGTGGATGTTACGGTGGCCCCTTTGCTCTGCAAAGTCTTCTGCAAAGACAGAAGGGAGACGTTTGGGTTGCATCCTTAAATTATTTGTCATTAGTTTTGGTTTTTAAATGATGGCCCCAACAAGGAAACAGAGAGCTTTTGGAGCCAAAAACATTGATTCATCAGTTGTTTAAATGCAAGATAGTGTGTTGGATTCTGGGCATTCAAGATTTAAGTTAATAAAGGGGGAAGGGATTTCTCTGCGTTCATCTTCAGCATCTCAGTGGCACTAACTTAAATGTCTTGCTAAGCAAACTTGAGGAAGTAGGGATGCACAGAGAGAGGTATCAGCAGACTCAGGAGAACCCTGAGGTTTGAGGGAAAATACAATTTTTAAATAAACAAGTAAAGGGTGGGGGAACCCCCCAAAAAACAGCCCAACGAAGACTGAGAGCGCAAGTTTCCACAGAATGGTGACTGACTGATGAGAGGGGGGAAGCTGAATACCCAGTGTGAGGGGGGGATGGAATGTACTGGCTGGAACCCTGAAGCAGAAGCACTCCACAGTGTAATGTGTCTTGTTGATTCCATTTGTACAACCTCTGGATATGGAGGTTCAGTTCAGCTGCCTTAACCTGCATTGATCCAAAGTTAAGAATGTGCAAGAGGTGAACATCTAGTTTCCTGTTTTTCACTGATTTATCAAAGACAAAATACATATGGCACTCAGTCTCCTGGAACCTGAACTTGCTGCAGCCAAAGTCCACATCTCCTTTGGAAGGCTAGCATCACACCCAAGAACCAACAGGCAACATCATCCTGGAAGCTCCTTTCCGACTCTCTCCACACACCCAACACACACCCCTCCATCAATCAGTGCCCTTGCACTGAAGCTGGCTCCATGCTCATTGACCATTTCTCTAGTCAGGTCCTTCATGCTGTCCCTCTATAGTGTTTCTCTCTCTGAGATGGGAGCAGCTTATGGTGTTCCAAAACTTAAAGAGAGGTGATGGACCGGAATCAGAAAGCAATCCATAACACTGGATGCCACTCAGAGTAGATCCAACCCCCAAATCTACCAAGACAAAGAAGGGAAAAGGTCCCTCTGGGGGCCAAGATCCTGGACAGCATTCAGCATAACACCACCTTCAAACAATGCACAAACAAGAGTTCCATTGTTAGCTCACATAATGTTATATTTGTTTCAAGGTTATCTGTATCTGTGTCCAATTAAGTAAAATTTATTCTTCACTTTTGACAGGCTTTCAAGTTGTTCCTGAAGTGAAAAGAGCTCATTAAAATTAAGGCAGCAATATCACTCAAGGAACGGCAGTGACATTGCTCGAGGAATTACAGAAAACATGATCAGGGTTGGTGGTTACAATCATCGGTCCCAAATTCTGAAAGGTTTAAAAAAATTAACACTTGCTCCCATATCTCATCACCTTTCATCTAGAAGCAGAGCTTAATTGGGGCTCTACCTTGAAATCAATTCCACGGATGAGGTTTGGAATGTGCAAAGAAATCATCAAGAAAAGCATCTGTAAGAGCATCCTTCCCCTTCCCACGGAGAGGCTTGGCTACTGGGATTCCACTGCAGGCTTATGGGCATCCTCCTATGCCTACTCCTTCCTCTTCCTTGTAATATGGCAACCATCACTAACCACAACATCCAAGTTGTGCATCCCATGAGTACTATTAGCCATACCTTGGGCTCATCCAGATGACTGTATAATGTGTGACATGACCGCTTTGTGATCTCATTATTTTTCGGTCGTCCTGATGACGTCGCGCGCAAAAGCGCGTTTTTGTGCGGTTAAATCCACTTTGGCAGAACCGCGGAAGATGCGATTATTTTTGCATATGGGAAAGAGCGGGAAAGGAGCGGGAAAAGGGGCAAGTGAGGACTCTCGGATGACAAAGCGGATATGGAAAACCTGGATTATCCCACTCCGTTTGGATGAGCCCCTTGTCTCCAAACCAGTTTTTTAAAAAACGTTTCAAACCATGATTTCTAATGGAAACAAGCCATGGTTAGTGGTAACCACAGGCCCACCTATTTCAGACAGCAAAGCAAACTACGGTTAGTACAAGTCAAGAATTGCGAAGGAATTGATGCACATGAGGGGAGGAGATTGACATAACTCACAGGCCCACAGTAAGTTTCCAACAGCCAAACTATGCACAGGGATCATCAACCTTTTTGGAGCCCATGAGAACATTTGCAAACTGGAAAACTGTTGTGAGCCCTACCATACACACCCCTTAACAAAGCACACATTACAACCTGTTCTACTGGCTACAACAGAACACTTCTTTCAAGCCTAATTTCAATGCAGGGGGCTGTAGATGCCAAGAAAGGCCTGTGTGGGCACATGTGTGACCACAGTTGCCATGCTGGTGACTCCTGGGCAAGAATATCCCCACAGCACCAAGGATTAAGCAGCATGGATTTAGGCCAAAAGGTGTAATTCCCAGACAAACCTGAGTTCCAGAACTTTTCTAAATTAACCACTGAACTACAGCTTGCATCTCTCTTCACAGACCACTCTTAGCCTCAACGGGCACAGTTACACTCTGGTCTAGGAACACTTATAGGTAGATCCTTCTCTTTTTGTTTCAGGTGTGAGAAATGCTGCAACTACTCTGTATTAGATAGGCAAGGTTGTAGACGTGCTCAATAGCAATATGTTACAGTTGGTCTTTCATGAAGAAACCCACATGGACGTTAACTTCTCACACAACAGGAGGCTGGTTCACCAACACATTTAGGGGAGCATTCCAGCTAATCAAATCTGGAAAAAAAGAAACAAGGGATTTGCCCTTTAAAAGGAATACAGTTCTGAAATAAACTGATCTCGAGGCACAGGATTTTCCTACAAGCTTCAACTTATCATTTCTGAATCTTTTTATCATAGACCTCCTGTAAAGGCAATGCTAGTTTTGCTCCACCAAGGTAATTCAACCCCTTGTGTTAAGAAGCCATAGCATCTTTACAATGAGAAGTTTCCCTATCACCATCAGGCAGGCTTTAGCTAATCCAAAGCAAACAAAAGCCTCAGGAAACATTGGGCTTTGTTTGTTTGGAATATTCCAAGTACACACACACACAAAATACATCCTCATGCAAATAAAGAACAGATTAATCTCCTCAGTTGCATTTCTAAATCCTCCCCACTTCATACCCATCATTCAAGAAATCCAAAGTGGGCATGAGCCCCTTGGAGAATTCACCATTAAGACTGGAAATGGCACAATAAAAATGATTTCTCTTTGCTGATGATTTCCATAGGAAAAGATGTAAACCAAACTAGATTATTCGTGATCCGCTGGGCAAGAGCAGCAGGAAAGACTCATGGCTCTATACAAAGCTCTGCTTAAAAGAACCTTTCTTATACACAAACACCATCTTTCTTCAATCAAACCTCACAACAGTATTCAGATGCTAACCGTGCAATCCAACACACACCTACTCAGAAGTAAGCTTCACTGGGCTCAATGGGACTTACTCCCAGGCAAGTGTGTGGGAGTAAGTCCCATTGAGCCCAATGGAGCTTACTTCTGAGCAGACTTGCGTTGGATTGCAGCGCAAGTGTGGTCCTTTGATGTAAAGGCTGCCTTTGCCTGCCTTCCTCACTCCTCTCCTTTTCCTTCCACTCCATAAGGATGGGTCCACTTGGATATCAACTCCAAGGGGCGGTTTGCTGTCCTGCTCCCTGGATCGGCACAGTGACATTCCCTTCTGCCCCAGCCCCTTAACAGAATGACTGAGCTCCCCCGGATGGGGGGGGGGCAGTAGCTGATGGCAAGAAGAGACAATAGTTTAGTTTTTGGAAGATGCACTTCACATAGCCCGGCCTTTTGCACCTCTCCCCTCGGTTTACTTGGGTGAAGTGTCGGAAAGATGAGAAATGCCAGAGATCCCCCAATCAGGATTTTCTGTCTCTCCTTTCTCTCACACACACGAGGCTGCAGTCCTCTCTCATTTGGGGGCAATGATCATCTACCCACCACATTAATCTACCTGCTGCTGCCGCTGCTACAAGCATAAGGTTTCCATTTCGCCCCTTTCCGCCAGATTTTCAGAAGTCCTCCCCCCCCCCTGAGAAACCAGCGCTCCATATATGGAGAGGATCCCCCTTCTCCAAAACGACTCCATTGAACAAAATGGATGACCCTTTCTTCCTACCCTCCCCGCCCCGCAGAAACTCTGGCCGACAGCACATAGAGCCCGTCTTTTCCAGGGTGAAAACGACCGGGGAGGGGTGTATTAGAGGTCTTAATACAACGCAGGGCCAGGACTGAAAAGCCCTGCCTGAATCCCATTTTTCTCTCTCTCAGGTCAGAGGTTAACCTTAGACTAAAACGAGCCACGCGGAGCATGTGCAGAGGGTCTTCCTACTGCCACGGTATACAGTATTCAGCCTCGCCCTCCACTTCTAGGTCAAGAGAAGGAATTTTAAGCCAGAAGATGTTTGCGTTTGTATTTTCTCTCCTAGTAGAGAGATAATCCTGGTCTATAGGGCTAGCTCTACTCTCTTCAATGCCAGGCGACTTGGGGAAGAGGAGGCAAGGACGGGCGTGGGCAGCGCCTCCCAACCCAGCTCACCTGTTAAACACTTTCCTGAGCCTCTGGCGCACGCTGGCAGAAGAGGGGGCGGAGATGCTGCTCCTGCCGCCGCCAACACCGCTGCCCTCGGGCGGCAGGTTCTCGATGGTCGCCACAACATGGTTGGGCTGCTGCTGCTGCTGCTCCGGGGAAATCATCGCGGTGGGGCTGGCGATCAGAAGCGAGCAGCAGGGCGCATCGTGCGCCGCCCGGCTGCTTAAGCAAGAATCCCGCGGAAGGTCCAGAGGAGGCACCCGCGAAAGAGGCTGCGGGGGCTCGAGCGCTGCTTCTCGGGGCTCCAGCTCCACAGCCGCCGCCGCCGCCGCCGCACGCCTCAGTGCTGCTCAGCCATGGAGCGAGGGGCGGACTCCTCCTCTCCTCCTCTCCCTCTCCTTCTCCTCCGGCAGCAGCAAGCGTTCCCAAACAGCGGGTGGCGGCTGAGCGTCCGTCTGAGGCAGCCACAAGAAGCCGCTCCCTCGCGGAGGTGTCCTTGCTCTTCTTTTGTCTCTCCGCAGCCCAGCCTGACGTCCCTCCTCAGTGCTGCGCTCAGGTGCAGAGCGGGCCGCACAGTCCTGGCGAGGGGAGCTGTCTCTACGCACGGTGATCAACGCAGGAGTACAGGAGCGAGCGAGCCGAAGCGATCACACGCCCACAGCCAGTCCCGGCCTCCAGCTCTAATTGCGCCCCCCAGAGGGAGCACGTGGTGGTAATCCTCCCCGGTCTATCCATCCCACTCACCCCGTTTTCGCTTCACTCTCTGAATTGTCTGCCGGGAGTTGTAGTTCTCCGTCTCTCAGGTGTTTCCATTCAGAAGCCTGATTAGCTTCAGAACCACCCGACCTTGGACAGAGGCAAGCACCCAAGACTAGCTTGCAGATCAGGTTGGGCAGACACAATGACTTGTGCCATTTTTTCTTTTTAAATTATATATTGTTGCTGTACCTTAAAGAGTTGATTTTGGCATAAGCTTTTATGGACTCAGTGTCTGTTCAGTCAGATGCATCAAGTGGTCTACACTCACATTTTATTTATCACATTTATATCCATCCTACCTTTCCTCCAGGGATATCAAGGTGGCATGCATGGCTCTCCCTCTCCCCATTTTATCCCCCAAACAACCCTATGAAGTGGGTTAGGCTGAGAAACAGTGACTGGCCCAAGGTCACCTAGTGAGCTTCATAGCTGAATAGGGACTGGAGCCCTGGTCTCCCAGGTCCTAGACTAGGTATGGGGAACTTTTGACTCACTAGATGTTGCTGAACTACAACTCCCATCATTCCTCACCATTGGCTATACTTCCTCGACTGATGGGAATTGTAGTTCAGCACTAGCTGGAAGGCTAAATGTTCCCCACTCGTTTCCTAGACCAAAACTGCACCACACTGGCACCCCCACACCATCTGGCACAACAAGCAGCCACATTACTCAAATGCTGATTTTAAAAGCTACCAGGACAACTAGCTGGAGGAAGCAAAGGCATGGCAAAGACCATTATTAAAGGAGCAACAGTTTAAATATGCTGTGACTGAAAGCTGGAGGAGAGTGATTTTAAGAAACTGCCTTATACTGTCAGAGGATTAGTATCAACAGCAGGGACAAGCAAAAGGGATTTACTGGTAGATTTCAGGGCAATTTTCTCAGTAGATCAGAAAGAATTTCTGTCTCCCAGTTGTTTAACAATAGCAAAGATAATGGTAACAATGAGTAGTAGCAGTATTTAATCTTCCACACGTATCTCAAGGTGATGTACAAAATGTAATAAGAACTGCACCACCACAGCAACGGAATGGAAGATTTATTTATTTATTTATTGTATTTGTATACCCCCCCATAGCCGAAGCTCTCTGGGCGGTTTACAGCAACTAAAAAGATCAAAAACAAACATACAAATTTAAAACATATCTTTTAAAAACAATTTAAAACAGTTTAAAAAATTTAAAACAATTTTAAAAAGATAAATTTCAAAGCAATACCAAATGAACCCCCATGGCAGCTGGGAAAGCTGATGGGAACAAGGATGTCTTCAGTCATTTCCAGAAAGTGCAGATATCACAACAGCAATGCTGTTCTGCAGAACAGGAAGATGTCTTCTCCCCTGCCTGAATTAGACTGCGGAAATCAAGAAAGTCTGGGGTAACCAGGAATGAAGTTTTATGTGGAAGGCCCGTGAGCTAGGCTCCATTGGTATTCAAAACTGATCCCTGTGCTCCCTCCGCACCTGCTCCGAAGCACCATGGCCTTATGATCATGCTCTTGTCTTGTATGCATCTGCCTTCAGGGGGACCTAGTAAAACACAAAGCAGATCCCACAAGGTTGAAGTCCGCCCTTCCCCTGGTTTACACTGACTGGCAGTGGCTCTCCAGCATTTCAGATGAGAGTATTTTCCAGCCCTGCCTGGAGATAACCAGGGAATGAAACTGGGACCTTCTGCATACCAAGCAGGTGCTCTGCCACTGAGCTATGTCCCTTCCTGTATATACTGGTGGATAGGGGGAGGGTAGCGCCCACTACTCCTTGGTGTCATCCCTGAAAGCAAGCATATGTGTTCTATATACCACACACATGTGAGGATGTCTTTTGCAGTAATACACACACACAAAGGCCAGTGCCATACTACACCTCGCAAAAGCAGCCACAGGGCCTTGACCTACAGCCCAAGACCCAAAAGTAAGTCTACTTAAGTGAGCAAGATTTTTGTGTTCTGACCTTGGCCACTGTCTCCTCTCCAGCAAGCCACAATGAGGTAATAGCTGTATTATACCCCACATCTCTTTATCTTCCTTCATCACGTAATTAAATGTCAGTCTGAAGTACCTCTTGAGTTAATCATGATTTTGTCTGTACTTGGCTCAGTAATAGTAAGGTGGGTTGTTATTTTTTAACAAAAATAATCAGGCAGTACTAACTCTTCTCAGTTTATCAGTGTTCGGCAATCACAGACAAATGGGAACAATCCTAAAACATGCCAGTGAGGAATTAAAGAAATACATACAGAGGATATTATTTTTTAATTCTTTAGAATTTAATGCTAAATAAACAAAAAGTATACATTCTTATGCTAATGTCCACACTGCACCTCTTCCATGCACAATTAGACCAACTAAGGAATCCTGAACACACCCAGAACTAAGCCTTATAGGACTCAATAGAACTTACTTCTGAGTAAACATGTATGGCAGGTGTGGGGAAATTTGGCCCTTTGACTACAACTCCCGTCAGCCCCAGCAAGTGCAGCCAAGGACCAGGGATGAGGGGAGTTGTAGTTCAGCACATCTGGAGAGCCAATGGTTCCCCACATCTGGTGTATAGGATTGTGCTGCATAAGGGGAAGGATCATAGCTCAGTGGTAGAGCATCTTGTCTTGCATGCAGAAGGTCCCAAATTCAACCCTCGACATCTTCAGGTAGGGCTGGGAGAGACTCCTGCCTGAAACCGTGGAGAGCTGCTGCCTCTCAGTGTAGACAATAGTAGGCTAGATGACTCAGTATACGGCAGCTTCCTATATTCCTGCATGTGTACCATTGTAGATCCCTGCTGAAAAGCTGGTTCACACTGACTTGGCATCACATCACATCGTATTTCCATCACTCATTGCCTCCTCACTGCAGCTTGAGATAATGCAATCTAAAACATTCCTGTCTAGAATGTTTGATCAACGATGTCTGCTTCACACCTGCAAGTTAAACACTTGATGTTGCAGTCACTGGATGAATAGTCTGCATGTTTAAATTCCCTGTGGCAGTTCTTTTGGTTGCACACACACACAAGTAACAGAGTGAATTATACAATAGTTTTATTTTTACTATCTAGCATTTTAAAAGCAAGATGCAAACTTTTGAGTCACACAACACTCTTCCCCAAGATTAGATGTTCAGAGACAAAAAAGAAAATAATGGGGAAACGGACCTTATCTTGTTAGGCTGATACTATTCCAGTCACATCTCTCAAGATAACAAAATCAGAAATTAGTTAATGCAGCAGCAAGTCGATTAAAAGCTAAGCTATGCTGGTAAGATTCAAGCTGCACAATAAATCATTCTGGAAGCAAATCAGGAAGAGAAAATAGAGTTTCTCTTTCAAACTATACCAAGGAAGCATAAGGCACATCTCTAAGTCCATATGGTATTTAGACGGTAAGGGTGGGTTCATGTATTACATTCATCAGATGGTAACTGCATATATCTATCCTATGGGAAGGATCCTGATTACTTTTTATATGTTGATATTATTTATTGTGGCTTTTAAATTGTATTATGATGTTACCTGGAAATATATTGGGAAATATATAGATGATTGCAATAAATACATAAATTAATCTAATTTAGATAGGGCCACATTGTCCCCTCCAACCCATTCCCCCAATGGCATTATGATTGTTTAATTGGAATAAGAAAGTGACACAGGCAAATCCAGCTATGGGAACATAAGAAGGCCCTGCTGGATCAGGCCATAGGTCCATCTAGTCCACAGTGGTCAACCAGATGCTTATAGGAAGCTCGCAAGCAGGACCTGAGTGCAACAGCATGCACCCCACTTGTGATTCCCAGCTACTGGTATTTATTTATGAATTTATTATTTGATTTATATCCTGCCCTTCCTCCCAGTAGGAGCCCAGGGCGGCAAACAAAAGCACTAAAACACTTTAAAACATCCTAAAAACAGACTTTAAAATATATTAAAACAAAACATCTTTAAAAACATTTTTTAAAGCTTTAAAAATCTTTTTAAAAAAGAAGGTTTAAAAACATTAAAAAGCAATTCCAACACAGATGCAGACTGGGATAAGGTCTCAACTGAAAAGGCGATCCACTATTCAGAGTCACACTACCTCTGACAGTGAAGGTAAAACATAGCCATCATGGGCATATCTATTCAAAAAAGAGTCCAATTGAGTACAATAGGGTTTACTCCCAATCGGTTATAGGACTGCGGCATTAGGGATTTCTGTACATTTTCCCTCCTCAGTGCAATTTCGGCCAATGGTCAAATGAGACATTATATAACAAAAATAAAAATAAATAATATAAATAAAAATAAAAAAGCTGCTCTGGGCTCCTGCTGGGATATAAATCAAATATAGGAGAGGAGGGGAAGTTGAGTGGGAAAACAGCTAGAGGGAAAAAGTTTTGCATTTCTTTATACAATCATTTTGTTGTCGTTATGTGCCTTCAAGTCAATTACAACTTATGGCGACCCTATGAATCAGTGACCTCCAAGAGCACACCCTGTTCAGATCTTGTAAGTTCAGGTCTGTGGCTTCCTTTATGGAATCAATCCATCTCTTGTTTGGCCTTCTTCTTTTTCTACTTCCTTCTGTTTTCCCAGCATTATTGTATTTTCTAGTGAATCATGTCTTCTCATTATGCGTCCGAAGTACGATAACTTCAGTTTCATCATTTTAGCTTCTAGTGACAGTTCTGGTTTAATTTGTTCTAACACCCAATTATTTATTTTTTTCGCAGTCCATGCTATGCGCAAAGCTCTCCTCCAACACCACATTTCATATGAGTTGAATATACAGTCATAGACCCCATTATAAAATACAATTGGAATATCAGACCCTAAATAACATGGAATGTTAGCTATAGTGTGAGACATAACACAAACAAGATATACACTCATCCATAACTCACTCAGAGATCATCTTAGCATTTATCCTGATTACCAACCTTTTTTTATAAAAGAGCTACCCTTCTAGTAGAAGAAAGGGTTAAACAGATTTCCCTGCTTTTGCCCATAAATCCACAGCTGCTTCACATTTTAAAAAAAAACCCATGAGGAGACCATGAAATATTTCACGTGATGTCCAGTTTGGTCCTAAATGCCCTGGATCATTTAATGCTACAAGCATCCCTCTGAGCAAAAATGTGGCAACTTCAGATTAAGACTACAAGGACCATAGACTTTAGCACTCAGTAGTAACTGAGGATGTCAACACACCCTTCCAACAGCCTGAACACTTTATTTTTCCCGACTGACTGACTACAATTCTGAACTGCCATCAAAATGGCACTATCAATCAACCTATTTTGGTGGTGCTGCTGCATGGGAGGGGGGGGAAACCATGCACCATTTTGGCTCTTTCTTGGACACCTTATCTCAATGCTCAATTTCTCTGCTTCCTAATTTGGTTGACTTTACCAGCAATGTCAGAAGTGTGACAAGTGAGACCTGTAATTAAATGTTGCAATGTGGAGAGCTCCTTTTTAGGGTGGCAGCCAACCAGCCATCCTGTGTTCTGTTCCAGAAGACTGTTCCATTTCCCCCTTTTCTGTTTTTTTCCATCAACAGTCAGTCAGCATTCTGTTTGTATTGCACATATTCAGCTGTCAGTGAGTTGATTTTGGGTACCCTCCCTACCCACCTAAGGTTTTTTTTATAAAGATTTTTGTGTACTTCTGTAAATCTTGGAGTTCTCAAAAACCTGCTGGTACTCCCCTCTTGTGTGTGGATAGTGTCATTTTGGTCCCACAAGGACCCATGCTTGCAGAATAAGTTTGGTCTTCAGCTCTTTATTACTGGGGGTAGGATTCTACATGCTCTCAATACTTCAGTGCTCAGAATCAGGACTCCAAAGGTTGCTTGAGAGAGTGGAGCAGTAACAGCCTGCACATGCTCAACGTTTCATTGTACAGACTACAATGTTAGCCTGATTCTTACCAGCTGTGATGTATTAATTATGTATACACCACCACCTGCTGTCATGCAGTGAACCTGCTCAGACATTGCGGTTTTTTCTTCACGCTGAGCTCGAAAATCTTTTTTTCCCAGCTCACCAAAAGCAACCCCCCATGTTCAGATTCTGTCACAGGTCTCTGGCTGCTTTGCAACAAACAGGACAACTCTGATAAGAAGAGAGCCTTCCAAATTAACACTCATTTGGGCCTGCAGTGTAACCCTCAAGCCACTGAAGCTAGACTACTTGTACTGAAAGCCAATTTGGTCCCATTGATGTCAACAGAGTGATGTTGGCTTGGGTGCAAGAGCACTTTCTTGGAACTGGCGATGGATCTTTTCGGTTGGCCCCATAGCTCTGCTTTCAATGCCAGCTGACCCACAGCAATTAGAAGATGACTCCATGGCATGAAAAGCTTCACCTGCTGATTTCCGTATAGCAACAGCTATTAAGAGCACAAGAGCAGACCAAGCTGGCTTTTCATGGCCATTTGGCAGTACTAGGCACAGCCATAGCTTAGTTCAGGAGTGGGGAACCATCCATCTATCTAGAGAACCTATATGTCTGTGGAGGCTGGTGCCCACTGGGACTGGTGGGGTGGAAGGCAGGGAAGTCAACAATACATGGAACTAGAGCAGAGCAGCTGGAGCCAGTGTCACCCTCTGGACTGGTTGGAAAGAAGAAGGCAGGCAAAGGCAGGCTGGCTGAGTACAGAGTGAAGTTGGTGAGCGGTACCCCATTTGCCCTAATGGATAGGTCACCACTGGGGAGGGAGAGAAAGAGATAGAGTTGGTAGCTTCTCCCCCTTGAGGGCCACGTTGTCTTGGAGGGAATTTGTCAGGGAGGGAGTATATGCCAGAGTGGGCAGTGGGCAGGGGCAGAGCCTGTGGTAGGGAGAATCAGAGGCACTCCCCTCTCAAGAGAGTTATGCTATTTGTTACCGTTTTCCCCGCTATGGTGACATGTATCGTTTCCTTCCATTTAAATTATTGTAATTATTTTAAGCTTCCATCGATACATATAAATGATTATAGACAATTTGCCCTCTGTTTTGGCAATAAACAAGTGGCCACTCTAAGCTGACCACACACAGCAGTGAACGGCAATTTCTGCCTCACTTGAAGGCTCAAATGATTCTCCCTTAGCAGCATAACCATACATTTTCTGAGCTTAATGTTGGTAGATTGCCTTCCTGGTCTTGTTGGTTGCACTGCAAAAGCCTTCAGCCCATTGCATAGAGAATGTATACATTGCTAAAGGACAGGAGCAGCATAGCATGTTTTCTGTGGGTCATCTGTTTCTACGATCCAGTCAGAGTTTTGGCCACAAAACCAGCTTCAGTGTTTGTGTTAACTCACAGCATAAAAATATTTGGCTGGGCTTTCAGCCGGTACAAATGAATGACAACTTCTCTGGAGCTGTGCTTATTTATTGTCAGCAAGGGATCTCTCTCAGTGGTTGTGGCTCTCTTTAAAAGCTGGAAATAAGGGTTAGTTAGCTTTGTGCCTTGGAAGAAACCACCAGCATTTGCATGCATGCAGAGACCATGGTCAGAAGGTATGCAAAGCTTTGTCTGAGTTTATCTAATTGCAGAAATCTAGCCCAGGACAATATTATAAATTACCTTGGCACTTTGTCCCACGTTGATAATGTGGATTAATCTTTGCAGCAAAAGGCCTTGAGTCATTTCAGGCTGGAGTATAACTATTTGTGTTCTTCAGCAGCAATTATACCAGCTGAGATTCATCACTGGAGAAGGTAAAAGGCTTTTCCCACCAGATATTGGCCAAAGGTGCAAATATTTCAAGAGAATGGAAAAGAATTTCGTGAAGAAACATCACTGCTGTAAACTCCTTAGGTCTTCTGGGATGTCAGGACTTTATATGTTGGTTTGCTGCTGGAGTCCTGTGAAAACAGGGCCAACACTATGGATTTGCCTGACAGGATTGCATCATCAATGTCTGGTACTCCAGCAACAGAAGTTGTTTCTTAATAGCCAAGGATAGTCAGCTGATGTGTCTTGATGGAAATGGGAACTGATTATTAGGAGCCAGTTGACAATTCCTCTGCATGTTTTGAATGGGAAATCAATTAGTGTTTGAAAGATGACAAGAAGTTGGGACCAAGTTACCTAAGGGACCGTCTCACCCCCTATAGCCCTACCTGGTAAGGCTACTGCATGCCCCAAAGTTGCACTGAGTTTCTACTAGAACTGGGCTTTTAGTGTTGTAGCTCCAGCCCTCTGGAATCAATTACCAACTGAAATTAGACACACATCTAGCATCTTGATGTTTAGGCAGCACTGAATATGTTGCTTTGTTTTGTTTAAGAAACCTTTCCCTGGTATGACCCAGTCATTTTCCAGAATATTAATTGTAATTGTAGAAATGGATTTATTGCTTTTAGAGTTCATATCTTTGGTATTTTATCCCATTTTACTTTATTGCGCACTACTTTGAAAGCTTCCCACTGTGAAGCGGTTTATAAATCTGTAAAACAATAATAAATAATAATAATGTCCTATATCCATCTCTAGTTAAGGGGAGGCGGCTGATATGACATTTGTGTGTCAGTGTGAAATGAAGGAACAAAATAATCAGTTGAAAAACAGGCATTGAAAGGTCCATGCATTGACAGGTGAAGTGAAACTGCACTGCTGGCCCTGCCCCACAACATCTATGCATTCATTGAGCATGAATGTCTTAGTTGGGGGAGCCTATGTATATTTACACATGCCTCCTCCCCTGCTCAGATGTCCATGGTCAACATGTGGATGTCAGAGGCAGGGCCAGTAACGTGCATAATGTGTCAAGGGGCTATAGACAGAGGCAGAGACGTCAAGGCTGGATGCCTCTTTCTTGAAATCTCATGTGGGACAGCCCATCTGCTCTCTGGTACAAGCATAGGAAGCTGCCTTACATTGAGCCAAACTTTTGGTCTATCAAGGTCAGTATTGTCTACACTGACTGGCAGCAGCTCTCCAGGGTTTTAGGCAGCGAATCTCCCTAGCCCTACCTGGAGATGCTGGGGACTGAAGGAGGGACCTTCAGCAAATGCTCTAGCACTGAGCAGTGATGGCTTGTGCGCACTGTGTGCTTCCGCTCATGCTCCACCTGTACACTTATAAATAAACATTACAAAAGCATCATCAGTCTCCTGTGCTTCCTCCTCCAAAGGAAATCAAATATCACATCACCAAAAGATCACATAAAACACAAACGCTGACAGGTAAGGAAATGTCTGGAAAACAGAATGAAGTGTAGTCTAAGTCTATTTAATGTTATTTTAGTCCAAGGATGTGGAACCCCTTTCAGCCCAGGGCTGCATGCCTTTTGGGGCAACTTTCTAGGGGCCACTTGCCAATGGTGAGTGAAGCAAGAGGTAAAAGTGGGCAGAGCAACAAATGTAAAATGTACCTTTATACAAAAGGATTGCTTCTACACATAGTCACACACCCTCTCTATTCTCCATCGAGCAAGCAAGAGGCAGCATCAGAGGTCAAGGATGCACTTCAGCCGGGCAAAATACACAAGAAGGTCTGGGGAGAGGGTGTGATGTCTGGAAAGTCTTGAGGGCCACATAGAGAGGCTTGAAGGGCCACCTTTGGCCCCTGGAACTGAGGTCCCTACCCATCCTCTAGGCTGCATTCAGACAGCCTTTCTTCTGTTTTCCTGATATTTCCTTACCTGTTAATTTTTGCATTTAGGTGATCTTTCACACGACATAAAAACCACTTCTGGAAATCTAGAGGAATCAAGAGGAAGTGCTCATTTCAGTATTAATTGCTTCCAGAAAAAAACAACATTTACAGCCCCATTAACCCAGAAAATCACAGGAGTTTGATGTTTTGATTTTTCCCACGGTTTTCTTGGGATCATTTATTTATTTATTATTTGATTTATATCCCACCCTTCCTCCCAGCAGGAGCCCATGGAGCAGGGATCATGCCACTGCCACTTGCATAACCAAATTTGGGGTGGTGTTTTGGCATACAGAAGTGGGCATGTGCACGTTACCTAGTAACCCCCACTCGAGTTAACCAGCACAAGGGACAATTTACCCCAGAAGGAAAGACACGTATTGACTATTTAATATTACTTTTTAACGCCAGATCAGTCAATAATAAGACGACAATAATCTATGATCTTATTCTAGATGAACAGGCTGATATTGTCTGTATAACGGAAACCTGGCTTACCAATTTAGGTGGAGCCAATTTGATTGGGATCTGCCCCCCTAGTTACGCTGTCTACCACCAACCTAGATTGGACCATCGTGGTGGTGGAGTAGCTCTAGTATACCGTAAATCTATTCCCTTATCTAGAATTTTCCTTCAATCTTCCCCTGGTTTTGAATCTCTCTGCCTGAAGCTTGGTCACCAAAATTGCATTGTGTTTCTTGTCATCTATCGCCCCCCCAATCCACTAAGCCGTTCCTTGTCCGACCTGTCTAACCTAATTGCAGGTTTACTTTTGGATTCTCCTAGACTTTTAGTGTTGGGAGATTTCAATATTCATATAGAATCCCCCACCTCAAATGATGCTCTTGATTTTTTATCTTTAATGTCCACCTTAGGGCTACAACAGTTAATCTCAGTCCCAACTCACACTGCAGGCCATACCCTAGATCTTGTCTTCCAACCAGAAGCAGATACCTCAGACCTTCGAATAGAGAATATAACTTCTACCCCATTATCTTGGTCGGATCATTATTTAATTAGTTTTAACCTCCTTGTGTCTTCTGTACCTCTCAAAATTAGAACCCCCATTAAGTTATACCGTCCTAAGAGATTATTAGACCCTGACGTATTCCTATCAAAGTTTAAGGAATACCCATGCCCCCCTACCGGAACTCCAATTGATACTCTGATCTCCTCTTGGAATAACACCATGGCCGAAATTATGGATTCAATGGCCCCCCTTCGTCCGTTAAAAATTACAAGACTCAAATCTGCCCCCTGGTTCTCTAAAGAACTGCTAGAAATGAAGCGTACCTATCGTAAGCTGGAACGCCAATGGCAAAAAACTAGGAGCCCATTTGACCGCGCTCAAACCAAGAAATCTGTGAAAGTCTATTCCTTGGCTAGACATGCTGCCCAAAAAGCATATTATTCTGCTGCAATTACTTCAGCCGGAAATCAACCTAAACAACTCTTTCAGATAGTTAACAGTCTCCTCCGTCCCAAACACCCGGATTCAGATACAGTATATTCTCAAACCCGCTGCCAAGAATTTGCTGCATTCTTTGAAGGTAAGGTGGATCAGATTCGCTCCTCCTTTGACTCTGCTAAAACGGTAGAATATAATGATAGTCCATCAGATTTTGATGTAGCTAAATCACCAGAATCTAAAGACACTCTATCAGAAATCAGCCTGTTATCCCAATTTTCGTTTTTTCAACCTATCCAACCAGATGACATTCTTCAACTTCTCTCTAGAATGAAACCTACTAACTGCTTACTTGATCCCTGCCCTTCATGGCTCATAAAAATGTCTAAAGCTGAACTTGCGAATTGGCTCACTGTGATAATCAATGCTTCACTCCAACAAGGTCATGTTCCCGAAACTCTGAAAGAAGCAATTGTAATTCCATTATTGAAGAAGCCCTATCTTGACCCTACACTTCTCAGTAACTTTCGTCCAGTATCTAACTTATCCTTCATCAGTAAGGTCATCGAACGAGCTGTAGTCACACAACTTCAAACATTTATAGATTCAAATAACTGTTATGATCCCTTTCAATCTGGCTTTAGGCCCAAACATGGGACCGAAACAGTGTTAACAGCACTGGTGGATGATCTGCGACTTGAATTAGATAGAGGAAATCTAACTTATTTAGTGTTGTTAGACTTGTCAGCCGCATTCGACACTATCGACCATACCATCCTTCTGCACCGCCTCTCTAATTTGGGATTCCGTGGAACGGTACTACAATGGCTTCGCTCCTTTTTGGAGGGCAGACTCCAGAGAGTTGTCCTTGAGAACTTTTCATCTAAGGTTTGGCCATTACGATGTGGTGTTCCCCAAGGCTCCGTATTATCTCCAATGTTATTCAATATTTATATGGAGCCCTTAGGAAGGATCATCCATGAATTCGGAATACACTACCATCAATATGCAGATGATACCCAACTTTATTATTCTTTCCCGCCAGATGTTTCAGATGCGGTTCGTCCCTTAAACCAATGCTTGGCTGCAATACAGCAATGGACTAACAAGAACAAACTGAAACTTAACCCAGAGAAGATGGAGGTTCTACTAATTGGACATAAACCCTCTCATGAATTTAAAAACGTACTTATTTTAGATGGGGTTCCACTCCCTCTGAAGTCCCAAGTTCGGAGTTTGGGTATTCTTTTAGATTCTGCTTTGACCCTTGAACCCCAAATTGCAACAGTATCCAGAAGTGCTTTCACCCAATTAAAGCTAGTCCGCCAACTTCGTCCGTTTTTAGGAACGTCGGACTTGAGGCAAGTGACACAGGCTCTTGTGACCTCAAGATTGGACTATTGTAACGCTCTTTATATAGGACTATCTGCTAGATCGCTTCGTCCGCTTAAGTTGGTTCAGAGAGCGGCGGCCAGAATGCTGACCGGAGCTGGTCCACAAATGCATACTACACCTCTTCTTTATCAACTTCATTGGCTACCGATTTTATTTCGACACCAGTTTAAAATTTTGGTATTAGCTTTCAAGGCCCTACATGGATTAGCACCAATATATCTATCAAATCGTATTCTGGAATTTAAATCTCAACGACCGACAAGAGTACCCTTCGAACATTCTCTTATCATTCCATCTACCTTTATAATCCGCCGCTCCAATACTAGGAACAAAGCTTTTTCATGCATAGCTCCCATCTTATGGAATAACCTGCCACCAGAGATCCGATGTTCCTCCTCACTCACGGTCTTTCGCCGTTAGTTAAAAACATTTTTGTTTCTTCAAGCTTTTAATGTTAACATTTAAATTGTTATAACTATTGTATTATTGATTTTCTTAATTTTATCTTTTAATTGTATATTGTTTTGTATTAGACATTGTCTTATTTGTTCGCCGCTCTGAATTCTAAGAACTAGGGCGGGATATAAAATGTTTAAATAAATAAAATAAATAAATAAATAAATAAAGGGGAGGTGACTTGTCTGGTTATGTCCACTGTTATTGTGTCACACCACGCCCCTGGTGTGACTGAAATTTAGCATGCCATAGTAGTATATTGATGAAAAACCCACAGTTCTGTAACACAACAGCTGTTGCAGTGTGAAAGGAGCATTAGAAATTGGGACAGAAGCACTACATTATAATCAGGAAAAATAATATAAATCCCATGTCTGAATGCATACAATATTGGGTCTGGGAGTAGCTCTGATAATAACCCTATTAATTGCTTTAAATTCCTCAGGTCAGAAGGGGACTTCCACATTGGTTCACACAACAGATGAAATATATGAATTACTTTTATCCTATGTATGCTTTCTAAGGAAGTTACTAGGACCTTGGCCCTAGCTGAGTGCCAGCCCTTTCTATGGTCACTCCCGACATAACCTTCTGTGATTTCTTCCACACTGAAAGCAGCAGCATGAACAATATTGCTGCTTTCAGTCAGTATGTTTATTCAGGAATTCTTCTTACTGAGTGGATGCACTGATCCTTCTCACTTCTGCCTGCACCCAGTGTTATAACAGCAGAAACTCATGCTGGGGAGATTTTATTGGTTCAACATGATATTCATGATACCCATAGGGTGCAATCTTGAGAACCCAGGGTTCAGAACAGGGCAGGTAAATTAAGGGGTTGGAGCAACTCCCCTATAAAGAAAGGCTGCAACAACTGGGGCATTTTAGCTTAGAGAAAAGGAGAGCAAAGGGGGAAGGGATAGAAGTACATAAGATGTATGGTGTGGGGAAAGTAGAGAGAGATTTTTTTTCTCTGTCTCTCAGAATATTAGAACTCAGGGCCATCCAATGAAGCTGAATGTTAGGAAGATTCAGGGTAGACAAAAGAAAGTCTTTCTTCATGCAGCACATAGCTGATCTATGGAATTCACCCCTGCGAGAGGTAGCATTGGCCACCAACTTAGATGGCTTTAAAAGATGATTAGATAAATTCATGGCAATGAGGCTATTGATGGCTACCAGCCACAATGGCCATGTTTCTACCTCCATTGTTGGAGGCAGTATGCCTCCAAATACCAGTTGCTGGGGAGCGTGCTCTTGCCCTCAGGTCCTGCTGGCAGGCTTGCTATATAGGTATCTGCTTGGCCACTGCTAGAACAGGATGCTAGATGGGCTTTTGACCTGATGCAGCAGGGCTCTTCTGTTCTTCAGTGACTCCGGCTCAAAGTGCCTTTTATCAGCTTTGACGGATATGTCAGCTGCGTATCATTGGATGAACTAGCTTGACCACAGTTGCTCACACTCTGGTAACTTCCTGTTTTACTATTGCAAGGCACTGTGTGTGGGGCCCAGATATCGTGCTGCAAAATTCTTATCTAGGACTGGGCAGTTTAGCCATATTATCCCTATGCTTTGTCAGCACATATGCTTTGCTGGAGATAGGCCATAGCTCAGAAGTAGAGCATCTCCATTGCATGTGGAAGGTTCGAGGTTCAATCCCTGGCATCTCCAGGTAGGGCTGTGAGAAAACCCTGTCTAAAACTTTGGAGAGCCACAGCGAGTCAGTACAGACAATACTGAGCAAGATGCACCAAAGGCCTAGCTTGGTATAAGGCAACTTCTGGTGTTCCTGTGTGTAAAATAGCTGCACTGTTTCCGGGCCCATTTTAAAGTAATGCTTTTAACTTTTGAAACCCCAAATGGCTTGGAAGCAGTCTACCCGAAAGATTGTCTTCTCTTGTATCTCTCTGCAGAGGCCATGCTTTGGCTACTCCCGCCAAATGAAGTGAGGTGGGCAATCACCAGAGAGAAAGACTTTGCAGTGGCTGCAATCTGGTTATGGAATAGCCTTCCCAGGGAGGCTCACCTGGCACTATCTCTGTAGTCATTTCAGTGCTAGGTAAAGACCTCTCTGTTCACCAGACCTTTTATATAATGTAAGTAATCTGGACCTCTGTTTCTCAAATCTGTTTTTCATATTTGTGTTGCCACCAATTCCCCACCAACTGATCTGTTTTGCTTTGTGTTTCAGTAGTTGTTTTTTTACATGTTTACTGTAAGCTGCCTAGCACACTTTTTATTTGTTTGTTTGACTGATTGATTTATAACCCACTTTTCCTCCAAGGAGCTCAAGGTGGCATACATGGGTTTGTGCCTCCCCGTTTCATCCTTACAACAACAAGCTAAGAGATAGTGACTGATCTGAGGTTACCCAAGGAGCTTCATGGCTGAGTGAGGATTTGAACCTTGGGTCTCCCAGGTCCTAGTCCAACACTTTAACCATACAAATGGCACAAACCAGCAAACAAGATGTTGTTGGACTGCAATTCCCATCAGCCCCAGCCAGTGTGGGCAATGTTCTGGGATAATGGGAGTTGCAGTCCATCAACCACCGGGGAGCCAAAGGTTTATTATTCCTGTTCTATAGACATTATCAACAATTAAACACCAGTCATCCTTTCTATAAATAATAATTCCCTTGATTATACTTTATTTCAGCAAGTTGTTTCTAGAGGGCATTGTTGCACTGGCTGAGTATTTCCTTGACATATAACATTAATAATAACGCTTTGGAGAGCCATGGAGAGAAGGACTATAAACTTGCATCTGACGCTGTGTATCTACAACAAAAACATTGACTAAGCGGCTTTCATGCTGTCTGGAGAAGAAAATGAAAATGCAATGTAAGCACCACTACAAGTATTTATAGTAATACAGCAATTCTTTCAAAGCATTTACTTTCAGAAGACAAGCAATATATGTTGGTGTGACTATTCTTCTCAAAGTGTCTGAAAACATTTCCTACAGTTGGCATTTTATTTTATGACTCACGATAACTGTGTATGTATAGCTAAAAAGGATTACAATGCTTGATCTTACTACAGGTCTGTTTTAATTCCTTCCTTTGAATTCATATTTGTTAGAATTGTATCCTCTACTAGAGAAGTGTGCATTATGAGGAAGCTGCATTAGGCTAAATCAGACCATTGTTCCATCCACCACAGTGTCACCTACTCAGACTCACAGTGGCTCTTCATGGTCTCCAGCAGAGGACAATTTTGCATTACCTGATCCTTCTAATTGAAGATGTCAAGGAATGAAGCTGGGACCTTCTGCACAGACAGTGTGTGCCCTAGTACAGAGCTATGCTCCCTCTTCTATCTTTTATCACCAACAAGATGTGTATGGAGGGAGGACTTGCATACGTCATGGCAGTGGTGGCTGGTGCCCAGTGGGACTGGTAGGGCAGAAGACAGAGAGACCAACCCTAGGTAGAGCCAGGCCCAACGTCAGATGGAGCCAACTAATTCTAGTTTTGCTCCCTTCCTCTTCCCTGCTGGGTTCTACAAGGGCAAAACTGAGAACTAAGGAAGAGGAGGCTGGCTGCCAGTGCCACTCCTTGGCCTGGTTTTAAATATGGAGGCAGGCAGGTGGGGGCTGACTGAGGCAAGCTGAGGTTGGTGGGACAGTGCCTCATTCACCCTAAAGGACCAGACTCCACTGTGCTTTGGCCCTGTGTGTGTGCGTGTGCATGCAATGTATTTCTGTGCCCAGGCTGTGCACAAAGAAACAAGTTTTACCCTGTATTGGTAGAAGCCATTCACTGTCTAGGGCAGGGGTGGGGAATCATTTTCAGCCCCAGGACTACATTCCTTCTGGGCAACCCTCTGAAGAAGGCCACATGCCAGAAGTGGGCAGGGCCAGAAGCAACAAATGTATACCTTTGTTAAATAGGCTAGTTTCTACACCCACTCACACCCCCATGCTGTGCTCCATCCAGATGAGGAAGAGGCATTATCACAGTTCAAGGCAGAGCTTGGAATATTACTTTTAAAAAGTAATAAATTACAGTTACAGCTACATGGCCCCAAAAAAGTAGTAATTACCATTACAATTGCAATTGCTCTGAAAGTAACTGATTACTTTACTTTTACTCAAAAGTAATTGCTACAATTACATTTTAGTTACTTTTTTTTAAAAAATTGCCTACAAGGTGCTGCCCTTGGCTGCTGCACATCTAAGTAGCCTAAAACAACATTAAAAATAAGCACACACAGAGAAAGGGTAGTAGAATAATTTTTTATCCATAAGATTAACAGAATGGCATAACAGAATCTCACATCACCCCACCCCCAGCAATGATGATACCCCAACACACATATTTTTGTATATATATATATATTGCCTCCAGCTCTTTTCTCCTTCCACTCCTGTCAATTTTTGAACAATTGTTTTCTCCACCCTGTCTTGCTCTCCACCTCCTCCCTCGTTGCCTCTTAAGCACCCATAGAGCATGAAGGAAGAACAATGCTGCACAGAAGCCCAATTTGAAGCACATGGTTTTTATTCACAAATCAGAGGAGCAGAAGACTTCCCCTGCTCCCCCCCAAGTAATGCACAAAAGTAATGCTGGAAACATTACAATTACTCCTCAAAAGTAATGAAGTTACTACAATATCTGTTACCAGCAAAATGTAATGAAGTTACCCACTCATTACTCAAAAAAGTAATAAATTACAAGTAATTCGTTACTTGTAACTAGTTATTTCCAAGCTCTGGTTCAAGGCCACATTCCATCCTGGGAAAAACCAGGATGCGAAGCAGTGGGAGGGAGGGGAGAGTTCCAAGCGCCAGACACCAGAGGCCTGGAGTGGGCCTGAGGTGCCCAACCCCTGGTCTAGGGTGAATGTGCAAGTTTTGCCCAACTGCCATACTGTCCTCAACCGCTGTGCTTTGTTCTTCCCTGTATAAATTAGCAGCGGCCATTCACTGCATGGGAGATGGTAAAGGTATACTCTTGGGGGTATCACTAGGAGGAAGGGTGATACCTGATCTGAGGGTCTGGGGCAAAAGCTCCTTAAGGGCCACTTCACACACCATGTTTTTTGGCGTACACTTAAGAGCATATCGTGAATCCAATATGTACCCAAGTTGGAATCATGGATTAAGAATATTCAGACATTCTGAGCGGGCACAGCTAGAGAAGTGAGATCACAAAGAACAGGAAAGGGTGGGTCCAATGAGCAGAATCTCTGTTTCTTTCTGTAGTACAACATCCGAACAATTCTGTTGTAGCTCTTGCATTTGTGCTGTGGAATGTGTGAAAGAGCCCTTAACTACAACACTCCTGTGCAAGGGTTTAATCATCCAGGCTCCCAGGAGGTCTTAGACTCCATAAACTTTTGGGACCCAGGTCCTAGCAGGGTCCCTATGCCTCCAGCATCCTATGATCCAATCAGCATGAAAGAGGAGTGTGTTAGCCACTCGCTAACTTGTTTCCTTGTTGTTTCCTGCTGATTGGAGCCAATCAGAGTGAAAGGAGTTGCTATTAGTTCCTATTTCAAAAAGCCAAGTTGTGGAGAGTGAGATTTCTGAAAAGTGCAAAAGAAGAGACCCTGAAATCCTGCTGATAGCACCCCATCTTACATCATTAAGCAGTTTGGTAGCAGCAGGAGACTCTGTAACCAGTAATTCAAGAAATATCGCTGTCCATGAGAAAAGACAATCAAATGGTGGCAGTGACAGAGAAGCAGAAAGCAGTAATCAAGCCTGGCCAGATTATTCTATAATCTTAGAAGGTTGTATAATCTTAGAAGGGAGCATGACTGTGACTATCATGAGGAACCCTACACTTCTGAATTTGCCACTACACTGCTGCTCCTGTGGTGTAGAATACACAGTGAAAGCTGCAACCCTAAAGATGCTTACCTATGTGTACACCCCACTGAACACTTTTGTGTAAGGATGCGTAGACAGCACTGTGCATGAGGAGGTTCCTAGTTCAAATGTTACCTCTGCCATAAATATATAAGCTGAAGCCGGTCTCGCACCCATCTGCAATATGAAAGGAATAACGCCAACCTACCTTGGGGGATTGTTATAAAGATTACTTAAAAACACTATGTGAAACAGCTTTGAATGCAAAAAAAAAATCATATATGTAATTTATTATGTATTTGGCAAGAGGTTTATTTTTAGGTGTACATTGAGAATAGGATTCTTAATGTTTGTATATTTGTGTTTTCCTCTGAACCAGCTAACTTGTGCCGTGCAACACCAATCTCAGTGCAGCCTTTTCATTCATGGGAGCCTTAACTGTTGCTTTCTTTTCATTTTCCAAAGTTACATTTCCCCATGACAGAGTTAAGAGGCACTCTTAGCAATTTTATTCTAATATTCAACAAAACTAGAAAATAATAATATTTTGTAAGATCGTTCGTGGTGTGTGGATGAAACCCTCTATTTAGACACTCGGTATTATTACAATAATGTTTGAAGTGCACTTAAAATCTTAAGAAAATGACAGAATATTTCTCGGGCATATATGCAAGTGTATTTTTTTCTAAAATACAGTAATAATTTTTAAATGTGCATCTATACATGTGTATTATGATACCAGGTCCGGTTCAAGGTTTGTTTATTATTTTACCTTAATGACTTTGGTCCAGGATATTATAAGGACTGCCTGGTCACATCACTGATATCTTTGGGGGAGTCTTCGTTGGTGGTGCCCCATGGCTCAGACGCACAGCTTGTAACTACTAGAAGCCATCCATTCAGTGCTGTGGGCCCAAGCCCATGGAACTCCGTCTCAACTGACATTACATAGGCACCGTCATTGCTGAACTTCAGGTCCATGACTAAGACTTTCTTGTTCCAGGAGGTGTTTTAAGGTAGTACTCAGTTTTATGATAAATTTATATTGTTATATTGTTTTATCTTCTGTATGGTTTATTTTTATGTACATCACTTAGAAATGCTAATGATTAAGTGGTATATAAATGTCATACATAAATGAATAAGCAGTTGCAAATTGTATGCAAATCTGTGTCCTCTTTTTTCCTCTGTTTTGGTGGTACATTTACTGTCTTTGGGCTATGCACAAGTGGCCACCTAATTAATTGAGAAGCTTCCAGTAATGTGGAGACATTTCAGAGCATGCACACATATTCAGAGGATGCACAGATATTGCATATCCTCCACACTGAATATGGTGCATCCTGTTTCAATAAAATGTGACATTCCCAGAACAGAACTGCAACTTCAGGATAAAGTGTGTGGACCACGTGCAATAGTGTAGAATCGGCACTTTTTTTTAGTCTATAGTTAAACTCAGCTAAAGGTGATTTTGAATAAGTTTGATTGAAACCAATGGAAACAAGATAGTCCAGACTTTAATCATGCCTCAAGCACTAGCAAGGAAGACAATACCCACTTGGGGGTATCCTGATGCCCACTGGAGAAAGATTATTTATGTAAAATAAAGACAGGAGAGTGTGGTTGGGAAATGCTGCTTAAAACCAGACTGGCTAATGTAATTTCCTCTGTGATATTATGTTGTGGATGGGGAAGTTGACAGGGAGGGTATATGCAACTACTCTAAGTAGGACTAAAACTGCAGTTCTAACCCCTGATCTGTGTTGCTAAAGAGGGTTAGAATTAGGGATGGGTGAATGTGTCAGTTTAGGGTTAGGTTTCTTTCAATTTCTTCATTTTCCAACCTGAAGTTTGGTTCTCTTCTTTTCCACATCATATTGTGATTTAAAAAAAAGTCCTCATGAAAATTCATCAGTGTCTTTATGCGAATTTTGCCTAATTGACACATTTTTGCAAAGCAATTTTTCCTAATATAGTGCACTTGTGTGTGTTATTTTCACTTATACATTTTATGCCCACTTTACCCCATTGTATGCATTTTTGTACACATTACCTGCCTGGAGAACTGCACTGCAGAATTAGGAAAAGTGTGAATTTTGAAGGATGGCTGTGTTTTGGTTCTCATATTGTTTGGGAAAGAGCAAATTAGGTAGATTCACCTTAAGTGCAAATTGAATCAATTTTTTCCTCCATCCCCAGTTAGGATTGAGTGGATGTTCCTGTTCACTGGCGTCCACCTCAGGGATACCTCCACCACCATGGAGGCCCCCTCTGCAGCTGCAGAAAGCACAGTAGAGGAAATACTCTGTTGTTTTTTTGTTGTATATTGAATTATTGTTTTGTACTGAATTGTTTTACTGCACACAGCTTGGGTATTATTTTAATGAGGCAGTATATAGACATTTTAAAATAAAGTTCTTACATACTAAAAAACAAACAGCTTTCCTTCCGATGTCCATGCAACTCATACACAATTGCTGAGCAACAACAAAATTATTTGTAAAGAGAGAGGGTACTAGCTGAAAACATTTTTTTATCACACAAGCATTATACCGTGGCTGATGATCAGACAACCTGTGAAGCTGAGATAATTTCCTTCATCTTCAGTTCTCTATAAAGCCTCATTACATGCCTGAAGTTGTATTGCTTAGCAACATCTTTTCAAGAATGTATGCAGCTTATCAGCACGATCACTAATAAGACATTAAGTGCCCGCAAAAATTCTGCATACGTTTGCGGCATTTGGATTTCAAAACAAACAAGTAAATGTCAGAGTGTACTTAACAGCACTTCCTACCACAAAGATGCCACATTCCCCTTCCTTCTAATGACTTCCATAGACTGTTCATCATACTTTTTTTATTGTACAGGATTTACTTATCCCAACAGGAACAGATAAAACAATATTCATTAAACCATTTCTAACACTACCACTGGCACTATGGGGGCCATTTAATATCATAGCGTAGGATTATTTTATTGTTGAGGCTCAGAACCACCTGGTCATCTTTTCTTATGCATGATCAAAGGAAACCAAAGTTCTAGAAACATACCCATTTTCTGACATTCTACTGAAACCCTTGTTTGGTGTGTCATTTTCCACATTTTTTGCTTTATGGCTTAGGTTTTATTATACTGTAGAAAGATGTTTGAAGGGAATATTTCAGGTTGTTATCAGCTAAGCACTACTCAGAGTAGAGTAGAGTAGAATTAATGAACCGAAGTTAGCAATGTCTACTAACTTCAACGGATTGAATGCCACCCTTTGTTTCTAGTGCCAAACACTGGTCAAGTATAAAAGGACATCAGGGATTATCATCTGTGTGAATCAAGTTGCTGTAAATCTTGTTGATGTGGATGGGGACACCCTTAGCTGTTGTGAGGAGCCAGAACTGGATCAGAACCATGATTTACCTGACCTTACATAGTCCACTCGCTGTCTAAAGCGGGTAGCCAATGTCAGGGCCACCAACAGGGGTACAGGCAGGCTTGTAGCCAGGGGGATGAGGGTGCTACCCCCCTGGCATTTTTTTGGCAATTGTCTTCTTTTCAATTTGTGATATGACAGACAATGACAGCCTCCATTTAAAGAATGAGAGCTTGTTTTAAGAACAGGAGCAATTTAAGAATAGGACCCTCTGAAAAATTCAGTGAATAAGGCAGGGTGCGTGCACAACAAAAGACTCACCTGGAAGTGCCAACAAAAGTCTGCTCACTCAAGACTTTCCCTGACTGAGGGTGGATTTTTTATGATCACAATCACCCTATAATTACTCAAGTGATCCTGTATAGTAACAGCCTGTATAGTAACATGTCCCTTAAAGAGTTAAATATGAGAACATTGTATTATGGGCTAGAGTTAGACTGCACCCCTTGGACTTTCCTTTGCTCTGCTTTTCATTTTCCGCTATGTTCTCTACCTAGCCAGAAATAAAGAAGCATGGTTGCTTGCCTGCAGTAAGATGTAAGAGTTTGTTTATTTTGCAGTTATTATAATTAGAGCAGGATTGGGTGCTTGTTGCTTAATCGTAAGATAAAGAAATAACAACGTGATATGGAAAAACAGGTACCCTTGACTCTTTTAAAGCAGTCACTATACTCACAATCACCAGTGGCTATTTTTTTCTTCTTTTTCTTGATTACTTTATGGCAATACAAAAACAACCCTAGAGGAATAGAAATATTGCTGTGTACAAGTACAGTTAGCTGGTTGGTTGGACACCTGTAACTCAGGCCTAATTTCTGATTTTCCCAATATGTGCAGCTCAGCATGAGTCTCGGTTTCTGGACAAAAAAAAAAAAAATCAACACAGCAACAGTAAAAAAAAAAATTCCAATTGCTTTCCACAATTAGTTCCAATTTCTTAGCTAGTCTTTTATATAGCAACCAATTTTTAAAAATTCCCTTCATTGTCTAACAGGAAGAAAAATCTAAAAATCAGGAACAAGACTAGGAGGAGGGACTCTCAAGGAGGAGTTAACAAACACACCTGATAGTATATATTCTGTGCCCTTCCCTAAACTTGGAGTACGTACAAGTTTGTTTTTCAGGTAGAATCTAAACTGAGATACCTAATGCAGCATCACAGCTCAGGAGCTCACTGTCTTTACCAAAGTAGTTCAGTTCTTGAAGAATCAGAACACAGGGACAGACCATAGGTAAAGGGGACTGTAGCTATAGGCAAAGTAAAGCTTTTGAGTCTGGTATTCCTGGGGATCTCTCAAAAAAGGATAAGACAATTCAACAGATTAAACTTCATTCATGTGAGTCAACACACTCTTTGGATAGAGGAGTAGTGATGGGGAAGGTCACTGCCTTTCCCTTCCCCTGACCTGGCCCTCACTTCCTCTCCACTACTGGTGGGGAGATTGGTTAGGCCTCTCTCCCCCAAATGTCCCACCTAGAAATGTGGCTGCCCACCTAACAAGGAAGGCTGGGTACAGGGCTAGGTACAGGGGCTACACATGTACCTGGCCCTGAGTCAGCAGGGGTCCCAAACTCTTAGCTTTCATTATTTTTAAAACTAAGTTAATTGGACATTTCTGAAGAATGTTAAAAAAAAACAAATGGGAGGCAGCTCCATGGCTTCAGCACTTGGCAGGCAGCACCATTGCTAACGTAGCCAGTACCAAGTTAATGGAACGCTGGGAACTTGGAATGTTGGGGTAGGAGTTGCTATGCAACAGTCGCCTAAGGAGAGAGTAAAAGGACAGTATAGGAGGGTGGCCTGTACTGGACAGAATGGCAATCAGGAGCAGGTAAATTGGGAGACCTGCATCAGAGAAGCCAAGGCACTGAACAGCAGCTGCCTAGAAAATATTGCAAGTTAATACTAACTGAGAACAATCACTTGAATATGCATACGGTGTTATCCTGATGAGTGCTGACATGGGACATTGGGTTGTGGGTTGTTTTTGTTTGCTTCTATGTTAATATACATAAATTTGGTTATTTCTTCCGATTGTGTGCTGGAATCCCTCAATTATCCATCTCAGATTGTCCTTAAAATCTTCTACATCTGTATTTTTTTCTGGCTTCACGAACAGGATCTGAGAGAGGCTGGATAGGATCCAGCATGGAAACAGGGGACACACAACACCCCCCCAAGGCAGAATTACATGGCATTTCCCATGCCACCTTATTCTGCTGGGACTCCCTGGTTTCTTTCATATTCAGGAGAGCCAGGACAAGGTGGTACACTGTGTTATGGGGAGAGAGCGAGTGAGCAATAGTCCTCAGAGTTGGCTAGGTTAACCTGCCACTGCCCCGTGCTCTTCTTTTCTGCCTGCTTTCCTCCCATGTAAACTGATATGTCTCAGGGAAGTATTCACACTTCTGACTCACCTTCCTGTTTCTCTCTTCTCTGCTGACTCTAGCATGAGGGGCAATGTCCAGGCATGGCGATTGCAGCCTCCAACTTATTTAGCTAGATAGAAGTAGCACCTTTCCTATCCAGCATGCATTTCTATTAATAAAGCAGTCTTCACTTATTTTGAAACCAAGTCTAAGTCTTGTGGTCGTGTGAAAAAGCGAGTGCCCAGTTCCGGTGTTACCCGGCAGTGAGGAACCAGAGAACAGAGACAAGTGCAGATTTCTGAAAGTTTTAAGAGTCCTTTACTTGGTATAGACACAAGCCTCAGACACAGACAATCCAGCTTCACATTCCTCTCCATAGACTTTTCCCCCAACACTTGCTGGTTTCACTTTCCAGCCTTTATCGAGATGGTTGCCCTTGCCAACACCAAGTGTTGGCCTTGGCAGCCTGGCAAGCCTCTGTAAGCAGATTAACCCGTGCTCTGCTTTGCTCTGCCATAGTCTTGATGGAAAAACTACAGACAGTACTGCTCAATGGTCAACAGCCCCCACCTTTTTCCATAAAGACTATCAATTTTACACATCTGTCTCCATTTTTACAAACATGTTACAAACAGTAACTACATGTTACACTTTCAACAATGCATCAATACATTTTCAGTTACATTATTCAGTTCAGTGTACAGTTAAATTTTTTTTCTTTATTTCACAGAGGTTTTACAAACACTTATACCATCATCATTAGTCAATCACCTTTCTTTTCTTGCTTTTCTGCTTGCTTTTTCCCCAGATTAGCTCATTCAGAGCGTCTTTTAATGGTATAGTTTCATTTGTTTGACTAGTACCAGGATGTGCTTCTTCCATTTTTACCTCCTGTGCTATTTCATGTGATGTGAGTGCGTTTGGGGAACCGTTCAGTTCCACATATGTATCCTGTTCCCACTCTTGTTCTGACACAGTTATATTCTGACTCAAGACCACCTGTCCTTGATTGGGAACCCACACTCTATAATATGCATTCTGAAATCCAATCACATTTCCCTTTTGGGCATTTGGAGCCAACTTCCCTCGTCTTTTACTTTTTGGAATGTGCACCCAGCACCTAGCTCCAAATCTCACTATGTGATTCAGCCTTGGCTTTCTGCCTGTCAACTTTTCATACGGTGACATACCAATGACTCTATGCAGCATCCTATTTTGAATATATGCTGCATACATTATGCATTCTCCCCAAAATGCATTTGGCAACACAGAATCTGTCAGCATGGCTTTCGTGGCCTTCTGCATTGTCTGGTTTATTTGTTCACCTGTCCCATTCTGGCATGGGGAAAACGGGGCAGTAAAGTTTTGTTCTATGCCTTTACCTTCCAAGAAATCTCTCAAGGCTTTGCTTGTAAATTCTCCCCCCTGATCAGACCGTATGTGCTTAATTGTAACACCGTGTTGCGTCTCTATCTTCTTGATGAACATCTTTAGTTTCCCTTCTGCTTCATTTTTCCTTTTAAGCAGATACACATGGCAAAACCTGGAGTAATCGTCTACAATGACCATAAAATACTTAGCACCCCCTTGTGACTTTTCAAATGGTCCTGCCAGGTCTACATGAATCAATTGATATGGTGCATCTGTAGTGCTTTCTGCTTCTTTGTTAATGTTTGCTATTGTGGCTTTTGCCTGGCTACATGCATTACATTCATAATATTCTCCACATTCCTTTAGTTTCATGTCTTCACTATGCTTTGGGGTTTTCTCTGTTGTATCGTAATGAACGTGCCCTAGCTTTCTGTGCCAGTCATGTACGCAGTTCTCATGTGGCTTGCTATTAGCTTTCAGTGTAGCACACCCTGCGTGTCTGCATTGTACATAGAAAAGAGAGTCTTTCAGAAACCCTTGCATACAGACCTCACGTCCCTTTACAATGTTACATCTCCCTTTTTCAAATATTACAGTGTAATTCATTTCATTAAGTTTCTTAACTGACAGAATGTTGCTCTCTAACTCCGGCACTAACAAAACGTCTGTCATAATTGTATTTAACATACTTATCTTAACGGAGCCACGCCCCAAAATGTTTCTTCTGGAGCCATCAGCCAAAATCACAGTCTCTTGCACAGCTTTCGAAGTGTGAAATAGTTTAGGGTCTGTGATCATGCTGTGGGACGCCCCCGAATCAAGGACCCAATCTTCACCTTTAACACAGTCCTTTGATTTATGAGTGTCCACACTCACCATTTTCACACTTGACTTCCTCCAGCCCTTATCTCGCTGCTTGGCTGCACAGTCTCTTAGTAAGTGTTCTTTAGAGTTGCAATAGAAACACGCTTTTAGTCCATTCGCTCTTTTGAACAACTTCTGTTTGCTTTCTCTGTGCTCCGTCCTGTTCTTTTCTCTGCTTTCTTGGAGTCTCTCATATTCCTGAAGCAGCTTGCCGCCAATATATTCCTCTGACAAACCCGTGTCAGGCATAGCTTCCATTGAAGTCACGAGAGGATTCCAGGTGTCGTCTAGAGATGACAGGATGATGTATACCTTTTGTAGTTGAGTATGAATGATTTCTCTCTCTTCCAATTCTGCAAACAGCCTCTTAAATTCCATGAGGTGCTCAGACATAGTTCTGCCTTCAACTAGTCTCATCTGGTATAATTGGCACGCCAGATATATTTTACTGCTCGCTGTCTGGCGTATATGAATTCTGTTCAAAGTCTCCCACACGTCTTTCGCTGTAGGCTGGTCCTTTGCATACAATAACTGTGAGTCAGATAACGCAAGAATAATCAATGCTCTTGCCTTCTCATCTCTCCGCGTCCATGCCAGTTGCGGAGCTGCTGGTGGGGTCCTCTCAATTACCTCCCAGAGGTCTCCTTTTATTAGGAGAGCCTGCATGTGAAGTCTCCAGCTGGAATAATTCTTTTCCGTGAGCTGCTCAAGAGGCATGCCTGCTGTCAACATTGCAGCCATGTTCAGCACGTCTGCTCACCTCTCCAACACTCGGCCACGTTCTTCTGCTTCTAGCTTGCTTTCATCTTTCAGCCCCTAAGCCTGGGCTGCAGCCTTCACAACTGCACTGGTTCTACTGGTTTTCACTGGTTTTCACTGGGCAATCTGGGCCCATAACCCCTGTGGTCGTGTGAAAAAGCGAGTGCCCGGTTCCGGTGTTACCCGGCAGTGAGGAACCAGAGAACAGAAACAAGTGCAGACTTCTGAAAGTTTTAAGAGTCCTTTACTTGGTATAGGCACAAGCCTCAGACACAGACAATCCAGCTTCACATTCCTCTCCATAGACTTTTCCCCCAACACTTGCTGGTTTCGCTTTCCAGCCTTTATCGAGATGGTTGCCCTTGCCAACACCAAGTGTTGGCCTTGGCAGCCTGGCAAGCCTCTGTAAGCAGATTAACCCGTGCTCTGCTTTGCTCTGCCATAGTCTTGATGGAAAAACTACAGACAGTACTGCTCAATGGTCAACAAGTCTGAGTGATTTAAAGCAAGGTAAAAGCTCGCTTTCTCTCAGATAAAAATCACACCCATGCAGCACAGAGCGCTGAGCACTAAGATAAACTCTGCTAATTTACTAAATCTCTAATTAGTCTACAGCCATTGCAGAACCCAACACTTTGGAGGATTTTCAGAAGAAAATGGACAAGATGCTAACACTCTATCAAATAGCAGAAGAACATAAAATGGAAATTGTCTTGGGGCCACTAGAGGGATCAGCCAAAATAGAGGCAAGGGTTTGGACACCAGAGCAGAAGACAACAGCAGCACTGATTTTTAAAAATGTGAGAAATCTGTTTGCTCATAAAACTCTCATTCAATAGCAAAGCCAGTTTTTCTCTTCTAAGCAGGAATTGGATGCATCTCTGCATCACCACTCATAGGCTGGCGGGGCAAGCTCAAGCCATTGAAAAACTGGAACCTGGCAATGGAAGGAATGTAGAGGAAAAATTAAAAGACATGGTCATCGAAGAAATGAGAGCTAGTACTCTTAGCAGGGAATTATGGTTCCATCGGAATCAACATCCAAGGAAAGCTTTTGGGAGCTGAGGCTGTTGGCTTTACGGCTATGGAACCAAGAATCCAGGCACAGTATAGCAGGTTGGGAAATTGGAGGTCCATCATTGGGGACTTGTGCTCAGACTCAGAGTAGAGAAAGGAGAGAAAAGACTGAAATGAGGATTTCAGATGTGATGGAGTTAGTTGAAAAGAAATTCAAGGAAATGGCAGTAAAGCTACAGGAGGAGATCCAACAGCAAAGAGGAGGTGAATATAGGGCAGGTTTTGGAAGAAAGGTTTCCATCTGATTATGAATGGGATGAAGATGGGCAACCCATTTGTAGGTGATGTAAACAGGCATGACATATGGCACGGCAGGGCAACAAACAGTTAAACTATCCAGCCTGGGGTTCAAGGGGGAACACCGGGGCAAAAACAATGTCTGTGGTCCCCAGGGAAATTAGAGGAAACGTTGATAGGGAAACAACCAGTAGTGCTGGTAAAATCCCTCTGTGTCCATAGTATTTCATTCACTCTGCAAGTGTACTGCCTTTACAGAATAAAATCCAATGGACTGTCTTTGGTATGTTTGACCTGGAAGTACCTGCTTTGAAATAAATAAGGTTTCCTTCTTACTGAGAAAAGATGTTGATATTGTAGTGTTATCATCCTCATTTTCCATGTCCTCCACACAGCCACTATTGGCCTGCTTATCATCACTGGACTGTTATTTATTCATATACAATGACCACAAAAACAAAAATACAAAATGAATCAGCAACTCTAATGTAAACATAAACACCTTACAGCTGTGGCAAGTGAAAATGCCTATAGACTGTACTTTAACACAAGGATAATTTTTGGTTAATCAAATTTGGCAAAATAGCGTGTGTGTGTTTTGCTGAGAATTCTGAAACTGCACGTAATTGTTGCTTGTTGTTGTATCTTGATTTTTGTCCCAGGAGATCAAGGCTGTGTACGTTGTCTTCTCCTTCCCCATTTTTATCTTCACACCAGCCCTATGGGGTAGGCAAGACTGAGAAGTGGTAGTTCAGATACTATAGTTGTGAAACTGCACATACTTTTTTTTCCTTGTTATTTATCAGGGCTGGCAAACTTTCATTTTTTTGTATTTTGCTGTAAATATCAGGACTGTGAATGTTGCAGTGAAAGCAAGGAGGATGTTTTTCTGGCTTTCTTTACATGATATGTGAATGACATTATATATTTATATCTTGCTTTTCCACCCAGCAGCTCAAGGTTGTGTACATTAATCTGCCCTCCCTCTCTTATCTTTGCAACTGCCCTGTGAGGTAGTCTATGCTACATTAATATACGTACATAAGTAGCACTTCTTGCCAATGGATAGTGGGCTTAGGGAACCCAATCCACATACAGTGTACCAGGCCCAGGAAATCCTGTTGGCATCCCTGGCCAATGTGGTGCCTTTCAGATGTTTTGGACTACACGTCCCATCATCCCTGGCCATTACCATGCTGGCTGGGGTTGATGGAAGTTCTAGTCCAAAACTTCTGGAGGGCACCATGTTGGCTATCCCTGGTCTACAACCTAGTAAACAGAGAATCGAAGCCTTGGCTCCACAAATTTTGTTAACCTGTTAACCATTGCCAGATAGATAACAGAGACAAGGCAGTTTGACGGGATGTGCTACCACCAGTGGAGGCTGGTGGCTCTGATGTCAGCGGGGCAGTTAATGTCCTCCGGGTTTTAGTCTCCTTTCAAGGAGCAGCCCCTTGCTCAGCTTCTTCAAATGTCAGACTAAAATCCAGAGTGGATTCACTGCCCCGCTGACATCAGAGCCACCAGCCTCCACTTGCTACTACTGTCTAGCTCTTGGGACCTGCCCCAAGCCACACTCCTCTCCCCTGCCACAACTCCTCTTTCCAGGCCACACTCTGCACCTCCTCTGCTCTGTGCCCTCTTTGAGTGCTTTGGCCAGTCTGAATGTGTCCTGGTAAAACTTTGATAATGCCTGTTGCTTGCCTGGATAGAGAGATGTGGGGGAGATTGGGCAGGGAGTAGCGGGGAGAAACGTCTGGCTTTTATGTGGCTGGAATGTAGTCTACAGTCACACAGGCTTTTTTTTAAGTCAAATGTGTTGCTCTGCCAGCTGTTGCTTCTGGCTGCACCTTAAACTTGGCCTGGAAGCAAATAGACAGCCAATTGGTTAATTCATTAACATGAACCCATTGATACTCTACCTTTTCTCCAAGGAGCTCAAGGTAGTTATGTACAGTACATAGTGCCCCTCATTTTGTTCTCACAACAACCTTGTGAGGTAGGTTAGTCTGAGAGACAGTCACCAGACCAAGGTCACCCATGAGCTTTATGGATGGATAGGGATTTGAACCCTGGTCTCTCAGGTTCTAATCCAACAGTCTGTCTACTGCACCACACTTAGATCTGTGCAGGAGAAATCTGTTCCATATCCCATCTTGCACGGAGATGAGGACTGTCTGTAATGACCCACACAATGGAATCTCTCTTTAGTGGGATGCATTCAGCATATATGGGTAAAGACACACTTAGTGTTCTGCCAGTTCCAGAGCATCTCCACCTCTCATTTCTGAAAATGGGGGCATGCGATGGTAGTCAAACTCACCCCTTTTTACTGTAAAACCTGCTGGGATAGCTTGAGTGCATTTTTAAAAAAATTGCTTCAAAGAGATTTCACAACTGATTGGCAGATCAACTCATTCCTCCTCCAGGTGTGGCCAATGGAAACACTTGGCTATAGGTGACTAGTGTGCTCACAGCCTTTATTACCGAGTAGGTGGTATCGATTTTCTTTTCTTTTTAAAGAAGTTAGATCAGTTAAAACTAGATGCATGGCAACCTTCTTAAGCCCATAATGCATTTACATAGAAAATTTGCTGTCTGTTTTTGTTTTGCCTTTTCTGTGCTTTCAACATTGTGGAAACCAGCAATTTATTCATTTGATGCACCTGTCACTTGCAATTAGGAAAAATCGTACCCTTCTGGTTTCTGTTTTGTTTGATTATTTTGATCATATATTTTCTTGCATTCGGCTGCTAAATAGTAGCCAAATCATTTTTTTAAAAATGGTTAAACCTTACCCTTGTGAGCAGATACACAGAAGGGACCATTTCCTGAACGACCAAATTGCTTGCTAGCAAACTTTGTTGGGAGGGCGAGGGTGGGAGCAGACTAATAATATATTTGAAATATTTGAGCACCACCTGCTGGCAAATGTGATTAATTTTACTCTTTTTTAATATACTGTACATGTTACTAACTTTAAAGAATTATGATCTGCTGCTACAGTCTTTTTTAAAAAAGCAATTTGACTACTCCTGGAAATGGGTAAGCATGAGCAACTGCTGGCACCTCTGTAAGGAGTTCCATCTTAAACACTCTACCCTTGACTGTTCCTTCCTAAAGAGAAAATGAATGAGCAAAGTTTATTAAGTGGCTTTAGGCAGCCTGTCCTACATCCCTCCCCTCCCCAATCTGTAATCTGCAGACAATTGGACTGACCTAATTTGCAGGGCTGCTGCATGGATTACCACATTACTAAAAATGATAGCACTCGGGCACCAACAGGAGAGCATTTCAGTCTGCCTGACATTCTGCCATAGACCTGAAAATTATATTTCAAGAGCAGTAGCAGCAGCAGCAAGGTTCAAAGGAAACTCTGGGCTTGTCCAAACTGACCCAGATAATCCACGTTTTCCATATTTGCTTTGTCATCTGACAGTCCCCACTTTGCCTGAAATTCGCTCTTTTCCGATCTGAAAAATATGCTTTTTTTGCGCCCACACATGCAGCGGGAAGACCCATACATTCTTTTCGCTTTTTCCTAGCTCCGCCTGTAACACCACCCCCTATCAGCCAATTGGTCCACAAAATATGACGTATGCTCCTCTCCCCCTTTGCACCGAAGCACAATAACACGCATGTGCTTGAACGTAAGAGCGCAAAAGTTTGAATTTCCTGTTGGTTTGGAAGTAGTGGCTGTAATGGAGTTGACCGAGTTTCTGGCTCTTGTACAGCTCCACTTACAGCTATTAAATGTCTGCCTTGTGTAGTTGAGGGCAGCCGGAGACCAACGGGCGCCTGGACAGGGTCGTGTGCCACCCCAGAGCCCAGGAACAGCAGGAGCCCCAGCAGCACCGAAACTGAGTTTCCTCGGCTCATGCGGGGGTGGGGGTGGAGGAGGCTACTTCACAGCAGCTGCACCGGCGAAGCTTCGGGATAGGAAGCGCCATAGGGTTGCCAGGTCGGAACCATCCAAAAACCTGAGAAAATGGGGGTGGGCCCTAGTGACGTCACGGGGCGGGCCCTAGTGATGTCACGGGGCGGGCCCTAGTGACATCATGGGGCAGGCCCTAGTGACATCATTAAACATGATACATTGTATCAACCACAGTTGCTTGGAGCATACCATTCAAAAAAAAATTCTCTGGAGATTAAAATAGAAATCTTACCTAAAATAGGGTGTTCCTAGGTCCATCTGAAGTGACAAGGTCATTCTTACAAGCTTAGGGTGATGCAAAATGGAAATGGACTGCCTTCAAGTTGATCCCAGATAGGGTCTTCATGGTAAGCAGTATTCAGACAGAGGTGGTTTCCTATTGCCTTCCTCTGAGTCTGAGAGGCAGTGACTGGCCCAAGGTCACCCAGTGAGCTTCATGGCTGTGTGGGGATTCGAACCCTGGTCTCCCAGGTCGTAGTCCAACACCTTTAGGGAACATTTAATCTAGCTTACTTGCTTCTGGCAAGAAGGGTTTACGTGTCCTCAGGCCAGGCCATTATTGGAAGAAAGGAGCTTAGTGTTGCAGAGATGTTAGATGGGAGCACAGATGGATGCCCCTGAAGGCAGCAACTGTAAACATGCTTATTAAGGAACTAAGCCCCATAGAACTCAATAGGACTTACTTCTGAGTAGATACGGTTGCAGCCATGTTAAACAAATTAAACCAGAACTATCACTAGAAGCTAAAATGATGAAACTGAGGTTACCATACTTTGGGCATGTAATGAGAAGACATGATTCACTAGAAAAGACAGTAATGCTGGGAAAAACAGAAGGGAGTAGAAAAAGAGAAAGTCCAAAGAAGAGATGGATTGATTCCATAAAGGAAGCCACAACCCTGAACTTACAAGATCTGAACAGGGTGGTTCATGGGAGATGCTCTTGGAGGTCGCTGATTGATAGGGTCGCCATAAGTCGTAATCGACTCGAAGGCACATAACAACAACATAGAAGGTAAAATTCATTGCCTCTGGCCAGTGGCCACATTCACTACTGGGACATGGCCCTCAGAAGACTGCCCAGAAAGGAATGCGGCCCTTGGGCTCAGATTGGCTCTACGGTGAGGATGGGGGAACCTGTGTTTCTCCAGATGTTGCTGGACCCCAAACTCCCATCGCCCTCAATTATCTGTAGGCCTGATGAGAGTTGTGAGCTGACTGTAGTTATTACAGAACTGATGCACAGCCAAGCACATTTACAACCTGGCAAAGGAGATACAGTGATGAAAGCCGTGTCTGGAGGTGTGGTGTTTTTTTTTGTCTCTGTGTGCAAATTTACATCACGATGCAGCCACACAACCCTCTCGGGAGGTTTAATAGCTAAGTATGCAAAATAGGCTGCAAAATAGAACATTTTAGCACCTGTCTGCACACTAACAAAAAAAAAAATAAGGCAGTATTCCTCAACATGTTCCTCACAGGCAAATTAAGGACAGTGTTTGTTGTTTAAAATCAGGACAGCAGAGTGCACACTATGCCACATTCACACCACACATTTAATTCACTATTAAACTGCTACATCACACAATAATTTGCATTAATTAACTTATTTTGTAGAACCCAAACTTTCTTGTAGACCTGTAGGAGTTTCATAGGCACTAATGCAGGGGCCTAGTGGGAAATCCAGCCCTGCACACAAGTATGCCACAATGCTGCTGGAGCAGCCCTGTTGGATCAGAGTAAAGGCTCTTCATATGACAAGCTATATGGCTCTGTGTACCATTTGCTGGGAATCACAAGTGGGGACAGCGCTGCTGCACTCGGGTCCTGCTTGTGGGCTTCCCACAGGCATCTAGGTGGTCACTGTGCAAACAAGACGCTGGACTAAATGGGCCTTTGGCTGATCCAGCAGGGCTGTCCTTATGTTCTTCAAACCCAGCATCCAACCCTGGCCAGTCAAATGCATCCTGTAAGTTCACAACCAGACAGCAAGGCGATAGACCAGGGATTTGCAAACTCACCACCACCACTACTTGAACATTACTGAGGGTCTTGGCAGACCACTTAATGACTTTTTTGCCTGCTGAAGCAATTGAATGTTTTTTAATTGCATCAAGATGAAACGTCTTATAAAAGATTATCCAACATAAGAATAATCTTTTATAAAAGATAATAATGCTTGGGAAAATAGCAGGGAGTAGAAAAAGAGGAAGGCAAAACAAGACATGGATTGATTCCATAAAGGAAGCCATATAATTCCATAAAGGCATGCCTACCAAGATCCTGCTGTGCGTGCTTCTTGGATGTTCTGGACCTCATCCCAGCTATCTACAGCAAGATAAAGGTGGAGGGACAGGCACATCAGCTCTGAGAATTGTTCAGCCCACAGCCACCGCCCCCTCTCTCTGAGGATATGCAGCCCATCGCTCTCTCTGCCCCCTCTCTCTGAGGTTATGCAGCCCATTGCTCTCTCTGCCCCCCCCTCTAAGGTTATTCAGCCCTCTCCCTGGGGTTCCTCAGCCCATCCTTCATATATTAATATTCAATATATTTAGGTCTGAACTTTCACAGATTTATCTATAAGGCCTATTGATCTCTATAGGGCTGTATAGACATGTATAGGATTGTTCCATGAAAGCCTACATCAAAAACCATACATATTCTAATAACAGGCAGTGAAACATGCAATATTTTAATAACTATAATTATGATAGTTACAAGTTGGTATTTTCTTTTAAAAAGTTGGTGTTTTGATTTAAAAAACTTAACAATATGCAGGAAAAATGAAGAGTAAAACTACCCCCTTTCTACCAAAACTTCTATTGAATGTAGGCCTTAACAGGAAACAGTTTCAGGAAGTATAACAGACACAGCATGCCTTGCCTTGTTGCCAGTAAAAGGGAATTGCTTCAATGGCTCATTTAATAAGTGTCATTGAAGCCATTTTCTTTCCCTGGCAGCAATGTGTATGTATGCCATTGTTGGCTTTAAGATATATCAAAAATACACACACAACACATCCAAGCAGCCTGGTTGACCACTGCTTAAACAGGATGCTGACTACATGGCTCTTTGGCCTGATCCAGCAAGGCTCTTCCACTATTCTTAGGGCTGACTTGGTGCCTACATTAAAAGTTTTGCCAGTGCCAGGTAAAGTTTTTTTTTTTTAATTCATCCCAGGCTTTTATATTTGCCTTTTGTTATGCTGCTGTTTTTATATATTTTTGTTGGTTTTAGTGTAGTTTTAATATCTTGTGAACTGCCCTGATTATTTCTTTTAAGGTAGCATACAAAGATATTAAATTAAAATGCAATATGTGCGTTGTCAATGCCTCTCTCTCTCTCTCTCTCTGCCCCAGCCAGCCTGCAACCTCCTCCACGCTCCACAGCTGTCTCATTCAATCTATGCCTGCCCCAGCCAACCTGCTCCTGCCTCCACAGCCGTCTCATTCAACATGACGAGCTCCTCCCTCCCAATGGCAAACTCATTCCAAATTCATTCCAAACAAGGCCCTCTAGCGGCAACGATGCACACCGCAAGCACAGACTGCCTCTAGGTGGGAGGAGCGGCCGCCGTCTCGCATGCGTGTGTCAATCACGCATGTGTGCCTCAGACAGACACTAAAAAGCCGGAGATCAACGTCTTCAACGCAACTATGGCCGGAGGCTGGAGACGGTCCCCTTTTGCCGGAGACTCCGGCAGAAAACCGGAGACCTGGCAACCCTAAAGCGCCGCGATGTAGCGAGCTCAGTGTGGCGGGAGGTGGCAGAGGCTACATTTTCCTTCCTTCTGGCAATGTTGCTCACAAGCCAGGGCTTGGGGGAGGGGGATCTCCATCTCCCCCCCTTGCACCCCCTCCCACCCAGCCCCCAGCTGCCTTTCCTAGCTAAGAAACCCCACGCAGCTGCTGGATCCCTCAATTCTTGGGGGCTGCTGGTGGTGGTGCTGAGTCCAGGGCCTCCCCTCCCCCCTTTTGCACACACACGCGCACGCTGGACATATTCTCCAGGAACAATTTGTAATAGGAAGGCATGCAGGGGAATGAGGTTAGAGCTGCTAAACATCCTTTCCTCTTTCTCCGCTTTGAAGTGTTCCCTCTGATAAAAGAGAACTGCAAACCACTTATCTGACAATAATTGCTGTATTGTTGTTTGCTTGCATTTGCAATATTTCGCTAAACCAAATGTATGTATTTTTGCCTTTTTGCATATTAAACTTTCTGGAGATACACACTGCTGGCAATTCCACTTATTTCTCCAGAACTGCAAGTAAAGAGGTGTCATGTCTAGGAACCTAGACCACCAGTCACTATGGTTGTGGGTGGCAGGGACACTCTAGCAAACCACTTATATGATATTACTTCCAGTACAGTATTGTTGTTTGCTTGTATTTGCGATATATCGCTAAACCGAATGGTTTTGCCTTTTTGCATATTAAATTTTCTGGGGGTAAACACGCCTGGCAATTCCACTTATTTCTCATGGAACTGCAAGCAAGTAACGACATGTCATGTCTAGGAAGGTAGACCACCAGTCTCTATGGTTGCAGTCATCCGGGATGCTCTAGCAAACCACTTATATGCCAATAATTCCTGTGTTTTTGTTTGCTTGTGTTTGCAATATTTCGCAAAACCGACTGTATGCTTTTCTGCCTTTATGCATATTGCCATTTCTGGAGATACACACAGCTGGCAATTCCACTTATTTGTCCAGAACGGAAAGGGGTAGGGTTGCCAGATCTCCGGCAAACAGCCGAGACTCCAGCCCTGCCCTTGCCTTTCTCACCTCCAGCCAGAATTGCTTCCATGTTAAATAATCTCTGGTTTTTGACTGGAGTCTCCGGTTTTGGGGGGGGGCTCCGGCTCTCTGGCTAGCACCCCTTACTCTCCGGAGTCTCAGCTTCAATTTTAAAAAAAGTAAGTTTCTAGGTGGTCTAATTCCCGAGATATACACCAAAACGTCAACCGCCCCCCCTGCGTGACTTTTTTTTAACAGATCCATGCTCTAGCTACAACTCCCATCAGCCCAATCCAGTGGCCATGCTGGCTGGGGCTGATGGGAGTTGTAGTTTAAAAAAGTAACTTTTCAAAGCTCTGGCTGTAACCCCGTCCTTTCATGATTGTAGCCAATGACGCCAGAGTTGTGACTTGTTGATCCAGGCATGCCTAGGCTGAACGTCAGAAAATGGTGGCTTTGAGATTTTTGCAGTTTGCGTAAGTAATATGGCTTAATTTCCCCCCCCCTCTCTTCTGTCCAAGAGTCAGACCCTGGGCTATGAAATATGAAAGTATTTAATCCAATATCTGCTTTTCTGGGAGTAAAGCAATTTCTGGGAGTAAAGCATGTACCTGGAGTAAACCCCATTGAACTCCATTAGGACTTACTTTTGAGTAGACATGGTTAGGATTGTGCTGTAAATTAATGGGACTTGTGAGTAAACATAGCGCATACTTGTGTTTTTTTTAAAAAATGAATGAAGTTTATTTATTTATTTTTATTTATTTATTATTTGATTTATATCCCGCCCTTCCTCCCAGTAGGAGTCCAGGGCGGCAAACAAAAGCACTAAAAACACTTTAAAAATCATAAAAACAGATTTTAAAATATATTAAAACAAAACATTTTTTTTAAAAGAAAAGGTTTAAAAACATATTAAAAAGCAATTCCAACACAGACACTGACTGGGATAAGGTCTCAACTTAAAGGACTTGTTAAAAGAACAAGTTCCTTATCACTTGAGGCTGCAGTTTTCCCTGGTTGAGTAAGCCCCATTGAATACATTGGGACTTGCTTCTGAGTAAACAAACATAGGATTGCACTATAAATATCTTTACAGGTTATATAAATAAACATATTTGATAGTCATGCTTATATAAATATTTTCATAGAATCATAGAATAGTAGAGTTGGAAGGGGCCTATAAGGCCATCAAGTCCAACCCCCTGCTCAATGCAGGAATCCAAATCAAAGCATTCCCGACAGATGGCTGTCCAGCTGCCTCTTGAATGCCTCCAGTGTCGGAGAGCCCACTACCTCTCTAGTAATTGGTTCCATTGTTGTATGGCTCTAACAGTGAGGAAGCTTTTCCTGATGTCCAGTCGAAATCTGGGTTCTTGCAACTTGAGCCCATTATTCTGTGTCCTGCACTCTGGGATCACTGAGAAGAGATCCCGGCCCTCCTCTGTGTGGCAACCTTTCAAGTACTGGAAGAGTGCTATCATATCTCCCCTCAGTCTTCTCTTCTCCAGGTTAAATATGCCCAGTTCCTTCAGTCTCTCCTCATAGGGCGTTGTTTCCAGTCCCCTGATCATCCTTGTTGCCCTCTTCTGAACCTGTTCCAGTTTGTCTGCATCCTTCTTGAAGTGCAGAGACCAGAACTGGACACAGCACTCAAGATGAGGCCTAACCAGTGCTGAATAGAGGGGAACTAATACTTCACATGATTTGGAAACTATACTTCTGTTAATGCAGCCTGATATAGCATTTGCCTTTTTTGCAGCCACATCACACTGTTGGCTCATATTCAGCTTGTGATCAACAACAATTCCAAGATCCTTCTCGCATGTCATACTGCTGAGCCAAGTATTCCCCATCTTATAACTGTGCATTTGGTTTCTTTTTCCTAAGTGTAGAACTTTGCATTTATCCCTGTTGAATTTCATTCTGTTGTTTTCAGCCCAATGCTCCAGTCTATCAAGGTCCCTTTGAATTTTCTTTCTGTCTTCCACGATATTAGCTATGCCCCCCAATTTTGTATCATCTGCAAATTTGATAAGCATGCTCTGTACCTCCTCATCCAAGTAGTTAATAAAAATGTTGAAGAGCACTGGGCCCAGGACCGAGCCCTGTGGTACCCCACTCGTTACTTCCACCCAGTTTTGTCATGCTGTGTCCCTATAAGTATCCAATTTCATACTATGGTTGTACAATACTTCCTTTACATTTTAAGTATGCCTTGGGGTAGTCATGGTTCTCCATTGTTTTCATCCTGAGGGGCAGATAGGCTGAGAAATGGTGAGTAGCCCATGGTCACCCACTACACTTTATAGCTTATTTCCATTTTGAAAAATTAATTAAAACAATTTACATGCAGGCAAAATTTATTAAGTGGATTCACACAATATGTGTAAAGCACATCCAACTCGTATTTAAAGCGCATGACTTCCCCTAAAGAATCCTGGGAAGTGTCGTTTCCCCCTCACAGTTATAGTTCTCACCACTCTTAACAAACTGCAGTTCCCATGATTCTGTGGTGGGATTCATGTGCTTCAAATGGGTGTTGAATGTGCTTTAAATGAATGGTGTGAATTTGCCCTAGGTATGATGTTCATTCAAGAGTGAATTGAAAAGAACAATTTTAAAAGATACTTCTTACTCTTACTCATTTTTCAGACCTCTTTCTGAAGTAAAGGGTCAAATCTGTAAAAACATTTGGAGCAGCCACGTTAAAAGATAAGGGCAGGGTATTCCAGGCAGGGGGTTGCCAACCCTGCTTGGATATGGATGTCTTTGCAGAAGAACCCTAGTCAAGGTTTACCAACAGCACAGTCCAAACTATATCTACTTAGAAGTCAGTCCTGTTGAGTTCTATGGGGCTTAATCCCTTAGTAAGTGTGTTCAGAATTGCAGCCTTCAGGAGCCTCCATCTTTACTCCCCAAAGCTCCCATCTAACATCTCCACAACACTAGGCTCCTTTCTTCCTACAGTGACCTTCTGGTGACTGGCCTAGCCTGAAGGCACTTAACCCTTCTTGCTGAAAGCAAGTAGGCTAGATTAAATGTTTCCTACCCAGGCTCCACCTTTTAGCTAAGATTTCTATCTTAATTTCCAATCAGATATTTTTTTTAATTGTATGCTCCAAGCAACTGTGAATGATGCTTAATGTATCATGCTTAATGACATCACTCGGGCCCGCCCTGTGACATCACTCGGGCCCGCCCCTCAAATCTCAGGTTTTGGGATGCTTCTGACCTGGCAACCCTAGAAAGGGGAGGTATTGGCGCACTGAGGAGCTGCTACTACTTGCTTCTTTTGTAAAGAATGGCAGGAAAGCTGAGCGTTTAATGGGGAGCACCCCCCTTCTTACAGAACCAACTTTTCCAGGGGTGGCATGGCAGCTTTGTGACTCTGCATATTTGTGCACACCTGCCCAGGCATGTTCTCGATTCAAGTTGTCCTTGTACCTTTCCTTCCCCCCCAAATGTCCAATAACTAAAATACCACGCAGGAATGCCAGCTGGGACCTCTGGCTCCACTGCAAGGTTCCTGACCCCCAAGCTTTTCTAGAGTGCAGCGCTTGGTGGCGGCTCCCAGCTCCTCTCCATTCTCTTGCTCTTGCTCTGCCTGCCTCTCGCTCTCTAGGTAGGTGGAGGCAGCGTCGGCATCAGGGAAGAGCCACTGAGAGAGGCTTCCCAGCAGCTTCCCAACCACTTCGGGCGAAACTTGATGCTCCGTTGCCTTCACCCCCCTCCTTCTCCCTTTCCTTTCCATGGCCGTTGGCAAAGCTCCAGGCTCTCGCTTTTCTCCGCTGTGTGTGCCTGTGCGTGTCTGTCTGCCTCCAAACGAGGAGAAAAGAGCAAAGTGAGCTCCCTGCACCGACCAGCCAGGAAAAGGGGGGGCTTTACAAACAACCACTATTGCAGATCTCATCTGGAGCGGCCACCCAGTTCGGAGGCTGGCTAAAAATAAATGGCTGTAGCTGCACAATAGAAGTTGCAGAGCCCCCCCACACACACCACACCATTGCTCTGATTGGTTCACTTTTCCTGGGCTTTCCCCAGACATTCACACACATGCGCAAAAGTGGAAATACATGATTGGCTGGGAACGAGGGAAGGGGTATGGGGAAATGCCCATGGACCGCCCACAGCTCTAAAGTCTGCGGTATTGCATCCAAGCGCCTTAAGGTACAGCGGATATTCCCGATTTTAAAAAGCATATCGCATTTTTTGTGGTACTGCAAAAGCGGCTTTAACTGCGCAAAAATATGCAAAAACGGACAACGTCATATGGCCCACTGAAAATTAATGAATACACAAAGTAATCATATTGCACATGTTAGGTAAAAGTCATTCCCTAGACCCCAAGAGTTGTCAAAAACCTACATTATTGTCAGAACCAGTGTTACAGTGAATTATGGGATTTGGAAAGAATGGGAAGGACAACAACTCTAAGCCTAGTTTTTCTTTGTGAGAACCAAATGCTTAAGGTGCCTCTCAGACTGCAAACATCTCTGTAAAAATGAGATAAAATGTATCAACTCTAGATGTTGATATTTCTCTCTGTCTTAGAATCACTGTAACACATCCTGTAACATGGTAGCTAACTCAGCACAAACATGAAGTTCCCAAAATATCTAGCTACAATTGTATCCATAAGCTCTACGTCATATTGCTGAGTGGTGTCAATCTGCTCCTTTTCCTCGCATTTTCTCAGCCCTTATCTCTGACAAGTTTTCTTTAGACTGACAAGTGTATCAAAACTCTCGCTTTCTTAGAATCAAAAGAAATACAACAATGAACAAATGCGCTTACTTATCTCTGTAATATTGTATTCCCGCCTTATGATTTTAATAATATTGTATCTTGTTTGCTTTATGAAACCCTATATAAAGGATGCTTTAATTAATAAACGTTGCTCTTTGCCCTGACAAGACTTCTGTCTGGTCAGAGCAGGGACCCCCTCTTGATCAAGAAGTAAAATTGTGTGTGTGTCTCTTTATGTTTGGTATCTGGCTGGACCATTAACAGGTAAATTGAATTGCTAAGCGTGCGCTCCTATTCAGGGCCGAGGTGTGCGCTAGCTCACTCTTCCTGGGAGGGGAGGGGGTTTAAATTTGAACCCAACACACATTATACAGTCATCTGGATGAGCCCTCTCTCATGGAGCTACTGAATGAATTTGTAACTCTAACTCAGATTTGGGCTCAGCAGAAACTGGGAGTGGCTAGCTCACTCGAGAAAGTAATGCTCACTCTTCCGGTGTTTATTGGCATCCTGCTTATCTTGCTTAGCCAATTTGTCATCCGTTGGGAATGGATCTCTCATTCTTTTGCCCCAGTCCCATTTTCATTTGTACTCCGCCTGGAAATGAGACACATTTCACTCTTACATAGTTTGTCCCTCCCTTCCCCTTTTTGCATATATATTAAGGGTGTATGGAAGCTTCATATATGAACCCTGAGTCACTAGTTAAATTAGAGTGCCTTGAGATGGTTTTTGAAATGCTGTAAACCACCAAGGTGGGTTTTTTTTTTTCAGTTGAAGAGTAGTATAGAAATTCTTTTCTAAGATAAACAAGCAAACCTTTTCAGCTCTAAGATGTCTGTAGACCAGGTGCAACCTGTGGTCCTCCAAATGTTGCTGGACTCCATTTCCTATCAGCCGTGATCATTGACCATGCTGGTTGGGGCTGATGGGAACTGGAGTCCAATAACTAGACATTGGGAGATTTTAGATAATCAGGTCTCAGGTTAATAAGCTCAGATATAAATAACCCTTAGGCTGTGCACACTAAGGCTTCTCTCCTTCCTTCACATGAACTGACAAACACATCAGGAAGGCTTCCATTAACTGTAGTTTCCCATTTTGTCAAAACGAGGAAACTATGGTTAACTGCTTCAGATGAAGCCAAGGTATTAAGCCAACTTCAAACCATGGTTTAATATCCTGGCTCATTCTGAAGCTATTAACCACAATTTCCTAGGAATAAACGCAGAACTGTAGTTGATGGAAGACTTCCTGATCTGTCATTCTGACCAGAAGGCCCATTCATATTGGTTTATTAAACTGAGATATTAGTATATGAATGTGGTTTCTGTGTTGTTCAGTCCCCCACCCATGATCATATATGGCAGGGATGAGGAACCCAGGGCCCTCCAGATATTGTAGGAGATCCAGCCAGCATGTTCAATGGTCAAGAATGATGGGAGCTGTAGTCCAACATCTGGAGGGTCACAGTTTGCCCCCCCCCACGGTATGCAAATGCTGGGGAAAAAAAGATTCTTGTCAATGAGAGAAGGTAGTGAGAAGAGCTACACTGGCTTAATTTCTGTGTCAGAATGAAAATGGCACAGGAACAGGGCCAGGTAAAAAGGTGTCTATCCTATAATAACATTTTAAAAACATTTTTACCAACATTACTTCGTGACAAAGATAAAATCTTTTTTTGGAAATTTTACATTATATATTTTATATACTTGTAGATATAATTTTTAATAATGGTATGTAAAACACTCAGAATGCATCAGAGTTAAGCTGCATTGCAATTACTTTTCCACGTTGAATTAAGTGCTACTGCCTTGTGACAAACAGCAGGTGATGTCCCTGTTTGGGAAGGGAGTATTCATCAGATAATTGGATAATTGATGGGATATGATATGTTGCCACTTCCACACTATGCAATTAACCTGTTTATATGTATTCCTTTCTTGCTTCAGGTTTTCAGGTCAAAACTGATGGTTGCAATGTTTAAATTGTTGTACAGGTGAACTGTAAAATAAAAATACACGATCATCTATCGAGTTTGAATCACAGCAACCATTTTGTCCTTTAAAACCAAGGACACAAGACAACCACTCCTTCTTCTCCTCTGTATTGTCTCTTCAAAACTGCTTTTGGCTAGAATAAAAGAAACTAAAGAACATAATGACTTCTGCCCTGGGTTATAAACTTGGTTCTCCCTTATGCAGATACTAGTAGAATAGGCACGGAGAATGTGTCTCCCTCCAGGTCTTTGCGGACTACAGCTCCCCATCATCCCTGATCATTGGCTGGGGTGGATGGGAGTTGGTGTCCAGCCAGATCTGAAGGGCGATAGGTGACACATGCACCCTGCCACCACCAATTGAAGATGATTTGGGCATGGATAAGCTCCACCGATATCAATGTTGGATTTCAGGTGTCAATGAAACGTCAGATTGAACACTAACCCTGAATCCTGTGGGTGTTCTAATCTCCAGTACAATTAGAATCGCTGGAGGGAAAAGGGAAGAAGCATACTAGCTCTACCCCTATCACCATCCTTATCACCATCCTTTTCACCCTCCATGGGTCATTTCCCTGTGCTATTTAGAACCATGAAGGGTCAGAATTCTAAAACGCATGGAGAACCTACATGTGTAGAGCAGCTCCCTACTGCAGATGTTATCCCTCCAACTCATGATGCGTTCTTTCTTTCTTTCTTTCTTTCTTTCTTTCTTTCTTTCTTTCTTTCTTTCTTTCTTTCTTTCTTTCTTTCTTTCTTTCTTTCTTTCTTTCTTTCTTTCTTTCTTTCTTTCTTTCTTTCTTTCTTTCTTTCTATCCCGTCCTTCTACCCTATAATAGGGCACTCAGGGTGGCTTACAGTAAAATTGAACACATACATAATAAAATTGTACACAATAAAGATAATGGGGATGGCCATGGAGCGAGCACACTTGTCCCTGCTTTTCCTCATCACATGAGGGATTTGGAACACCTGAACAGAGTTCTGGGGGAAATCACCATGCAGGGAAAAATAAACACCAAACTGAACGGAGCCAGTGTGATGTAGTGGTTAGCATCCTAGACTAGGGTTGGGGGAGACCCATGCTTAAATGTCCACTCAACCACAATGCTTCCTGGGTGGTCTATTAACTTCAATGGATCTACTCTGAGTAGGACTGGCATTGGATACCACCCATGTTTTGCATTTTCTAGGATCCCTCAGCACTGCAAATCTTTTACATCAAACGCTCGTAATGAAAAGATGCGAGTAGCTTTCACACTTAACATTTTGTAATGTAATTGCAACCTACAGTTCTGCATAGGTGCAATACAGTAGGGCCCTGCTTTTCGGCGGCCTGCTTTTGGGCATTCCGCTAATATGTCAGCTAAGTTAGAGTAAGGCCCCACTCATACAGCGCTTGTTCTGCTTTTACAGCATTTTTTGGGCATTGGGCACCATTTTATTGAAGGAGTTATGCTTTTCAGCAGGTTTCGCTTTTCAGCAGGGGTCTGGAATGTAACCCGCCATATGAGTGGGGCCCTACTGTATGAGGCACACTTACATCAATTTTGGTATTGCTTCATGTTTCCAGTAAAATTAGGATTTGGGTGCATTGCCTTTGAGTTACGATAGCACATCATAGGTTTTGAATTATGTTCATTGGTGGTCAGAATGAATGAATGAATGAATGAAACTTTATTTTTACCCCACCCTTTTTCCAAACTAGAACTCAGGGTGGCTTACAAATAATGCATTTTACTTCTTCACACAACGTGTAATTGAACTATGGAATTCACTCCCACAGAAGGCAGTGATGGCCATCAACTTGGACAGCTTTAAAGAAGGACTAGACAAATTCATGGAGGATAAGGCTATCGATGGCAACTGGCTCTCTCTCCACAGATGAAGTTTGAAATCCAATGTGTGGTTGAAATCTAGTTTGTAGCTGACTAGTGGGACAGGCTTGCCTGGATAGGGTGTGCAGGCAGGATGCAATCCATGCTGCCATGTTACACAGAGGCTCTGCATGCTGAGATTTCATTTGAACTATTCCCTACACCAGCCTTTCCCAACTAGTGGGCCACCAGATGTTGTTGGACCACAACTCCCATCAGCCTCAGCCAGCATTGCCAATGGTCAGGAAAGATGGGAATTGTGGTCCAACAACATCTGGAGGCCCACTAGTTGGGAAAGGCTGCCCTACACCACCCTACTTGTTTAAACAGCATTTTAAATTTCTGCCTGGAGACAGGTGGGAGGGACCTCCTGGCCATAGCAATAGTTTTGGATTGGGATTGGCTGAGCGGTGCAGAGAGCTATTGGCCAGAGCATAAGAGATGGCCAGAATTGTCTCCAGGAGTCTCTCTAAGTTCTAGTGGAAAGAGGTGAGTGTCTGTGAGACAGGAAAGAATGTGGCTTTGAGATTTTTTGGGATAACTTTTCATTTCTGCTTACATTTTTCCTTAGCAGGGCTGTGCTCTGGTAGACTTGAACCAGCCTCTGTTGCATGAGTCTCGCTATGTCCAATGCAGTTTACTTCCATGTAAATCCACATAGGATTGTAGCATATGGCAAAGAGGGTCTTCCCTAAAACCACAGATTGACTCTAGATGTCATAGATTTGAACCTTTTATTAGCACTGAACAAATGGGCTATTTTATTTTGGATTGTCATCCCAACCTGCTTCTGTTACTTTTAACACTGGGAAATCCCCATAGGTCAAAGAAGGGGAACCTGTAGTCCTCCAGGTGCTGCGGGACTCCCATCCATCCCAGGCAGCAAGGCCAATAGTCAGGGATGATGGGAGTTGCAGTCCATCAAGTTTCCTATCCTTGCCATACATAAACATATTAATATTTGCTGAGATCCCAAAGGCTGCATGCAATGTTTTGGCTGTGCATGAGCTTTTCTGGGGCAGTCTTGAACCACTGTAGTTCCTTGTTGATTCTGGAGGTTGGAGAACCCTTTGATGCAGCATTCAATCCAATGCAAGAAGGTGCAGCCAGAAAGGGAACCGGACATTCTATGGAAGCATTTAAAGCTTATGCACGAGGCCCTTTGGATCCAGAAACTGTGTGCAAAGAATCTTCACATGCTTAAATCCATAATGCAGAGGTTCCTGAACTGTGGTCCATGGACCACCAGTGGCCTGTGAACTTCCTTCAGGTGGTCCAGAGCATGTCTGTAAAAACACAATTAAAAATCATCGAGCATAGCATGTACAATTATAATTTTCAAGAGGTCCTTGGGGGGGACAACGGTTTGGGAACCATTGCCACAATGCACATAAACCATGTGTATGTGTGTTTGTGAAGGAGAACATCCCATACTCAAGCCCTATTCTCACCACCCACGTTGTAAGTCTTATGTATTTTTTAAAAGTTGGATTATAAATAAAGTCCCATATAATGCTACAATAAATCAACTCCCCATGTTGCTTCGGTAATGTTGCTTCTCTTGTTGCTTGATCAAGAGCAGCTTCTGGCTAATGAGGGAAGCAGCTGCTCCAGCTGGGGAAGGAGCTACTGACAGCTCCCAGATGCTTCACAAGGAGCCTTGTTAAACAGACTAGGTATTCCCTTTGTGCTTTTGTGTTAGTGACAGCAAGAAGGATGAAATGTCAGAGAAACTAGGTGGCAAACCTGAGACACCCAAATTAAAAAAGCCCAGGGAAGCTTGCTGTTTTGTGCCTAACTTGAGGAATCAAATTGAACACTGCCTAGAGATCGACAGGCTGTCAGCTGTTAAGACTCTTTGCAACCCTATTCTGTATGTAATTTCTTGAAAAGTAAGACTCAATAGGTAGGGTGGCCATGTATGAAAAAGAGGGGACAGGGCTCCTCCTGCATCTTGAATAATTGTGTAGAAGAGGGAATTTAATGCAAGCTGCTGAAATTCCGTCTTCTGTGTGCAGAAACCTTGCCCTCTTTTTCACCTGATGCAATTTATTTCATAGGCATATAGAGGACTACAGCCTTAGGTTCAATCTGCAGATGAATTTCTCCCTCATTTCCAGCCCTGGTTTGTGCTTTTGGACAAAATCAGGACTTTTGTCTATTTCAGGAATGCTCTTGACTTAGCAGGTGCTCTCACAATTGGAATTTGGGGGGTGGGGAGAGTTGGAGTATATCTTCAAAGAGGATGCTAAATTCTAAATATTCTGGATATCGTTTGGGGATGGGTTTAGCTGTCAGTTTCAGGTTCTCGTTTTTCCACTTTGGTTCTCCACATTTCCACATCAGTTTGCAAATTGCAAATGTCTCCTAATATACATATTTTGGTACACGTTACAGACTGGAGAACTGCATTGCAAAAGTCAGAGGCATGTGAATTTCAAAGCATGGCTGCATTTCAGTTCACATATTGTTTTGAAAAGTGTGACTTAGGTAGGTTCACCTTTAAATGTGAACTGAATCAAATTTCTCCCCCATCCCCAAATTTTGGATAGCTGTAGATGATATGGAAAACATGTTTTTATGATGAAGAAATGGACGCCTTGTATTTCGTTAGTGAGAGTAACTTCTGAGTCTGTATAACAAATATATCTTTCTATGGTCCATGTATGGGCATGTGTATTTGTTCTGTATACAAAGGTTGTTCATGCTTGCTTATTAGCATATAACAAGGGGGACTTGCAACAAAATGTTGCAGTACAGAGCAGTTCAGGATACCCTCAAGAGGTTGTTGGACTACAACATCCATTAGCCCCAACCAGCATGGATAATGGTCAGGGATGATAGGAGTTGTAGTCCAACAACCTCCGGAGAACACTATATTTGCAGCTGCCCTGGGCTTCTTCAGAAGGAAGGGCAGGATATACATTCAATTGATGATGATAATCTATTCCTGTTGTGTTCTACCATCCTTCTCAGCCTTCTGTTTCCCCATGCAACAGTCTGTAAGCATTCCATGGCCCCTGAGCATGCTCTTTGGAATGTTTTGAGCCACCCCCTCCCTTTTAAGGTTTTTTCTTTTTTAATTCTGCAAAACTTGGAGGTCCCTAAGTCTCCTGATATCTCCCTCTTATAGGTGGATGGTGCCATTTAGGATACACGAGCACTGGCACTCTGAGTATTATTTGTGCTATTAGTACAGATGAGAAGGAGGAATGTTGGCTGCATCAAAGAATCCTCTAGGAATTGGCTTTTGAAGATAGATGACAAGTCTGAAAGTTGATCTTGTTCAGAAATAATTGGAGAGCACACAGTGTTACATATTATTAGGCTGTCCACACTGGGTGTCTGCTGGTGAGAGAGAGAGGGCCTTTTCACTTGTGATCCCTATCTATGGAATGCACTCCCAAGTGAGGTCTGGCTGACACCTTCATTGACATCTTTTTGGCGCCAGGTAAAGAATTATCTTTTTGCAGTGGCATTCGATAGATTGTTGTTTATATTTGTGTGTTGCCAAAGCTTTCTATGGCTGTATGGGGATGGCTGTTTTATTATGTTGTTTTTATGGTATGGTATATTTATGTTTGTTTTTAACAGTGTTGTAAGTTGCTTGCAGACCTTTGGGTAACAAGTGACTAAAAAATGTAAGAACTGAGAATGAATGTGCTATGGCAGTGTCAGCCCTACCACTGAGCAAGGTGAGGCAACTGCCTCAGGCACCACATGCTGGGGGACAGTGGTGGCAGCCCGTTGGCTGTTTCTCCTGAGACCCCGGCCACTCCCCTCTGTTGGAGAACAGAGCTATGTGTACCATACAGCCTCTCCAGCCCACTCTCAACTAGTTTATTGCACTAAGTAGTGCAGAGGGTGCTATGCTATTTCCAACATTGGAATAAGATTCCATACAAAAAATGGGGGAGGCATCATTTTGGCCTTCACCTCAGGCAGCAAAATGTCTTGGCTTGGGCCAGCCATTTCTGGCAGAATAGATCCATTTCTACTCAGGAACGAGATCTGCAAGCACTGTTAGGAAATCACAATCTTTCCAAACTAGAGAGACTAAGGATGGCTAGGATCCAAAGAGTTAGTTCAGTCATCAGGCATGATCTGTGATGTTTTTCTTCCACTTTTTATTAGAAGAGCAGAACCCTAAGCCATGTTGAAAATTGTGCTGGAAAGTCTCCCCAAAGGGGTTTGCCATGTGGCGTACAGGGCTGCTATTAGAGAACCAAATGATCCTTTAGCGCACAGAACTATGCTTATCAGTGTCAACTACTATGACAGAAGTGAATGCATTCATGTGAAATATCAGAATTGACTACTTGGACTTGATTCTTCTTTCCTGACTGGTTGAGTAGCTCAGCCCTGTTTGCTATTATTGTCAACCAGATAGGTTAGCTGTCATTAATGCCCTGTGAAATCCAGGCAAGATTCCCATCAGTAGTGCATGATGCTAGTGCCATAAAGGTGCTGGTTTTGATCTCCAGCCAGGAATATCATTTAACTATTATGCTTGCTTCTTGAAATTTTGTCTAGTTTGCGCAGAATGCTTCCCTGTTGGTTTGGACTTCCTTGAAAGCTGGGTATGTTGCTAGCGGGTGGCAAATCTAGGTTGCTTTCGCATAATATGAGAAATGTCAGACTACAGTTTCCTGCCTATCCGGCCTCCAGCAGTAAATTCAGCTTGGCTTTTCAATATTGCATTGGAGTATGCATTGTTTCACTGTTTATTATCTTTGTATTGATGCTGAGTCAGGGACAGATAATTTCTTATGGGAGCGGGAAGGTTTCCTCTTTCATACCCAAATTCAACACTTCCTCTATCGTGCTTAGCACTGATTTTATTAGAATACTGTACAATTGTTCCATTTTCATTACTCATTTAAAAAAATCAAGCAAAGTTTACCCCTCAGTTTAACTGGGATTCTGCAAATGCATCCTTGAGCCTTGGAAATCTGGCTTAAAATCTGATGTGGGATGGCAGACCATGCTGTTGTGGGATCCTTCAAAGGCCCCATGTGATGGGTGAGGCCTCTTCCCAGGCTACAACCCAATGGGAAGTGATCTGCTGATAGCACAAGACATGGTCAAGCATGATGTCCTCCTGCTAATAAAAGCCAAAGTATATGGAAGTTAACAGAAAATCGGGGTTAACTTTGGGACAATCAAATCACTTCCAGGAAGACGGTGTTCCACAAGACAGTAGAGAATTGTTATCTTGTTCACCACTTGTTTTGGGAGAAAGACCTTGTCAAGCATTTAGGGTCACCCAAAGCTTATTATGAGGTGCTATTCCTTATCAAATTCTGCCCACATTGGCTATTAGACGTGTCAAGCTTGACAATGATATACAAGAAAGGAAATTTACACAGTTCACTTCAGGAGCATTAGAGGCTTTGTTTTTCATGACTGTGCTGATACCAGAAATGACCCTATTAAGTGTTTTAAAAGCTAATTTCAAAAAAGAACAGAAATGGGGAAGAAAGCCTCTTAAACCCAAATGGAAGCAGAGATATAACAGTATCAAATAACTTTTACTTGGGTGTCTTGAGCCACATGTGAGTTAATATTTGGTTAATCTCACTAAACCTCCACAATTGGGTTGTAGCTCCAAAATCATACTTAGAGGAGACCCAATTAAATTAATAGACTTACAGTATTAGTCATAGCTAACTGAAATCCATTAATCTCTTTAATTTGGAACATGTCAAGTGTGTGAGCATGTTTGCATGCAGAATACAATGAATCAGCGTTGCTATTAATATCGCCAACAACTTTTCAGTCCTTGCTTCCAGTTGCTCCTCCCCAGTAACTGTTGCAAGCCTGAGACTAGAAGTAGATGTCATGACATGCAAGTGGCTGCCGCCGAGTAATTTGTTCCTTTCTCCAACAATGCCTGTAAAGATGCCTTCCCCATTAGCTCAGGTGTGTCTGAACTCATCATTGCATGATCTTTCCTATGCGATATCAGTAGTGCACAAGGAGCCTGATTTTAGATTATATTAGTCTAGTTAAAATAAAGGTTGAACTTTAAAACAATTGTGAAAGAATCTATTTTAATTAATTAATTAGATTTATATCCCGCCCTTCCTCCCCGTAGGAGAATCAGATTACCTTAAGAAACAGCATAGTAAAAGTAGCAATGTTTGTCTCTCTATGCAAATGTGGGTATTGTTGTTTTTGGTTGTTACTTGAAAGGGCTGAAAAGGAAGCCATCTCTTTGCTGACACAGCAAATGGATTATAGACAGCAGGGCCTTCTTGGTGGTATCTACGTTTTTAAATTCCCTGCCCTAGGAGGTTTGTTTACTTCAATCCCTGGCTATAATACTGCCATTTTGGTATGTATTTGGACAGGATGTCCACTGAACCTTCCTATTATAAACTACTTTTATTAATGTTTGTTTTCGGCTGCTTGTGCTATTTTATTGTTCCCTTCATTTTGAGTTTATTTCAACGCATTTATTATTGCTGGCTGCCTTGGGTGTTCTCTTGTGGATGAAAAGATGGGCAAATTTCTGCTGGTTATCAAATTGCCATTGAACATGCAGAAAAATCTTTTTAATGTAGAATTGCACGTCCAAGAAAGCGAACCTTTTTCCGCTGCAAACCACGCAAGCATCAAAATTAGAGGACAAAGCCACAAAAGAACACCAATGTCTATATAATGGGCCAAGTGTGGCCCACTTCCTAGTGTCCACACTGTCACTGTCTCTCTCACCTGTCCAGTTCTACTCCCTCCATGATTTCAGCAAGTTGGCTGTGGAGAAAGAGAGTGATCTCTTCCTCCAGGGCTAGCTGACAAAGCGGAGTGCAGTATCCCTGCTTCACCAGCCTGATAGACTTCCTTGTTGACTGCAGAGGGACTGAAGACACTTTGTCCATCAGTATGGAAGCTAATCTCTACTTTGCCAGTCTGACATCTTGCCTGCACAAGCTTGCTGTGTTCCCCTTTCTCAGCTTGCCTTTGTTACGCCCAACGAGGGGCTAGGTTCGTGCTCCCCAAGTTCGAGTCAATAAACTTGGAGACGAGACGAGGATAGAAAATATGCCAATAGATTTATTGCACGTTTGCAAACGGAGAGCAGCAAGCACGGGCTAACTCTGACGTTTCTCTTTACATGTCATGCTTTTAAAGGTTTGTATGATACATGTTTATTTGTTTTTCTTTCGGATGAGGGCTTATCTGTTCCATTTCGGGCATGGAGATTGCTTAAGGTAAGTAATTAACACTGCATATTTGTTCAAGGGCTGTGTCCTTGTTGTAACACTTATGATTGTATCAGCACCTATGATTGCATCGCCATCTCTGATTGTATTAGCCCTTAGTATTACATTGTATCAACCTTTAGTATTACATTGTATCAACCTTTAATATTACATTGTATCAACCTTTAGTATTACATTGTATCAACCGTTAATATTACATTGATTCAGCACTTAGCGTCACAATACCCTCTCAGAAGCCTCAGAAAGACTTTTGGTCCTTTCTGAGGTCTTCTACACTCTTTCATATGGTTCGGCATTTTGTATAATATGTTGGTACAGGATCCTTTCATACCTGATTTGTTGTTTTATCAATATTTGGGAGAATATCTTCATTACACACGGAATAATGCATGGCATGGTGGGTAGAGTGAGCAAAAAGATACAGCCTACGATGAATAAGTGTCTTAACCATGTCCAATTGGGTAGCCAATCTGTGAGCCAGTCCCAATTCAAACCTTTCCATTCCTGTACCTGTACATGTGCCACTTTCTCTGCCTCTTCCACTAATTGATGAATGACATTACTGCTATCATCTATCTGCATACAGCAAGTCCCGGGGGTCGCATTTAGGGCCGCGCAGAGCCCCCCTATATGTAGAAAGACGATATCCAACCCCCTTCTGTTATTCATTTCTTCATGTTTTATACCTTTTCCTAACTAAACTGACCCCAAAGTAAACCCAAAGTAAATGTGATCTTGTTTCTTTGTTTGACAGGAGTTTATCCTGTCTTCTCCAAAGGCTTAGAAATGCACACCTCCTGGTTTGAAAGGAGCTATTCTGTTTCCTTGTGATGGCCTAGATTATCATAAACATTTCCTTTGTTTGAAAGGAGCGCCTATTCTTACTGGGTGACAAATACCAAATTTCCATGAGTCAGGAAGTCTATACCTTCAGGCATTGCAATATATGTACTCAGAGGTCACAGAGGGGCTGTTGCCCAGGAATCTTTGCTGTTGCAGGCCTTTTCAAACTCTGGTTCACTGAGATGAATCAAATATTAAAAATTCCCAATATTTGATACCTCATAACAGTCCTCCCTCCTTGTTGATTAGCGTGAGCAATCACGCGTAATTAACGCTTCCTTAAGTTGTTCCGGAACTTGATGCATTCCTCCAACTTCCTCAGATTTCAAGCCTGGGATATCATCCATTTGATCAAAACTTGCTTTCCAATTATTGCCATACACTGTCCAATTAATATGACCCCAATTGGATGCATCATAATAGTCAAAAGCCCCAGAAGAATCTTGGCTCCATCCAAACAATGCATCCTACCATGTGTACTCCTATATCTTTAATTTTGGCTGCAATTCCAGTAATAGCTTGATTTTCATACTTTACCTGTAAAGCAGCTTGTTCCTCCATCTTTTTAGCTGTTCCCAATTGTGTCTGAAATGTAGTGTGTGAAAACAACCCCTGTAAATCTTTGAGGCCATATCCTAGAGATACTGGAATGATTCTATTATGAAACTCTGGGCAGAATTGGATCTTTTGAAGTGTCCAAAGAGGGACTTGAAAAGAAAAGTCACTTCCTAATTAAAACATTGCAAATACATCAATTAAAGAAGAATTGATGAAGATGCACAAATACTATTGCTCATTATTACACACATTCTCATACATCCATTGGCTTGACACACATTAACTGGACAACCGGTTGTCTCACACACACACATTCTTTCTCCACACAGACCAGAGCAAACCATTCCTTGGTATTTTAGAGAAAGCAGTAGAGATAAACAGTAAATTACCCTTCATCATAGCATTCACAATTAATAGGAAAGGTTGAATAGTCAGAACATTAAACATTATAAGACCCAACACAAACTTATACAAATCTGCTTTCTTCAATGTTTACATTATACATTGATTATGACAAGAGCAGTCCTTTCGAGCTTGGAATGAAGTTGCCTTTTAACACAAAGTTCATCCTCAGAAAGTTGAATGCTTCTGTTAGGTGAACACTGACTTAAGTCTGTAGATTGTTTAGTAGTTGAGAATGTTGGAAATGCAGCAACAACAAAAAATCAACCCCCGTGTGACATTGAAGCACTGCAAGCTTCATCTTGCCTCATATCTAAAGCTGTTAAACACATCAAGCAGAAAGTTGAATCAGGAGCACAGGATATCATGGTACCAAGTAGACAGGAACATAACAAAAATGCAGGTTGTTCTGTTGATCCAAGAACACAGTAGTTTGGTTTTGCTGTGATCTATACTTTGGTTTGGATGGCAATTTAGGAATTGGAAAACTTTCTACTTCGTTGTTGGCCATATGTAGAGTTCTGCATCTTACAAATGCCTCCAAAAAGCCCCCAATTTAGAACTGCCATCAGGCATCTGAATCCACTCTGACTTCCCAACAGTTGAGCAGTTTAATGCTGAGACACCAGAATTCCAGCATCCTCATTTGCTTCGTTTTCATTTAAAAAGAAAAGTAGCCCTGCACTGCTTTTGCACTTTTACACCACCATTGAACTTAAACCTTGGATCAATCTGTTTGGGCATTGTTTCCCCCAGAACCTGATCAGACTTCCAACCCATCTTGAGGAAGCAAAGCAGGGTGTCTTACATTATGGACACCCCCCCTTCATAATAAGATGGCCCATGAACCTACCACAAAAAGAAACCCACCCAATTCCAACATACTTGCAATTTGGTTGGATTGCTTTCAGGTGGGGGGCATATGTGCTCTTAAATCAAACCACAGAGACCTTTGAAGCTTTCCCCTTTGTTTTCCAGGGCTAAAGTTCACTATGCTATCCTAAGAGTGCTGATTTGTTGTTCCTGAATCTTCCTGAGACAACAAACTTCAAAAGGGGAGGGTTGTCTTAGCCTTTTCCTTTTCTATGTGCACTCTATGAATGCATGTTTCCTGAGTCTTTACCACTGGTCCAATGCCTATAACCATTGGGCTCTCCTGTCTGAACAAAGACTTTTGTTAGTGCTGTGCTTGGAGAAAAAGGATTTATACCTCTTGCTATGAATGCAAAACAAAGAAATGTTAGTGGCACAAATAGATTAAGTTCTGTTCCAAATCAGCAGGGAGTTCCAATGGTGCTCATCCTGTATGTAGAGCAGTTGCTGTAAGTGCCTGTCAAGGAATAAATGCGCTAACATGTGTTAGAATTATGAACATCATTTTAAAAGAAAAAAGTTCATTAGTAATAGTGTGATTTATATGCACAAGGTATGACAATGAGGAAAGCATTTCCCTGTTGGAAGTCCTTGTCCATCTTCATTCAAAGAGCAACTGGGGATGAGTTTCTGTTTTGGAAGCAAAGTAATATTAATTCCCAATGTGAATTCTAATATGAGGTAGACAATTATTGTGGCTGGAAGCTCTGCATTTTGGTCCCCTTTTTGATAACGACTTTACCTAGTCACAAGAGGGCATCACATTAGGTTTAAACAGCAAGGTGGCCTCAGTTTTGCCTATCTAGAAAATGGGCAAATCATACATTTCACAGACAAATTTAAAACAATTACCTGGGATGGAGCACCTGAAGAAGAGGTTTTATTCTCCTTATGAAAGAAAGAACCTTCAAGAAGTTTTGTTGTTGACTTCCAAATATTTTTCCCTCTCTTACCCAAGTTCAAAAGTTTAAACAGGTATAGGTTCTAATCCACAACCTGGCAACAATGATGAAAAAAAGGAACCACATACAACATTTTGTTATTTCCTGTCATTTTTCCCCTTTCTTATTACCATCAATCAATATTTCTCAAACTATCCTTCCTCTACCATGAAAATAACTTATTTCCTAGAATCCTTCATATTGCATTCCTACCTTTGCTTTCCTACAACTTTTCAGTCCTTCATTTTATTTACAACCTTTCTAATTCATGGGTATCTTTTCCCTATCAAAGTGTATGGAGGGGGGAGGAAAACATTTCTACCCACAAGGCACTACATACAAATTTAGTTGGCACTTACAATTGCCTCCCTTTATATACAAGTAAATGGGTAGAGTAGTTCCAAAAGTAATTTTGTTTATTTTGCCCCTTTGGCCACTGACAGAAAAACTAACTGTGCCAGGCTTTTATCTACAAGCAACAGCCAAAGGTTCAGGTCTAATCTAAACAAAAGGAACTCTAGTATCTTCTCCTGATTTCAAGATGTATGCTTAATACGTTTGTGCTAGATCTAGAGAACAAGGGGGGGGAACCAATCTCTTTCCCTTTTCTGCAATTCTGGCTCAACATGCAGTAACAAAAACCAGAACCACGTCAAAAAGAAATTTAACATTTACAAGATAAGAAATAACTGACAAGAAATGAAAAGCAAAACTTATTCTAGACAAATATCCCCCTCTGTGAACATCTGCTATTGAACCTTCACCTTTCCTATTAGTATAGCCAAAGGGGCTAATGTAGGTTGGAGGTGCAGTACATTCATATCCTCTCCCGTGTCTCTAAGTGCTTGCCAAATCTGAATCCTTACTGGGTCACTAAAATCTATTCTGTCCTCCCTAGGATTAGCTGTACTTTGATTAAAAGCAGCCCGTGGGGCACCAGTTCTTCCAGTTCTATTCCCAAAGTTGCCAGGTGCTCCTCTGGCATTTCCCATTGGTGTGAAATTACCCCAGTTGGGACCACTATTCCCCAATGGCTGGTAATTTCTTCTGCTGGGCACTCCACAATTAGTAGTAGGTACCATGGAAGAATGTGCTCCTTGATTGGTGTATGTTACAAGGCCATGGCCAGCGCACATTCTGGGTTTTTTTGTCCAATTCCCTCCACATCAGGGCATATTGGATAGAGTCCCATTAGTATTGATCCCGCAATACTCTAAGTACTGTCTCAATTTTGGCTAATTCAAACGTCCCCTGGGGGGGGGCATCCCACCTCCAGGGAAGGCCACAGCTTTTCACAATAAAAAATCAGTTTCCCTTGTTCGAGGGGGTAAGTGGTTTGTCCTGGATGGTCAGAAAGACCCTGAGCGCGCACTGGAGAGGAGTGTCTTTCCCAGCGTGCTTTTTCCCCAGCTTTTCCCCATTGCTTCTCCTTCTCTCCTTTGAAGCCCCCTTCCCCATCCCTGCACAGGGTTCCTTGTCTATGCGGATGGTAGGGTCTGCTTCTTTGGACACGGATAAGGGTCAAAGCCACACGCTTCGCTGGGTTCCCGGCCCAGTCCCTTGCGGGAGTAGGGAAACGCGGTACTGCAGCTCCACACTCACTTCGGGACAAGTCCCGTCTCATCCACTCCAGTTGCACTCGTTCTTTCGCACATGCCAGGAAGGACTATACTTACCGGGTGGACACCGGCCTCCCCACCCTTTGTCGTCTCTCTTACGGAGCCACTGTTGCGATACCCTCTCTCCTGCTTCCGAATCCTTGCGGCCTCGGGGCGGACAAATCTGGTCCGGAGCGCTCTTCCCGACTCTCTGCGGATTCCCCCAAGGGGGAGCGAGGGGTCGCTAAGCGGCTCCTGGCTGGCTCGCCAATTGTTACGCCCAACGAGGGGCTAGGTTCGTGCTCCCCAAGTTCGAGTCAATAAACTTGGAGACGAGACGAGGATAGAAAATATGCCAATAGATTTATTGCACGTTTGCAAACGGAGAGCAGCAAGCACGGGCTAACTCTGACGTTTCTCTTTACATGTCATGCTTTTAAAGGTTTGTATGATACATGTTTATTTGTTTTTCTTTCGGATGAGGGCTTATCTGTTCCATTTCAGGCATGGAGATTGCTTAAGGTAAGTAATTAACACTGCATATTTGTTCAAGGGCTGTGTCCTTGTTGCAACACTTATGATTGTATCAGCACCTATGATTGCATCGCCATCTCTGATTGTATCAACCTTTAGTATTACATTGTATCAACCTTTAGTATTACATTGATTCAGCACTTAGCGTCACACCTTCCTCATTGTATGCTGAGAAAGGAGATCCCATTTCTCAATGCACAGCAAGAAAGCCAAGTGAGCTAGCGATGCAGGAAAAGAGCCCCTTAGCAAGCAACCTGTTTGTTGTGTTATGTTTGTCATGTTATGTGTGCATGAGCCCCTGCTATGTGTCTCCTCTAGCTCTTTCACCCAAGGGAATTTGGCCTTCAGGGAGGAAAGGGTTCCCCAGCCTGGTTTTAAAATCAAGCGTACATCAAAGCATAACTTGACTGTAAGATATTATGTGGCAGGGCTGTAGCTTAGTGGTAGAGCCTCTGCCTTTCAGTAGGACCCAGCATCTTCAGGGAGGGCTGGGAGACCCTCCTGCCTGAAATGCTGGAGAGCTGCTACCAGTCAGTGCAGATGATACTGAGCAAGATGGACCACTGGTCCGACTCAATGTAAGGCAGCTTCCTCATACGAGAAAGCATAACATCTTAACTGAAAAAAAATGCCATGCTTTGCTGGAAAGAAGACAGTATTACATTGTGAAAGGTCAACACTGGCTGCCTGTTTGCTTTCAAGTCCAATTTAAGGTGTTGGCACTCACCTTTTAACACAGAGAAAGTTGATGCTGCCTTGTCTTATGAAAAGAAAGACTTAGCACTTGCCTCAGCTCAGTCTGACTTTCTGAGTCCTACTGAGGCAAGGCTACTATTAGATATCTACTGGAATCTTTATCTCCCAGATTATTACTTAAGAAAAAGAGTAATCTGTGGATTAATAAATGCAAGGTGTACACTTTTCAGTCACTTGGCAACTTTTATGCTCTTTTGTGCCTTGGTGTTATGAACCATAGGAAAGCAAAACTGGAATCCCCGTGAGTAAAGAGTAGTGTACACACCTGGCTTCCCCAAAACTTGTTTATTAGTTTGAACTTGCAAAATCAACTTGCACCACAAACATAATCCAGCCTGCATAATTGGCACTTTGTCATCTCACACACCCAAACCACCCCTTTCCTACCTACAACCTAGTGTTCCACCAGCATTGTTGAAGTATCAATTTCAATATCCAAAATGACGACTTCCTTTGCGGGTACATGGTTTGGTCTTCTGGAAGTGCACTGAAGGTCATTTCTCAGCCAGCTGCCTGACACACATGACTGCCTTCATCTTAGAAATCCCAAAAGCATAATTACCAAGCCCAACTATTCCTAAGGAAATCAAAATGGCTTAAGTACTGGACAAAGCAACATTAGGAGTACTTTCATTCTCTTTGTAAGTTACAGGGTTGATGCCAGAGTAACTGTGGGACCGAGATAGGTTATCCTTGGTAGAAATTAAGCCTCAGTAGTGCGCCTCTCCCACCAGCCCTCACAGCATGTAAGAACTAGTCAACTTTCCCCCTGTACACACATGAGCCATGAAGACTACATATACTCCTTAGGCATCAGGGCTCCTTCTAGGAGGAAGGGTGGGATATAAATTTAATAATAAATAATCAGTGCCTCTCTGCAGGATTGCATGACAAAGGGTTTCAGAAATGGGTTGTTTGTATCATGCACCTGTACAACTTTCACATACGTCATCCTCAAGCCCAAATTGCTGGTGTGCATTCGGGGTAAAGGAACTTTTTTCATTTATTGTGGTAATGCCCTGTTGTATATTATTTTTGGTTGAAGGTTTTTGCAGAAATTCTGAGAATTATTTATTATAATATTGTAATATCACCTCAATTCTCTTTTTTGAATCTTTGGGATGTGCATGTGGAACAATTTCACTCTAAAGAACTTCTCGCATGCATGCTGGTGGCTGCCAGGATTTCTATAGTGCAAAAGTGGAAGAGTCTACAAGATCTAAATACAGAACTTCAGTATAAGAATTTGTGGAACCTGGCTATTTCTGACAAAATAACTTATGATTTGAAGGTTTCCAAGAGTAAGGCAGACCCTAAAGGTTTCTATGCTGTTTGGTGAGACTTTATATCTTCTGTTACTATGACCAATATTCTCAGCTCACTCCCAGCACCAATGCATGAGCTTTGGATGGTTTGATTTTGGTTGGGGACAAGAGGTTTCCCTATTCACATTTTGTCTGTAATCTGTTATTGTACCTGTCATGAACCTGTAATGGTCATGAGTTATTAAAAATCTAATAGCAATACTTTGGCTCCAGTAAGGGACTCTGGGAGACGGTTACAGTTGGAAAAGACAAGCCTTTGCCAATTTGCAAATCTGAGTTTCACTTCCCAGCTGAAGATGGTTAGAGAAGCCTTAACAAGCTGCGCCTGTTTATCTTTGCTGATTAGCAAGTGCCTGGTACCCAAGGTCATCCTTGGCTTGTACAGTTGGAAAACACAGTTGGGAGGGGGGCCTGAAGGCGCGAAAATGTGAGAAACATCGAGAAGAAAGTTACATCAGCCAATTCCTGATTGGTCAATTAATCTTGGACCGTTAGGATCCTTTTCCCTTAAGTATAGGGCTAGAGACCCATAGCCTTTGTTCTCTGTTCTCTGCCTATGCTGACTGGCACCAGAGTTCCAAACCTTTCTGCCTTATGGTTCCAGGGGTTGCTTATGGGAAGGCAACCTATGTCTGGTTCCATTGCTTTATGTTGAACATCCATCTCTCTTAGGAGAGGTGCCACGCAACCAACTACCTCGTGTGTAAGTAGTTAGGTGAGTTAGTTTGTTATTTTCTTGTTGTGTGTATGAATTCTCTTGTAAGAACCTAAACCCCTGTTGGGTGAATGGTCTTAAAGGATTACTTGCTGCTATATGTTATGTGCACTTATATATCTTAATAAAGCTACTTCTATTTAACCTGGTGTGTTCAATTGAGAGAAGGGGTGGTTCTGGATTCCGTACCTTGACCAATCTCAGTCACTAACTACCAAAGAGGGTTAAGAAGTTAAAGGCTTGGATTTTAAGTGTTAAACCAGAGGTGCCTGGCAAGGAGTGTAACTGTGACTCTTGCCTTTTAGGACCTTGGTTTTATATATCTTCTGGGCTCAGAGATCCCCTGGCTCTGAGTGGACCAGTATACAGGGGTGGTGGCAGCCTACCTTCTACCTTGCAGGGTTGTTGTGAGCGTACACAGCCTTGGCAAGGGTGAAGTAATAGCTTTTTGGTTCCAGTCTCATTTCCCTAAGGGTGGGGGTCTGAGTCTGATGCATGAACCCAGTACCTTGAGGGTCTGGGGGTCATGACAGTATCCCTATAGCTTGTTCTTTTGTATTTGGTTTTGTGTATTTGTATGTTTTCATGTTCAGTGTGTGTGTGTGTGTGTGTAAACATATAAAGCATATAAAGAAAAACAATTGTGTATAGCTTAGCTCTGAGAATCAAACTTATTTGCAACAATGAGGGTAAATACCAGAGAAGGATCAGTGAACTTAAAGAACACCTTCTTCTGACAGGCTATCCCGCACATATTATTGATTGCAACATCCACCAAGCCTCCATTCTGTCCAGAGAAAACCTCCTCCATCATAATAAGGTGTCAAAGAACAAAGGATTCCATTTGTGGTAGATTTCCATCTAGCATCTCCTATCACCAAGCAATCGGAGAGCCCATTGCTAGCAAACTCTGAACATCTTGCTAGAGCCATCAACAAGCTTCCTGTTGTAGCATTTCACCAGCCTCCTAATTTGCGCAGACTGTTAGTGAGAGCTGTGCTTAAGCCACCTATCAGCAATACTGTATCACCTGTGTGTATCTCAGGGAGACAGCCACTTTCAAAAGCACCAGGACAGGCAGAACATATTACATCAAACAGAACATCACCTGCAGGGCCTGCAATATAATTTATGTCATTGAATGCAAAGGACCAGGATGTCATATCCAGTATGCAGGGAAAAACTGCAACTGACCTACGCATATATATATATATAAAACAATAAAACACAAACAAATTGGTTATAAGGATTCCCCATACCTGTGCTTCATTTATATGTATGAACATATAGAAAAGGTAGGTTAGCCCTGGTGAAACTGGGTACAGGTTTAAAAAATTATTTCCATCATTGTAACACAGTGGCTTAGGCTAGCCTTCATCTATTCTTACTTTGTATTTTCAGGGCTGAGCCCAGACATATCCTTGCAAAAACAAGGTCTGTTTTTGTTGCAATAACATCAATGTTGGCATATTAAGAAATTAAATATGAATTAAGGGGGCAGAGATTGGTGGCATCCTAAATATAAGAGTGAGCCCTAGTTTATTTGAAAAATTGCCTCCTTACATACAATCTCACCCACCATGTTTAGCATCAAACCCCTTGCTCATTCAGACATATGGCTGGTTTGGATGTAAGATGGGGCCTTTCCATTGCAGCACACTGGTCATGTAAAACTTTCCCCTAGGGAATTTCGATTGACTCCATTTCTTTTAGGCAAGCTGTAAATATGTTTCAATTTCATCTAGCTTTAAGTATGCAATTCTTGTTTCTATTGAATTTTTTTCTTGTGCTTGTTGGAGAGCTGCTTTGCAAAAAATATATAAAACTATAATAAAAATGGATATAAATGCTTGGTATATTGCATTGATTACTCATATATTTCTTTCTGAAAAGTTGCTCATATGATGGGACATGGTCTGGTCAAACTAAAGCACTTTAGTGCCATTGTTTTCAAATAGGACATTTAAGCACACAATTAATTTTCATCTATTGAAGTCAGTAGGACTCAAGTGCTTAACCTGGCCAGTTCATAACGAACAGAACAATTCTGTATCAAATCCTTCAATTACCAAAAATGAAGAAAGTCCTACTCTTATCCCTTTAAGTCTGCAATTGTGTGTGTTGCTATTAATCATGAAATAGCTGGTATAACACAGTGAGGAGGAGAGCCTGGTTGGGAGTCCAAAGTCTGTGAGTTCAAATTCCTGCTTGTGTCTCCTGGGTGTAAAGGGCCAGCTAAAAGATCACCCCCACAGTAAGTGGCTCAGGGGTTACGTGCCCTGCCACCTGTGAAGCTGTGGGCAAGCTGCATAGTCCCAAGGAGCCCAGTTGCCCCCCAGCTGGCAGTTGCGGACAAGGAAGGAGCTGGCTTGTGCAGCTGTGGCAAGCTGAGCAGGCCCTAGCCAGCTGGGGAGGACTAGCCTTAGAGGGAGGCAATGGTAAACCCCCTCTGAATACCACTTACCATTAAAATCCTATTCATAGGGTAGCCATAAGTCAGGATCAACTTGAGGGCAGTCCATTTCCATTAATCATAAAAAGCAAACCTTGTATTAAAGGCAACAACTGATGAATGACTGAAAATCTGTACCCTTCATTTGTTCATGAATTACATTTCCCTTGATTATATAACTGGGGGGGGGGAGAGAATGTATACATACGAAGATTCCACTAGTCACCTAACAGTAGTCTTGCTGCCTCCAACACAACAGAAGGAGCAGAAAGATAACCAGTAAGTCTTTCTTTACAGGAGACAAGGCAACATCAGTTATCTTTCCTTTAGCTGTCATTTCAATTATATCTGACTTGATAAGTAAAGGACACCTGTCATTTTACTACCTAATTTCTACTAACCCTGTGCCTTTATTTCAGAAAATGTTTCATGCATGAGTGTCAGGCATCCTAGGTTGTATCCACCTTAGTCATACTAGAGTAGCTCCACTGATTTCAGTGGGTCTACGCTATGAATATTAGGGTAGATGGATACAGCACCTAACTTATTTTGATGCATGCTTGGCTTTAAAAAATGAAAATTGGAGGGATAGGATTTTTAAAAGGTTCTTGCATCGGAACCCCATTATCTTTTTTAAAGAATGGAAATATTTTTTTTAAATTGTATTAGCTCACTTTCATGTTTTGAAAAATCATTTGCTAGTATAGTGGTCATTCACTGGAATCTGTAGCATGGATCCACAGAGGATGAGGATACACACTTGGCTCTGTTCTGCCTGACTTCCAGTCTTAGCAACACTCACAATTCTTTGATCTTTTGTTCTTTGTTACTACATACCTACGGATCCCTAAGGGCAACAATACATAGAAATGGTTCTTGTGCGACTTTTCATCCTTTTAATTTTGATACTCTTGTGCTTTGCAGCAAAAGGGTGTTGGCTTTGATTCTGCAAATCATGTTTAGCCTAAGTTTAGAACCAGAAGTTGGTTCACCTTTCAGCACAATTGGAATGTTTGTATGCTTTTAGAAAATTGGTATTTTCCCCTTGAATTGCAAGCATCGGCAAAGTTAGCACTAAAAATCCCATATCAAGCCTGAGAAGTCATATAAACCACAAAAAATGCATGTTATCATTTGTATTGCAGCACTGCACATGAACATCCAACAAAACTTAATATCTAGTAATTAAATTTAGGAGAGTGAAAAGATAATAATAAATAAGGGGAGCATTATAATAAGTAGTAACCTGATTTGGTGAGAAGATATTGGAAGATATGGTGCATTAACTTTGCAAGTTGTGTTATCATCAGTCCTGTGGCAACAGCTGCCAGCTCCAGATACAATGTAACTGTGTAACTCAACGCTATTACAGTCAATGAAATTTGGCAAAAAGGGAGCTTAACAAGACCAGGAACAGCTTGTATTATGTGGTAACTTACTGTGTATTCATTAGATTTATTACAGTCAATTGACCAGCCAGAGAAATTCAGTACAAAAAATACACGAAAACATGTTCAAAAACAGTACAAAATAGTACAGGTAAGTTAATTATTTCATGAGGCAATGGATCGATTAGGTCAAAGGTTCCTTACTCATCAGGTCTCTACGTGTATCAATGGCTGCTGCAAAAAAATTCGCGACTTTATGGGTTATGGGGGAATTAATATCCACTAATAGATATTGTGCAAAAAAAATTTATCTCTGCCTGGAAATTTCTGGAAGAGAGGAATAATAAAATGGCTGCGAAGGCTTGTATAAAACCTGCACTCCAGTAATACGTGTTCCACTGTCTCAATGGCACCACTGTCGCAAGGACAGTAACGTTCGGTCCGAAGGATTCTATTAAACCTTCCCTCTAGTAGAGCTGAGGGCAAAACGTCAAATTTGGCCATCGTAAAGGCCTTCCTTAACCTAGGAATAGATAGGTGACAAAGAAATTGAGCAGAAGTGAATGGTTTTAGGGATGGCGAGCTTGCGAACCTAGGGCCGAGACAGGATAGTACATTTTGGAAATCCACATCCAGAATCCTCTGGGTGATGGCTAACAGCGCTTTCGAGCATCCCAATGATATAACATAAGGGATAGAAAATCCAAGAGAAGTAAGCTGCAAGGAAAGGGATTTTTTCCATTTGGATTGAAAGTTGTCAATTAATATAAGGGGGGAAAGACCAACTGGCTCAAAAATCAGTTTCATCCAGTAGCGAAATTTAAGAATCCAGATCTGCGATTCTATGGATGGCATAGCTGTTATATATCTCAGTTTGGCATTTGAAATGCAAGGGGTGGAAGGCTAAAATACTTCTAAGAAATTTAGTTTGAATAATCTCAAAGGGTAAGTGTGAATTGTAGTTACTCACTTGGGCACCATACAATAATTTTGAGATTACCTTGGCTGTGAAAACCCTAATCGCAGACGGTACATAGTGGCCACCTTTTGAGCAAAAAAAGGATAAAAGGGCTTTTGATGATCTTAAGGCAATCGCTCCGAGTGCCAGAGACCTGACTTATGAAATAGTATTCCCAAGTATCGGTAGGATGGAACTTGGTCGATGGAGATGCCATTAACTTGCCAACGATATTTCCTTCTCTTTCTAGAAAACACTATAACCTTAGATTTGCTATGGTTAATCACTAGCTGGTCTTCTATACAGTTGCAAGCAAGGACTCTTAACAGACGTTTCAATCCAACGAGCGATAGCTATAGCAAGACCACATCATCGGCGTATAATAATACTGATATAGGTTTATTAGCTAAGGTAGGAGGGTGAGCAGGGCATTGTCTCAACTTCTGAGTCAAGGAGTTGATATATAGGTTAAATAGGGATGGGGCCAATATACAACCCTGTTTGACTCCCTTATACGTGGGGATGGGTTTGGTAAGGATCCCCTCGCGGTTGCATCTAATTTGAATGTATGTGTTATGGTGCAACCCACGGATCAGGGCAAGCAGACATCTATCAATAGTGGAAGCCTCCAACTTAGACCAAAGGATATCTCTTGAGATTGAATCAAAAGCCGCCTTGAAATCAATGAAGGCGGCAAAAAGAGCACCGCCCGGCCTAACCATGTATTTATCTACTAGATGTTGAAGTACAACAATATGATCCAAGGAGGAGCGCAATGCCCTAAATCCAGCCTGTTCCTCTTCTAGGATAGACTCCTGTTCCATCCAATCTTGTAGCCTGGACAATAAGGGCCCTGCATATAATTTGCTTATAATGTTTAAAAGAGAAATAGGCCTATAATTAGCGGAATCCTTTCGCGAGCCCTTTTTAAAGATTGGAATAATGATGGCACAACCCAAATCTTCTGGGATACACAGGGATTGATCTATACTAGTAAATAAAGCAGCCAGGACCGGGGCCCACCATTCTGGATTAGCTTTAAGAACTTCGGGAATGTTATCCAGCCCGGGTGCTTTATGCGGTTTTAATCCAGCTATAAGGGATTTCATCTCCTTTACAGGTACGGGCGGCCAAGGAGGGAGGTTTTCTATAGGAGGGTGAATCCTAATTAAATTGGTTTGCCCTAAATTAAAGATATTATGGAAATAGGTTTCCCATGTATGGACCGGAATATGATGATCCACTACATTTGGAGTAGCTGGCCAACCCCCGGCCACAAGCTTCCAAAAGGCAGATACGTCATTTGACTTAGAGGCAACTATCTTTTTTTTTTTACAATAATTTTTATTCAAATTTTCATAAAACATACAAAACAAAATCATAAAACATTCAAAGACAAAAAACAAAACAAAACAAAAATGATTAAACAAAAAAATAAAATGTTGACTTCCCATTTGTCGCAGATCAAATCAGTTGTAGGTCTACAATATATAACAATCCTGTCTCTTAAATTATATTATAAAATCACTTTCCTCCAGTAATCTTAATTAATCATCAAATCTCATAAACATTACTTTATTCTTTCCACAAAAAGTCAAAGAGAGGTTTCAATTCTTTAAGAAATATATCTATCAATTTTTCTCCAAATAAACATGTCGATTAATCCATCTCGTTAATAATAATAATAATCTTATTGTCATAACCATAGTCCAAATAAACATATCGATTAATCCATCTCATCAAAATCTGTTAGGTCCAATAATTTCAATAGCCATTATTCCATTATCCATATTAATTCCATCTTCCATCTTCAATAGTCCTGTTAAGTCCAGTCATTTCAGTGTCCAATCTTCCATTATCAGTATTCCATAATAATCTTGCTGTCATAGCCATACTCATATAATAAGAGTCTGATGGGAATTTCCTCTATCCCAAATATTTTCTTGCCATCAATTCTGAATAAGTTGCTGAAATATTGTTGTAAAGTCATATCTGTGTTCTTTTTTACAAAATGCACTGGCTCATCTCTTGAGTTTTTCCATTGTCACATGGCTGCAGTTAATTCCATAGATTTTCTCTATATCAAGCTCCATCATGTCATTCCAGTCCAGAAGATTATCCAAGCCATTGATAACTTTATCTCTAATATCTTCATTAATTTCTTCAGAGATAACGTTAAATTCCAAACAGTAGATTTTATTTCTAATATCCATAAACTCCAGATCTTTTTCCAATTCCACATTTGTTCCAATCTCCAGGGCTTGTATCTTCCCTTTATTTTTTCTTTTCTCATCTCTGATCTCATTCTCCTCTCTCACAGGATCCCCTATTTCTTTAAGCTCCTGCGTCATTTTGCTCAGTTCAATTTTCAGCTCCTTACTGCCCTGTCGCAGGGTTTGTTTCGTTATCTCAATCTCATCCATTATTTTCTGAAACATAATTACTTCCAGATTCTCAGCCACTTTCTTGATTGCCATTTTTAAAACCACAAAAACAAAACAAAACAAAAATAAAGAACCACTTCTTATTTCAGCAACAATTGGGTTAATATTCCAGGCTTGATGACATCACAGTATAAACAGAGCAGCCTGCCTTATCTCTCTATGTTCAAGAACACAAAACAAATTTAGTTCCCAGCATCAAAACAGTTAGTGGCATCGTGAAGAAGCAGATTCGTCAAAATAAAATAGACCAAAAAGAGAATAGTCCCAGACAATATAATGTTCCTCGGAATAGAAATCCCTCTTCTGTTTATATCTTTAGAATGCACTTCCAGGACAGCTTTTTGCAATAGAAACAGAGATAAGCTGTTAATTTCGTGAATAACAGAGAGGAGTTATAGCTCACCCAGAAGTTCTTTAAAGCTGATTCATTTGACAACTCTCTTTTTGCTGCAACAATTTAAACCAAGTAAAAAAAATAATAGAAAGGGTGCTTGCCTGTTAGTCCGTTTTCTCTTTGAAGAAAAGATAAACGTATCGCATTAATCAGATAGAGCTTGTTCGGAAGTCCGTCCGGCATTGCTGGCTGGACCTTTTCTCATAAATTAATGAAATCCAGTCCTCCCAACAAAAACAGGCTTTTGAGGTTGATCTCTACGTTTCTCCCTGCCCGGGAGAAATTTCATCAGTCAAAAAAAAAAATGTTCTGACTGATTTATATCTGAATAAGCTTCTTTTGAGGCGGGAGCCCGTCTCAAAAGCAGGCACAAGCGAAGTCACCCTTCCCGGAAGTCGACTTAGAGGCAACTATCAATGCGTGCCAGAGTTGGGTCTGAGCAATTCTTTTTTTTTTTTTTTAATCAGTTGCTTGTAATTTCTTTTTAATGTGAGGCATTCGGAAAGCACAGCTGGTAGATCTCTATATTCCTTGTATTTCTGAATTAGCTGTTTTTTTAAGGTGACACACTCCTTGTCATACCAAGTTTTTGATAAATTCGGTCGGGCAAATTGCTTTACCGGTAGATGGGACACTAGGCATGACTGGACTTCATAGATCAGATTTTGAAAAGCTACCAACATAGGTTCACCCTCTACCGACTCTAAAAGGAGATCACGACGGCTAAGAAGCCGTTTGGAACAGAGAGATATCTTCAAATCCGTTTCTAATTTAAGTGACCACCTAGTACAAGTACTACTGGAGCCAGGATCTAGTTGCACTAAAACAGGACGTTCCAGATAAAAAGAGTGGTCACAATTCAGAAGAAGTAGCAGCGCCAAATGGTCGCTATCAAGGCGATGATCTACTGAACAGGAAACAAGGTTGCTAATTTGGTCAGGAGAGATGATAAAGAAATCTATTGTGGATGCACCCATCCCAGAGAGATAAGTATATTCACCTTTAAGATCTCCATTAGCAGAACCATTCAGTAAAATAAGATTCAATTTAAAAAGGGATTGCATAAGGCATAAACCAGCAAAATTAATACCTGTATCTTTAGAGCAGCGGGAGGGAAAATCTAGATGCTTCTAAGAGAGGAGGAGCTTCATGAAAATGGGCATATAGGGCATTATCATTTGATCTAAGTCTTGCATTAAAATCCCCTGCTATAACAACTTTTGCCTCAGGGTATAGCAGGGTTTGTTTGTCTATGTATTCCTCTAGCTCGCCAAACATTTTGCCTATGAGCTTTTTTTTTTGTCGTAGAGGGGGGAGATACACATTTATTAGTATCATAGAAAATCTCGGGAACTTAAGGGCGAGGGACATGGCTAGACCAGGAAGAATGGCCAAAGCAGTGGTACAAATTCCTAGGTTTAGAGCAATCATTATCGCCAGGCCGCCCTTAGGGTGCCCCCCTTTAGCACTTGGGATAGCGGCCATCGAATGGGCTGAAAATCCGTCTAATTCCAAATTATCCCGACTCCAGGTTTCCTGGAGGAGAATAATATTGTAATTGTTCAAATACTTCTTAAATGAAGGGTCTGATTCCTTTGCTCTCCAACCAGCAATGTTCCAGGAAAGGAATCTCAACTGAGATATCCCACCTAAAGATTCTAGTCAAGGGTTGGAGGAGGGCTGGCCTATAACTAAAGGATTTCGATTTTTATGAGTATCAGCGGAAGGAGGGCATTCAGTCCATAAGGTGTCTATTAAATCTAAATTTGGGTCCATTCGACTAACATTAGATATGTGAGGCCTAGAAGGGGGGATAGATTGTGCATTAGAAAAAGGAGCTTTCTGAGGTACATTCACTTGCTTTCTCATAGACCCAAAGAAAGGGTTTCCCATATTTAAAGGGCTCTGAATTTCAGCTGTATTCAGAGATGGAATATTAATTTCAGCAGTGATTGAGACAGGTCCATGGAAGTTGTTTACCGGGGCCCCAAGCAGCGGCATAGCGGTAAATGGAGTTACCCTCTCTCCCTCACTCGCATTAGCTCCCTGAGGGTCGGGACCCAAGCCGCCACCTGATAGTTGCTTTAATTGCAGGATTAAAACTTACTGTGTATAATTTTAAAATTTGCAAATTGCTTCTATTTTATGGCTTGCCCTAACCATCAGCCTGGAATCTAGGACACTCTTTTCATTCTAGAAATTGAGAAGTGACACTGAGAGAAATCTATTCTGATTGAGCAAAGACAGTGTTCAACCCAACCTCAAAGTGTGCATTTAATCCTTCAGGGACAGTGCCACCCCATCCAAAACAGGTAATTCACCCCTCCTTAAATCTGTTTCTCTACTGAAAAAGAGGCTCTCTGGCTTGTCTGTTTGTTACAACACATTTAGCTCATCACAGCCTCTAGACAGTGGTTAAGGGTTTTCACTTCCTAATCTATCCAGGCGCCATTCACATATTGACAATACCACACTCCACATTTACAATTCCCAGCAGTTTCATATAAACGTTAGAAATTATGGGGGCGCGCGCACACACACACACGCATAGGTAGTCTATCAGAACAGCTTAATTCCTAAAACTGAGCCCAAATGCTGACTCAAACAGATCTAGGTAATCAGTCTCATCCAAGATCATTTGGAGTTGTACAGTATTGCCACCACCCTGCTCAAGCACTTTATACCCAAAAGAAACAGAGGTTGGAAACTGTCAATACTATAGTACATAGTAAGCTTGTATCAGATCCCAATTAAAATGTGAGCTGAATTTTACAAAAAAAAAAAGGCCCCTTAAATAGTAAATATGGAAATATATCATTCGGATAAAATTAACTAAACAGAACCACTTGAATGTTCAGAAGGATCACTGGATGAGGTGTTGAATTTGGACACAGAAGAAGATTCACAATTCAGCTCACATCAGAAACCCTCCATTCCTGACTCAACAAGGTCAGAGGTTGGTTCTGATTTTTTTAAAAAATATTGTCTGTACTTCTGCAACAAGATTAAAACTATGAAATAATTTGTACTTCAAAGTAGTACATTGAAGGAAAGCAAAAAAATGTACTAGAGGCTGATAGGCAATGGATATAGACAGGAAGATTAGGGCTCAATAACAAGGCACTGTACACGTTATGCAAGAGTAGCCCCAGATTAGTTACCCAAGAGCAACATTTCCAGGTTTTGAGGAAGCCAAACAAGAAGGGACGCATTCTAAGCCAGTGGTTCCCAATCTCCACACACACCATTTGAAAATTGCTGAGGGTCTTAGTGGACCACTTAATGATTTTTCTGTTGTTATGTGCCTTCAAGTCGATTACGACTTATGGCGACCCTATGAATGCAATTGAAGTGTGCTGTGCTAGATGCTGTATGATTTCTAATTGTATTTTTATTGTTTATTTTATTTTTTTACTGTATTACAATTTGAATTCCACAATTTGTGTTCTTCACAAATATGCCATGGACCACTGGAATGAAGCTTTCAGACCACTTATGGTCCATGGACCAGTTTGGGAACCCCTGTTCTAAGCAATTCAGACAAAGAATTCCAAGAAGCAAACATGACAGTCAGACAAAACCAGAAGCCTGGTTGGAGACCAAAACCAGCAGCCTTATGGCACTGACGGGAATCCTATCTCAATTCTACAGGACATCGGTTTACATCTGAGCTGACAGCAGCAAAGTGGGACTGAGGTACTACATCAATCAAAAACTGAAGAATCTACCCAAAGTTAATACATCCTGATATTAAGCATGTATGCACTCACTAACTTTCAGCCAATGCTCTCCCAGAGAGAATCCTGATTCTCTATTTCTCTCACACAAACTATGCACACTGCGATACATATACATTCCAGAAGTTTTGAGCCAAGATTTTTCAGACTCACCATCCATCTAAAAGACTATTTCTGAAGGCTTATTTGAACAGGCCAACACCTTTTCCCCTTTGCCTTATACAGTAGGGCCCCGCTCATACAGTGGGTTACGTTCCGGACCCCTGCTGTAAAGCAAAAACCGCTGTAAAGCGGATCCCATTGACCTACATTGACCAAAATGGTGCCCGGCGGCAAAAAAACGCCGTAAAAGCGGAACAAACGCTGTAAAGCGGGGCCTTTCTACAATTCACAACCGCTGTATTAGCAGAACGCTGTAAAGCGGGGCCCTACTGTATACTAATAAGCAAGCATAAACAATAGGGAGCACTTTGTATGAAGAACCAATACATATATCCATACACCATCACTGCCTGTAAAAAGATAAATTTATTTGTTTCACAGGTTGATTTTACTCTCAGTAAAGAAATCCAAGAAGTCAATTTCTTCATCATAAAAACTTGCTTTACATATTATTTACAGGTATCCAAAGATATACAGAATGTCACTGCTGAAGACTACACCTGTCACAAGACAACACAGGAAAGGGGAAACTTGCTGCAATGACATACATTCAAAAAAAGTAAATTGTGGATATGCACAGTGTTTTTGGCACAGCTAATTCAATGTTAAATTCTGCCCCTAATTAGAAAAAGAACTTGTGTCATGTCACAAGGGTTGACCAGAACCAGGGTGGACAGTATAAATATTCTTTGGCAATCTGCAGCAGACTGATATAAGCAGGGAAAGTAATTAAGTCAAAAAACGGAACATAATCCCTCACCCTTACTAATAAAATTGTCATTTACTGTACCAGATTTGCTTCGGTAAGCTCATGGTTCTGAATTTCATTTGACAGCTCTCTAGATGCTTCCAATCACACATAAGTTTAGTACTTGGGATCTCTTTCAGGCTATGCTCTATATCCTCTAGGAGAAACGTCCAAATGACTTTTTGGGACTATGAGTGCTAGTCAATAGCATTCCTCAAATATACTGCACACGTTCGTGATCTTCATGGTAGAAACTGAAGGACACAATCCCAGCAGAAAAAGGCTTCTGGCATTCCAATTAATGCGAGTATAATCTTGATGTCCTTTTACTTCTTCAGCTCATAGGAGAGAGCATCCTTTTCTCAGAAACACGCAATATGAAATCAATTAGTTTACACTCTTGTTACAGGCTTTTTGAACCCACTACACATTTGATGTAAAAAAGGAGAAAAATACTGTTTAATAGCAGCATGATCTGAATAGTTATTCCACTAATTTATGGCATTATAAAAAGCCATTTGCAAATATATCTTAAGTTTGGTGCCATTTTAAACCAAAGGCACAATAAACTGGCTTTTCCATCCTTAAGAAAATACACTTTGGAAAAGGAACACCTGGTCACTTAAAGATGGTTTGCCAATCAAAGTTTAGGGTCAAAATTAGGAGAAGTTGAAGAAACAGTACACTGTATACATTAAGCAGCACCTAAATAGATGCAGGATCAAGATTGTAATTGGATTGTATTATCATACTGCCATACAATTGTCACAGTCATTTATGCAGTTATGTCATAGTTAATAGACGATCTCAAAATTTTAAAAATTCATCAGTGCATATTTAATACTTGCCCTCCCTGTGCTGCTATACACAGCCAAACACAATCCTTTTACATTTCCCCAAGAATGTAAACTGACAAATTTGCTTATTTTAAAATGCAGACAGCATGAACATAAGCATATAATTATCAAAATGGAATCAAGCCATTTTTTTAAAAAAAGGAAGTACAAGTCTTATTTCTTCACTTACCTTAGAATTTGAAAATCTACCACTTTAAAACAAACACTGCCACATAAGTCTTATAGTTCATATTATATTTGGAAAAATTCAGCTTATAGGATTATATGAGGATGATCCAACCAAACATCTATTGATTTCTACTGAAATCTTTAATTGGTGCTTGACGAGTGGTGTAAACCTTCATCTTCCCAACAGAGAAAGAGAAGACTGTGGCTATAAGTTTTGCAGCTGTCAGTATTTCACATGGTTATTTCATAATGTATTTAAAACATGTGATGTAAAAGCACGTTCGAGAAACCCTGTGATCTTTTTATGCTTATAATCTTTTCCAACTACAACTTCAGTTCCATTTTAAACATCCCCCTCCTTTAAAAAAAAGCCTACTATGCTTTTCAGGAAGCCTTTGAGGATAACTAAGCTCCTAGATGTTGAGTGAGTTACTGAAGTCTGATGAAAATGAGACAACAAGATTGTGACAGCAGAAAATTCTAGGAAGGATTTTATAAAGTCCAGTGCTACCTTGAATTGTTCCCTCATAGTTAGTATTCCTTGTATTAAGGATTTGGTCACTGGAAGGAAGAGAGGCCTGAAGCTTTTAAACAGCTGTTTACAACATTTATGGTATGACATATGCCACAGCAGTGACCCACTGCTTTCCCACACCTTCACAGACTATGAGTGCACACGCATACAAATTCTAAAAAGGTAAGACACTTTATTGAATTTGATAAATTAAGAGACTATGTACTGGACTTTTATGTATCACAGGAACTTGTAAACAGAGACACTGGGTCCTTTCCATGGAAATCCTGATAATGTTCATCAAGAAGTTATTTTCCCACACGCTGTTCACAGTCTGAATAGTGACGGAGGGCAGAGAAGAATTCTTCATAGCTGATGTTCACATGTGAAGGCAAAGAACTGGAAAAACATAATTGGAAAGAGGACAACTAAATATCACAGATAATGTGTGCACTAGATAAATCCTGGTACCATCATCCTAACCCGTCTTTCAACAATTTCACTGGTTTATTCAAAAGTTGATGCACAGCATATTACACATATAACTTTGACCAAACCATGAAGTCAGAGCAATCTAACTGAAATCAATTAAAATGTTACTGATGGTTACTGAGTGGGTCTGCTAACTTAAATGACTATGAACATTAGAGAAGATGACCTATATGTGACCAGGTTTGCACACTGCTGTGATTACTCAACAGACAAGAAAAGGTGAAGAAGTGACAGGGGACATTACTGCTCCAGCAACAGGTTTAATGCTATCCAAGTTGGCAGTCTTCACAGGTTCACTTTAATATAGTTTTTCTGTTGATATGACAGTCAAGTACAACAGTCCGCAAATACTATCACAGCTTCCCTGGTCAAGCTTTTGTAATCCTTTACTGGATAGCTTGACTTAAGCTAATAAATGCTACCTTGATATTGGTACTGTCTGAGTACATTAATAGCTCCAACTAATTTCTATCTTCAAAGATAGTTACAGTATAATTCCATATCCAGAGCAGAAATCCAAACTCCATTATTAGAGCAATTCAAAAATCCAATCTACACGTCTTCATTTCCAAGACACACTGCAGTTTCAACCATTGACCTTAATTCTAAAGATTTCTATGGCAACAGACTGGCTTCCAATCTCTGTCTATTAGACTAACATTTAAGATACTTGAGATTCTTCAGGGAGAGGCAATCGTGGATTGTACAGACTGCAGTCACACGATACTATTTATTTATTTATTATTTGATTTATATCCTGCCCTTCCTTCCAGTAGGAGCCCAGGTCTTCAAACTAGATGAAGACGTGATTTAACTTACACAGGAAGCTTTCTAGTATCACAGAATTAGTCACTGAGGAACACTTGTACAGTAAGTTTGTTGTGCATTCCACACGAAGCAATACATTTTCTACTTGGCCTTTCCAGGACAGCAGTGCTGTGCGTTTATCAACTTGACCCTTTCAGAAGCACACCAACAGGGTAGATTTCAAGGATATTTACAAAGCACAACATATGTAGTGTTAAGTTTACAGAATGTAGTTGGCACTGAAGCCTGCCAGAAAACCCCAGAGCCTAAACTCTGATGAATAAGCACATGCATGACTGAGGGAATTTGCTAGGTAACTACCTGTATATGCCCAGAGACATTAGATCTGGAAATAAAAATGCTAAGTGTTATTTCTTCAGGTTAAGTCACACTTATATAGAAACAAATTAAATGAATAGGTTTAGTTGCTCTGGAAGGCAACATCTAAAGATGGCCACAGATAATGTCTTTCTAGGGGTAGGGAATCCACAGACTGGCCCACAGCTTCCCCTTCTCAACTCTTAGACTAAAAAAGGAAGCCTTTGTTCAAGCCTAATTGTGGCATGAAGAACACATGTTTTTCGGACAGATCAAGTCTGGGGAAGGAAGATCGTCCCCTATGGCAATTAATCTTGAGAAAAGTTAAAATGCTTTTAGGGGGAATGAGTCTCCAATGCACATGTGGTGCTACACCCAGTTTTGTCTTGGCCATGTCCACTGCTGGAATGCAGCCTCTGAAAGGTTGGCCAAGAGATAATGTGGCACTTGGGCTGGGAAAAAAAAGCATTCCCTTCTCCTGTCATAGACCTTTCTGCAGCTTTTAATACAACAGACCATATAATAGAGAGGTTTTTGCTTTAGATGCAGTCTATTCTACTTTGTTGAACGGGGATCTGTCTTGTGGTATATAATAAAGGTCTTAAGTTCCCTCTGTTTTTCAATATCTAGTAGCAAAATACCTATCATTATGATAGATACGGAGTGCAGAGAGAGTCCATATAGCCAAGTGACCCCTGGGCAGGGGCACTCTGCTCCTTCCACCATCACCACCACACAGCCAGGCCTAAAGTGCTGTATTTAATTTTTTCCACACTGGAATGCTATAGAAAGGATACTTGGTAGAGATACTTGGTATAGCTAATCCTGCTGCTGACCCCATTTTTGCAGTGGCAACAGGCTTCAATTCCCTTACCACGGACTAAGAATCTAGATTTTCCACCTATTTAAATTCATGCTTAAGGGTGAATGTAGGGATACCAATCTTTGTAAGCAATTTCAAATGCATGTGAGGATAATTATTCTATATCTATTAAGATGGAAGACAAGGATGTAATATTTATGTGTAATAGGGCTTATATTTAGGGCCACAATGCCCCTTAACATATTTCAATTGTCTTCTTACGAAGTAACAAAATGATAATTTCTTTCTCTTAATACCAATATATACTCTTAATAAAATTATTCCATTAATTTTTTCCTTTCAAAAATTAAATGTTTTTTGCACATTTATGAAAAAATGTGGGAAATTTCCCCTTCAACTTGAGCTGAGGGAAAAGAAACTTGTCAACACATTTTTAATGGAGGCTTTTGAGAATTTTTATTGTCTGGGGCATGATGGCAAGGGTAGTATTTTTTGCTTAACTACTGAAATTCACACAGACACAAAGGTTGGGTCAAAGCTGCTGGTAAAGCAAATAGAATGTTCAAGGTGCACACTATTATGTACATTCAACTTACACGATCTCTGTCAATCTGATCTGCCAGGGAAGAAATCCTAAAATGCTGTCCACAGGACCAAACTTTAATATCAAGTCTGGGTCAGGAAAGCCATTAGTACCTAGAGAGAACAATAGTCTGAGTTTGTAGAATCAAGACCATTTGATAATTAGAGGTTTAGCACATCTTCACTATCACATGCAGTATGCATTTCTTGCAGATTATTTTCAATAAAGCAATACCAAATACAGTCCCCAAGATACCAAGCAATTTCACAGCTAACTGCTCTGTTCCAATTAGCTGGTATAAAGGTAATCAAAGCTATGATGGTAACATTTGTCTAGTTCCAACATAGTGCTAAGAACGTTAGTTATTTTGCTCTTTATGGTTGTTATACTGACCCTGCTGTGCCTACTGAAAGCGACTTAGTCTAAGCAAGTATGTTTACTACTACAGTTTAAGTGAGGCAAGGAAATATTTCTTGCACATACTTTAAAGTAAAAGATTGGAAGTTTAAGAACTGATTAAACAGTTGTATTTTCAGACCCACTATTCAGTGGCTGTATTTCAAAGTGCACACATTAAAGCTGCTTTGAGAGCCAAACACATATAAGAAAGTGCAATTAATTTTTTTTTCAAGTACTGCCCATGGCTAAAGCAAGCAAGAACCAATTTCAGTTTAAAGAAGAAGGCATGTCACTTCAGCGGCAAGGAAGAACTGCTTCAAAAACATCAAGGAATTGTTTAGCTTTTACTCAGTTCTTTTTCACATTACACACATGCCTTCTTTCAATCACAACCACAGCCTTAGGCTGCAATCCAATACACACTTACCTGGGAGTTCCATTAAACCCAATGGAGCTTACTTCTGAGTAGACATGTATTGGATTGCAGCTCTAGAGATTTAAAAAGGGTGCGATTGTACTGGAAGCCATAATTAACATGTCCCTTCAGACTAACCTGAATAGAGAGGCATCCAAAACAGCCAGAATTTGTTATTGCCATGGACCTTGCCCCCCCCCCCTTCAACTGAGGAAGTGGGGATCTTTTCTCTGTCATCAAAATGAACTTCAGAAGCCCTTCAGAGCAGTAAGAAGTCTTGCTGCCTCCAAAGCCCAGTAAGGACCAATGTTAGCCCCTACCTATATTTCACTCTGTGATATAGCAGGAGTTTATCTTTTAACCTGACAAAGTAGTTAATAGAAACCAGAAACACAAATTTGTAGAAATCTGTGCACATATCCACAGTGAACTTGAACCTTTCCTCTTCAAGCCCTAAGATATAGCTAGACTTTATACATGATTCATTAGAAAAGACAATAATGCTGGGAAAAACAGAAGGGAGTAGAAAAAGAGGAAGACCAAAGAAGAGATGGATCGATTCCATAAAGGAAGCCACAGAATTGAACTTACAAGATCTGAAAGGGGTGGTTTATAACAGATGCTACTGGAGGTTGCTGATTCATGTCATAATCGACTTGAAGGCGCATATATATATATATATATATATATATATGCGCAATGAATAAATTTTAATTCAGACTGATTAAAGTCTCCAAGTTACTGTGTGTGCTATAGCCAGTGCTTTTTTTGTGTGACTCAACTCACTGGCACAGAGTACCTTTTTTTGCTACCCATGATAACCATTTTGTGCTGGCACTCAGCACTTTTATCAAGATATAAGAACTGGCACCTCATTTTATTTTATTTTTACAAAAAAAACTGTAGCTATATTTTTAGCTTGTGTTTTTAAATTGTTTTTAAAAAATTTAAATTGTGTTTTTAAATTGTTTTTTGTGTTTTAAAATTTGTATATTTGTTTTTAATGTTCTTAATTGCTGTAAACCGCCCAGAGAGCTTTGGCTATGGGGCGGTATATAAATGTAATAAATAAATAAATAAATATAACAATTACAGAATTACTCAAGTCCCACAAACAACTGTTTCTTTGAAATATACAGCACTAGGGCTCAGTGATCCCAGAATGACTTCAATGAACATTACATATAAGCTTCTAGGCAAATATGGTAATACCACAAGCCACAGGAAATGAATTTTCTACACCATGAACTGATTTACACATCACATTAAACCAAGGTTAGCAGCTCTCCTGCAATTTCAACACTGTGCACAAGCATGCTACTTGCGATGGAAGGCTATGAGTTAATGTAAACAAGAACATGCTGGTGCACACTGCTGAAATTGCAGATTTGTTCCTCCCCGACTTCTGCTGGGAAAAGCCATGGTCTGTCTTGATGTGTTGTCTGACTTCCATTCTTCGTTGATTTGGAGAGAAACACGCATGAGCCTGGGTTCAGATAACATGAGAAGCCAGACTATGACTTGTTTCCTGGCAGCAGGAGGATATATTTATTTTTACTATCGTTACATGTGAGATGCAAGCCAGTTTAAGCAATCATATGTAGGAGAGTTTGTGTACTTTGCACATAATAAATCACATGAAGTGCACATAAGCCTATTTTGCCAGAAGGGTAATAGACATGAATGATACACCAAAACATATGTGGGAAACAAGTCTTCTGTGAAGCAGCCCTTAGATTTTGCCAAGATTAAGATTGTGGATTTAACAATAGGTATGAAATCTAGACACCAGTGTATTTGGTTTGGAAATATTACTGCCACTGGGTTAATCATCCCCCCTTCACCTGCTCTTCATATGAGGTAAACAACTTCATCCATCATACTTACTACTTAGTAAGTTCTCCAAGACATTCATGTCCATATCTGTGCTTTTTTTTTGCTTTTGTGCTACTAAGTGGCAAAATTTCTGAGCTGCTTTTACTATATCTGTCTTTCCATCCTCTGAAGATAGCACGTTCAGTGTAGATTGGCAATTTAAAACTGCAATAAAAAACAACAACTCAAAGCAACTGAACTGTAGATGAAAAAAAAGTCCCAGTACTTAAAGTCCACCTCTTTTGCAATCTCAAATAATAAAGAACATCATTCTCTACTCTCAAAGCCAAGGAAATCCCTTACACAGAAGGCTCTCGGCAGCAAGGTAATTTTAAATGCAACTTACGAAAGTAAATGTTCTGTAAAGAATTTAAAAGTATGTTTGCTAAACTGTTAATAGCTCAGTACAAGTTTAATATCAAAAGTCAAACATTTATCTAAAACTCTGCCCTCTCATTTCTGTAAATTCATGTATTCACACCCCATTCTGGCTATCTGCATGTGCCCAGATGTTCATGGGATTTCATGTACTCATGGAGATTTCCATTAATTCCCATGAAGGGAGTTAATATTTGTGAATCAGGTTTGGGTGTCCAAGAATTTTCAAGCCCTCTATTTTTAAAAGAAGCAATTTTACCTTGATTGGTTTTCTCTTGATCTGCAAATTTCACTGTATATTTGAAACAGTCAAGGTTTAACAATTCCTGCTGCTGCTTTAGGATTTCATCCATCAGCCTTGAATTATTCCTCTTGAAAATACCTTGCAGAGGGAGGAGACAAAAGAAAGATATACTGGTTAATTCATAACCCTTTCTCAGGAAACCTATGCAAATGTTTTTATATACTTCTGGAATTAAATAAATGGCTTGATGGCAACCAATGTAATTACTTTTCTTAAAAAACAATCCAAGGCACTCTGGGCTTCATTCATTCCTTGAAGAAAAGCAGAATGCAGAGATCAGCCATCTTAAGGAAACTTGTACAAATTTGCAGTTTCAGATCTAATACTAAGGTTGAAGTTCAGATCTCACAAACCATGATTTGTGCTTCAATATACACTTAAGGCATGCCATGGTTTATAGCTGCTTGCCTACTTTTGTTTTCTGACTTCCTGTCTTCAGGGTGCAGCAGCCCCTGCAATTATGGATTGTTAATTCAGGTATCATGCCAAACAATAGTTAAGATTCCTTAACCATTGTTTCCAGCAATCCAAATTTGAGAAAAGCCATCTACAGTTTGGCATCAGATACCACTGATCTTTGTCTGGCACACCAACTAGCCTTTTGAACAAATCAGAAAACTGATTTGAAATTATTAATCCTTCTGAACTCAACCACAATGTCCAGCTGATTTCAACAGTACTAATCATGTTCAATTACTCTACCTTAATTGATTTAAAGATTAAAAACAGCTCATCTTTTAACCAGTGATCAGATGGTACAGCCTAATTCTAACAGAAGTTCTAAGAGAACTTGCTACCCTGAGCTCTTTGAAGGAGGGACAGAATAAAAAATTAACAGAAGTAAGAAATGAGATAAAAGGTCCAAAGTGGGAGTATTACCTACTATTTGCCACTTTACTTAATATATATCCCTAGTCTTGCAGTTTTACTTTCATTTGTTATTTTATTCTGCATTTATTTGGTATAGCTACTTGATTGTCGGCCATCTTTAATATTAACGGTAGACAGAAGAATCTGAATGCATCACTAACGCATGTTAAGTTCATAATTTGCCCAGTTTGCAAAATACATTGGGTTGTATTCAATTTAGCAGTAAGTTGCTATTTCTGTCAGCACAAGGATTTCTCCTTGTGTAATGAAACATTCTTCTTCCCCTCCCCCAGACAACCCCACAATCTGTTACTGGGGTTCCCCCTATCTTCCAGAGCTGATTTGGGGACAGTGTAGGGACAAGAGGGGGGGAAGTCTCATTGTGCTAGCATGAATCCTTGTGCTATCACAACTATTTAGTTGAATACCACCCCTTGTGCTAAAAGTGGCAGATGGGTGACATTTTGGAGATTTACCAAACCGCCACCAACACTGAGGTGAATTTCCACGTGGCCCTCCCATTGTTGGTGCTCTCCTGCTATTAGAACTCCAATGGCAAAAAAGAGAGGCATACCAAGGGTGGATCAGCACTTCTCTACACCCTTGGCATGCCCCTGCAATTGGGCGCAAGGAGAATTACACAGCACTGGAACTGCTGTATTAATTTTCTCTCTCAGTGGGATCAACGGGAAAAATCTCTTTCTAAAAAACAGACTTAAAAAGGAAGGGGAGGGGAAAATTATGTTCTTTGCCCCTGCTTCTGCCCTACTAGTATGAGCACAGCACAGCATTCGCTTTGGAAGTTTGGCCACCCCACTACCTCTCTCTTCTGACCTGATTGGACTTCTCTGTCTATAACTTTTGGTCTTCCAGGTTTAACTTAGAAATTGCTGAATATCAGACATCATAATAACACCATATGTGGTGTGTGAACCCCACAGATCACTATCTTATAGCCTTGTATGTGTAGCTATGAATATGTAGTAGCTGTACTTTTCTTTACGAGTCATTTTGTTAGGAGAAACATAACATGAAACAGCACTGAGAAGTATGTCCTCTAAAATGCATATAGTTTGAACGGAAGATTTCTATGGCTGACATATTCCTAGTGCAGTATGTTTTACAATGCTGTTATTTCAATCTTTTTGCATCCCATAAAGCTTTTAACGTAAACTTTATACCACACTAGGCTTCCAAAATAAAAAATATGAGAAATCTAAATATGGTGGATAAGACACAAGAAACAGAATATCTTGTAGATAGTACCAGTCATAATACAGCGAGCTTATTTAAATGCACTCAAAAATTATATATACAGCAAGTGCTTCCTTGAATAATAGCAACACCCCACTATGATGCTGCAAAGTACTTCTGAAACTCTGGTTCAAAAGTAGCTTATGTGCCTCAGTTGGGTTACATTTTTTAATAACAGACTACTGAAAATATGGATTTTGTTCCATGTTCTCTGGGTTAAGGCCACAGAGTAGTAGTGGTATGAATAAGTACTCCAAGCAAAGTCAATCCAAACTTGGTATTGGAGCCAAATGTGGGACAAGCACAAGGCCACTGTGGGCTTCTCTCCCCTTTAGCCCCAGAGAAACCTCTCTAAAGGCTGGGTAGAGGCATCTGGAACAGTCTCCTTGCACAAGTTGTCTCAACTTGATTTGGAGCAGCTGCCCCCTCTCACTGCAACCCCTAGCTGTTCAGGAGGGTCCCATGAGCCTCAAAGTCTACTGAAGGGAACCCCTAAGGCTTTTGGCACAGTTTTTGACTCTTCTCCCTCTGCTCCCCAAAAGACAAAGCCTCAAGCTATATTAAACTACTACTGAAGCTCCTCAGCTTCACAAGGAGCATGTCAGACAGCAGAGATGCTGCTTGATACATACAAGCCTGAAGCTTCCATGAGTGCACAGAGTTGCATGGTTCTTTGGAGTCTGGCCAATAGCTGCAACACTTTTAATCTGAATGATTTCCCAGGGTCTAACTTTGCAGCATAGGAAGCTACAGGTTATTTTGTCTACCTTAAATCGGATTGAGTTGCCATATAAATTAAGCCAAGGGGTAATAAGGCTAGCTAAGTCTTGACCTTTGTTTTAAAGGAAAACAAAGAACAGACACATGCTTTTGGGCACAGGCCAGAATTACAGTTTCCCAAACTATGCCTGTCTGAACCAGTAGTGGTAGCTGCAAAGGTGACTTTGCAAAACAAAGTGTTATGATTCCCATAAATCTTTCAGCTAAACTTGGCAAACACATTTCAAGTCCTTGTTGTAAGAACAGCCCTACTGGATCAGATCAAAGGCTCATCCAGTCCAGCATCCTTTGCTCACAGATTTCACATGAAAGCAAGACCTGAACGGAACAGCATTCTCACCTCTTGCAATTCCCAGTAACTGGTATTCAGAGGCATACTGCCTCTAACATGGAAGGCAGTACATAGCCACCATGGCTAGTAGTGACTGACAGTCTTTTAAAGTGATCCAAGTTGGTGGCTACCACGATGTCTTGATAGCATAGTTTAACTATATTCTGTTTGACGTACCTCCTTTTCTCTGTCCCAAATATTCCAACATCCTGTCAAACATAAATAGTTCCCAACACTAAGCATAGCTGTAAGTATGTGCCTAGACAGGCATGGCACAATATTTCAACAAATGCCAACTGCTGCTGCGTGAGAAAAATGGGCCCAAGTAAGGCAAGAGCAGGTGCAGGTTTTCTAGTTTGAGCACCTGATGAGCTATTCATTGCTATTAGGGTTACTGTTCCTCAGCTATCTGAAAACAGGAGGAGTCAAGATTTCTTCATTTGTATCAGTTGGCCAACTTCATGACCCCTAATAAAAAGTTTATGATTCATGCTTCTTCCTCAATATTTACTGATTCCAGCTATTTCTATAGAATTTCTTTTAAATTTTTAATACTCAAATTACTTTATTCAATCAATTCCTACTTATCCTTAGAGTTACCCTTACAAAAGTTTTCCTTTGAACACTATGAGGCCTAAGACATAAAGTTAATATGAAAATGGTATTGTTTATTTTTGTACCACATCTTTGTCCTGAAATAAAACTTTATCTTGCTTTCAGCAGAATAAACTAACTGCCATTTCTACATTAGGCAGAGAACTGCCCAACAGTTTTTCAACGGTAGATTATTTTATAGAAACCTTGTTGTATGTGGGTATTGTTATCCATTAAAACCTTCCCATCTTTTTATTTTGCTCACCTAGTTCAAAAAATGTGTACTATTCAAGAAGATGGAGTAAAAATGCCACAGAACTTTGGTTCAACTCATACATGCAAGCTAAAGTTACTTTCAAAGAAGATACCATTCACTTAATTATGCTTCATCCATCAGATCTATTCTTATTCTCCACTCCATAATGTGACATGTTTAGGCTTAGATTGAGCACAAGATTAAAGTATCTGGTTCAATTGTAGACCTGTTCAATATCATCATGCTTCATTTTAAGATGTATTTCAGTCAGAAAATTAATTACAACTTTTTAAAATTAAGCAGTCTTCTTAATATTCAGTGTTTAGAGTTTTGAACTCTATTGGTTCATCAATATTTAAGAAAAAAATCACAATATAGACTAGTATCATTATGCATATATCATCCTATAATTTAACATTTTTTCCATATTTAAACTATTCTGTGAGGCTTCCATTTTCCACTTCTACTAGGATATTTTCAGGATCTGTCTGATGTTCTCAGTTTCCTCCTTGCTTCCAGTAGTCAAACTTTCCAGTTATATCTTAAAGATACTTGAAAATGGGGAATTCCCATATGTACTGTATTTGCTATTTTAGTGAGTTTCTCTGTATGGAATTTAACTCCACCTAAAAAAGACAACAGTTTATAGAGATACAATTTTTTTAAAAAACTGGACATATCTAGACCACCTGCCCTGAAGTCAGGATTTTCTTAATCAGCATGCATGCCTGTATCATTAGAGTTCAAGTATAACTCAAGGTTCTTCCTACTTCCCATCATCTTTACCCAGTATGCTGCTCCCATTAAGATGTTATCAAAAAATCTGCTCAAATAGGCAATTCAGTGTTGAACAAGGCGTCAAGAACTGTACAACCAGCTGAAATCATCATAGTTCAATAAATACTGCACTCTCCTTTGCACCTTAGCAATGTATTATGAAACTCATAATTGTGCTTCCAAACAATGAATAGAATATTTTTGCATTCTAAAACTTCTACTTAATATCGTCAATCTAGGAACTATTTTAAAATTGTGTGAAAGTAAGATTAGGAGTCTTATTTCAAATGACACTAGAACAAGCAATCTTAGGGGGGGGGAAGTAAGGCGAATTATTTATTCTCAGTCCCACCCCATTCCTTCCTTTGTTAGAGTAGAAATGGGGAATTGCTAGCCTGCATGCCAATCTTGCCCTGCCAGGGAGTCATCTGATGGCCTGGACAGTGAAGTTGAAACTGATGTTGACTTCACATGTCTCGTTCTCAGCAAGAAATGGGGCATAAAAGCAAAGCAACGTGATTGAATCCCATACTCATCCCATGCTGATGAGAATGGGGTTAAATCCTACTTAGTTCAACAGGATTCCATGCAAAACCCTTTCTGATTCAGGACAGGGATTTGCATAGAATCCCCTACTAAAACAGAATAAAAACAATTCATTTTAGTAACGCCTTACAGAACTTCAAAGCACCTGACGTTATTGTGATGTCCAACTCTCAAATTTGGCCCACAAGGCTGATCCTGATAAGAATCTGGCCCATGGAACCAAAAAGATTCCCCATTACTGTGTTAATGGCAGCTGTTCAGTTGTGAGAGTGTTGGCAAGGTGGGGTAGGGAGATCCTACAAAATGGTGCAAATACAAAGTGGTAATGTCGTGTTCAAAAAAATTGCAATGAGTTGAACTTTTTTTATATAGTTGATGTGTCTTGCCTTTATCCAGCTTCCTATGCTCATATGTATAAAACACCCAAGAAGAAAATACTTAGAAATTGCTGCTCAGAAAAACTAGCTAATTTGTAAGATGACTCATTGGGAATGTTGGGGCTGGGGGTGGACTCACCACAGTTGTTCAATTCATTACTTTAGTTTTCTGCAGTTCAGATCTTAACACCTAATTTACTTTCTGACTGATTAGAAAACACAAAGCAAACCTCCTCGGTGCTTTCTAAAAAGGCCATTCTTAAAGAGGACATTTGACAAATGCATGTGGTGCAATGGCAGAAGCGCAGTGTCAGTTGGGCTGCACCCTTTATATCAGTGTTACCTAACCTTTTTCAACCCAACGCCCCTTTGCAAAATCTTTTTGTGCCAAACGCCCCCCTCAGATTAAGTATATGTCAATGCTTCCTATTCTTCCCTTAAAATATGAGAAATGCATAAAAGGTATTCTCAATGATTATTACTGATAGTTTTTATCATGCCTTTTTATTGCACTTAGATTACACATTGAATTCTTAGTATGATTTATTATTATACATACATAGTTACATGCAAGAAACAAATTGCAGATATAGGAGTTGTTTCTTATTTCACAAATCCTAAAAACATAAGCAAAAACTAATTAAGTCCACAGAGTATGAACCAACAGAATACACTGAGTTCCTTAACAACAAACTCATTCAGTTTACCAGCATTGTTTCATTAAACAAGTTCATTTAAACACCACAGAAACAACGGGTAGCGAGTGTGTCCCATTTCTGAAGAAAACCAGCAAATAACTGACTGTCTGCGTCACCCGTTTGCACACAGCACTCATCCATTGGAAGAATGCGCCCTCCACCAATACACCCAGCTTATCAAACACTCTCTCGTGACTGGTTCCAACATCCCTCAAGATAGCATCGGAACATTACCTAGTGCCAGGGCGTGGCTAATATCCCCATTCCTTGATATGACACTGGCCGCTATTCAGAATTTCTTTATTAAAGAGCATACACTATTTATAGTGTTATTTCCATGAATTGAGACTATTAAACACATTCTAACTGGAGACAAAACAGTTTAAAAATTAATGATTTGTGTATTAAATAAAATTAAACTTAAATGCTTCAACTGTCACATCAGATCGTCAAATGTCAACACCCCCAATGAACCCAAACACCCCCCTAAAGTTTGTAGTCACACCAATGCCCCCCTGAAAGGCTGTAACGCCCCCCAAGGGGGCACTACCGCCCACGTTGGGAATCACCGCTTTATATGAAAGGAGACATTTTGATTTCTTCCCACATTGTACTCTAGTTTTAGCCCTAACAGCTGAAAAATGGAGCAATCAGCTGACCCAACTAATGCTTCCAACATCTCCTATCCAATACCAGACAACATGATTATATATATTATTCACTAATAGGCAAACAAACCTTGCGGTTTATGAACGTACCTATAGCCAACAGATATTTCTATCAAACTTTTAAAAAGCAGGGAAATTGAGCAGTTATAGTGAATGCACCAGGGGAGCAGGAGACCTGACCTCCTCTGTGAGATATTGTACTGCCATACAAATTTGGGTTGGTCTTTCACAGTAGCTTGGAAGAATTTGGTAACATGTGCCTCTGAGCATATGGTGAGTGGTGGCAACACCTGCCATCTCCAAAGATGGAGAATTATATTTTTGTATGTTGGTGTTGTTCTTACTTTGCTTCTTTCCTGTGTTACTACTGTTTCTACAGAGAATCTAACTTAGAAAATTATATTTCTCTCATTATTCATCCTAGAAATCTGAGTCACATTTATTTTTATTAATTTCAAAGACTTTTTATTGGTCAATGTCATATGATGGTGAGACAGCCTTTTAAACTGGAGGTTATATTCTATTTCTGTTTTGGGTGCATTAACAGTTGAATCTGAAACTGCAGTTTGATGTAAAATCAGACTGATTCCAATATGTTGCTACTTAAGTAATGACTCTAGCTGTTGGAAAAAACAAACTCGGCCTGCCCAAGATGCCTATTTTCAGCCTCCTATGCTTAAACAACTCCACTTAAGAAAAGGTGGGCATGGTTAATTAAAAACAGAGAGCACACCTAGAATTTTGCTAGAATATGTTTCACCTCCAACTGTTTTATCTTGTGCAAACTGAGACACTCCTTGTGTCCATTGGAGTCAGTGCCATTATTCCACAATTGTTTCTGGAGTTTTTTTAGTGTTGCAAAGTGTTGCTGTACTTCACATATTCACAGAAACAGAAGCAAAATAAAATTATTCACTGTAGGAAACTTCCCTAAAATTGCAAAGTAAATCAAACATATTTAAAGCAGGGCTGTGGAGTTGGAGTCGTGGAGTCGGAAGCAATTTTGGGTGGAGTCGGAAGCAATTTTGGGTGGAGTTGGAAGCAATTTTGGGTGGAGTTGGAGTCGGTAGAAATGTACCGACTCCGACTTCAAAATAAAATCAATATTTTAATATTAATATTAATACATTAGCCATTTATGAAGGAGTCAAGAGTTGGAGTCAGACAGTAGAAAAAATAATATACATTTGCCATTTATGAAGGAGTTGGACAGCAGAAAAATAGATGAGTCGGAGTTGAAGGTTTGACATACCGACTCCACAGCCCTGTTTTAAAGTGACTGTCTGAACTATATCAAATGTCTTAATATTGTTGCTTCCTCCCTGCTAAACCAAGATCAATATAGCACACGTCTTGTTTCTGTTATTTGGGCTGATTGCAGGTGTTGCCACCACTCACCAAATACTCAGAGGGACATGTTACCAAATTCTTCCAAGCTGCACAGGAAGAGATTGGACTGTGAAAGACCAACCCAAATTGTGATTGCATTTTTGGCAAATTTGTAGGGCAGTACAATATCTCAGAGAGGTCAGGTCTCCTGCTCCCTTGGTACATTCACTATAGCTGCCTAATTTCCCTGCATTTTCGAGTTTGATTGAAATACCTGTTGGCTATAGGTACATTCTTAGACCTCAAGAGGTTTTTTAGCCTCTTAGTGAATTTCTCTGCTTTTTAATCTGGGAGGTAAGAAATGGGATCCTGTTCAAGTTTGCTGAGAATTGTTTGATCATTTGCATGCTTATTGAGTTCAATGAGATTTACTCCCCTGCAATATGCTTAGGATAGGTGAAATTGACCCAGGAGAGGGGCAGGGAGGGGGGAAGAGGGAGGTACAGGAGGAGGGGACGGGGGAGGAGAGGAGATTGGGTGGGCACTGGACAGAGGGGAAGCCCCTTTCCTTTTCAAAAGTAAAAAATTGTGAGCACTATCATTGTTTTTCAGCATTTCCTCCACCTTTTTATTCTATAGCAGGCACATGTAGTCTCCCATCCAAATTTAAACCAAAGCTGTCACTGGCCACATCCACACCAGACATTTATTTCACTTTAACAGTCATGGCTTCCCCCAAAGAATCCTGGGAAGTGTAGTTAGTGAAGGGTGCTGAGAGTTGCTAGGAGAGGCCCTGTTCCCCTCACAGAGCTTCAATCAGAGCAGCTGACTGTTAAACCACTCTGGCCACTGGAGCTCTGTCAGGGGAATAGGAGTCTCCTCTCAGCACCCTTCACAAACTGCACTTCCCAGGATTCTCTGGGGAAAGCCATGACTGTCTAAAGTGAAATCTGTCTGGTGTAGGTGTGGCCCCGATTAGCCAAGCCCTGCAGCTGTGAGTCTGGCTTTTAGACCACTGACAGTTGGTTCTTACTGAGCATGCCCAACATTATAATTGGGTTCAAGCCAAAATTTCTTAAATTAATTAAAAATCAGCCAGGCATTATTATTTTTTTTACTTTTAACCTGCAGAGTATGGGGCAAGGTGTGTAATAGGTACTCTGTGAACATGGCTGATTTTTAATGAATTTCAACAAATTATGAGAACTCTGACAGAAAAAAGTCCAAAAGGGGTCTGGTTTTTTCTTTCTTTTTACACTTTGAACTCTCGATTCTCTCTGATTGTTTTGTGTATTGCCGTGAAAATTGACAGGGTTGTTAAGCAAGCGTTTCTGAGTTCAGGACTATACGTTTTGTAAGGTTTTGTTTTGAAATGAGCTTATGGGAAGCATCAGAATGGCATGGGGGTATTTTCATTTTAACATTGTGGAATGCAAAAAATCCGTGGCTGTATAATATAGTTCCTCTTAAAATTAGATTTCAACAAATACAAGAGATTAATATGTTTGCTCTATGATCCAGAACAGCAATAGGTGTCCATGAATCAATGCTATAACTCAGCCTTCCCTAAGATGATGCCCTCCTGACATTTTGGATTAGATTACCCAACATTCCTAACTATTATCCATGCCGGCTGGGGCTAATGGGTAGCTGGAGTACAACTACCCATTAGCAGTCTAAAATTGCATAAAATCTTAAGAAAGGCACTTATGCCACATTGGAGCAAAGAGACCAAAGTGCTGACAACTTTACAACTTGACCTCCGAAGGATTTTCAACCCCATAGAAATTATCTATTTATTTATTATTTGATTTATATGCCGCCCTTCCTCCCAGCAGGAGTCCAGGGTGGCAAACAAAAGCGCTAAAAACACATCAGAACATCATAAAAACAGACCTTAAAATACATTAAAACAAAACAACTTTAAAAACATTTTTAAAGACAGCTTTAAAAACATCTTTTAAAAAAGGGTTAAAAACATATTGTTTAAAAAAAAATACTGAAAAGCAATTCCAACACAGGCACAGACTGGGATAGGTCTCAACTTAAAAGGCTTGTTGAAAGAGTAAAGTCTTCAAAAGGCACCGAACAGATAACAGAGATGGTGCCTGTCTAATATTTAAGGGGAGAGAATTCCACAGGGTAGGTGCTGCCACACTAAAGGTCAGTTTCCTATGTTGTGCAGAAAGGACCTCCTGATAAGATGGTATCTGCAGGAGGCCCTCACCTGCAGAGCGCAGTGATCGACTGGGTATATAAGGGGTAAGATGGTCTTTCAGGTATCCCGGTCCTAAGTTGTATAGGGCTTTGTATACCAAAACTAGAACCTTGAACTTGGCCCGGTAGCAAATGGGCAGCCAGTGCAATTCTTTTAGAAGTGGGGTGACATGTTGGTGATACCCTGCCCCAGTGAGCAGTCTCGCCACCGCATTTTACACCAGCTGCAGCTTCCGGACCAACCTCAAGGGCAGCCCCACACAGAGCACATTACAGTAATCCAGCCTGGAGGTTACCAGTGCATGGACAACAGTGGTCAGGCTATCCCGATCCAGAAACGGCCGCAGCTGTCTTACATGCCGAAGCTGGTAAAAGGCACTCCTAGCCACAGAGGTCACCTGGGCCTCTAGCGACAACGATGGATCCAGGAACACCCCCAGACTACGGACCTGCTCTTTCAGAGGAAGTACAACCCCATCCAAAGCAGGCAACTGACTAATTATCCGAACTCAAGAACCACCAACCCATAGTGGCTCCGTCTTGCTAGGATTCAGACTCAGTTTATCAGCCCTCATCCAATTAGATGGAATTCCTATTCAAAACATTCCAGAAAGGAAGGAAGGGTCTGCAACATAGCCAGCCAACCCCTCCTTGGTTCTCATACAAAGAACTGTAAACAGAATATGAATACAGTGTCTTGTGAAAGTAATCAGACCCCTTGCCAACACTGTCATATTACTGAATTACAAATGGTACATTGTAATTTCGTTCTGTATGATATTTTATTTTGAAACACTGAAACTCAAAACCAATTATTTAAGGTGACATCGGTTTCATGTTGGGAAGTGTTTATAAGAAACATAAAAGACTGAAACATGTTGCTTGCATAAGTAATCAACCCCTGTGCTGTGGAAGCTCCCAGTTTACACAGATGAAAGAAATTGCCCTATGGAGGACACAGTTACCATGACATTGGCCTCCACCTGTGAACCATTAAAGTTACTATCACATTGTCAGGATAAAAACCCAACTGTTGAAGGATCATTGGTGAGGCTGTGGATCTGAAGGAAAATGAAGACCAAAGAGCATTCTGCAGAAGTGAAAGATAATGTAATACAAATGCATAGATTAGGAAAAGGATACAAAATAATATCCAAATGTTTTGATATCCCAGTGAGCACAGTTGGATCAATAATCAGGAAGTGGAAGCTGCATCACACCACCCAGGCACTGCCAAGAAAAGGCCGTCCCTCAAAACTCAGCACTCAAACAAGAAGGAGACTTGTGAGAGAAGCCATAGAGAGACCAACAATCACTCTGAAGGAGCTACAGAGTTCAGTGGCTGGGAGTTGAGTAATGGTGGACCTGTCAACCATATCAAGAGCTCTGCATAACACTGGCCTGTATGGGAGGGTGGCAAGAAAGAAGCAGTTACTTAAAAAGTACCATCTGAAAGCCCATCTGGAGTTTGCAAGAAAGCATGAGAGTGCCCCAGCTGTGATGTGGGAAAAGGTTTTGTGGTCAGATGAGACCAAGATAGAGCTTTTTGGCCAAAACTCAAAGCGCAATGCATGGCACAAACCTAACACTGCCCTTGCCTCAAGACACACCATCCCTACAGTGAAGTATGGTGGTGGCAGCTTCATGCTGTGGGGATGTTTCTCATCAGCAGGGACTGGTTGTCTTGTTAAAATTGAAGGAAGAATGGATGGAGCAAAATACTGTAAGAGAACCTGCTTCAGTCTACTAAAAAACTGAAGCTTGGGAGGAAATTCACTTTTCAGCAGGACAATGATCCCAAGCACAAGGCCAAAGCAACGTTGGAGTGTTTCAAGAACAAAAAGGTGAATGTCCTACAGTGGCCCACTCAAAGTCCTGATCTCAATCCCATTGAGAATCTGTGGCGCTCTTTGAAAATTGTGGTCCACAAGAAATGTCCAAGCAACCTGAATGACCTGGAGTGAATCTGCCAAGAAGAATGGGCCAAATCCTCTGAAACTGTGTCCAAAGCTCGGACATACTACCCCAAAAGACTTAAAGCTGTTACTGCAGCGAAAGGTGGCTCTACCAAATATTAATTTTGGGGGGTTAAATACTTATGCAAGCAACATGTTTCAGTTTTTTATATTTCTTACAAAGATTCCCCAACATAAAACCAATGTCACCTTAAATAATTGATTTTGAGTTTCAGTGTTTCAAAATAAAATATCTTATAAAATGAAATTACAATGTACTATTTGTAATTCAGTAATATGAGAGCATGGGTCAGGGGTCTGAATACTTTTGCAAAACACTGTATATAGGATTGAGCTGTATTTTGATTTTGCCCTTTTAATTTGTTTTTCCCCCATAACCAGTTCCAACAACAGTTTGCCTCTGTGTATTATCTAATGTATTCAACATGGAAAAAAGCGCCTGAAGTGACTTACTTTAAAATATGACAAGCATTACCTTGTTAACTTGGCACTAAGTGATCATATGAATTTCAAATAACATGCTTGTATTTATTAACAAATTAAATTAAACCTACACAGAATTGCATCATTTGCAGGTGCCTAAGGCTTGTTTCTTCAAGACAGAAAAAATGTTTTTTAAAATCCAAAATAAAATGCTCACAATGTCAGATTATCTCTTAAGCAATTGGGGTACAGTTTAATCATTTTGGTTCAAATCCTAACTACTACCACTACTTTCCATTTCCCTACAACACCGTTACATCACACCACTACACATGAAGACAGTTTGCATAATAGGATCTGGATTTGTATTCTTCATTACTAGCCAGGGATGAGATTCAGATAGATTCAGTGCTGTGATACCAGAAATAGGGAGGAGTATGAAACCAACACTGGTTTTCCATGAGATGACTTTGATATGTGTATACTGATCAGCATTTAATAAATTTTACCTTTGCCATGGTAAGCAATGCAAGCAGAGCTCCATCTGCTTCTTTCCTGTTTAGAGTTGAGAGGGGCAGAAACATCCCTCTTTTGTGTTGAGCTCTGGAACTTTCTGAAGCTCAACAGAGCTATGGGAAAGATCCTTCCCCACTTCTCCAGCACCAAGTTGGGAGCTGGCTATTTGCACAGTGGGTGGCAGAGGTGTTCCAAGAAGTGTCTATTACCCCACTGCAAAAATGAGCCTCAGCTTTTCCCTCCAGCTGTGTAAGGTTGGAGCTGGGTGGCTGACAAGCTGCGGCACTCTGAGGTGTGTCTCCAGTAGCCTCTATCCAATCAAGTCCCAGCCTTGGCTAGTGTTCACAGTGAAAGGTGGTGGCACCATGGTGTACTTCCATCCACTGCGCAGATAAGCTCCAGCTTTCTCTCTAGAGCAGTGGTTCTTAATCTTTTCCACTGCCAGCACTACTTGGATTTCCAATACATGCTCTCGCACCCCCTGAAAAAATACCGTTCATTTTTTATTTTAAAATTATTTTATTTTATTTTAATGTGTGTTTTAGCCTAACTTAGCTAAGATAAATGACAATTTTCCAAAATCTTTGGTTGGGCCTTGCACCCCTAGAAAAAGTATCTCGCACCCCCGGGGGTGCGTGCACCCCAGGTTAAGAACCACTGCTCTAGAGAGAAAGGCTAGAACTTTTTTGGGTGGCAGGGGTGCTGATGCGGTAGCCTAGTACTGAAACTAGAAAGAGTGCTCACAGAGTCCAAGCAATTACACTGGGCGTCTGAGGCCCTCTGATGACTGGCACAATTGCTGGGAACCATCCATCTCTTCCCCATCTCCAAACTTGGGGCTGGAAGAGGACAGTAAGGGAGTGTCTCTGACCTCAGAAAGCAATGCAGTGCAAGTCTAGAGAGCAACAGCCCAAGCCTATGCATGTCTATTCAAAAGCACGTCCTACTGTGTTCAGAAGAAGTTTACTCCCAAATACAGTATGGATTACTTCATAGTAGATGTGCACAGAATTGCAATGGGGGGGCAAATTCCTGGCAAACAGCAAATTTGGCTTGGCTACCAAGATTAGAAAACATCCTAATGTGGATGTTGGGTCTGTTCAAATATATATAATCTGGATGTTTGGTCTGTTCAAATATATATAATCAATCAGAGATACAAAACATTCAAAATAACTCAATTATGTAACATAATCCTGAGTTTAGTGTTTTATAGAAACATTCTGCAATATTCCAAATCTCTCAATTTATTATTGGAGGTATGAAAAGCTTCACAGAACCAGAGTTCTCCTGGACCTTCATGATTTCCAGAGGGAGAAGGCACTGTATAGTGGGAACAAGAGCAGCTCCGTGGCTAAAACAGCCCAACTACCTCAGTATCAGCATATCATGTATGGATGGGACTGTGACTGAGAAGGATGCCAGATGAGATGGAACAGGATGGAAAGAAGGGTGGCAAAGAGTCCAGACCAATAGAAGATAGGTTGAGCAACCACCTACTGTAATCACATCTGCATCATACATGGGTCACAACTCTAAAATGTTGTAAGTTTAATGTAGGAGGATCTTTCACTCCAGGTTGTAGTACTTCTGAACCATGTATGTGCATGACACACAAACAGGTTTCTAGTTTGGAATTTATCAACTGATAAGGGAACGTCTCATATTCCAGAAGTCAGGACCCAGTCCTGACAGAATGAGAGCTCTGTATATTGATAAACCTGTTTCTAATGGAAACACCAATTAATTTAAGAATGCGATGAGGCACAACCTCTGAGATTTTGGCAGTGATCCTTTGGCTCTGGAAAGAATTGCTCAGTTCTGGCCCTTTGGGTTAATATCTAGAGTAAGCAGTAAATACCTATTCCCAAGTACAGGGGGGTTTGCATATGAGGAGGGAATCTCATTCTTGCTAAAATAATCTTCCATTTGCCCCAATCTGTAGACAAAAGGATGTATGCTGCTTTACACATAATAATTATGCATATTTACTTGCCAAACAGATGGTCAGTGTGAGTTAAGAGTGTCCAAGAAGGTAGCTGAGAAAGACAACCTCTTTTAGGAACACTGATACATACTAAAGATACTATTAATAAATCTGTGGTTAGACACTACGAGATAAGGTATACAAATCAAAATAAGTTTCAAGCTAGATAGGCACCATTTAAAATTATGTTCCAACTTTTACCTTCCAACCTTAGTTTGTGACAGTTCACATTTTTAAGATGACTCTCCCCTAAAGACCATTCATACTGTGATACTCTAAGTACTAGGTATAACTGAGAGACAGCTTTCCCCATCCCCATTTTTAGATTTGCCCAACTACATCCTTTTATAGACCACAATGTATATTAAAAGCAGAGATTGTGCATCAGTAAATAACGAGATGGAACTGGGAGCCTGGATATAGTAGCTACCATGTTGTACTTATGCAAGTGCTTCTGCACCTTTAACTACTTCACATCTTATTACTCTCCTGTTACACTTGCAAGAGTACAGTAAAGGAAAACAGGGAGCAAAATGACAGCCAGCTGGATCAGGCCAATAACCCATTTATTCCAGAAGCCTATTTTCACAGTGGCCAACCAGATGCCTATGGGAAGCCTGCAAGCAAGACTTAAGTGCAAGAGCAATCTTTTTTCTTCCTACATTCAATGGATGCTAACCCAGTGCAATTCCTGAGTGACAGCAGTGTTTTAGTCAGTTGCAGAAAAATAAGGTGTTGTACTTGACTAATAGACACAGTATACCCATTGAAATCAAGGGACTTATCATGAGTAACTTATCTCCATTCATTTCAATGGATCTACTTTGAGTACGACTTAGTCAGATGCAACCCACGGAGACTTGTTTGTTGCCCTTTAATTTTTACGGCAATGCATCTGAGGAAGTGGTCTGTGTATCTCAAACCTTTTGCTACGACAAGGGTACGATCCTATGCACAAAGTTACCTGGTAGTAAGCCCCTCGTAAAACAGGGGTCTTTGCAGCCTTTAAAAATAAATCCAGGCACCATATTTAACTGCATCTCTATTAAATCTTTCAAGTGCCATGAGGCTCTTTCAGCTCCATCTTACTCTTCTCAGAATTCAACAGAATTTGTCATCTAAGAAAAGTGCGTAGCATTTATTGACTATAAACAACGGATTAGCTAGTACAAGGTCATGTACTCCACAGGCGGGGCGGAGGGGGGGGAGAGGCGAAGCGGGCAGGGAAAGGCAAGAGGACGACACGAAACGTGTTACAGGCGGGCGAAGAAGAGGCGCTCCGAAGGCAACTCACCATCGTGGTCGTAGACGGTGACATAAGAGATGCCCACCGCCATGCACCACACCACCAGGCTGGCCATGTCCGCATAGCTCTGCTCCTCCTCAACCACCACCAGCCCCACATGGCCCGGCAGCTTTTGGAGAGACTTCCCGTCCCGCCGCCACCGGCCGCCGCCACCGGCTACCTTCCGTCCCGCCGCCGCCGGCCTATGGAAGGCGAAAGCCCCCGTGGCCGCCGCTGGGGCCAAAAGAGCCCGCGAGGCGGCGGCAGCGGTTGAAGCCGCGCGCCACCGCCAACGGCTGAGCCACGAGCCGCGTCCTCGGAACCACCCTCGGAACCAGGCGAAGAGCGCGCGCTGGACACTTAGGATGAGGTGCAGCAGACGCCACAGCAGCTCGTACGCGACGCTCATTGGTCTGGACGGAGGACGGCGCGACGGAAATAGAGGAGGCGTGCAGCGACTACTGAGATGGTCTCGAGGAAGGCTCAGCTATAGCGCGAGGCGCACACCATCTCGCCTTCCTTCCCCTCACGGAGACGGTTTTATTTGCCCGGCAACCTCCGTTAGCTCCGCCATCTCCATACCTGTCTTGACCTTTTCCCTCTTCCCTACTCACGAGCCGCCCATTGGCCGAGGCGCCGGCAATAAGAGTCATTTCCGGGTTGATGGAGCAAATGACGTGGCCCCCTGAAGAAAAGGGTGGTGTCTCTAGCTAAATGCCTAGGAAAAAAGGGAAGTGAAGCTCTTTGCCAGTGGCTTTCAGATTTAGCACGTGTTTTACTAATAGGCACAGTGACATCTAGCGATGGGAGTGTGAGTCAGACGCTGAACGTCATGTTGGCTTGGATTAACTTGGCATACGTATTCACTGATCAAACCTACATGCCTTATCTTCTCTTTTCCAGTCACTGAGGTGTAAACTTTGGTTAGTGGATCATCATACACAAAAATTCTATAACTATGTATTTTCACTATGAGCGAACAAACATGCACTGCGGAAATGACCATAGATTTAGTGCAGTCAATTTCATTGGTACTTCATTAATTTCTAGGTTTTTGCATTCTTGTTTATCCAATGGCATCTCATATCAAATACATATGAAAGTGTGATTTCAAAGCACTATACCGCCACCTACCCACACTCTCAAATATTAATATCTTGTTTATATACAATTTATTGGTATAGGTAGTAAATTGTAATATCTATCCACATTGTGACCCTCTATAGGGCCCCACAGACTAATGTCTTTTTGTTTGTTTTGTTTTTTGCGGGTGCACTCAGCAACATGCTGTTGACACAATAATAGAGCATTATTCATGGATTTATAATGGACCTCCACATATTATTCTGTTTTATCAGTTATTCTACAGTGCTACCCCAATGTTACCATGCTATTGGCATGTGGCACTCTTGTGCCAGAGTGCAGGAATAAAACACGCCGGAACATATGAAAAGTTACAGGATTTCAGTGGGGGCTACAGGACATGCACTTATTGGAAACGAAACAGTGTGTTTGCCCCAATACCTTTCTAGGTGCAAACACTGTGGAACTGCCCCAGTACCACCATGCACACAAATCATCAATGCACAATAAAAAAGTACGTATGGAGGAGCCTATAGTATTGTTGACTCAATAACATTAGTACTGCACAAGGTTTGTCCCTTCCTCCCCCCAAAAAACATTTGGATGAAGGAAGAAAGACCGCAACAGTCCAATTTTATTATATACCTAAGCTTATCAGGTCAATCCTAGATGCACCAAAGCCTATTGATTGTAGTAGGTTTAGAAGCAGCTGAATACATATGATTTTTAGCTAAAGTGGAAATATCTCAGATTTCTTTGGAGAGGATTGAATTAATCTGGGGTACATGGAAAAGCACTCATAGAAATTTAGCAGAGACTTGTGCTCAATATATTTCATAATCATAATAATCATCCATGTTTACTCTGAGACTTGAGGGATCATCAACATTTATGTTCTTTCCTGTTTCTTTCCCCACTTCTGTCGAATACAGATGGTTGTGTACACACAAATGCAGGATCCTTTTTGAAGACATCCAGCTTTCCCCCTGGCTTTCTGCTGGTGCTGTACACTGTCCCCCTTTAACATCTATGCCTTTGGCCATGAGCACCTTTCTGGTTTGGAGGAATTCACATGTACAGTTCCATGGGTTGCCATCTAGATACAGGTATCTGAGACGAGGCAAATATTTGAAGAGACTATGATCTAGGGTGGAGACCTTGTTGTTCTGTAGATTTAAAACCTGTAGGAGCCTTAAATTAGTCAGTTCTTCCTCTTTAATTCTTTTTATGCTGTTTCCTTTCAGATCCAATCTGACTAGGGTATGTGGGAGTCTGAAGTAAAACAAATCATATTGTTTTATGTTTCCTATAGCATCTTTACACATGACAAATATTTTACAATACCTATCGCCTTTAGCCTCACAAGAAGCCTGTCATTAAGATGAGAAATAGTGACTTACTCAATGGCCACCCACTCAGCTTGATAATAGAACAGTGATTTGAAGCTGATTTCTTGCACATAAACTAGACTAGGGTGTAATTTGAGCAAGGGCTCATTAGGATTCCTATTTGGAACAGGGTGGATTAGAATGAATGGTTTCCCTGGAGGCATGAGTCCTAGTGCCTGTTTTTAGAAATCAGGCCACCAGACTGAAACAAATGGCATCTCTGCTGTTTACACGCTGATCTGTCCCAAACCACTATAAATTACTATTCATTCCTTACTGGATTCATATCCCACCATTCCATCACTGAGCTCATTAGTCCTTTCCCCACCTACAATGTTATTCTTGCAACAGGCCTGGGAGGCAGGTGAATCTGAGAATTTCAGAATGCCAGTGAACGTCATGGCTGAGTGGGGATCTGAACTTGGGTTTCTACAGTCTTATGCTGACCCTCTACCTGTTATACCACACTCTCTTTCACTTATCCCAGCCATTTCAGTATTTTGCAGTGGCCCAACTAGAGTTGTCTTATGATTGTTGCAGGTATGGAGAAGGGGAGTCTACTACAATCACTTACCTTAATGGTATAGAACTAAGTAGATTTTGTTCAAGTGCTAGATTAGACAGTAGCCTGCAGTTCTGAAGTGCCCCTTCTTCAAATGTAGTAACAATATTATTGTCAAGGAACAAATGCTTGAGGTCCTGTAGAGCCTGGAATTCTTGTGCTTTTATCATCTCAATCAGGTTATTGCTGCAGTCAACTTTCTGTAGTGTGGCTGGTAATCTGAGAGGTATTGTTCGGAGTTTGTTCCCAGACAGCTCCAGCCTAGTTAAACTCAAAAGAAACTGTGCACCATCAAGTGATGAAAGCTGATTTTCAGACAGGAAAAGCTCTGACAAGTTTGCCAATTGTGTCATATCTCCAAATGTTAGCATTGTAAGCTGGTTTCTCTCTAACTTCAGTGACAGCAAAGATTTCGGCAGATCTGAGGGGGTGCTTGTCAGGAAATTGCCATTTAAATTGAGAAACAGCAAATTGTGAAGAGATGTAAAAAAGCTTCCTGAGAAAGAGTGCAGCTTATTATTCTCCATGCTAAGATATTTTAGGTTGGGAAGGGAGGGGGCTCCGGACGCGGATTCCATATTATTTCCATCCAAAGTCAATCTTTGCAAGTTGCTAAGAGAGGAAAGAGTACTAAAAGAAAGAGCCAAAATCAAATTGCTTTGTATTTCAAGTACCCTTAATTTTTGTAAACCTTCAAAATCAGATTCATGGACAACACTTACTAAATTGTCACCAAGCTTCAGTACTTCAAGGCTTGCTGGGAGCGAGGTAGGTATGTGGCTTAGTTTATTTTTCCAAAGTTCCAGGGTCCTCAAGGCACCCAGGGTTTTGAAAGTGTTATTCTCCACTGATTCTGTCCTACTGCAGGTCAGGACAAATTCTTCAAGGGCAGACATTCTGCTGATATCAGTGATCTAAGGGACGAAAGCCACACCAAAATTATTTCTGGCAAAACTAATTCAATAATGCATCTAGTTCCATAGAATGGTCACACATTATCAGGAATATCATATATTGAAATCTCATTTAATGAATAGGAATCATGCAAGAGCAACAATATATGTAAGCACAATCCTGCCAAACTGGATTTTGCACATGTTCCATGGCAAGCTGGAGCTCTCTACAGCAGCCTTTCCCAACCGGTGTGCCTCCAGATGTTGTTGGACCACAACTCCCATCAGCCTCAGCCTTTGGCAATGCTGGCTGAGGCTGATGGGAGTTGTGGTCCAACAACATCTGGAGGCACACTGGTTGAGAAAGGCTGCTCTAGAGGTTTGGCCTGAAACAAACACAACACTTTTAATGCAGTCCTGGGCACACCTGAGAGTAAGAATCATTGAACTCAATTAAATTTACTTCTTAGTAAACACGCATATGATTACATTGGTGACATTAGTGGGACAGCACAATTATATAATAATGTTTACTGTGAAGTAAATATTAGTAAAGAATAAGTGGGCAAGATGGCAGTCCTGTATTTGTCTATTTCATATATTTGTACCTATTTGATTTGTACTGAAGATGGTATTTGTAATACAACTTTTTAAAAAAGAAATATTTGGAAGAGAAAAAACTCAGACTAAAAACTAAATGAAGTTACAGCTGTGACAAAGAATTGGTGAATGAAAAAAGGACAGTTCTCACAGATCCCACTTCTAGTATCTATGTTTCAGTGTGGTTGTGATTTTTTTATGCAGAGGACTTGGTGCAGAAAGGTAATAATGAATTATAAATGTAATGGTTATCAGGTTAACAGCAACAAAGAATTGCATTGGTTGGCAAGTGGAAAGATGGAGCTGGTCCTTGCTTAGACTACCAGTTAAAAAGACCTTGGCACACTTCCTATATGGTTAAGCTTCCCATCTAGTAAGATGGTACGGAACCATCAATACGGCTGCAATCCCATGTCCATTTACCTGGGAGTAAATGGGACTTACTTCTGAGTATAAGATTGCATGGTAAAGGCTAGGATATGTTATGAAAATTAAAATTACTGTGTGTCTTTAGTTAGCAATGAGTGTCTCTGTTGAACTTAGAAACGTCTATTCATGATCTAGCAGTAAGAAATTACTGAACTGAATCACTAAAAATGGAATTACTGATGCTTTTATAATATTGTGGATGATATCTAATATATGACAATACTGTTCTGTTGATAGTAGTGACCTGTTTTGAGTTGTAAAACCATTCTTTTTAAAATTACTTTACTTAATTTTGGCTAGATTGTGTGCTTTATTTGAAGTACCTTCATAAGTTATTTCAGAGATAGTTTCTGTTTTTTAGAGCACACAATAAAATGTTAGCACCATCTCATTATATTAACAGATTTTTAAGCAGACAGATCAAAGGAGCTTCTTTCTCTTTTTATGTAAAGGCACTCTCCACGTTTGTGTTGTCTAGTGGCTATCAGGTGAGTATTTGGCAAAATAGTCAATTACACTGACAAGAACCTTCAGTTTTCTTTTCTGGTCATGACATGCAAACACTATTTTCTTGCCCATGTTATTGTGGTTATATTTTATACTGATGAGCAGATCTATTTGTACAAGAACATTTATTGGTCTGTCTAATGTACAAGAACTACAAGTAAATTTTGGCTGCAATCAACAAATCTGTCTAGACATACCAGAACTACACTTGTCAGACACCTGGAGTCAGTTATGGCTTCCTATCAAGGGTACATTTGGTGGCAAACCCAAGGTTTGTTGCTATGTAATAAGCCTTAATTGTGGCTAATGTTCTGTATGAATGAGCACATACAACACACATGCAGTAATGGTTAATACTGGGAACTACCAAGCAACAGCAATTACTGAGCTAATTTTTATTTTATTTTATTTTTTAGCCTGCATGGGCCCAAAGAGGATGGCTGACAAGGCAAAGCTAATCAGTGCTTCATATTCCAGATTTACTCTGGGCAGCACAACTCTTCAGTGGGAGGTATAGTGACAGCATATTATCTGCTGTCTGGAGGTATTTTAAAAAAGAAACTGAAGCTCTAGATAATTTTGAGCAATCCTAGAGGCTCAGACCTGCCAAATTATCATAAGCTCTGTTCTGTTAAGCCTATATCCTTAGATGCCGGTTGTGATGGAAGAAGGGAAATCTGTGCATGTTAAAGGTAGTATTGGTTTGATTGTTACCTTACATTTTCCCATCACTAGCTCTTACAAACTCTGGCTCAATATGGTAACATCCCCCACAAAAAAGATATTATACTTCCAAAATAGTACATATTATTGCAGGGACCATGTATATTGCTCCAAAGCATTCTGTCTAAGCTGGATAATTCAATGGCATAGTTCAAACTGCAATCCTAAACACATTTACTAGGGCTCAAATTACACTGATCTCAATGGGTTTCACCTCTGAACAAATATATTTATAACCAGGCTGTATAAATAAGAAATACTGGCATCAAGAAACTGCCTACTCAGGTGTAGTCCCAATAAGATAAAGACAATACTAGACTCAACACACAGAGGGCTGCATAAAAGTAAGGGCAATTGACCATACAATAAGGTTGTTCTTACAGTGGTCCCTTCAACAATGGTTTGATCTGCAAACTACAGCAAGTAGCTGTTGGTGATATTTATTTATTATTTAATTTGTATCCCGCCCTTCCTCCCAGCAGGAGCCCAGGGCGGCAAACAAAATGCTAAAAACACATTAAAACATCATAAAAACGTATCTTAAAATAAATTAAAACAAAACAGTGTTAAAAACGTTTTAAAAAACAACTTTTAAAAAGGGTTAAAAACTTTATTAAAAAACATATTAAGCAATTCTAACACAGACGCAGACTGGGATAGGTCTCAACCTAAAAGCCTTGTCGGAAGAAGAAAGTCATAGCAGAGCTTTCACTCTGTAAAAGCTAGATCTGCATATCAAAACTGTTAAAGACACAAGAGTAGGCCAAGCAGTTCTTTTTCCTGGGAATTTGGCAACAATGTCACAGCAAACCACCAATACCATTCATTGACCTTGTACAAAAAAAAGGTTTTCTTTACACATGCTCAGATAAACTGGATTTGTTTCTCTCAATGGTAATGGAAAACTGTGATGTCATCATACATTTCATAATATTATGAATGATAGTATATGACTTTCTGATGCTAGAACTGAAGTGTTATGAGTTGAATGCATTATTTTTAATTCCTTATTTGCCCAGGTATTTGTGGGTTACTGATGACAAACCTTGAGAGATTGTCTGGGTATTGTGGTTATTGTTTGTGTTTTACCTCTCTGTTTGTTCATGTGCATTTACTTATCTTGTTTAATGTTGAGGAGATCCAGGTTCAAATCTCCATTCAAATAGAAAAAAAGGTGGAAGGCATACAATGAAATACAAAAAAAAGGAGGGGTGTAAACCCAGAATGCCAAAGAAGGGAGTTTCAAAATGTTTATTATATATCTTCTATGAAGAAATGGCTTGTAGTATAAAATGCCCAAGGCGTTTCAGCCCATCAAGGGCTTTCATCAGGGGCTACAATCCAACAGAAAAACATCATCAGGACAAACATATCTTAGGACAGACGTATATTAGGTTCATAATAACTATTAAAATCCCTTACATTATATTGTTGGAACTCATGCTTTTTTAATAAAAAATCCTGTTAGGAAATACACATGCAATTGACCCATATATACACAGCAATAAAAATGTAGATACATGGATGTATAAATATAAATATAAACCCACATAATACATGTGATTCTATGAAAATCATCTAAAAGCTGCAAAACAGCAGAATTACTCACATTATAGTTGCTAAAAACTCTATATGCGCCAAAAGTGTAAAATTTCAATGCTGCAGCAATCAAATAAATTCTTGAATGATTTTTACAGGCAAAAGGAAACATATATATAGCCTTATGCTGGACTATTTACACCAATCACGAAAACCAGGAGGATAATTGATTTGACCTTTAGATGTAAAATTGAGTACACCTTATTTCAGTGGGGGCTACAGGACATGCACTTATTGGAAACGAAACAGTGTGTTTGCCCCAATACCTTTCTAGGTGCAAACACTGTGGAACTGCCCCAGTACCACCATGCACACAAATCATCAATGCACAATAAAAAAGTACGTATGGAGGAGCCTATAGTATTGTTGACTCAATAACATTAGTACTGCACAAGGTTTGTCCCTTCCTCCCCCCAAAAAACATTTGGATGAAGGAAGAAAGACCGCAACAGTCCAATTTTATTATATACCTAAGCTTATCAGGTCAATCCTAGATGCACCAAAGCCTATTGATTGTAGCAGGTTTAGAAGCAGCTGAATACATATGATTTTTAGCTAAAGTGGAAATATCTCAGATTTCTTTGGAGAGGATTGAATTAATCTGGGGTACATGGAAAAGCACTCATAGAAATTTAGCAGAGACTTGTGCTCAATATATTTCATAATCATAATAATCATCCATGTTTACTCTGAGACTTGAGGGATCATCAACATTTATGTTCTTTCCTGTTTCTTTCCCCACTTCTGTCGAATACAGATGGTTGTGTACACACAAATGCAGGATCCTTTTTGAAGACATCCAGCTTTCCCCCTGACTTTCTGCTGGTGCTGTACACTGTCCCCCTTTAACATCTATGCCTTTGGCCATGAGCACCTTTCTGGTTTGGAGGAATTCACATGTACAGTTCCATAGGTTGCCATCCAGATACAGGTATCTGAGACGAGGCAAATATTTGAAGAGACTATGATCTAGGGTGGAGACCTTGTTGTTCCGTAGATTTAAAACCTGTAGGAGCCTTAAATTAGTCAGTTCTTCCTCTTTAATTCTTTTTATGCTGTTTCCTTTCAGATCCAATCTGGCTAGGGTATGTGGGAGTCTGAAGTAAAACAAATCATATTGTTTTATGTTTCCTATAGCATCTTTACACATGACAAATATTTTACAATACCTATCGCCTTTAGCCTCACAAGAAGCCTGTCATTAAGATGAGAAATAGTGACTTACTCAATGGCCACCCACTCAGCTTGATAATAGAACAGTGATTTGAAGCTGATTTCTTGCACATAAACTAGACTAGGGTGTAATTTGAGCAAGGGCTCATTAGGATTCCTATTTGGAACAGGGTGGATTAGAATGAATGGTTTCCCTGGAGGCATGAGTTCTAGTGCCTGTTTTTAGAAATCAGGCCACCAGACTGAAACAAATGGCATCTCTGCTGTTTACACGCTGATCTGTCCCAAACCACTATAAATTACTATTCATTCCTTACTGGATTCATATCCCACCATTCCATCACTGAGCTCATTAGTCCTTTCCCCACCTACAATGTTATTCTTGCAACAGGCCTGGGAGGCAGGTGAATCTGAGAGTTTCAGAATGCCAGTGAACGTCATGGCTGAGTGGGGATCTGAACTTGGGTTTCTACAGTCTTATGCTGACCCTCTACCTGTTATACCACACTCTCTTTCACTTATCCCAGCCATTTCAGTATTTTGCAGTGGCCCAACTAGAGTTGTCTTATGATTGTTGCAGGTATGGAGAAGGGGAGTCTACTACAATCACTTACCTTAATGGTATAGAACTAAGTAGATTTTGTTCAAGTGCTAGATTAGACAGTAGCCTGCAGTTCTGAAGTGCCCCTTCTTCAAATGTAGTAACAATATTATTGTCAAGGAACAAATGCTTGAGGTCCTGTAGAGCCTGGAATTCTTGTGCTTTTATCATCTCAATCAGGTTATTGCTGCAGTCAACTTTCTGTAGTGTGGCTGGTAATCTGAGAGGTATTGTTCGGAGTTTGTTCCCAGACAGCTCCAGCCTAGTTAAACTCAAAAGAAACTGTGCACCATCAAGTGATGAAAGCTGATTTTCAGACAGGAAAAGCTCTGACAAGTTTGCCAATTGTGTCATATCTCCAAATGTTAGCATTGTAAGCTGGTTTCTCTCTAACTTCAGTGACAGCAAAGATTTCGGCAGATCTGAGGGGGTGCTTGTCAGGAAATTGCCATTTAAATTGAGAAACAGCAAATTGTGAAGAGATGTAAAAAAGCTTCCTGAGAAAGAGTGCAGCTTATTATTCTCCATGCTAAGATATTTTAGGTTGGAAAGGGAGGGGGCTCCGGATGCGGATTCCATATTATTTCCATCCAAAGTCAAACTTTGCAAGTTGCTAAGAGAGGAAAGAGTACTAAAAGAAAGAGCCAAAATCAAATTGCTTTGTATTTCAAGTACCCTTAATTTTTGTAAACCTTCAAAATCAGATTCATGGACAACACTTATTAAATTGTCACCAAGCTTCAGTACTTCAAGGCTTGCTGGGAGCGAGGTAGGTATGTGGCTTAGTTTATTTTTCCAAAGTTCCAGGGTCCTCAAGGCACCCAGGGTTTTGAAAGTGTTATTCTCCACTGATTCTGTCCTACTGCAGGTCAGGACAAATTCTTCAAGGGCAGACATTCTGCTGATATCAGTGATCTAAGGGACGAAAGCCACACCAAAATTATTTCTGGCAAAACTAATTCAATAATGCATCTAGTTCCATAGAATGGTCACACATTATCAGGAATATCATATATTGAAATCTCATTTAATGAATAGGAATCATGCAAGAGCAACAATATATGTAAGCACAATCCTGCCAAACTGGATTTTGCACATGTTCCATGGCAAGCTGGAGCTCTCTACAGCAGCCTTTCCCAACCGGTGTGCCTCCAGATGTTGTTGGACCACAACTCACATCAGCCTCAGCCTTTGGCAATGCTGGCTGAGGCTGATGGGAGTTGTGGTCCAACAACATCTGGAGGCACACTGGTTGAGAAAGGCTGCTCTAGAGGTTTGGCCTGAAACAAACACAACACTTTTAATGCAGTCCTGGGCACACCTGAGAGTAAGAATCATTGAACTCAATTAAATTTACTTCTTAGTAAACACGCATATGATTACATTGGTGACATTAGTGGGACAGCACAATTATATAATAATGTTTACTGTGAAGTAAATATTAGTAAGGAATAAGTGGGCAAGATGGCAGTCCTGTATTTGTCTATTTCATATATTTGTACCTATTTGATTTGTACTGAAGATGGTATTTGTAATACAACTTTTTAAAAAAGAAATATTTGGAAGAGAAAAAACTCAGACTAAAAACTAAATGAAGTTACAGCTGTGACAAAGAATTGGTGAATGAAAAAAGGACAGTTCTCACAGATCCCACTTCTAGTATCTATGTTTCAGTGTGGTTGTGATTTTTTTATGCAGAGGACTTGGTGCAGAAAGGTAATAATGAATTATAAATGTAATGGTTATCAGGTTAACAGCAACAAAGAATTGCATTGGTTGGCAAGTGGAAAGATGGAGCTGGTCCTTGCTTAGACTACCAGTTAAAAAGACCTTGGCACACTTCCTATATGGTTAAGCTTCCCATCTAGTAAGATGGTATGGAACCATCAATACGGCTGCAATCCCATGTCCATTTACCTGGGAGTAAATGGGACTTACTTCTGAGTATAAGATTGCATGGTAAAGACTAGGATATGTTATGAAAATTAAAATTACTGTGTGTCTTTAGTTAGCAATGAATGTCTCTGTTGAACTTAGAAACGTCTATTCATGATCTAGCAGTAAGAAATTACTGAACTGAATCACTAAAAATGGAATTACTGATGCTTTTATAATATTGTGGATGATATCTAATATATGACAATACTGTTCTGTTGATAGTAGTGACCTGTTTTGAGTTGTAAAACCATTCTTTTTAAAATTACTTTACTTAATTTTGGCTAGATTGTGTGCTTTATTTGAAGTACCTTCATAAGTTATTTCAGAGATAGTTTCTGTTTTTTAGAGCACACAATAAAATGTTAGCACCATCTCATTATATTAACAGATTTTTAAGCAGACAGATCAAAGGAGCTTCTTTCTCTTTTTATGTAAAGGCACTCTCCACGTTTGTGTTGTCTAGTGGCTATCAGGTGAGTATTTGGCAAAATAGTTAATTACACTGACAAGAACCTTCAGTTTTCTTTTCTGGTCATGACATGCAAACACTATTTTCTTGCCCATGTTATTGTGGTTATATTTTATACTGATGAGCAGATCTATTTGTACAAGAACATTTATTGGTCTGTCTAATGTACAAGAACTACAAGTAAATTTTGGCTGCAATCAACAAATCTGTCTAGACATACCAGAACTACACTTGTCAGACACCTGGAGTCAGTCATGGCTTCCTATCAAGGGTACATTTGGTGGCAAACCCAAGGTTTGTTGCTATGTAATAAGCCTTAATTGTGGCTAATGTTCTGTATGAATGAGCACATACAACACACATGCAGTAATGGTTAATACTGGGAACTACCAAGCAACAGCAATTACTGAGCTAATTTTTATTTTATTTTATTTTTTAGCCTGCATGGGCCCAAAGAGGATGGCTGACAAGGCAAAGCTAATCAGTGCTTCATATTCCAGATTTACTCTGGGCAGCACAACTCTTCAGTGGGTGGTATAGTGACAGCATATTATCTGCTGTCTGAAGGTATTTTAAAAAAGAAACTGAAGCTCTAGATAATTTTGAGCAATCCTAGAGGCTCAGACCTGCCAAATTATCATAAGCTCTGTTCTGTTAAGCCTATATCCTTAGATGCCGGTTGTGATGGAAGAAGGGAAATCTGTGCATGTTAAAGGTAGTATTGGTTTGATTGTTACCTTACATTTTCCCATCACTAGCTCTTACAAACTCTGGCTCAATATGGTAACATCCCCCACAAAAAAGATATTATACTTCCAAAATAGTAGATATTATTGCAGGGACCATGTATATTGCTCCAAAGCATTCTGTCTAAGCTGGATAATTCAATGGCATAGTTCAAACTGCAATCCTAAACACATTTACTAGGGCTCAAATTACACTGATCTCAATGGGTTTCACCTCTGAACAAATATATTTATAACCAGGCTGTATAAATAAGAAATACTGGCATCAAGAAACTGCCTACTCAGGTGTAGTCCCAATAAGATAAAGACAATACTAGACTCAACACACAGAGGGCTGCATAAAAGTAAGGGCAATTGACCATACAATAAGGTTGTTCTTACAGCGGTCCCTTCAACAATGGTTTGATCTGCAAACTACAGCAAGTAGCTGTTGGTGATATTTATTTATTATTTAATTTGTATCCCGCCCTTCCTCCCAGCAGGAGCCCAGGGCGGCAAACAAAATGCTAAAAACACATTAAAACATCATAAAAACGTATCTTAAAATAAATTAAAACAAAACAGTGTTAAAAACGTTTTAAAAAACAACTTTTAAAAAGGGTTAAAAACTTTATTAAAAAACATATTAAGCAATTCTAACACAGACGCAGACTGGGATAGGTCTCAACCTAAAAGCCTTGTCGGAAGAAGAAAGTCATAGCAGAGCTTTCACTCTGTAAAAGCTAGATCTGCATATCAAAACTGTTAAAGACACAAGAGTAGGCCAAGCAGTTCTTTTTCCTGGGAATTTGGCAACAATGTCACAGCAAACCACCAATACCATTCATTGACCTTGTACAAAAAAAAGGTTTTCTTTACACATGCTCAGATAAACTGGATTTGTTTCTCTCAATGGTAATGGAAAACTGTGATGTCATCATACATTTCATAATATTATGAATGATAGTATATGACTTTCTGATGCTAGAACTGAAGTGTTATGAGTTGAATGCATTATTTTTAATTCCTTATTTGCCCAGGTATTTGTGGGTTACTGATGACAAACCTTGAGAGATTGTCTGGGTATTGCAGTTATTGTTTGTGTTTTACCTCTCTGTTTGTTCATGTGCATTTACTTATCTTGTTTAATGTTGAGGAGATCCAGGTTCAAATCTCCATTCAAATAGAAAAAAAGGTGGAAGGCATACAATGAAATACAAAAAAAAGGAGGGGTGTAAACCCAGAATGCCAAAGAAGGGAGTTTCAAAATGTTTATTATATATCTTCTATGAAGAAATGGCTTGTAGTATAAAATGCCCAAGGCGTTTCAGCCCATCAAGGGCTTTCATCAGGGGCTACAATCCAACAGAAAAACATCATCAGGACAAACATATCTTAGGACAGACGTATATTAGGTTCATAATAACTGTTAAAATCCCTTACATTATATTGTTGGAACTCATGCTTTTTTAATAAAAAATCCTGTTAGGAAATACACATGCAATTGACCCATATATACACAGCAATAAAAATGTAGATACATGGATGTATAAATATAAATATAAACCCACATAATACATGTGATTCTATGAAAATCATCTAAAAGCTGCAAAACAGCAGAATTACTCACATTATAGTTGCTAAAAACTCTATATGCGCCAAAAGTGTAAAATTTCAATGCTGCAGCAATCAAATAAATTCTTGAATGATTTTTACAGGCAAAAGGAAACATATATATAGCCTTATGCTGGACTATTTACACCAATCACGAAAACCAGGAGGATAATTGATTTGACCTTTAGATGTAAAATTGAGTACACCTTATTTCAGTGGGGGCTACAGGACATGCACTTATTGGAAACGAAACAGTGTGTTTGCCCCAATACCTTTCTAGGTGCAAACACTGTGGAACTGCCCCAGTACCACCATGCACACAAATCATCAATGCACAATAAAAAAGTACGTATGGAGGAGCCTATAGTATTGTTGACTCAATAACATTAGTACTGCACAAGGTTTGTCCCTTCCTCCCCCCAAAAAACATTTGGATGAAGGAAGAAAGACCGCAACAGTCCAATTTTATTATATACCTAAGCTTATCAGGTCAATCCTAGATGCACCAAAGCCTATTGATTGTAGCAGGTTTAGAAGCAGCTGAATACATATGATTTTTAGCTAAAGTGGAAATATCTCAGATTTCTTTGGAGAGGATTGAATTAATCTGGGGTACATGGAAAAGCACTCATAGAAATTTAGCAGAGACTTGTGCTCAATATATTTCATAATCATAATAATCATCCATGTTTACTCTGAGACTTGAGGGATCATCAACATTTATGTTCTTTCCTGTTTCTTTCCCCACTTCTGTCGAATACAGATGGTTGTGTACACACAAATGCAGGATCCTTTTTGAAGACATCCAGCTTTCCCCCTGGCTTTCTGCTGGTGCTGTACACTGTCCCCCTTTAACATCTATGCCTTTGGCCATGAGCACCTTTCTGGTTTGGAGGAATTCACATGTACAGTTCCATGGGTTGCCATCTAGATACAGGTATCTGAGACGAGGCAAATATTTGAAGAGACTATGATCTAGGGTGGAGACCTTGTTGTTCCGTAGATTTAAAACCTGTAGGAGCCTTAAATTAGTCAGTTCTTCCTCTTTAATTCTTTTTATGCTGTTTCCTTTCAGATCCAATCTGGCTAGGGTATGTGGGAGTCTGAAGTAAAACAAATCATATTGTTTTATGTTTCCTATAGCATCTTTACACATGACAAATATTTTACAATACCTATCGCCTTTAGCCTCACAAGAAGCCTGTCATTAAGATGAGAAATAGTGACTTACTCAATGGCCACCCACTCAGCTTGATAATAGAACAGTGATTTGAAGCTGATTTCTTGCACATAAACTAGACTAGGGTGTAATTTGAGCAAGGGCTCATTAGGATTCCTATTTGGAACAGGGTGGATTAGAATGAATGGTTTCCCTGGAGGCATGAGTCCTAGTGCCTGTTTTTAGAAATCAGGCCACCAGACTGAAACAAATGGCATCTCTGCTGTTTACACGCTGATCTGTCCCAAACCACTATAAATTACTATTCATTCCTTACTGGATTCATATCCCACCATTCCATCACTGAGCTCATTAGTCCTTTCCCCACCTACAATGTTATTCTTGCAACAGGCCTGGGAGGCAGGTGAATCTGAGAATTTCAGAATGCCAGTGAACGTCATGGCTGAGTGGGGATCTGAACTTGGGTTTCTACAGTCTTATGCTGACCCTCTACCTGTTATACCACACTCTCTTTCACTTATCCCAGCCATTTCAGTATTTTGCAGTGGCCCAACTAGAGTTGTCTTATGATTGTTGCAGGTATGGAGAAGGGGAGTCTACTACAATCACTTACCTTAATGGTATAGAACTAAGTAGATTTTGTTCAAGTGCTAGATTAGACAGTAGCCTGCAGTTCTGAAGTGCCCCTTCTTCAAATGTAGTAACAATATTATTGTCAAGGAACAAATGCTTGAGGTCCTGTAGAGCCTGGAATTCTTGTGCTTTTATCATCTCAATCAGGTTATTGCTGCAGTCAACTTTCTGTAGTGTGGCTGGTAATCTGAGAGGTATTGTTCGGAGTTTGTTCCCAGACAGCTCCAGCCTAGTTAAACTCAAAAGAAACTGTGCACCATCAAGTGATGAAAGCTGATTTTCAGACAGGAAAAGCTCTGACAAGTTTGCCAATTGTGTCATATCTCCAAATGTTAGCATTGTAAGCTGGTTTCTCTCTAACTTCAGTGACAGCAAAGATTTCGGCAGATCTGAGGGGGTGCTTGTCAGGAAATTGCCATTTAAATTGAGAAACAGCAAATTGTGAAGAGATGTAAAAAAGCTTCCTGAGAAAGAGTGCAGCTTATTATTCTCCATGCTAAGATATTTTAGGTTGGGAAGGGAGGGGGCTCCGGATGCGGATTCCATATTATTTCCATCCAAAGTCAAACTTTGCAAGTTGCTAAGAGAGGAAAGAGTACTAAAAGAAAGAGCCAATATCAAATTGCTTTGTATTTCAAGTACCCTTAATTTTTGTAAACCTTCAAAATCAGATTCATGGACAACACTTATTAAATTGTCACCAAGCTTCAGTACTTCAAGGCTTGCTGGGAGCGAGGTAGGTATGTGGCTTAGTTTATTTTTCCAAAGTTCCAGGGTCCTCAAGGCACCCAGGGTTTTGAAAGTGTTATTCTCCACTGATTCTGTCCTACTGCAGGTCAGGACAAATTCTTCAAGGGCAGACATTCTGCTGATATCAGTGATCTAAGGGACGAAAGCCACACCAAAATTATTTCTGGCAAAACTAATTCAATAATGCATCTAGTTCCATAGAATGGTCACACATTATCAGGAATATCATATATTGAAATCTCATTTAATGAATAGGAATCATGCAAGAGCAACAATATATGTAAGCACAATCCTGCCAAACTGGATTTTGCACATGTTCCATGGCAAGCTGGAGCTCTCTACAGCAGCCTTTCCCAACCGGTGTGCCTCCAGATGTTGTTGGACCACAACTCACATCAGCCTCAGCCTTTGGCAATGCTGGCTGAGGCTGATGGGAGTTGTGGTCCAACAACATCTGGAGGCACACTGGTTGAGAAAGGCTGCTCTAGAGGTTTGGCCTGAAACAAACACAACACTTTTAATGCAGTCCTGGGCACACCTGAGAGTAAGAATCATTGAACTCAATTAAATTTACTTCTTAGTAAACACGCATATGATTACATTGGTGACATTAGTGGGACAGCACAATTATATAATAATGTTTACTGTGAAGTAAATATTAGTAAGGAATAAGTGGGCAAGATGGCAGTCCTGTATTTGTCTATTTCATATATTTGTACCTATTTGATTTGTACTGAAGATGGTATTTGTAATACAACTTTTTAAAAAAGAAATATTTGGAAGAGAAAAAACTCAGACTAAAAACTAAATGAAGTTACAGCTGTGACAAAGAATTGGTGAATGAAAAAAGGACAGTTCTCACAGATCCCACTTCTAGTATCTATGTTTCAGTGTGGTTGTGATTTTTTTAAGCAGAGGACTTGGTGCAGAAAGGTAATAATGAATTATAAATGTAATGGTTATCAGGTTAACAGCAACAAAGAATTGCATTGGTTGGCAAGTGGAATGATGGAGCTGGTCCTTGCTTAGACTACCAGTTAAAAAGACCTTGGCACACTTCCTATATGGTTAAGCTTCCCATCTAGTAAGATGGTACGGAACCATCAATACGGCTGCAATCCCATGTCCATTTACCTGGGAGTAAATGGGACTTACTTCTGAGTATAAGATTGCATGGTAAAGACTAGGATATGTTATGAAAATTAAAATTACTGTGTGTCTTTAGTTAGCAATGAGTGTCTCTGTTGAACTTAGAAACGTCTATTCATGATCTAGCAGTAAGAAATTACTGAACTGAATCACTAAAAATGGAATTACTGATGCTTTTATAATATTGTGGATGATATCTAATATATGACAATACTGTTCTGTTGATAGTAGTGACCTGTTTTGAGTTGTAAAACCATTCTTTTTAAAATTACTTTACTTAATTTTGGCTAGATTGTGTGCTTTATTTGAAGTACCTTCATAAGTTATTTCAGAGATAGTTTCTGTTTTTTAGAGCACACAATAAAATGTTAGCACCATCTCATTATATTAACAGATTTTTAAGCAGACAGATCAAAGGAGCTTCTTTCTCTTTTTATGTAAAGGCACTCTCCACGTTTGTGTTGTCTAGTGGCTATCAGGTGAGTATTTGGCAAAATAGTCAATTACACTGACAAGAACCTTCAGTTTTCTTTTCTGGTCATGACATGCAAACACTATTTTCTTGCCCATGTTATTGTGGTTATATTTTATACTGATGAGCAGATCTATTTGTACAAGAACATTTATTGGTCTGTCTAATGTACAAGAACTACAAGTAAATTTTGGCTGCAATCAACAAATCTGTCTAGACATACCAGAACTACACTTGTCAGACACCTGGAGTCAGTCATGGCTTCCTATCAAGGGTACATTTGGTGGCAAACCCAAGGTTTGTTGCTATGTAATAAGCCTTAATTGTGGCTAATGTTCTGTATGAATGAGCACATACAACACACATGCAGTAATGGTTAATACTGGGAACTACCAAGCAACAGCAATTACTGAGCTAATTTTTATTTTATTTTATTTTTTAGCCTGCATGGGCCCAAAGAGGATGGCTGACAAGGCAAAGCTAATCAGTGCTTCATATTCCAGATTTACTCTGGGCAGCACAACTCTTCAGTGGGTGGTATAGTGACAGCATATTATCTGCTGTCTGGAGGTATTTTAAAAAAGAAACTGAAGCTCTAGATAATTTTGAGCAATCCTAGAGGCTCAGACCTGCCAAATTATCATAAGCTCTGTTCTGTTAAGCCTATATCCTTAGATGCCAGTTGTGATGGAAGAAGGGAAATCTGTGCATGTTAAAGGTAGTATTGGTTTGATTGTTACCTTACATTTTCCCATCACTAGCTCTTACAAACTCTGGCTCAATATGGTAACATCCCCCACAAAAAAGATATTATACTTCCAAAATAGTACATATTATTGCAGGGACCATGTATATTGCTCCAAACCATTCTGTCTAAGCTGGATAATTCAATGGCATAGTTCAAACTGCAATCCTAAACACATTTACTAGGGCTCAAATTACACTGATCTCAATGGGTTTCACCTCTGAACAAATATATTTATAACCAGGCTGTATAAATAAGAAATACTGGCATCAAGAAACTGCCTACTCAGGTGTAGTCCCAATAAGATAAAGACAATACTAGACTCAACACACAGAGGGCTGCATAAAAGTAAGGGCAATTGACCATACAATAAGGTTGTTCTTACAGCGGTCCCTTCAACAATGGTTTGATCTGCAAACTACAGCAAGTAGCTGTTGGTGATATTTATTTATTATTTAATTTGTATCCCGCCCTTCCTCCCAGCAGGAGCCCAGGGCGGCAAACAAAATGCTAAAAACACATTAAAACATCATAAAAACGTATCTTAAAATAAATTAAAACAAAACAGTGTTAAAAACGTTTTAAAAAACAACTTTTAAAAAGGGTTAAAAACTTTATTAAAAAACATATTAAGCAATTCTAACACAGACGCAGACTGGGATAGGTCTCAACCTAAAAGCCTTGTCGGAAGAAGAAAGTCATAGCAGAGCTTTCACTCTGTAAAAGCTAGATCTGCATATCAAAACTGTTAAAGACACAAGAGTAGGCCAAGCAGTTCTTTTTCCTGGGAATTTGGCAACAATGTCACAGCAAACCACCAATACCATTCATTGACCTTGTACAAAAAAAAGGTTTTCTTTACACATGCTCAGATAAACTGGATTTGTTTCTCTCAATGGTAATGGAAAACTGTGATGTCATCATACATTTCATAATATTATGAATGATAGTATATGACTTTCTGATGCTAGAACTGAAGTGTTATGAGTTGAATGCATTATTTTTAATTCCTTATTTGCCCAGGTATTTGTGGGTTACTGATGACAAACCTTGAGAGATTGTCTGGGTATTGTGGTTATTGTTTGTGTTTTACCTCTCTGTTTGTTCATGTGCATTTACTTATCTTGTTTAATGTTGAGGAGATCCAGGTTCAAATCTCCATTCAAATAGAAAAAAAGGTGGAAGGCATACAATGAAATACAAAAAAAAGGAGGGGTGTAAACCCAGAATGCCAAAGAAGGGAGTTTCAAAATGTTTATTATATATCTTCTATGAAGAAATGGCTTGTAGTATAAAATGCCCAAGGCGTTTCAGCCCATCAAGGGCTTTCATCAGGGGCTACAATCCAACAGAAAAACATCATCAGGACAAACATATCTTAGGACAGACGTATATTAGGTTCATAATAACTATTAAAATCCCTTACATTATATTGTTGGAACTCATGCTTTTTTAATAAAAAATCCTGTTAGGAAATACACATGCAATTGACCCATATATACACAGCAATAAAAATGTAGATACATGGATGTATAAATATAAATATAAACCCACATAATACATGTGATTCTATGAAAATCATCTAAAAGCTGCAAAACAGCAGAATTACTCACATTATAGTTGCTAAAAACTCTATATGCGCCAAAAGTGTAAAATTTCAATGCTGCAGCAATCAAATAAATTCTTGAATGATTTTTACAGGCAAAAGGAAACATATATATAGCCTTATGCTGGACTATTTACACCAATCACGAAAACCAGGAGGATAATTGATTTGACCTTTAGATGTAAAATTGAGTACACCTTATTTCAGTGGGGGCTACAGGACATGCACTTATTGGAAACGAAACAGTGTGTTTGCCCCAATACCTTTCTAGGTGCAAACACTGTGGAACTGCCCCAGTACCACCATGCACACAAATCATCAATGCACAATAAAAAAGTACGTATGGAGGAGCCTATAGTATTGTTGACTCAATAACATTAGTACTGCACAAGGTTTGTCCCTTCCTCCCCCCAAAAAACATTTGGATGAAGGAAGAAAGACCGCAACAGTCCAATTTTATTATATACCTAAGCTTATCAGGTAAATCCTAGATGCACCAAAGCCTATTGATTGTAGCAGGTTTAGAAGCAGCTGAATACATATGATTTTTAGCTAAAGTGGAAATATCTCAGATTTCTTTGGAGAGGATTGAATTAATCTGGGGTACATGGAAAAGCACTCATAGAAATTTAGCAGAGACTTGTGCTCAATATATTTCATAATCATAATAATCATCCATGTTTACTCTGAGACTTGAGGGATCATCAACATTTATGTTCTTTCCTGTTTCTTTCCCCACTTCTGTCGAATACAGATGGTTGTGTACACACAAATGCAGGATCCTTTTTGAAGACATCCAGCTTTCCCCCTGGCTTTCTGCTGGTGCTGTACACTGTCCCCCTTTAACATCTATGCCTTTGGCCATGAGCACCTTTCTGGTTTGGAGGAATTCACATGTACAGTTCCATGGGTTGCCATCTAGATACAGGTATCTGAGACGAGGCAAATATTTGAAGAGACTATGATCTAGGGTGGAGACCTTGTTGTTCCGTAGATTTAAAACCTGTAGGAGCCTTAAATTAGTCAGTTCTTCCTCTTTAATTCTTTTTATGCTGTTTCCTTTCAGATCCAATCTGGCTAGGGTATGTGGGAGTCTGAAGTAAAACAAATCATATTGTTTTATGTTTCCTATAGCATCTTTACACATGACAAATATTTTACAATACCTATCGCCTTTAGCCTCACAAGAAGCCTGTCATTAAGATGAGAAATAGTGACTTACTCAATGGCCACCCACTCAGCTTGATAATAGAACAGTGATTTGAAGCTGATTTCTTGCACATAAACTAGACTAGGGTGTAATTTGAGCAAGGGCTCATTAGGATTCCTATTTGGAACAGGGTGGATTAGAATGAATGGTTTCCCTGGAGGCATGAGTCCTAGTGCCTGTTTTTAGAAATCAGGCCACCAGACTGAAACAAATGGCATCTCTGCTGTTTACACGCTGATCTGTCCCAAACCACAAATAAATTCTTGAATGATTTTTACAGGCAAAAGGAAACATATATGTAGCCTTATGCTGGACTATTTACACCAATCACGAAAACCAGGAGGATAATTGATTTGACCTTTAGATGTAAAATTGAGTACACCTGGAAAAAACTTTTTTGTAGGGGTAGAAAAAATTCTTGCAAAAAACTCTGATATAATCTAAAAAAACTATTATAAAAGAGGAAGAAACGAATAATCTTCATTCAATCCACTGGGTGTCACTGTCTTAAGCCTCAAAATCCAACCTATTTCTTTTTTATGGAGAAGAAAATTTGAACCTGATCCTTGTATCTTCTGCAAAACCCAGAACTTCAGCCCCACATTAGCATATTGGGAACATTGAAGACAGTGTACAATGTCCACAGGGATGATGACCCACTGGTGGGCATGTGCCCAGAAAGATGCGAGTGGGAGGAGGTGTATGTTCTCTAAAATCACTGCTGACTAGAATATCCTTCAAGTTCCTAGTTCTTTTGTATGAAAAAAGTGGCAAGTTCTGACAACCTGGAATGTGTTGTACTATGTGTCAGTTTCTCTTAATACTATTCTGTAGTTTATTGGACACATGGTTGTAGGTTAAATTACAATGTATTCTAGGAGATGATGCTCTTGTGGTTTTTTGTAATAAATCTGACCGTTGTCTGTGTAAAGACCTCTCAAAATTATATTCTATAACTTGGGGGGGGTATCCTCTGTGGATGAGTTGCTGCTTCAGAGCCTCTGAATGAAAAAGAAAATCTTTTTCCAGGGTACAGTTCCTTTTAATCCTCAGGAATTGTCCATGAGGTAAGTTACGTGTGAGTGGTAAGGGATGAGAACTATCAAAACAGAGATAAGTATTTCTGTCTGTCGGTTTTTTATAAATAGTGGTATAAAGATGGTTGCCTTCTTTCCCGATCATTAGATCTAGGAAATTAATCTCTGTCTTATCGTACTGGTGATCTAACTGGATGTTAGTATCCTTACTGTTCACCCATCCCACAAATTCTTCTAGTAATTCAAGTGGACCCCTCCAAATGCAGAAAATATCATCAATGTACCTCCACCAACATAGCAAATACTGTGCAAATTCATTGGAAGACCTCGAAATTATCCATTCCACCCTCGACAGACGTCACATCACTCATCCTCCTACACATGGCTCCAGAAGTAGCCAACCTCTTTATGGAGCTTTTTGAAAAAGACATTTGAAAAAGACATTTACGGGTTGGCTACTTCTGGAGCCATGGGGCACCCCATGGCCACCCCCTTTATCTGCCAATAGTATGAATGATCGAATCTAAAATAATTTTTGCACATGGCTATGTCGGCCAATTCACACAAAAAGATATATAATAAACATTTTGAAACTCCCTTGTTTGGCATTCTGGGTTTACACCCCTCCTTTTTTTCCCCCCAAATCTCCATTCAGCCATGAAGTTCCCTGAGTGACCATAGCTCAGTTACCAACTCTAAGACTAACCTAAGTCACAGGGTTGTTGTGAGTATAAAATGGGAGGGGGACATATACTCCATCTTGAACTCCTGAGTGGGAAGGCAGGATATAAATGTAATGAACACATTTCATCACACATATACACATTATATAAAATAAACCTGCAACAGATGTAGAATCTAGCTCATAAGAAAATTGAGGGTTAGCAAGCATGACAAAAGATTTGCCTGATTACCTCCCTGTGAATTTTATTTATTTATTTATTTATTATTTAAAATATTTATATCCCGCCCTTCTACCCTATAATAGGGCACTCAGGGCGGCTTACAAAAATAAAATCAAACACATACATAATAAAATTGTAAACAATAAAATCACAAAAACATTAAAATATATAAAATACAATTAAATACATAAAATACTCTCTCTCCCTCTCTCCTATATATATACAGGGAGTGGTACTAATGGGGACTACAAGGGTAAAATTTAACATAGAAGGCATAAAATCATAAAATCATTGTCAGGCTCTACCTTCAGTCTCTCCCAAAGGCTCTCCGGAACAAGATCGTTTTCAGAAGTCTCCGGAAAACCATCAGGGAGGGAGCAGAGTGGACTTCTTGGGGTAGGGTGTTCCAAAGCTTGGGGGCCACAGCTAAAAAAGCTCTCTCCCGTGTGCCTGTCAGTCTAACATCTTTCACTCTAGGCACACAGGGGAGACCAGAGGCAGATGATCTTAAATCCCGGGCAGTTACATATGGGCATAAGCGGTCCCTCAGATACATTGGTCCAAGGCCATTTAGGGCTTTAAAGGTCAGAACCAGCACTTTGAATTGGGCCTGGAAACAAATTGGGAGCCAGTGGAGTCGATAAAGCACAGGGGTGATATGCTCCCTGCACCGTGCTCCAGTTAACATTGTGGCTGCTGCATTTTGAACCAACTGTAATTTCCCAACCGTTTTCAAAGGGAGCCCCACATAGAGTGCATTACAATAATCAAGCCTCGATGTCACCAATACATTTGTCACTGTGGCCAAGTCAATTGCCTCCAGAAACGGGCGCAGCTGGTAGACCAGTTTGAGTTGGCGAAAAGCACTCTTGGCTACCGCTGATATTCAGACTTCAGGGCAGGATCCAGGAGGACTCCCAAACTGCGGACCTGCTCCTTCAAGGGGAGTGCAACCCCATCCAGAACAGGTTGCAACCCTGTCCCTGGTGCAGTTTTTCCCTTGACCAGCAGCACGTCCATCTTGCCTGGATTAAGCTTCAGTTTGTTAGCCCACATCCAGCCCTTCACAGCCTCCAGGCACTGGTTTAGGATGAGCACTCCCTCCCTGCAATCAGGTGGTAGGGAGAGATAGAGCTGAGTGTCATCAGCATACTGATGACATTGTAGTCCAATTCTCCTGATGACCTCTCCCAGCGGTTTCATATAAATGTTGAAGAGCATGGGAGACAAAAATGGAACCTTGCGGTACACCACAGGCCAATGGCAGCACCATTTTCTGGGTCATGTCCGTCAGGGAGGACTGGAGCCACCATAAAACAGTGCCTCCCAATCCCAATCCCATCCCAGCTAGATGGCCCAGAAGGATACCATGGTTGATCATATCGAAGGCTGCAAAGAGGTCCAGCAGCACCAACAGGGATGCACTCCCCCGTCTGATGCACGGCATAGGTCATCATGCAGGGCGACCAAGGCAGTCTCTGTCCCATGACCAGGCCTGAAGCCTGATTGAAAAGGGTCTAGATAGTCCGATTCATCCAGGAAAACTTGGAGCTGAGCAGCCACTACCCTTTCTATCACCTTGCCCAGAAAGGGGAGATTAGAAACTGGATGGAAGTGGTTAAGATCTGCAGGATCTAATGAAGACTTTTTAAAAAAAGGTCTTATCACAGCCTCCTTCAACAATGTTAGCATAGAACCTTCCCTTAGGGAGGTGTTAATTAAATATGCCAACCAGTCAGCCACTCCCCCTCTGGCAGATTTGATTAACCAGGATGGGCAAGGGTCAAGGGAGCAAGTAGTGGCCCTCGATTCTCCCAGAATCCTGTCCACATCCTCAGGCTTTACAAGCTGAAAAGTATCCATAGAAAATTTTTGCCCACAACTCCCATATTTGAAAGCAAAAGCAATACACACATGCAGTGTTTCACTGAAGGCAATGAAAATTACATCTACATAAGCATGTATAGTACTGGACTACACAAATGGTTCTCCTGTTTTCAAACTAAGCTTCTACCATGCCTTCTGTTCTGCCAGAAGTATGCATCCCTCCCCCACTTTTCCTCCCTCTGAGTGTGTGAGTTGAACATAGAGCGTGAAGAAGTGTTCTGTAAAACTGAAAAGCTAACACTGCATGGTGATTTTTAGTTAGATCAAATAAAAGCTAGTATATCCTTGTTTCAATTTGTTAAACTGAACATTGTGATCCAGTCCTATGTACTTGGAAGAAGTAAGCCTGTATTGAGTTCCATCCATGGGACTTGCTGTTGTGAGGATACATAGGAGGAAAGGGGTCCTGATCTTTTAACAGCTGTGTGGAAGAGGGAACATCTATTAATAAGCACTTCTCCCCCTACCCACAAATAAAGCCTCCCCTGCCAAAAATCTCTTTTCTATGCAGTGATTAAATATATAATAGCTCTGTCCTCTTTTGCATCTGGCTCCTCTAATTTGAAAATATTGGTTAGTTGATGATGAAGAATAAAGAAACCACCCTACCTGGAGCTGTTTGATCTTACTGTGGCTGATATAAATTCTCCTGGTAGTAGGAGCGATCTCTTTAGGCATTTCTCCAACTCTATAGCAATGCACTCTCCCTGCCAGGTCACAGCTGCATTTCCGTGGGCATATGGAGGTTACAGCTCTGCAAAGATGAAACAAAATGAGTAAAATGTAAAACAGCTGCATTTTCCTAAATAGCATCTTCCTGAACAGTACACTAATTGTGAGCCACAAGCCCACAAAATGAATTTAGACACCATGTGCTCTTTTATACCATTAACGCCTGATAAAAAGATACAGATGTGTGTTTTACTTTCGTTACAAAAAAGTTTTTAAAAATACTCTTAACTTCCTTGGGTTAAAATATTCATAGGCATCACAAAGAGTAAAAGGTTTGAACAATGATAAGGAATCTTTATTTTGGCTGGCATGCAAAATTGATCTTATTTATTGCCCAATGTCTAATCCGCAAGCACTTCTGTTATCTGCAGTTTCCTAGTTTGGTTAAATGAGTTGGGAGAAAAGATAAAGAGCTGTTTTATAGTAGGCTATAAAATATTTGGATTTTCAATAACCCTGGATTAAAAATGTCAGGAAAAAGACTCTGAAGCTTCTCTTTCATCCCTACACTACCACCCCATTGCATAATCCAGAAGAAACAAGCCAGGTTATTTTGTTAAAAAGACACTATATTTCACATAGACTACTATATTGTACATAGTTAAGTAATGCTTTGTATTGACTAAAGGTGTTTTGAGGGTTGATGCATAGCATTGTTCTGTGCAAAAATCAGTCACTTGAAGAAGTTGTGTACATTTTGGTTTCATAGGACATAAGAACTGAAAATCGGTAACGCTAGAAGGCTGATTTGCTGTCCTCTGGTCTTAATCTGTGAATTGAGTTGCCATTCTTCCCCCCCCCCCTTGCAGCTGCTTTAGGTAAAAAATCAGCTGGTGAATCTTTCCTCATGAACATATCTACATATTTATGAATATGTAAGTATTTCGTATTATAAATCAGATACAGGGATAAAATACTCAGAGCATACCAGTTCTGCAAGCAAGTAAGCAAGCAAACAAACAAACACAAAATACCTACAGGTGCACCCTTAATTTGGAATAATTCCAACTGAGTCCAGTAGGATTTACTTCTGATGCATATGATTGGGCTGCATATCCTTGTTGGCAGCCCGCTGATTAATCAAGAGCATGGACTTTAATCTGTAATTAATTATTTTCATAGAGGATAAGGCTATCAATGGCTACTATCCATGACAGCTATGCTCTGCCTTCACAGTTGGAGGCAGTATGTCTCTGAATGCCACTTACTGGAAACCACAGGAGGGAGAGAGTGCTTTTGGGTCCTGCTTGTGGTCTTCCCATAGGCATCTGGTTGGCCACTGTCAGAACAGGGTGCTGGACTAAATGGGCCATTGGCCTGAATCAGCAGGCACTTATGTTTTTATTTAATTATTTAATTGGAATTAAAGAATTAAAGTTTCTAATCATTAATATGTTATTTAAAGATCACACATAACATTAGGATTAACTTTATTGCACTTGAATTTGCAGAGTGTGATCTCCACCAAAGCCTGGGAGACAGGTTTCTTCTCAGGAAACCTTACTGATGAAACACTTCAACGTGTTCAGGTACAAAACAATCAAGCATGAATTAGAGTTCTTTTCTATCCTGGTCTAACACTGATCAGCTTCTACATTAGCTTTTTGCTTTCATAGCCCAAGTATGAGCGATCATTGTATTTATGTATGAAAGTATCTTATGCCACTTTGTATTGGTGGGAGACACAAAGGAGACCAGACTTGCTGTGATAGGACCACTAAAGACTTCCTTACAGGATGCAAATATGAGACACAATGCTGCATTCAAAATTCAATGCACCCTCTGCAGTAGCAAGCCTACCTCCCAAATTGTGATGGTTATGTACATTGTACATTCTTTCCGGAATGGTGGATTTCTGGAATGAACAAAATATTGTTGTCTTGTAGCAGCTGTTCCAAAGCGTGGTCTGAGAACTTATATGACATTGGAAGATTCAGGAGAGACAGAAGAAAGCACCTTCACAAAATGCATAGTTAAACTATGGAATTTGCTATTGAGAGGCAGTGATAGCCACCAGCTTGGTTGGCTTTAAAAGATAATTAAGACAAAATCATGGAGGATAAGGCTATCAATGGATGGCCAGGATGGTTAGGTTTTACCTTCACTGTCAGAGGCAGCATAGATCTGAATATCAGTTGCTGGGAATCACAAGTGGGGAATGCTGCTGCCCTCTTGTGGGTTCCCATGTGCATCTGGTTGGCCTTTGTGAGAACAGAAGGCTGAATTAGATGTGCCTTTGGCCTGATCCAGAGCTGGTATAGCACGAGGAGAGCCTGGCTGGGAGTCCAGAGTCTGTGAGTTCAAATCCCGGCTGTCTCCTGGGTGTAAAGGGCAGCTAAAGATCACCCCCAGTGAGTGGCTCAGGGGTTATGTGCCTGCCACCTGTGCAGCTGTGGGCAAGCTGCATAGTCCCAAGGAGCCCAGTTGCCCCCCAGCTGGCAGTTGTGGACAAGGAAGGGTCTGGCTTGTGCAGCTGTGGCAAGCTGAGCAGGCCCTAGCCAGCTGCAGAGGACTAGCCTTAGAGGGAGGCAATGGTAACCCCCCTCTGAATGCTGCTTACCATGAAAACCCTATTCATAGGGTAGCCATAAGTCAGGATTGACTTGAAGGCAGTCCATTTCCATTTGGCCTGATGCAGCAGGGCTCTGCTTATGTTCTGGTTGCCAGAGACTGGCACTAGTGGGGTCACTGCTGGCTGTACCACTTCAGCTAATGTAGTATCATTTTTAGCACTGTGATGCAGGGGTGTGTTCTGGAGTTTGTGACCCCATCACCATTAATTTGTTGATTTCCTCTGTATGGTCAGCAAGTGGGCATCATTGCCAGCACTGTTCCTGACTGGTGGGCATTGGTGGCGTTTCCATGTATACTAGGAGCATGTCTGATTTTTTATGCTGCTTTGGGATTTTCTAAGAGGTGTGTTCCCTCCTCTCTTCCTGACTGTGTGTGGATAGGATATAGTAATTGTTCCACCAGCGTAGTGGCAGTATATTTCCACCCATTATACCCTCTGGGGTAATTGCAAAATACTATAGGTTTGTCTTGTTCTGAGGTATTTAAACAAATGGTTGACATTTGCTCCTCAAATTCTTTTTTGCTTGTTTAACCATCAGTTTGCATTTGTTTAGCCAGGGTTTCTGTGCCCTATTTTCCCCATTTGGGCAATTTCATTTTTTAGTGAAAGCATTTTTTGCCTTGAGTGGCTTCCTTAACACTGTTGTTTATTAACCACAATGGCATCCTCATGGATGGACTTACATGTTCCAAATTTCCTGAAAGGGTTTGACCTTCCAAACTCTCAGCTACAGCTTGGTTTTAACTAATGCCCTAATTTTTGACAGGTGTCTTTTTATAAAATGAATATAACTGTGGGCTTGAGGTATTTCTCATATAAGTTCACCAACAGTTAAATTGCTAATCGAATCCAAGAAACACCTCTAGGGAGAGTGCTGTTTTGCTCAGGCCCTGCTTACTGGCTTCCCATAGGCATCAGGTTGGCCATAGTGAGAACAAGATGCTGGACTAGATGGGCCATTGGCCTGACCCAGCAGGCACTTCTTATGTGCAATTAAATACTCAGTTTCTCCCTTGTGGACTCCTTGACCAATTTATCATATCTTGAAATCTTGCTTGTCTTGACCTAAATGTACATCCCAGACTATGGTCTGAAGGCACATAAGGCCAGTACCAGGTCTAGTCAGTGTCTGGATGGGAGACTGCCTGGGAACCATATGTAAGCTGCCTTGGGTTTCTATCATGGAAAGAAAGGCGGGGTATAAATGTAATAAATAATAAATAAATAAATTTATCCAGTTAATGTGAGGATAATTTAAGTCACCCGGTATTACTTTTTTCTCTTTGATGGCCTCCAATTTCCTTAAGATAACCATCAGAACTTGGCAATATTTAATAATAATAATAATAATAATAATATTTTATTTATTAGTCGCCCATCTGTCCGAGTCAACGGACACTCTGGGCGACGTACAACAATACAGTACAACAATTCAAATACAGTATAAAATAATATATAAATCAGCAAAACACAACATCACCATCAATTCAACTAAAACCATCTTCAGTTAATATTCCATAAAAACTAATCCCCCTCAAAAATCCTATAAGCCTGCCTGAATAGCCAGGTCTTTAAGGCTCGGCGAAAACCCATCAGGGAGGGGGTGTGTCAGAGGTCAAAAGGGAGCGAGTTGCAGAGGGTGGGGGCCACAATCGAAAATGCCCTCTCTCTGGTCTGCACAAGCCTAGCTGTTTTCACAGGTGGGACTGAGAGAAGGTCTTGTGAGGCTGATCTTGTTTGGTGGCATATTTGGTGATACTGGAGGCGTTCCTTCAGATAAACTGGGCCGAAACCGTATAGGGTTTTAAAGGTCAATACCAACACCTTGAATTGGGCCCGGTAAGCAACTGGTAGGACTACTTAGGACTACATTGCTTTCTTGGGCTGATATTTCTATCCAGTGATTCCGTGAATGAATTTGTTCCACCAAAGGCTTCCAATTCATCACATTCTACTCCATGCATTATAGTGGCGTGTTAGTCTGCTCAGCTGCATGCACCATGTAACACCCACTTAATTTTCTTGCACTTTCCTTGTTTGTGTTTACTGCTGGTTTTATTGCTGGTTTGTTTCCTGGTGTGGATTGTTTTATGGATGTAAGCCATTTTGGACAATTTAATTAGAAAGGTAGGATAGATGAGGTGTTAAATAAATAACAAGTCCAACACTTTTTACTTGGGTGGGGGCAGGGAGGCAATGGATGGTATGCCCCCACCTGCTTAAAAAAACAAAGTTGAATATGGATTTGTCCTTCCATTCTGGTATTTGAATGAACTGCACCTGTCAGTGATAAAAATCTTTACGACATGGGGAGAGTTTGTTGTACTGTTTCGACTGGCGCCTCTTCATGAAAACGTTTGTTGCCTTATCAAGAGCAAACGCTGCACCCCTCAGCTCATAAAGCCATTCCGAAAATTCAAAGGAAACTACTGCTTTCCACAGCCTGTCCAGAGGAATTGGGCTGTCCTTCCAGCTAACAAAGGAACAGGGGCCTTTCCAGAATGTTTAAAGCCTTTCCCCCATCTATTTAAGATTGCAATCATATGCATATATGCTAAGGAGTAAGCCTCACTGAATATAGTGGGATTTGCTTTTGAGTACGCATACACAAGAGTTGAACTGTTAATGTTAACTCCATCCAAGGCCATATTCAGGGTCAGTAACACCAAATTTGCTCTCCACCTGACAGCAGTAGTCTTGCTGCCTGGTAGACAGACTGGAGGTGATAATAGCCTGCTTTTCACTTGCATTGTTTTTTGAACAAAACAGCACAATGATGGAGAGAAGGAATTTACAGCAGCCAAGGAATTGTGTTTTGTTTTTTTTAAGAATGAAACAAAAATCTTTTTAACATGGCGAAGCATTGCTGTGGAGTAAGTAGTGTCCTTGCTGGTTCTTGTAGTTCAATTATTTAAATGGGTAAACAGACATGTATGTTCTTAGCAGTACAAGCAGGAATAGGTTGTAAAAATGGCATGGGTGGGGAGGAGGAATTTGGTGTATGAGCATTAGGATCTGTGATGCTAGCACACCTATCCAAATTACATTCTTAATCACAATTTTTGCATGGGGGTGAGAAGGAAAGTGACCCCTCCCATAACACAGTATTATGGTCCAATGATAGGGGAAATGTGATCTCCTCACAACAATGCCAGATAGGTTTCTAAGTGCTCCATTACTTAAATACTGTGCTATTCCCTGGATAAATAAAGTAAGTCTGTATGGTTCATTAGGGAGAGTAAACTGTTAGTTCATTGTGACTCCGAATACAGCACAATGAACTCCAGGCCTTTCTGGGGTCTTTAGGAGCCTTTCCACACAATCATTTAGATTTTAAATGTGGTCAGGGACTGGTTTATTTTATAATTTTGTACAATGCCATATAAGAAATATATTTCTTTTATGTTGCAACAGTCCTTATATCTTGCCATGAGACTACACTTTCTGAGGATATTGCTAGCATTCAAAATGCTCAGGGAATATGCAGTATTTGCTCCAGATTGCATCTTCAGTGCTGGAAGTTGTATAGGGAGGGGATGAGCAGAAGGTAAATTGAGATCTACTGGTAGATCTCTGGCTAAGTTGCAGTAGATCAGCAGGGTTTCTGACTTCCAATTGTTTAACAATAGCAATAACCAAACTGCTTCCCACACCGAACTTAGGCTGCAGACATGAAAAATTCTAACCTGGAATGAACTTTTGAGCACAAGGGCTTAGCTCAGCTGAGTTCTAGTACAGAAAACAAATTCCTAGGCTCAGAATGTGCTCAGAGGCACACTGTTCTTTAATTTTATCTATCTCTTCTCCAGCTAGCTGTGGTTGGTAGATCTTGGTGTCCTGGAAAAAACACGAAGTAGATCTGTCAAGCCAGAAATCTGCTCACCCCTAGTGTAAAGAGTATGGTTGCACAAGTGTCATGGAGACCTAATGGATGTTTTGTGAGAAAGGGCAATGATGAGTAGCATCCCACTGTCATGTATAGACAATTTTTATCTTAATTATAATTATTATTCAGTTCTTAGAAGCTGTATACTTTTTTGTTGTTGTCTATATTGTGACAGGTTCTGAAGAATTAATAAGATATAGTCAAGATTTCCCTTCAAATTATGTTAGCCTAAACTTTTTACAATGTTCAGAATCTGAATTGGGCTGAGCTACCCTATACTGCAGTTATGGGGGATCCTATACATGCTCAGAGAGCCAGTGTGGCATAGTGGTTTGAGTGTTGGACTACTACCTGGGAGACCATGGTTTGAACCCCCCCATAGCCATGAAGCTCACTGGGTGACCTTGGGCCAGTCACTGCCTCAGAGAGAGGCAATGGTAAACCCCCTCTGAATACCACTTACCATGAAAACCCTATTCATAGGGTCGCTATGAGTCAGAATTGACTTGAAGGCAGTCCATTTCCATTTCATATGTGCTCAGCCCTGAAGGGGAGAGGAAAATACACACAATCCCCAAATCAGAAAATGGCAGGGAAAATGGCACACACAGAGTCTCCATAAAAACATTCCCAATGTCCACAAACCAGGACATTGTCCCAGAAGCACCCACATGCCACCCACACACAGAGAATCAGCTAATGAACTTAGGTCAATGGTACACTTTCCTGCACCACAACATACACACACACCACTGCAGCCCCATTCCATGACTTCCTGTGGCACAAGCAGCAATTTATTCACTTATTTATTCATAAAATGTATATGCTGCTTAATATAAAAAGAAAGACCCTCCATGGCGCAGAGTGGTAAGCAGCGGCAATGCAGCTGAACCTCTGCTCACGGCCAGAGTTCGATTCCAATGGAAGGAGGAAGTCGAATCTCGGGTAAAAGGGGTTGAGGTCCACTCAGCCTTCCATCCATCCGTGGTCTGTAAAATGAGTACCCGGCATATGCTGGTGGGTAAAGAAAGCCCGGGGGAAGAACTGGCAATCCCACCCCATATATACTGTCTGATAAATTCATATAAAAATGCAAGAGTCAAAACTTTTTAAAAACAATAAAACTATACACCACAGATAAAACTTGAGTGGTGCAAAAATAAATGTTAGAGTTAGGAATCAGAGTTCAGGAAAGCTTAGGTAAACATAAATGTCTTTATGTGTTTAGAGCTGGTTACTGTATCCGCCTCTCAAACCAACCAGGGGAGGGCATTCCAAAGGGTGGGTGGCAGTGCCAGGAAAGCCTGCTTCTAAATTCTCATCGTGGCAATCCATGATCAGTCGTGGAATTGCTATATATATATATAGAATGTATATCAGACAGAATGCAGCGGCCAGATTGTTGACGCGGACAAGAAGGTCTGCTCATATTACACCTGTTCTGGCTCGTCTGCACTGGCTTCCTATTTGTTTCCGGGCTAAATTCAAAGTGCTGGTTTTGACCTATAAAGCCTTACACGGCATGGGGCCGCAATACCTGCACTCAACATCTAAGGCCCTCCTCCGAGTACCATCCCATCGAGAAGCTCAGAGGGTGGTGACTAGAAATAGGGCCTTTTCGGTTGTGGCTCCCGAACTATGGAATGGTCTCTCTGATGAGGTGCGCCTGGCGCCGATGCTATCTTTTCGGCGCCAGGTGAAAACCTTTTTATATTCCCAGGCATTTTAATGCGTTTTATTATATGTATTGTTGTATTTTGCTGCTGTTTGATTATTTTTGTTTACCTTTGTTGGCTTGATTTTATTGTATTATTGTATTTATATATTCCTGACTGTTTTATTTTATGTACACCGCCCAGAGAGCCCTTGGGCTTAGGGCGGTATATAAATTAAATAAAATAAATAAATAATAAATAAATAAATTGAGTGTAACAGAATGACCAGCAGAGCTCCCTCGGAAGATCTTAAAGTTCGGCTTGGCCTGTACTTCGACAGGCAATCCGCTGGTTAGCTATCATGACAAAAAACGCTGGGATAGATAGGCACGTGCGGAAGATCCAAGAAGGATGTTCTGTTAACAAGACCGGACTGAAAGCTCAGATAAGATTCTTCCGCTCAGCTCGTGAGATCCTTGAAGTATTGCGCCACAGCGTCCCCCTCCGGCAGAGAGCCGCGGTATAGATCGATTGTTTCGGGAATCGGCCCAGCGAACTTCACAGGCTGGTCTCAGTTGTGGCAGGCCGAAGAAGCCGACCGCCGATCTTTCGGCAGCGGCTTTTCTGTCCACCCTACCGGACGATAGAGCGAAGTGACGTTTAGCGCATGCGCCTCGTGGGACGAACCTACTCTCAGCCGCTGCTCCTCCTCCCTGCTCTCGAGCCCAGGCCAACGCTGCCTGTCGCACCTCGCGGGTGCTGAGGGGAGGGGGCTGCCGTCCTGCGGGCACTGACAAGGGTTGGGGGGGGACGGTGCGCCAGCGCGGCAGGCCTCGGGGAAGGAGCGGGGCGTCTCCGGCCCGCCGAGCGGTCACAATGTCTGGCGTGGGAGTCGGCTCCTGTGGGGGGTCGGGCTCAGGGGCCTGTGGCGGGGCGGCGGCGGCGGCTTCCTCCTCTTCCTCCCCTGGTGGAGCCGCCGCTGCCGGCCTGTCGATGTTCCGGTGGCTGGAGGTCCTGGAGAAGGAGTTCGACAAGGCGTTCGTGGACGTGGACTTGCTGCTGGGGGAGATCGACCCCGACCAGGCGGACATCACCTATGAAGGGAGGCAGAAGATGACCAGCCTGAGCTCCTGCTTCGCCCAGCTCTGCCACAAAGCGCAGACGGTCTCCCAGATCAACCACAAGCTTGAGGTGAATTTGGAAGGAAAAGATGGGGAGAGAGTAGCTTTCCTCCCTGTTGGGAGTCAATAGTCAAGAAATCAGAAGAAGGCTGGGAGGGCAGCTGTGAGAGAACTAGGAAAGGTCCTCAAATGCAAAGATGTATCACTGAACACTAAAGTCAGGATCATTCAGACCATGGTATTCCCGATCTCTCTGTATGGATGTGAAAGTTGGACAGTGAAAAAGGCAGATAAGAGAAAAATCAACTCATTTGAAATGTGGTATTGGAGAAGAGCTTTGCGGATACCATGGGCTGTGAAAAAGACAAATAATTGGGTGTTAGAACAAATTAAACCAGAACTATCACTAAAGCTAAAATGATGAAACTGAGGTTATCATACTTTGGACACATCGTGAGAAGACATGATTCACTAGAAAAGATAATAATGCTGGGAAAAACAGAAGGAAGTAGAAAAAGAGAAAGGCCAAACAAGAGATGGATTGATTTCATAAAGGAAGCCACAGACCTGAACTTACAAGATCTGAACAGGGTGGTTCATGACAGATGTTCTTGGAGGTCACTGACTCATAGGGTCGCCATAAGTCGTAGTCGACTTGGAGGCACATAACAACAACAATGCTTTCAAAATCAGGGCTGTGGAGACGGAGTCGTGGAGTTGGAGTTGGTAGCAATTTTGGGTGGAGTCGGAGTTGGTAGAAATCTTACGACTCCTTCATAAATGGCAAATGTATATTAACTAGTAATAACACGTTTACTGTAGTAAAATGGTAGCACAAGGCATTTCACCACCACCATGTGAATCCAGAGCTTGGAAAAGTTACTTTTTTAAACTACAACTCCCATCAGCCGGAGGGATTGGGCTCGTGGGAGTTGTAGTTCAAAAAAGTAACTTTTCCAAACTCTGGATTCATGTGGTGGTGATGAAATGCCTTGTGCTACCATTTTACTACAGTAAATGTGTTATTACTAGTTAATATACATTTGCCATTTATGAAGGAGTCGGACAGTAGAAGAATAGAGGAGTCAGAGTTGAAGGTCTGGCGTACCGACTCCACAGCCCTGTTCAAAATCATGTAATAGAAAATTGTGTTTTATAGCAGGGGGTTAGACTTGATGGCCTTATCAATGGCCTTCCAACTCTGCTATTCTATGATTCTATATAGTTTTCTAGATTTAAGAGTCCAGATATTTAGATGTAGTGGTTATTACATGGTAATCTGAGATGAAAATATAACCCATTGCCTCACTGTAAATCAGTTGTGGAGCGCATGCTTTGCATGCAAAAGTTTCCCCCTTCCATTAAAAGCAGATGGCCTCCCTCTCTCTCAAGGATAGCATACTGTTTTAAATCTTTTTAATAATACAAATGTTGCATTTTAACTTTTTAAATACAAAATGTAGAAGTACCAATTGTATTTTCTACCTCAGGTAGCAAAACACCTTTGGCTCAGGGAGGAAGCATGCTGAATAATTGGTTTGTTTTCAGTGGAAGCTATTAATGTCAAGATCTGATCTTAATGTATATGTTCATGAACAGTTACAGTTACTTACTTTTTAGCACTTTCACACATTATAAACCTGTATGATTATGATGTAAGGAGTATGAGCTGAAGCCGGTTTCACTAAAGAAGAAATCTGCAGAAAAGATAGTATCCTGACTCGTGTGCATTTCTATAGCTTGGTGAATCTAGTGCCTGCTGGGGCCTAGTTTTTGCCCTATGCGTGCACTCTCAAATTAGGGACAATGCTAGAAATATTGAATGTGTGTGCATTCAGACCAGAGCAAACCATGGTTTGATATTTAAGCGTGCAGGCAATCTTGAACTTGTGTACTTTCTTCTCCCATTCCTGCATACAGAAGAGGAGCCAATTAGAAGCTTCTGATTACAGCTTTATAAAATTGTGATTTTGTAGGTATAGATGGAAGAGTGATGCAAATCACAGAGTAACGCTTTATATATATATATTTAAGGGGAAAGTGTGAAGCAATTCTAAAGCTTCATTAACTTTCCAATAAACAAGTTACTTTATGTAAATACTTCTCCCTTTACTCTTTTTCTTAACTTGTATTTGTAGTTCACCTGTGGCATTGATAATTCTTCTGCAGACATACCAGTTTTTCAACAGTGTGAATGAGTATATGTCTAGTGCATATATGTGAAAGTAAATTTCTATCCCATCTGCTTGGCTATGCTCCACAAACATTTTAAAAAATACAGCTACAATAACAATGTAAATATACTGCCTTCAAGTCGATTCCGACTTATGGGGACCTTTGAATAGGGTTTTCAGGAGGCTGAGAGGCAGTGACTGGCCCAAGGTCACCCAGTGAGCTTCATGGCTATGTGGGGACAATAAAGTGAGTCAATATCCTTGTGAGGTAACAGAAACTCAGTTGAAGTGTGTGCAAATTGTCTTAATGAATTTAAAGAAAATGGAAAACAAGTGGGTAAATATTCATTTTGGAAAGTGTCCAAAACAAAAAATGTGGCATTTTTGTAGTTGAAAAGTAAAAACGTGCAAACTCATTTGAAAGGAACCAAAATCCAATAAACTAAAAAGGTCTGCTTACAGACATGAGTGCTATCAAGTGTCTGAAATATTAAGATACAACTGTCAATGCTTCAGTGAAATATTTCTCTGAAAATTATAATTTGTGTGTATACACACATTTTGTGTCGGAGTCGTCTTCAGTCTTTCCGGACTTAAGACCTACTTTATTACCAACTTGGAACTGGAAATTATATCTGTCTTCTCCCAAATATACCATCTCTTTTTCAAATGCACCAACTCCCATGTTTGATATTCGGTTATTGGAGTGTAGGACTACCATATTATCTTTCTTGGCATAAAATGTATATTGTGGACAGATCAGAGAAAAGAGAAACACTTAAATTGCAGGTCTGTGTTCAGACACTACAAAAATCAAGGCAGGGGCAGGGAATCTGGCTTGCCAGGTGTTGTTGGACACCAAATCTCATAAGCATATACCAGCACAGTGTAAGCAGTGGAGCTTGAAGAAAAATAGTACAAATGTAGTCTATATTATAAGAAGACAAAAAAACTTTTTTTGTTTAACTTAGTTCAGGAACTCTTGTAATTTTTTTATTGATTTGCATTGGTAATGTAGCTTGTACTACAGTAATTGCAATATACTATGGAAGATTGTAATATTGTATTCTGTCAGGTCAGAAAAAACAAAGACCTAATGTTACAATATTGTGCTGCTAAATCCAAATTATAAGTACAATTATGAACAAGATAGTAGTTACAAACAACAAGCAAAAAACAAAAAACAAACAACGATAGTAAGTAGTAGCAGGCATGGGTATGAGCATGTTTGAAGAACTGAATCAAGTTGGTTATTGTCGTTCAGCGACAGTTGTAGAACAATGCTGTACAGATTAATTTTACTGAGAACTTCTTGTTGTTGTTATGTGCCTTCAATTGCAGAATTTTACTGTGGTGCAGAAAATTTCATCCAGATTATGACTGTGCCCAAAAGAAATGTTGGTAGTCTGTTCTATTTCTTCAGATGGAAAATCTTCTCATTTCACCAGAATAAGTCTGCTAGATCCCTCAAGAGGAGAGAGAAAATCAGTTAGGACTGGAAGTATTTAGATTACCATTAATTAAGATTAACATATTGGGACTGGGCCACAGGGTAGTGGACTTCTTCGCATTTATTGCCCTAATTTGTGCACTAATTCTCATAGTAATATTTAAGGACTTACAAGCAGAGATAGGATTGAAAATGAAATTGAGCCTAATTGCCTGGGTTGGAAAGAGTGAAAGTCTGCACACCTATGGCCACTACTGGAATATGGCCCCTGGAGGGTTAGCCAAGATGAAGTGTGTCCAAAAAAGATTCCCCACTCGTGTCATAATAGCTTCAAATATTGGAGTTAATGTTGCTACCAATTCAACCGTCTTAAGCTGTTAAATTTTCCCCTCTGTGGCTAATTCCAATGTAACTTCTTCACATGTGATGACCTAAGATAAGAAGCTGCCTTAAACTAGGTTAGACTTATTTCTTTGTTGTTGTTGTTATGTGCCTTCAAGTCGATTACAACTTATGGCGACCTTATGAATCAGCAACCTCCAATAGCATCTACTGTAAACCACCCTGTTCAGATCTTGTAAGGTCTGTGGCTTCCTTTATGGAATCAGTCCATCTCTTGTTTGGCCTTCCTCTTTTTCTGCTCCCTTCTGTTTTTCCCAGCATTATTGTCTTTTCTAGTGAATCATGTCTTCTCATGATACGTCCAAAGTATGACAACCTCAGTTTCATCGTTTTAGCTTTAGTGATAGTTCTGGTTTAATTTGTTCTAACACCCAATTATTTGTCTTTTTTGCAGTCCATGGTATCCGCAAAGCTCTTCTCCAACACCACATTTCAAATGAGTTGATTTTTCTCTTATCCGCTTTTTTCACTGTCCAACTTTCACATCCATACATAGAGAACGGAGATACCATGGTCTGAATGATCCTGACTTTAGTGTTCAGTGATACATCTTTGCATTTGTGGACCTTTTCTAGTTCTCTCACAGCTGCCCTCCCATCCTAGCCTTCTTCTGATTTCTTGATTGTTGTCTCCATTTTGGTTAATGACTGTGCCGAGGTATTGATAATCCTTGACAAGTTCAATGTCCTCATTGTCAACGTTAAAGCTACATAAATCTTCTGTTGTCATTACTTTAGTCTTTTTGACGTTCAGCTGTAGTCCTACTTTTGTCCTTTCCTCTGTAACTTTCATCAGCATTTGTTTCAAATCATTACTGGTTTCTGCTAAGAGTATGGTATCGTCTGCATATCTTAAATTATTAATGTTTCTCCCTCCAATTTTCACACCACCTTCATCTTGGTCCAATCCCACTTTCCGTATGATATGTTCTGCGTACAGATTAAACAAATAGGGTGATACAATACACCCCTGTCTCACACCCTTTCCGATGGGGAACCAATCGGTTTCTCCATATTCTGTCCTTACAGTAGCCTCTTGTCCAGAGTATAGGTTGCGCATCAGGACAATCAGATGCTGTGGCACCCCCATTTCTTTTAAAGCATTCCATAGTTTTTCATGATCTACACAGTCAAAAGCACAGGGTGATTTTCTTCTGAAATTCCTTGCTCCGTTCCATTATCCAACGTATGTTTGCGATATGATCTCTGGTGCCTCTTCCCTTTCTAAATCCAGCTTGGACGTCTGGCATTTCTCGCTCCATATATGGTAAGAGCCTTTGTTGTAGAATCTTGAGCATTACAGGCATACCCCACTTAACATCACTTCACTTAATGTCGCCTCGCTATAACATACATGCTCCATATGCCTGTATTTCTCCAGAAACGCAGCGCAGCAGCAGAGGCTTTAGTGTGTGGGGGTGGGAGGCGTGATCGCGATCAGCTGGGAGGCGCGGCAGCGCAGCAGCAGAGGCTTTAGCGCGGGGCTTTGAGGCTCCACATGAAGGAGAGGTAAAAAAAGTTTTAAAAGGTAGTGCTTCACTTTAAGGACATTTTTTGTTTACATACTCGCTCTGGTCCCATGGAGTACGTTAATGTGAGGTATTACTGTACCTTACTTGCATGGGATATTAAAGCAATAGTTCGATAATTACTGCATTCTCTGGGATCCCCTTTCTTCGGAATTGGGATATATATTGAACGCTTCCAGTCTGTGGGCCATTGTTTAGTTTTCCATATTTCTTGAAAGATTTTTGTCAAAATTTGGACAGATTCAGTCTGAGTAGCTTGTAGCAACTCTATTGGTATGCCATCTGTTCCTGGTGATTTGTTTCTTTCAAGAATTTTAAGAGCAGCTTTCACCTCACATTCTAAAATTTCTGGTTCTTCATCGTATGGTTCCTCCGTGAATGAATCTGTCATCCTGGCATCTCTTTTATATAGTTTTTCAGTGTATTGCTTCCATCTTCCTTTTATTTCATCTCGGTCAGTCAGTGTGTTCCCCTGTTGATTATTCAGCATCCCTACTCGTGGTTTAAATTTCCCTTTCATTTCTCTAATCTTTTGGAATAGGGCTCTTGTTCTTCCCATTTTGTTGTCCTTTTCTATTTCTATACAATAACTATTGTAATAGTTTTCTTTGTCCCTACGTACTAGTCATTGTATAGTTGCATTTAGGGTTCTGACCGTGTTTCTATCTCCTTTTGCTTTTGCTTTCCTTCTCTCTTTAACCATGTTAAGAGTTTCTTCAGTCATCCATTGAGGTCTTTCTCTCTTTTTAACTAGAGGTATTGTCTTTTTGCATTCTTCCCTGATAATGTCCCTGACTTCAGTCCATAGTTATTCCGGTTCTCTGTCAACTAAGTTGAAAGCCTCAAATCTGTTCCTTATTTGATCTTTATATTCTTCTGCGATGTTATTTAAATTGTATTTTGGCATTATGAGTGCTTTGTTCTTCTTTAGCTTTACTCTGATTTTCGACACAATCAGTTCATGATCTGTACCGCAGTCTGCTCCTGGTCTTGTTTTTGCAGAAATTATGGAACTTCTCCATCTTCTGTTTCCAATTATATAATCAATTTGATTCCTATATTGACCATCTGGTGATGTCCACGTGTACAGTTGTCTTTTTGGTTACTCAAAAAATGTGTTGGCAAGAAACAAATCATTGGCTTCACAGAATTCAATAAGTCTTTCTCCTGCTTCATTTCTGTCTCCTAAGCCCCATTTTCCCACAATTCCTAGTTCTTCTCTGTTCCCTACTTTTGCATTCCAGTCCCCCATGATTATCATCATATCTTGTTTTGGTGTGTGATCAATTTCCTCCTGTACTTCTGCGTAAAATCTCTCCAATTCTTTTTCTTCTGCGTTTGACATTGGAGTGTAGACTTGGATGATGGTTATGTTAATAGGTTTCCCATTTAATCTCATTGATATCACTTGCTCAGACCTTGCATTGTAGCTCCTAATTGCTTTTGCTACATCACTTCTCACTATTAAAGCAACCCCGTTTCTTCTTGATTTCTCATTTCCTGCATAAAATATTTTGTAGTTGCCTGACTGAAAATGTCCCATTCCTGTCCATTTTAATTCACTCACGCCAAGTATTGTTATGTTGATGTGTTCCATTTCTTTCTTGACAATTTCTAACTTTCCCTGGTTCATGCTTCTCACATTCCATGTTCCTATTGTGCGCGTCATACAACTCCGGACTCTCCTTTTGCAGCTGTGCGCATCACCCTCTGGGCTTCCTTTCGGCTTTGACCCAGCTGCGCCATTAGTCACAGCACTACTCATACTTGTCCTTTGTTCTTCCCCAGTAGCCGGTGAGTGTCTTCTGACCTGGGGGTCTCATCTTCCAGCACTATCTTGTGTTGCATTTTGGATACTCTGTTCATAGGGTTTTCATGGTAAGAGGTATTCAGAGGTGGTTTACCATTGCCTTCCTCTGAGTTTGGATGCGTCTTAGTCTGGTGTCTCAGTTTTGACCATTCCGCTTTGGGTGCCCCTGCTAGGAGTCCAGCCTCTTGGTCTAGACTCCTGACGGTATTGCTCTCAGCTTCTTCAACACTCTCAAACCCCCTCACCACGTTAAGGTGTGCATCCTAAAGGGGGCTTATTTCTTTATCTAGCTTAATATTGTTTATTCTGACTGGCAGTGTCTCTCCAGAGTTTCAGGTGATAATCTTTCACATTACTGCTACCCATTCCTTTTTAACTGAAGAGGCCAGATTGAACCTATGGCCTTCTGTGTAAAAAAGAGTTTTTATTTAAAACCTTAGGTAGATTTGAAGTTCCAAAACTATATTGCAAAATTAGGATATGGCTTTAATAAGCCACATTGTCTCTCTTTAGTAACATTAGGCTTTAAGACAGAACTTAGTTATTCCACACTGATATGACCTTTCTCTTGTGGTCTGAATAATTGGTTGTCATCAGTTCCTAAGGTTTCTTCAGCATGTTTGTGGGGTTTTTTTGCAGTACAATCCTATATAACCCAAGTTAACAAATCAGATTGTATCCAGTGGTGGCTTTCAGCTTGTGTGAGCTCAATTTTTGCCAATCCCTTATGTACTGTGGCCCTCTATGCCATCTCTCATATTGTTCCAGAGGCTCCCCTGATCCTCAGTAGCAGCTTTTGAGGGGCTCCAAGGGGCTGTCGTGAGAAGGGAGAATCAGCAGTGCCTTACACGAGTGTTTTCTGATACTACAAAGCTACTATTTGATAAAACCAATTGAAGCTTAAATTATTAATGAATATATACCCTGCCTTTCAACAAGAACTCCCACAATCTTTGCTAATAAAAATACTTTTCTATGAAATTCAAGTACTATTAATGTTTTACAGATTAGTACATTTTTTTTCCAAATTACATATCTAACCTTTGTGTAATAATACACAAAGCCCTAAACAACGTGGGTCCAGGAACACCTTAAGGGCCACCTGAGCCCTCATATCCTAGCTTTGTTACTGAGATAATCCCATAACTCCAAAGCCCAACTGGCCTCAACTAGAAGCTGGGGCATTTAGTGTCACCAATCCCATGTTGTGGAGCCCTGTGCCAGCAGAGATTCAGCAGACATTTTGAAGACTTTTTTCGGCCAATAGGCCTATTTGGTAGTTTAATTTTCTTTTAGACGAGCCAGTCATTTTTTGTGATTTGCATTGCTTTATGTTACATTATGTTGTTCCCCACCTTCAAATTTTATGTCAGTGGGTAGTATATAAATACTTTTATAAATAATCTAAATGTTAATGTTATACTTGATTGGCATCCTGTTTAGTTGTAGAAAAGATACACTCTCTTGTTCTGTCAGTATTCAGAGTGACATTGCAAATGTATGTGGTTTGGGGGGGTGCTAGTCATTATAGGGAGGAGAAGATTCTGTGAGATGACCCTCTATAAAGCTAACCTGTTTCAAACACCCAGTCATTGCCTCTTCTGAAGTAGCTTTTAATGAATCCATTTCAAATCAGCAGCATGGTGGGGGTGGGGATGTCCATCACTATTAAAATTGGTTCTTCACACAGTGTTTATGGTAGTGCTCACCTGATACAAGAGGTGAGGCACTCTTTCTGTACACACTATCTCATTGAAGGAGGATCTGGTTCACCGCTTTTAAAACAAAACAGGAGAGATGTGTATTCAGGCAATAAAGAGGTTCTTTTGAACAGCATTTTGAGAATGAAATAAGCAAAAACAAAAGCAAAAAAACAAGTCTGAAAGGTCTTGTGCAATATGCCTGCAGAGGAAAAAGCTGACTTTGTTGGTGTTCACAGTTTTCTTTTTAAGGACATCATGAATGCTATGTGGGAAGCAATTGACATCTAAATGTTTTGTTTTGTTACAAATACAACACTTTTAAAGAAACACTACAAAATAGAGAGCATGTAGAATGGGCAGGAGTAAAGGGCAGCAGTGGTGCCTGAAGTAGCCATACAACCTCATTCCAACACTTGCTGTTGCACAGATGTGTGAAAGTGGTTGTTTTCCAGTTAATGAAACATTGTGAGTTGTATTTAATATAGCACTAAGAAGATCATTCTATCAGTGCAAGCATTTCTGCTTACTTGACAGAACAATCTCCCCTTTCTTCCCCTTGTGCACTGTTCTGGGGGGTTCTCCCAGCCCACCAGAGCAGATTTGGGGAGGGCCTAGGGACATGTCAAGGGACAACCCCATAGTGCTAGTGGGAATCTACTAGCATAAGTTAGTTGAATATGGCCCTGTGTTTTGAAAGTGCCAGGAAAATGTGGTATTTCCACAAGATTATACTACTCCGAGGAAATATATTATTGTAACCTGTTAGAAATGAATATCAACTATACATTTGTTTCATGACAATGGTGCTTTTAAAGCTGTTCTTCTAGACTTCTGATGAGTTCCATCACACACATATGCGCACGCACTCGCACTCTTCAATGTGACCAGTAATAGACAAATTGCTAGGGAGAAAGCATGTCTGTCATTACCAATCTTTTCCTACAATGCAGAGTTACAAGTCAATGTTGAGTGTATCTCATTTTCTGTGAGATAACAGCTGGGCGTAACAGGGCTGGCCACTAGTGGAGACTGATCCTAGTACAGGACTTGGAACTTTCTTTCATATATAGCTGGTTGTCCCCAGAATCTGGTAATGAGAGTTAACCTGGTAGTCAGAGTTAACCATTTTTAAGCTAGCGGGCACAACTGAATCTTGTAGTGAATCCATAAGTAAATCATGTAATATGTGAAAAAGTATGTTTTTTATTGTCCTGAAACAACTGCCAGTCAGCTTTAGTGAATGAGCCTGAGTTGTTGTATTATGAGCAGAGTGAAAATTTTCTCTCTTTTTGTTCCATTCATTATCCTACAAGAATCAATTACTGGCTGAGTATAATTTCCCAATTTTCTTTCAGAACCTAGCACTTCCAAAATGCTACCCAGCGGGTCCCTGAAAGTTCACGTGACTGCCTTGGAAATAGTTAGATTGACAAGCAGGATAAAAAATCTTTTAAAATGTTATTTATTAAATTTATTAGTTGCTTTTCTTTATAAACATGAGCCCAAAGTGTCATGCAATAAGAAGATTAAAACCAATATAAAACTAACACAATCTTTTTAAAAAAACACAGTACACAGATGAAATAGCGGAACAGCCCATCCCCTAAAAGAGGCTACAATTCAAAAATCCTCCAAAAAATTAAGAGCCGAATACCTGGGAAAAGAGGAATGTTTTTGGCTGGTGCCTAAAGATAGATAATGGTGGCGCCAGGTGTGCCTCTCTGGGGAGAGTGTTCTGTAAGCGGGGGCCACCACTAAGAAGGTCCTTTCTTGTGTTCCTATCCTCCACACCTTCCTCGGAGGAAGCACACAAAGAAGGACCTAAGATGCTTAACGCAGGGTCCAGGTTAGTTCAGATGGAGAGAGTCGGTCGTTGTGGTACCGAGGTCCTGAGCTGTATAAGGCTTTATAGGTCAAAACCAGTGCTTTGAATTGAGCCTGGCAACTAATTGGTAGTCAGGGCAGTTGTGCCAGAATTGGTGTTATATGCTCAGACTGTCTTGCCCCGGTGAGCAATCTGGCTGCTGAATTCTGCACCAGCTGTGGCTTCTGAACTGACTTACCCCCCATGTATAATGCATTGCAGTAATATAACCTAGAGGTTACAAGAGCGTAGACAACAGAAGTCAGGCTATCCCTGTCCAGATAGGGTCATAACTGGGCCACTAGCCAAAGCTGGTGGAAGGCACTTCCTGCCACGGAGACCACTTGAGCCTCAAGCGACAGTAATGGATCTAGAAGTACCGCCAAGGAATGCATTTGCTCCTGAAGAGGGAGTGTAACACCATCAAGAGCAGACCACATCCCCTCCATTTGGTCTAGGGAACCACCCACTAACAGTGCCTCACTCTTGTCTGGATTGAGCTTCAGTTTATTGGCTTCATCCAGTCCATTACCAATGCAAGACATCGGTCTAGCACATCCACTGCTGCATCTGCAGATGTAAAGGAGAGGTAGAGCATATTGCTGACAGTGTAGTCCACATCTCTGGATGACCCTACTCAGTGGTTTCATGTAGATGTTAAATAGCATGGGGGATAAAATGAAACCCTGAGGAACCCTGCACTGAAGGCCCCATGGGACTGAACAGTACTCCCCAAGCATCATCTCTGAATGTGACCATCCAAGTAGACTGGAACCATTGCAAAGCAATGTGATTCGTCCTCAACTTGGACAGCTGCTCCAGAAGAATACCATGGTCGATTATACTGAAAGCCACTGTGAGATCAAGGAGGATCAATAGGGACATATCCCCCCTATTTCTCTCCTGGCAAAGGTCATCACACATGGTGACCAAGGCAGTTTCTGTGCCAAATCCGGGTCTAAACCCTGATTGAAATGGATCTAGAAAATCAGTTTCACCCGAGAGAGCCTGGATCTGGCCTGCAACTATGCGCTCCAGAACCTTGCCCAAGATAGCTATTAACTATATCTTTTAAAATTGTATTTTATTTATTTCCCCTCTGTGATTTCTGCAGTAATGAATGTACATATATCATATTTATAACAGCTGGCAATTTCTTTTCCTGTTTAGTTCAGAGAAAATCAGTCCTGCTAAACAGTTGTAAGAAACAAGTCAATTTCTTGGCATTTGACTTTCTGTTTGCAAATCATATATCTAGGCAGTGTTTGTCCAAGATAGGAATTATAAGAGCAAGAGTTGCTCAGTCATCCTTGTTTGCAATTGGAGGAGTGGCTCTTCTAAACTCGTAACAATGAAAGAGCACTCAACATAAAATAAAATAGTGATCATGAATTACAGCATATCATCATTTAGACCATGGTAGGCCTTTTGTCTCTTGTGGTGATACACTAAATGGGTTATGCTCCAGTTTAACAATCCTCAGTGTAAGTGGAGGTTAATCTTCTCCCCCACCCCACCTTCAGAAGTAACCATAAATTTAGTAAAGAGTTAAGATAAAGGTGAGTACATACCTCCAGTCTTTCCAAAAGCATAATAAGGTGTAGAGGATTTTATTACATGCCAGTACGAATAAACAAACAGGGAAATGTCTATGAATTTTGGATCTACAAAAAATGAAATAAGACAATTTTCTGAAAGATCTTTTAAAAGCAGTCAAAAGAATTGCCTGTTAGCTGTGTTAAAATATTACAGGTATGAAGCAAATAATCTATTTCTTACACCCCTAATCCCCTGTTGAATATTGAGGCTTACTAGATACACCAAAAGGACTCTTACATTAGGAAGTTTATATTTTACATAACGGGGTTAAAGTGAATACCCAGCTAGAGGTCTTTCATTGCTGAAATAAGATTATCAGCTAGAAGTTATACTAAAACTGTAACTGTCATTGACCTTAGAATTCTTTTTCCCTTCTAATGTGTAATATATTTCTGTTGCTGATGTTTCTGATTGGTTGTGCCAAACATTCCATATATTGTATAACTCAGTAGGTCTGTTCCTTAATTCTTAAAAATCTTGGTGCACATTCCCAAAACCAATTCATGTGAAGAAGATGCTCCTTGACAAACATACTATGCCTGTATGATGGGGAGGTTAAAGTTTATTAAAAGGGTGGAATCTTCTCACTTTTTTGTGTATTGCTTAGTATTCTGATCTGTATTACTGAGTATAGAACCAGGAATCATAATTTATTCCAGACAAATCAAGGTGGTATGTACAAAGTTTGCTTTGTATATTTTGAGCAAGGACTCTGCATGCTTAGCAAGCCAAAAGAAATAAATATATGCCAAACTGATCAAGAAATGCATTTAACTGGTCATATGCAATTGATTTGTACTAATGGTAACTGATCCATTTGATCAGTTTACCCCGAATGGGTTCAGTTTGTGTTTAGGATGGAGGGAGCTTATGCAGATTAAAAAACCTCCTTAAGTCGTTTTGTGAATATACCTTCTGGAGGAACCCGTGATCTCTTTTCTTTGGTCCAAGGGCTGATGATTGAGACTAATCTGAAGGGCAGGAAGTATTCAGGGTCAAAACTTTTTCTTCTGTTTTGTTCTGTAGACTTTTTAATCATGTGAACTATTGAACAATGTATCTTCTAGGCACAGCTGGTGGACCTGAAGTCGGAACTGACAGAAACACGGGCTGAAAAGGCAGTATTAGAAAAAGAGGTGCACGATCAGCTACTACAACTCCATGCCATCCAACTTCAGCTCCATGCCAAAACTGGCCAGAATGTTGACTCAGGGGCAATAAAAGCAAAGTTGGTGAGTACTAGCTTAAGAGAAGATATTTTTTTAGTGGGTTTGTTACACCAAACTAATTTATTTTTGTGTGTTTTTAGAATTCATCTTCCATCTTTAAATATATATGATTCATCTGGTTGGCTTACTAAGACTACAATTCTAACTCCATTTGCCATGTTTAGGATTGCAGCCTAAGAGACTGTTAAAGCAACAAGTGGTGTTCCACACCAAAATGGGGACCCCCCCATACACAAAGGATGTGGCGTTTCAAGGGAATTACAACTGATATGTGAAAAGCAAGAATGTTTTTAATATCTTTATTTCCTTTGCTTTATAATAACATAACATGAAGGCATGAGGGGATTTTTTTTTTAAATGAGGAATGTCAATGAATATCTCCAAGCTTTAGTTTTTGGGAGCAGGGAAAGCATGCCTCCAAAAGGAGAGGTGAGTTTTCAAGGGCCCTGAACTTCCTCTGCCACTTAGATCGGTCTCTGAATGGTAGAGAAATCTCTAGCTTACTTTATTGTCCCTTAACTCGGCAGTGGTGCAGAAACAGCAACAACAGAGACTTTTTTAATCCTCTTGGTCTCTATAATAATAACAATAACAATAACAATAATAAACTTTATTTCTACCCCGCCCTTTTTCCAATAGGACTCAGAGCGGCTTACAACTAAAAACAACACCATTAAAACATACAGAGTATATTATTAAAAAAGAATTAAACTATGAGAAAAATTAAAACCATAAAATATAGGTTAAAAACAGCGGACAATTTAAAATAATAAAATCATATAATGTAATCACCAAACCTATGACACTTAATCCTGGTTGTTCTCTATCCCAAATGCCCGTTGAAATAAAACAGTCTTTACTTGTCGCCGGAAAGACGGCAAGGAGGGAGCTGATCGCACCTCACTCGGAAGGGAGTTCCACAGCCTAGGGGCGGCCACCGAAAAGGCCCTATCTCGTGTCCGCGTCATATGTGCTTGCGAAGGTGTGGGGAACACAAGAAGGGCCTCACCTGAAGATCTCAAATCCCAGACAGGTTCATGTAGGGAGATACGATCTGTCAAATAGTCTGGACCTGAGCCGTATAGGGCTTTGTAGGTCAAAACCAGCACTTTGAATTGTGACCGGAAACAAGTTGGCAGCCAGTGGAGCTGTTGTAACAGGGGAGTTGTATGGTCCCTGTAACCAGCCCCAGTTAGCACTCTGGCTGCAGCTCTTTGTACCAATTTAAGTTTCCGAACAGTCTTCAAAGGCAGCCCCACGTAGAGCACGTTACAGTAGTCTAAGCGGGATGTAACCAAGGCATGCATCACCCTAGTCAGATCAGGTAGCTCCAGGAACGGGCGCAGCTGGCGCACCAGTTTTAATTGGGCAAATGCGCTCCTGGATACAGCAGCAATCTGGGCCTCCAAATTCAAAGCTGAGTCCAAGAGTACACCCAAACTGCGAACCTGAGACTTCAGGGGGAGTGCGACCCCATCCAGCACCGGTTGAATCCCTATTCCCTGATCTGCCCTCCGACTGACCAGGAGTACCTCTGTTTTGTCAGGATTTAATCTCAACTTGTTTGCCCTCATCCAGTCCATCACTGATGCCAGACACTGGTTTAGGACCTGTACGGCTTCCTTGGCTTCAGGTGGAAAAGAGAAATAGAGTTGAGTGTCATCGGCATACTGATGGCACCGAACCCCAAAACCCCGGACAACCTCTCCCAGCGGTTTCATGTAGATGTTGAATAACATGGGGGACAAAACGGAACCCTGAGGGACCCCATAGGTCAATGGCCAAGGGGTCGAGCAGGAGTCCCCCAGTACCACCTTCTGGGTTCGGTCCTCCAGGAAGGATTGGAGCCACTGTAACACAGTGCCCCCAAGTCCCATCTTGGCAAGGCAGCCCAGAAGGATACCATGATCAATTGTATCGAAAGCCGCTGAGAGGTCCAGTAGAACCAGCAGAGACACACTCCCCCTGTCCAGTTCTCTGCATAGGTCATCCAGCAAGGCGACCAAAGCCATCTCTGTCCCATAGCCAGGCCTGAAACCAGACTGAAATGGATCCAGATAATCCGTATCATCCAGGAATCTCTGGAGTTGGGCGACCACCACACGCTCTATTATCTTGCTTAAAAATGGAATATTGGAGACTGGCCGGTAGTTACCTAGTAAAGAGGGATCCTGGGAGGGCTTTTTCAGCAGTGGTCTTATAACTGCCTCCTTTAAGCATGATGGAATTCTGCCTTGTAGAGAGGCATTAACTACTCCCCTGACCCAATCGACCAGTCCCCCTCTGGTACTTCTAATGAGCCAGGAAGGGCAAGGGTCCAGTACACAAGTGGTGGCACGCGCCGCTCCAAGGATCTTGTCCACATCCTCGGGTAGAACAAGTTGAAAAGAATCCATTTTAATTGGATAAACAGGCGCCGAGGTTACATCCTCAGAGACTGTATCAATTTTAGCGTCCAAGTCACAGCGAATCTGAGTGACTTTGTCCGCAAAGTGCCGTGCAAATTCTTGACAGCGGTCTGCTGAGTGGTCAGAATTACCCTCACGGGGGCTGGAACTTAAAAGCCCCCTAACCACTCGAAACAGTTCTGCTGGATGGCTCCCAGCAGACGCAATGGAGGCCGAGAAGAAAGATTTCTTCTTAGCCCGTACTGCCTCAGAGTAGGCCTTCAAATAGGCTCTAGTCTGAGATCGATCAGCTTCGCTCTGAGTCTTCCGCCAACATCGCTCTAGTCCCCGTCTCACACGCTTCATCACCACCAGCTCCTTGGAAAACCATGGAGCCGGTTTGGCTCCACTCCGAAAGAGGGGACGCTTGGGAGCGATCGTGTCCACCGCCCTGGCTATTTCTCTATTCCAGAGGTCAACCAGGGCTTCGACAGGATCGCCTGCCAAGGTGACAGGAAAATCTCCAAGAGCCATCAGGAAACCATCCGGATCCATCAGCCTCCTGGGACGGACCATTCTAATCGGTCCCCCACCCCTGCAGAGGCTCTGAGTCCCAGTGAGTCTAAACCCGACCAGGTAGTGATCTGTTCATGACAACGGAACCACCGCAAATTCTTCCACACCAAGATCACCGTCATCCCGACCAACACAGAAAACAAGGTCGAGGGTGTGACCAGCAACATGAGTGGGGCCAGATACTACTTGGGACAGACCCATGGTTGTCATGGAGGCCATGAAGTCCTGAGCCACTCCCAACAGAGCAGTCTCAGCGTGGATGTTGAAGTCACCCAATACCACAAGCCAAGGGGACTCCAACACCAACCCCGAGACTACTCTGGCTAGCTCAGGTAGGGAGACTGTGGAGCAGCGGGGTGGGCGGTACACCAACAGAATCCCTATTCTGTCCTGGCCACCCACCCCTTCCCTATAGACTGCTGTTCTGTGCAAGCTGACTATGATATGATAGAGTGCAGAACTTTTATGTATTATTTAATTTAAGGCATATTATTACAACAATAAGTATTTCTTTTAAAAGTTACAATAACATAAAAAAGACAGCTTGTTTAAGAAGAATCTGTAGCTGTTTCTTCTCCTGTCCCCTTGGGTGAAGATGGCTCTACTGCAGATGCCCTGTGGTGACAGTTAGAGGAGGGAGGGAGGGGCCACTATGGCAGCTGGATGGTGACAATTCCTCAGCTTCTTTTCCTCTCCCTGTTCTTTGTTCTGGTAGTAGTAGTCTTTCCAAAGGCTCCTGCAATAGCTGATGGAATAGATAAGAGGGAGAGAGGAGCAAAAGCCACCTTTATGACTCTCCTGCCCCTACTACTGCTTTTGTGCCACTGTCTCATTAGGGAAAGGGAAGGGGGGAGTATTCTTGGGGTGGTGGTGAAGAGTAGCAGAGCCAGGTGTGGGTGGGGCAGTGCCTTGTGAGCCATCAGATTGTCTCAAACTTTTGTCAGCCCCCCCCCCCAAAAGAGAGAACCCTAAAAGATTCCTAGGCAATCAGAGGAGAGTCTTGGAGAGCTTACCAGTCATTAGTTTTTGTGAATAATTTTGTGTTTGCACTTTAATTTATTTACTCTGCATCCCTAACAATAGCATCAGAGTAAGCCTAAAAAAAGGAGTAAGTCTGGTAAGTGGGATTTATTTCTCTGGAAGCATATATAGCAGGGGTGGGAAACCACTAGCCCACGGGTCAAATTTGGCCTACGAGATCTCCTTATTTGGCCTGCCAGGCTGATTCAGCCAAACCCACCTGTCCTATACCTGACATCTCTCCTATGAAGTCATGTGTGGGACAGGTAAGGAAGGCAAGGCTTGACTAAAAGAGGTTGCAGACATTGCCAGTTGGCAAAACCCCTTGTGCACCACTTTGCAAGTGCCAACCAGCTGATGGGCACTTAGGAATGCAAAACGTAAGAGAAAATAAAGTATTTTAAATCTGGCTAAAGAGCCAGCTTTCTTTTGTCGTTTGGTGGTGATGCTATATATGTGTTTTTTAGTTACCCGATCCCTGCTAGTTCTTGTTCAAACCATATCAAAATGACATGCTAGTGTGATTAGCAGGCCATTTCTAGCTTTGAGCAGCTCCAGCAAAGCACTCTTATCTTCTCAGGAGGAAAAGAAGAAAATGTATCCACCCCATCAGTATTGGGCAAAAGAGTGTCCATCATCTCTTCAAAAAAATAAAATTGCTTGTTACAGTGCAGGTTTAGGTATATGCGTTTGCCCTTTACTACTGTTTTATGTCAGTATATATAGGGGGGAAATGAGGTAGTAAAATCTTGTGGAAATTGGTTCCTTTATTAAAGAACAGATGTCATTTATTTGAAGACATTCACCATTTCAAAGTGTGAAAAAGATTCAAGTTTCAATGAGAGAAAAGTTTTAGTAACATTGTTTTTTTTTTGTAACGATGGATACTACACTTGATTATTGCTTGGAATAAGAAAATTGCTTGGAATAAGAATTCTGTCAGTGTATGGCCTTCTTCTGTAAGTTTGATATTTTTGCTAGTATTTCTAATCAGAAAACTTTTTTTCTCTCATCTTAAGTCTGCCCCTTCTGTGGAGGATATGGTAAGTTCTCTGGCTGTCTTTATCTGTATTTAATGCAAAGCAGTGCGGTAGTTTTCTGCAGAGCAGCACATATTAGCCTGGACATTTAGTGCCAGTGAATTTAAGCTATTTTCTGTAGTTTCATAGCCAAGTTTCTGTGTATGTTCAATGGTGTTTTTAGATTTGATGCTATCTTTCACTCAACATGCATGTCTGTATTGCTGTTGTTGATTGCTATGACTAACATGAGAATTGGAATTGAGTCTAAACGTGGCAAGTTATTAAAATTTGATAGTGATCACAATCAGAGATCCAGGCTACTAACAACATGATGTGCTCAGGCTTTGAACAAAAGCAGTTGTGTTATGGCATGGCAGTCAGCTGTTCAAAAATAAAAAAGTCATGCAAAGTGCTGTGAATCCTAAAATAGTTCTCTGGTTTTTCTCCACTGTCCTAAGTCCTTTAAAAATTCCTATAAAAAGTATAATGTTTAATTGTTTTGCTATTTGATGGTATATTTAGGTAGTTTTTTATTCCTAGCTATCCTTCAATGCCTGCATTCCTAAAACCAATGGCACAGTGGTATATTTTTGTTCTGGATGCCATAGTAGATGTTCAAAAATTCAAAGCCAAAGTAGTTCACTAATGAACTCAAATCCTGTAACTCATAGATACTTATAAACCTTTATAAATCTTACTGGAATATAAGCAAGAAATAAAATCTGGTGAGAATGAGTGGGCCATTTTCATAAGTCTTTTAAATACAAGATGCATTCTCATGAATAGTGGGGTTTTTTCTGTATTTCTGTTTTGGTTAGGAAATGGAAATGGACTGCCTTCAAGTCGATCCCGACTTATGGCGACCCTAGGAATAGGATTTTCATGGTAAGCGGTATTCAGAGGGGGTTTACCATTGCCTCCCTCTGATGCTGAGAGGCAGTGACTGGCCCAAGGCCCCTCAGTGAGCTTCATGGCTGTGTGAGGATTCGAACCCTGGTCTCCTTGGTCATAGTCTAACACCTTAACCACAATGCCACACATCCTTTTTCTGTACTTCTTACCTTCCAGTGGTCCAGACAATGGTTGATCTCCATTCTGCCCATTAGGAATGAAGAGAATAGAGAGGAAATATGTTCTATCTCTTTACTTTCTCTGTTACAATATGCATATTTAATAAAGTTCTCTCATGGCCAGTCCTATTTCTTATTTTATATATATATATAAAAAGTCCCAGTCTCTTAAGTCTTTTGATGTCTCTGTTTTTCCTCTGGCAATTAGGCTTAGAAAGTTAAATATAACTGGGAACCACAATGCTGGATATTATTTTTTTGTGTTTAAAAATGCTTTGTTTTTAAAGAGGCATTTTAGTTTCATCAATGCATTTTAAAAGCTTATTATACTTTGTAAAAAATCTCTAATTTTAGCCAAACTGGATGCTTATAAAGCCTTTCATCCTCTTATTTGGAGCATTTTATTAAGCACTACTGTGCTGTATTCTTCTAAATTAGCTGCTGCATCATCAAAACACCTTCATATGATTATAGTTTGAATATATCTAATTTTTTCTCTATGAGTAGCTTTCTAGATTTACCCTCAAATTGCCTTGTGATGTGAATAGATATGTGGACAAACTGGACTGGTAAGACTCTTTGTGGCTTGGAACATTTTTTGTTCTCATTTGCAGGACTGGTAAACATGAATCTTTTGTAGGTAATAACCTCTGACTCTATATAAAAGTTAACATCAAATATTGCAAGGCTACAGTTTTGTGTTATGGGTTTTTTTTCTGTGAAACTAAAGATTAATTGATACACTTGCAGTTTTCTTATCCATGCAATAGGAATGCTTAGCTTGCAGCTAGATTAACCAGATTCTTTTCTTTGCCAGGAGAGAGAACTGGAAGCCAACAAGAAAGAAAAGGTGAAAGAAGCTCAACTTGAAGCTGAGGTGAAGCTGCTTAGGAAGGAAAATGAGGCACTTCGTCGACACATAGCTGTGCTGCAGGCTGAAGTATATGGAGCAAGGCTCGCAGCCAAATACTTAGATAAAGAGCTAGCCGGAAGGTGTGTATAAACTCAGTTACTTGTTAGGAGTTAACATGTATTACCTCAGGGTATTTCTGAGGACCATATAGGGAATGTGGAAAAGTATAATATAAGAACTCTTTTATCTGTGCAGGTCTGAACTGCTTTAAAGGCACTGTAGTGGGAGAAGAAAAGGACCATGATCCCCAAGCGGGGCCGGCACCAGAGGGTGGCCAGGTCGGGCCCTGGCCAAGGGCCCCTGAAACCCAGAGGGGCCCCTGAAGAGCCCCTTCTTAGGGTGGGAGGGCAGTGCTCCTGTTCCACAATCCATGACAGTGTTGACTCCCAACCCTGCTGCAGATCACAGAGAGGGAGCTGCCAGCCCCCTCCCTACAAATCGCACAGGCCCATGATGCCTGTCCACATACCCCACCTACCTTTCTTGTTGTAGTGAATACTGTGCGTGCTGCGCACACATACCTGCCATCAACCAAGATGGCAGTGGAGGCTTCCCTAAGGGGCTGATGCCCCTGCTGCCATCTTGGTTGATGGCAGACGTGCGCGTGTAGCATAGTGCGCATGCATGCCATCAACCAAGATGGCAATGATCAGCCCTTAGGGAATCTCCTGACATCATTTTGGTTGATGGCAGCTGTGTGCATGCAGCACGTGTAGCATTCATGTTGAGGTGATGGGAGAGGTAGGTGTGGCATGCGGGCAAGCGCTGCGGGCCCAGGGCAGGCTGGTGCCCAAGGGCCAGCTGGTACCCAAGGGCCCAGTCATTCCTGACTCTGGCCTTGGCTCCAAGGATGCCCCTAGGGAGATGTGGCTTTGAATGGGATATGGATGATTTAGTGATAACATTCTGAAATCTAGTGGGCGGTCCCCCTTTCTCCAGTCTTAAGCGTTGGAGGGGGGTACTTTTTGTTGGGACCATGTGTGGGCTTACGAGAGAGTGGTTTTTGGGTTTACGAGAGAGTAGTTTAAATACTCTGTCCTCACTGTACTTCTGGTCATGATCTCTCTCCCCTGTCTTACTGCAATCTACAGGGGGAAAGGGGAAGAAACAAACAGACACAAAGACAATGCTGTTTGGAAACAGACGGTTAAAAGCGATAGAGTAGATTCTTAGAGTGGGGAAATAAATCATAAAGAAAGAAATGGACAGACCAATCTAACCAGCCAGAGTAGCAGCACGATTGGCCATCTACACCGGGTGAACTTAACACAGTTACTCCAGTGAGGGTGTGTTTTTTTTGCGCTCTGGAAATAAACTAAAGCTGAACAGGTAAAATGTGAGGGGGGAAGTGTTACTAATGACGGCTTGGGTCCAGGCTATTTGTCAGATCACATTGCCCTCTATGTGCCTGCCCGGACCCTGAGATCTTCAGGAGAGGCCCTTCTTTCAATACCTACATCCGCACAAGTACAACTAGTGGGAATACGAGATAGGGCCTTCTCGGTGGTGGCCCCTAGGCTTTGGAATTCCCTCCCTAGGCAGATAAGAATGACTCCTTCCCTGCAGTCCTTTCGCCGACAGTTAAAAACTTTCTTATTTCAGCAAGCTTTGATTCCGAAGGCGGCCAAGGATAGGCTCAAAAGGATGTTATATTGTTCTTGCCAGTTTATTTTTTAAATATTCTGATTTTATGATTATGTTTTTTAATTATTAGAAACAGTTTAATGCTATTTTAAACTAGAGTTCATTTTTTAATTATATCTGTTTATACTTATCATTTTTGTATTATATGCTTTTATTTTTGATAGGTTTTTAATTGTATGTGTCTTTTATCTGGAAGCCGCCGTGAGTTCCAATTTGGAAAAAAGGCGGGGTATAAATAAAGTTAATAATAATAATAATGCAAATACCCCTTAAAAAGTGAGTGAACAAAGCATGACTATTCCTTAGTAAATGCCAAATGTGGAAGCAGTCTTAAGTCTAGTTGCAGAAGGGTAGCATATGGCACTCTTTTTTTTCTTTTTGTATTCCTGCAGTGACTTTAAACCATTTGATCACCTCTTTAGTGGACTTGAGAACCTGATGCTGAGAGAGCAAAACAAAGAGTAGTTCATTGTATCAGTTCACACATATCATGTTCTTTTCTCATTATGTAGGGTTCAGCAAATTCAGTTGCTAGGCAGAGATATGAAAGGACCTGCTCACGATAAACTCTGGAACCAGCTAGAAGCTGAAATTCATCTGCACCGACACAAAACTGTGATCAGGGCATGTCGTGGTCGTAATGACCTAAAGCGACCCATGCAAGCACCCCCAGGACATGTAAGTTTTCTGTTCTTATCATTTGTCAACAAAATGTTTGCACCTTATAGAAATCTATACTATATATATTCATTCATCCATTGCCATTCTATGTTGAAATTCTTATTTTGGCTCAGATAAATGTGGCCGAAGTGTGTGTAAAGCCTGCATTTTCCTTCTTTGTTCCTAACTCATCTCAACAGTCAAGGGATAACCTGCTGAAATGTTGAAGTTGTACAAATGGAACATCAGGGATAGTTATGATATTCTGTATTAGAATTTTAAATAGGTGAATCTTGGTTGGTGAATTAGGCTGCAATTCGAAACCCACTTACTTGGGAGTAAGCCCCACTGAAGTCAGTGGGACTTACTTCTGTGTACACATGGTTAGGATTGTGCCATAAATAATAGTAAACAGTTATCCAACATTAAAAGGTGTACAGCATTTGTATTCTGATCAGTCTTAATTTATAGATGTGAGCATTGTATTAGGCATTCAACTTTCATATTCTTTATAATGTATGTGCCACTTTCGGCTCCTTAGGAAGGAAGCGTGGGATATAAATAAATAAATTAAATACTTGTACTAAAATGCCCAGTTCATTTTTGAAAGTGGTGCTACACATTTTTATCCCATCCTGCCTCCCAAGGAGCTCACAATAATATTTAATTTTCACAATAACCCTATGAAATAGGGTAGGCTGGGATTTAGTGTCTGGGCTGTGATTATCATGTGAGCTTCATGACTGAGTGGTGATTTGAACTCTAGTCTTTCCTGTCCCAGTCTAACACTCTATCCTCTGTACCACACATTGAGCCATCTAAGCTCTTGAACTTAAAAACTGTTGTAAGGAGGCACTGGAACACTTGGAAAGGAATGTATTTTTTGTTTAATTTCTTTATAATGCTCCTGCCTCTAAAACTGGGCTCTGAAAATAACTTAGAGAACTTCCAGTTAAAATACACTTATGGGGCTGGAGCTTGCAGTGCCCGTTACTCTGCCAGTGCAGGGGTACTATGGAATGGAGAGAGAGTGGTGGGGACTGCTACCAGCCTCTTATACCCGATCCAGCTGGTAGATGGAACAACAGGTAGTTGTCCTTCAGCTCTTGGAACAACCTTGTGACTATTAGTATTAGGACAATAGTCCTACTTGCTTTTTTGTGCCCCAGATCTATTTAGGTCTGCCTGTCTTGAAGTCCTCATAGCCATTGTAGCAAAAACTTAGCTAGTGCCACATCAACTAGAGTCTTGAATACGGTTGAGATGCATGTTTCTTCTTCTTTTATGTAATCTCTGTGGTGGTTTTCTTATCATAGCAATATCTATAGCATTCTATATTTTGAGATTCTTTTGTCTGCTGTAATAATAGTGTCTTATGATTTTCCTGAAAACTTTGAGAAAGCATTTTCATAAATGTTTATTTTTTGAAAACTAGGATCCAGATTCCCTAAAGAAGAGTCAAGGTGTTGGTCCAATCAGAAAAGTTCTGTTGGTTAAAGAAGATCATGAAGGACTGGGCATTTCAATTACAGTAATATTTGCATTTATTTTCTTCTTTTTATTCCCAGGATTCAGATGCTTACATTTTCTTTTGTATTTCCTGCATGCCATGCTGGCCCTCATTATCTATTTAAAATGCTTGGTTTTTGTACACTTTGGTAAACGCCAGCGAAATACACAAATGTTTCATTATACTTGTGAAACCTTCACTACAAATACTGTATAAACTGCATTAGGCATCACAAATGCAGAACAGCAAATACTTACTGCCACCTTGGTTGAAGAGCAGCATCTGAAACCTGCCGTGAAGCACATATGCACTGTTATGCTATAAAACATTTTGAAATTGCTGAAACCTCTGATTTGTTAAATGTTGTTGTGATAGGGTGGAAAGGAGCATGGTGTTCCCATCCTCATCTCTGAAATTCACCCAGGTCAGCCTGCTGATCGATGTGGAGGTCTGCATGTTGGAGATGCCATTTTAGCAGTAAATGGAGTTAATTTGAGAGATGCCAAACATAAAGAAGCTGTAACCATTCTTTCCCAGCAGGTATTTTATTTTTATATCATGAATACTGGACTGTGATGCATTTGATGGTGTTTCTTCTATAATTTGGGATGGGTTGGATATTCTGAAGACGTGTCTCATTCAGCATTTTGACCAAATACTGCGTCCCTTAGATGTATAGAAATCAAGCAGTAAGAGGAAGACTTTATTCATTAATCGGGAGCATGCAGATGCACAGGGAAGAGCCATAGCTCAGTGGTGTGGCACATGCTTTGCATGCCAAAGGTCTTGGGTTCAACCCCTGGCACCTCCAGATAGGTTTGGGAGAGATTCCCTATATCTGAAACCCTGGAGAGCCACTGCCAGTCACTGTAGACAACCCTGAGCTAAGACGGACCAATGGTCTGACTCAGTATGTGGCAACTTCCTATGGTCCTAAGGCAGGGCAAAGATTCTGAGTAAGGTCTTGTTCTTAAAAGTAAAAGTTTCACTAGTTGGAGAGTCCTGAAGTCTCTTAAAATTGTTTACATTGTCATTTTTAAAAACAGTTTTCATACATAAAAGTCAACTAAAGCTGAGAAATAGTCCATGCATTTTTGGCCTTGATCCAAACTGTCCAAAAAGACCTCCAAAATGTTGTTATTTCAACAAAGATTCTATGGATGAATATGCTCTTACAGGCCTTTATCGCAAGACTTAACATTTGATCCAACTTTTTTCATATTAGGATTATTTTTTACTATTTGTTGTCTAGCTATTGTACACTTTGAATAGTTTTTAATGAGTGTTTTTAAATTTTAATAGTTATAATGCAATAGGGGAGAGCCTGGTAGATGAGCTTCAGATCAACATGTGACTAAGTGAGCTCCTGTTGAACTGATGATGAATTTATTGCTCTGAGCCTTATTCATTTAAAGCAATATCATGCCACTTTACACAGTCATGGCTTCCCCCAAAGAATCCTGGAAACGTTAGTTCGTAAAGGGTGCTGACAGTTGATAGGAGACAACTCCTCAACTCCTATTCTCTTCACAGAGCTACAATTCCCAGAGTTTCCTGAGAAGAGGGATTGATTGTTAAAGCAGTCTGGGAATTGGAACTCTGTGAGGGGAATAGGGGTCTTGTAACAACTCTCAGCACCCTTAAGAAACTACAGTTCCCAGGATTCTTTGGGGGAAGTCATGACTGTTTAAAGTGTCATAATACTGCTTTAAATGTATCATGCTGATGAGGTCTGGTATAAATCAATTCCATGGAACTGCTGTTTATATTGGCATTTTCCTTTGCTTTCCATACTGGGCTGCCCCTTGTTAGAAACAACATAATCTTCATTTTGGTATTTTAGAGAGGAGAAATTGAGTTTGAAGTTGTGTACGTTGCTCCAGAAGTAGATTCAGATGATGAAAATGTAGAATATGAGGATGAGAGTGGACATCGTTATCGTTTGTATCTTGACGAATTGGAGGAAGGTGGAAATTCTGCTTCCAGTAGAAAAGATGGAAGTGGAGATGTCAAACAATTGCAAGGTAAAGTGTGTGGGGTTTTTAAGGTAATTAAGATACAATTCAAGTAACACTCTTAATGAAGGCTTTGTAAATTTAAATTGTTTCAGTGTCACACTTCTGCGTTAGAAAATGTTACATATAAAATGCATTTTGCAGCCTTATCCCTTTTCTGATGCTTTGGAGGATGGGATGAACCTACAGTTGTGTCACAAAACACAAGGTTAAGCTGTATAGTTCTTGGCAAATAGAATGATTCAGCTGTTTAGGATCAAGATGGTAGTCATAAATTTTCCTTTGCTGTTTCTGTCACAATATTGCTCTACTTTCCTACATTTCCATAAAAGTAGACTTTGGTCTTGAATTTGGGGTGCCTTAATTCTGCAGTTGGCAAAGATTGCATCTTTATTCTCTGTTGAAGGTATGCTCTTCCTGTCCTCTTTCTTGGTGACTATTTTTGTGATATGATTTTAAATATTGCATATTGATTAAGTTCATGAGGTCAAGGATTGATAAAATACAATTTTCAAAATCTGAATTTGCCAACTCTCCACCTATAGCTTGGGAGTGCTTTTGCATTGTGTAGGCACAGCCTTGTTTTTCTGGTTAGTGGAATTCTCTAGTTCAGGGATGGGAAACCTCTTTGGCTCATGCCCCATGGGCCAACTTTGATAGGTGGGAGAGGCAAACCACCTGACAATCACATTATGTCATCATGAATCACATTATTGGCAGGTAGATTGTCCTGCCCACTTGTCAGAATCCCTTGCATGGGTTTCCCACATTTGGGAACCCCAGCACAAAGGTCATTTTTGCAAGCCTATCTGCACTGCTGCTTTCAGAGGTTGAAAGGAGCAGTGCGGGGTAGCGTCAAAGAGCAGAGCTAGGAGGTAGATGTGGTTTCCATTCAGCAAGATGTTCTCCTACTCCCCATCAGCTGCTCGGTAGTTGGGAGTGCGCCTTGCTCCAGCAAAGGAACAATTGGGATCCCAGTTTAAGCTCTTGATTGTTCCTTTGAAGCCCTGCCCCACACCTGATGTCATGTATGACATTGGGTGTAGGGCGAGTGGGCATGTCTTCCTCAAAATGGTCTCATGAGCCAAATGGGGAGGCCTGGTGGACAAGTTTGGCCTGCAGATTGGAGGTTTCCTACCCCTGCTCTAGTTTATGTGGGGTTTCTGTGCCAATTGAAAGGTCTTAAGAACATAAGAAGAGCCTGCTGGATCAGGCCAGTGGCCCATCTAGTCCAGCATCCTGTTCTCGCAGTGGCCAACCAGGTGCCTGGTGGTGTCTTGCTAGAGGAGAAGCAGGGAATCATATTAATTCCAAACTCTCTGCAAGAGCACATGTGGATGGGGAAAAGGTGGTTTTCCATCTAGCAGTTCTTGTTCTTAATCTGTTGTGTTTATATACAGTGTCTCTTTAGAAGTCTAGGAATAACTGCCTTTCCATGCTGCAGTGATGCATGTTTCCTCTTTATCACAAAAAATGGTCGGATGTGTGTGTTGTTTGTAAACTTTAGGATTCTCTGGGTAATAAACATTTTTTCTCCTTTGCAGTGTTTAATAAGAAAGCAAGTATTGATGGTCATGAAAATGGAGATCTAGGAAATTCAATTGAAACAGAAGAGACTGTATCTAAACTAGACCAGTCTGCTGAGACCTTAGCCTAAAACACCCCTAAATCATCAGTGGGACTGGTCCCTTCCTCAAGACGGGTTGTCTAGACTGTTCTGCATTCTAAATGCCACAGAAAATTATAAAAGACTATTAAAAGGATAAAGAAAAGCTGTGTTACTATTGCCTGGAAAAAAAAAACCCTGTTCTGTTGGTTACCTCAGGACTTCATTATGAGCAAATCTAAATGTGTAAAATTTCACATTTTTCTAAGAAGTTGCATGTCCAGTTGATTTCCCTTGAATTATAAGCACCAAAGCATGTTGTTTCCAAAGGTTTTTCTTGAATTTAACTTTGGATCTTGTTCATGATAAAAGGGATAGACTAAAGCAGAAAAAAATTGACACTTGGGTCCTCTCTAAGAGTAGAAGCAGAAACTTGGCATTCATTTGCTAGTGAAATAGATGTTAATATACAAGGGGGATATGATTTCTCAGTGGCGTATTCCTGACTTATCTTGTTAGTTCTTTTAAAGTGCATCTTGTAAAAAGGTAAACAGCAAAGCCATTTAAGATTTTCGCAATATACAAAAATAAGTTTGGTTTTAAAACATACGCCTACAAAACATTTTCGCTGTTAAAATATTTATTGTGAAGTCAAATCTCTGAATTGGATCCTAGTGATCTGTTTGTTCATGAGATTTTTTTCAGCATTATTTAATGCAGTATATATATATAAAATATATATTTCTTTAAACTTTCTTGCTGGAATTAAAATATTCTCCAAAGGTATTAAACAGAATACTGTTAATTTTTAAATGCAAAATAAGTGTAAAATTGGCTTCTTGGAATTATGTCTGCCCTTTGAGTGTTGTATGCTACACATACAGTTGATATCACTGGGTGGCTTCCATTCTATCTGAGCTGTGTTAGGTTGGATTTAGATGGCTATTCCACCTACTCCACAGTATGTTTTACAGTTACCAGACAATGCCATCTGTGTGACCCTGGTTTGTCTGAAGGAGACTTACAGTTCTGTGACACTTCTGACAATCTGCAAAAATCTGACTCATTCAGAGTATGGTAGCACAAGAGTCTATCATGCATTTGTTCCTTTGAACAACCCATTTTCACATATGTCCTGTCCTCATAATGGGTGACTGCAAAGGTTGCTGTGCGTTGGGATGGATATGTCCCTCTAAATGCATTCCAAGAAGTATACTAAAATATTGGGATATTCTTTATAAGCAAGATTTTATGTGAGAAAGGCTAAGGATGGCAATTCAGACTTAAGATTGGAGGGTGGTGTTGGTTACACGGTAAGCATTAAATCTTCATTTCTTGCAGTATGGTAAGGCAGCGTGAAAGCAATTGACCACATAATCACTTAACCACATGAAGTTCCAGTTGCCTCTCATGTGTTAAATAATCTGTAGGCAACTAGAACTCCACATGATTAGATCCATTGTGGGAAACGTTCTTTAGTTATGATTGTGTAATAGGAATCATTGTGTCCAACCAGAAATTAAGTCCTTGCCATGCCATCAGTTACCCATACCGTGCTACATTGAGAGGATTGTGTCAAATGGCCCTTAACAAATGGCTATCGAATACATCCTGTATTTTGCCATGAGACACTCAAGACAGTGCAGGATCAGGTACCAAATTTGTTACAGTATAATAGCCCTAGTACTTTACAGAACTATATTTTTTTAAAATCCCAAATGTGCAAAATGGTTGCACATCTGAAGATCCAAGGCATTTTTAGAGTGCATTGATATTAAGAGGGTTGTCTTGGCTAGGTGGTGGTTCTCTTATGTGTATGTAAATATATGTATGTATGTATCTTAATAGAACACACACACTCCATATGCAAACAGTTAAAAACCATGTAATAGCTTTTATTATAGGATAAAGCATGAAACTCCTGTTCTCCATTCATTGTTCTGCAGGCCATTAAACTGTAATATGTAAAGATGTATTTTGAGAGTGCAAATAATGTAAAATGACAGCTTTGTAAGTGTTTTTTATAGAATGTACATAAACTGAGAGCAAGTGAAAGGCCTTTAGCGTAATGTCAGTTAACCTAATGTTTAATGTTAAAAAACATTCTGTTGTAGAACACAGGTAAATTTGTCTCTCCTAGGTGCACTATATATATGTTTATAGAGAGATCTTTAAAATGTAAATACTTTATGCAAAGATTTTGCTATTTATAGATTCTTTAACTGTTGCTTATAAAATAATTTTTGTGTGTCATTCCACTCATGGAACTGTATTTCGTTTGCAGTAAAATTTTATAGCTGCTCCTTTAATACCGTATATTAAAGTAAGTTTAACCATGATACTGCCTCCATTAAAAGCCCAATATTTGAAGCAAGCAATGAAATTGGAAAGGCTGCATTTCCTATGGCTCATGAATGTGGCTTTGCCTTGCCATATGAAGCTATTAAGCAACACATGACATTTTGCAAAAGCATTCCCTATATATTGTTGTTCATTAGGAAATCTGAAGTCCTGCATGTTGGGCCTTGATATGGGCAGCAACATGGAGGGTTGGCATAGGAGCCAAGGGTTCTCGCATATGCCTCTTTGTGCCAGTTGGACACGTGCAGAAGAAATTAATCATTACCCCCCCTTTTTAGAATGAAACCTTTTCAATGTTTGCTCTATTTGGCACTAATTTATAGTATGTTGCATTTTAATCTATCCAAAAAAGGAGCCTTGTATTTTTCCTACATCCCTTGTTAACAGTAATCCAGAGATCCTACATGTGAGAGAATGTTGTATTCTGCTCTCAAGCCCCAGAAGCATGTTCTTTGCTCAGTATACTCTTGTTCTGTCTAAAGTGATAAAAATGCAGAAGTTCTTTACTGCATTTGCACAACTTCACTATTTATTAAAATTAGGCTTCTGTTGAACACTGTTTGCTGGTACTGCTTTGTTCTCTGACGGTATCACCGCATACAAGTCATTATGATCGGCACTGAAAAATACCTGCAGAGAAACTCCCTCAGACACCTTCAATCATAATTTTTCTAGTCACTTTGGACTTCTGAAATACTTCTCTGATGCTATTGTGAATTACTGCTAGTGCACTGATACTTGATTAACCATGCAGCCTTCCAGACTGGCAATGGTAACATGCTGGGCTAGTCAGACACGGTTTGTAATTATGTTTTTTTCCTGCACTGTCAATAAAATACTCATCCTGCTGCTTCCAAAGGGTGGATGAGTCAGACTTGAGGGGCCTTCAGGTAAAATCCATTCTTATTTTCTGTTGTGTAGAGTTTATACAATACAAACTGTTATGACATTTTAAGAACGTTTGTATTCATGAAGCTATCAAAACTATTTTTTTGCAGCTTTTAAAGATGGCAGAACCTAAACAAGAAGTAAGATAGCTGGAACACTAGATTTCCAATGTTTGAAAGCAACAACTGAATCTTGGTGAAATGTAGGGCTGAATCTGTAGTTGGCATTTCATTGAACAGAAGTCCATTTTCTGCATTGTGGTTGCCTTGCACCACGCTTGAGCCAACATATCGCAATATACAAGTCTATCAGAATACTATGCAACATTTTGCAATTTCCAGTTTTTTGTTGTATAGTCTTTGCTAGGTACTCTTTAATGTTATGTTGGCCTCAGATCTGCAGAAGTTACAACAACTTTGCAACTTATTCTATTTATGATGAGTTAGATTATGTTTTATTAGCCTGTAAATAAAGTTGGTTGCATTATTGTGGTTTGAACAGTTAATTTCACAATTCAGAATCCTTTTTTGTTTAATAATTCACAAAGTTGCACACTAGTGCAACCATAATGAGCAATTAGTGCTCAACTGAGTCTCACTGCGGTGGAAATCTTTAAAGCACTTAATTGGCCTGGATGCAAAGCTATAATATTGAGAATGGGGAGCTGAGAGTCAGCAGGTCAAATCTGACCACATTGACCCTTCCAAATTTTAATAAAGATGTGTTTAAAACACACACACCTCCTACGGGTTTATTATTAAGGAAATGAAGCAATAATAATAATAATAAAATTTTATTTAGCAGACGCCCATCTGTCCGACTGAACGGACACTCTGGGCGACGTACAATATAAAATACAATCTGCTCATATACATAATCATCACATTATTAATATCATAACATCTCATCTGAAGACCATCTTACATTAATACAGTGTAAAACCTAACCCACCCCAGAGATCCCATAGGCCTGCCTGAAGAGCCAGGTCTTCAAGGCTCGGCGAAAAGTCAACAGGGAGGGGGCATGCTGAAGGTCAAAGGGAAGTAAGTTCCAGAGGGTGGGGGCCACGATCGAAAAAGCCCTCTCCCTGGTCCGCACCAACCTAGCTGTCTTAGTCAGTGGGACCGAGAGAAGGTCCTGTGAGGCTGATCTTGTTTGGCGGCATATTTGGTGATACTGGAGGCGCTCCTTCAGATAAACTGGGCCAGAACCGTATAGAGTTTTAAAGGTTAAAACCAACACCTTGAATTGGGCCCGGTATACAACTGGCAACCAGTGTAATTCAATCAACACTGGGGTGATATGATCGCGGCGGCGGGTCTGCTTTATTAAGCGTGCCGCTGCGTTTTGTACCAGCTGAAGTTTCCGGACCGTCTTCAAGGGTAACCCCACATAGAGCGCATTACAGTAGTCTAATCGAGAGGAGATCAGGGCATGTATCACTCGTGGGAGCAGATGTATGGGAAGATAGGGTCGCAGCCTCTGTACTAGATGAAGTTGATACCAAGCTGCCCGGCTCACTGCAGAAACCTGAGCCTCCATAGACAGCTGGGAGTCCGAGATGACCCCGAGACTGCGGACCTGGTCCTTCAGGGGCAAACTCACCCCATTAAGTATCAGGTCAAAATCACCCAACCTTCCCTTGTCCCCCACTAGTAATACCTCAGTCTTATCGGGGTTCAGCTTCAGCCTGTTCTCTCCCATCCATCCACTTACGGACTCCAGGCACTTGGACAAGGTATCCACAGCCAACTCTGGTGAAGATTTAAATGAGAGATAGAGCTGCGTGTCATCCGCATATTGGTGACACTGCAGCCCAAAACTCCTGATGATGGCTCCCAGCGGTTTCATATAAATGTTAAATAGCATGCGAGAGAGGATAGAACCCTGTGGCACACCACAGTTGAGGGGCCAAGGGTCTGAAACCTCATCCCCCCAACACTACCTGTTGATATCTACCAGAGAGATAGGAACGGAACCACTGTAAAACAGTGCCTCCTATTCCCAGTCCCTCCAGGCGACTCAACAGGATACCGTGGTCGACGGTATTGAAAGCCGCTGAGAGGTCCAGGAGGACGAGGAAGGTAACAAAACTCCATACTGCTGTCTCATGTGCATTCTTGAAAGACAGCATCATTACCAATCAGCTGCTTGAGGGGATCTTTCAAGAAGCATACCTTCTGCATACTAGTCAATTACTTTGTATTATTAGTGGATATATATTGTACTGTAAAACATTTACTACTGGTTATACCAGGTGAATTATAGAGACTGGACATCCATTAGGTGGGATTGTATGACCGTCCTTTTGCTAATGGTATTGCTGTAAAACACTTGTAACAAAATTCAAAATTAATAAAACTAATTTGTGACATAGAGATCTGCTAGTATAGCAGAGGTGAACTTGTAATTTATGTATTAGGGCAGAATTGGAGAATTACGTTTGTTGGCTATGACAAGGATATGAATAACTGATCTGTAAGGACAATTTAGACATGGCTCAATTGGCGGCCAAAGACACACACACCCTGAATGTAGAGGGGATGAAAATTTTGACAAAATCTAGAATTGGAGTAAAAAAAATTCTATTTAGACAACAGCATGCTCATAAACTGTTCACTTGCAACTGTATTCTCACAAGGCCAACTGAGGGCTCATCCAGACGGAGTGGGATAATCCAGGTTTTCCATACCCGCTCTGTCAGCTGAGAGTCCTCACTTGCCCCTTTTCCCGCTCCTTTCCCGCTTTTTGCTGATATTAAAAACACGCTTTTTTACCGGCCGCACACGCAGCCCGAACATGTGGCATCTTCTCGCTTTTTTCCTGTCCATGCCCCCGACACATCCCACTATGTTCCGATTCGTTGGGAAAATATGACGTCTGCTCCTCTCTCCCCTTCCACTGCTATCAGTTCTGCACATGCGTGCTTGAGCGCGGAAGTTTGAATTTCCTGTGGGCGCAATGGAGGTCATGGCCCAAACCGAATTTGGAGGAGAGGGCCACGAGTCCTCCCGTAGCCTGTGGGGCCCTGGGCAAAATCATAGGTGGCTGATGAAAGGGCGGCGGGCAGCACAAAGAACCCACTCAGGCAGGGGATTCGCACCTCCCCCCTAAAAGCCGTGAGCACGCCTGCTTCACAGCTGATGAGCCGGGATCGGGCAGCACAAGGAATTCACTCAGGGGATTCAAACCTCCCGCCAAAGTACCTCACACAAACCCGATTCACAGCTGATGAGCAGAGAGGGGGGGAAGCTGTCCAGCCACTCATCTGGGGATGGGGGGTGCCCCAAGAGCGGGAAGCGGCTTACGTGGCTGCACGGCTACAAAGGAGAAAAACACGCCACAGCCCACCCAGCTTCTCATCGCACACAAACAACACCTGTGGTTACGGTGTCCCCCACTTTACACCATGTCTGCTTGGCAAGTCTTGCAGAACTGTGCATTTGTGGTAAACCAGAATAGTTATTCCATTTGGCAAGCGAGTTCTTGGATATTTCCCGTTTCAGCTTGCCAAACACTCCCTCTGGTTACAGTTAGCCATAAGTCAGGATCGCAGCTAATTCCGTTGCTATGGGCGAAAGGCTATAGCTCTGTGACAGAGCACCTATAGCAGCATATCTGCTTGGCAAGTCTCGCAGAAATGCGCATTTGTGGTAAAGCAGAAAAGTTACTCCATTTAGCAAGCGGCTTCTTGGATATTTCCCTTTTCGGCTTGCCAAACACTCCCTATTGCAGCCATTTATAAGCCCCTGCAAGTACATCATAATTTGGGCGCAAAAGTGATTTGTGTTTCCCCTTCCAGTTTCCCCTTCCTTCTGCTGCTTTCACAAATATGCTTTCTTGCATTTCTGCAATCACGTTAATCCAAAACGGTTAAACAGCTTTTCCACCATGACTTCCTGCTTCTGCACAAACCTGCATTTCTGCACCTGTGCAGTATATCCAACAGCACCGATTGGCCACGTTTTCCCGGGCGATGTTTCCACACAAGCGCAAACGTGCAAAGGACGGGATTGGCTGGAAAAGAGGAGGGGGACTGGGGAACTGCCCCAGGACCGCCCATGCAACAGCGTCATCTCTTAAATCCGTGGTATTGCGTCCAAGCGGCCGAAGGAACCGCGGATGATTCACGCTATTAAAAAGTGTATCGCATTTTCCGCGGTTGTGCGAAAGCGGATTTAACCGCGCGAAAACGCGCTTTTGCACTCGGCGTCATCAGGACGACCAAAAAATAATGAGAACACAAAGCGGTCATGTCACACATTTTGCAGTTGTCTGGATGAGCCCTGAGAGCTTCTGGAGTTCACCATCCATACAATGTAACTGTGTGATGACAACATGGTTGCTGGGTAACTGGGATCCTCCAATTTTCAGGTAATGCAAAGCCTGTGTCAATTTTAAAAATCATCAGAAGGGGGCAGCAAATGTTTCAGATTTCCTCCACCAAAAATGGTACAGAAAAAGTACCAGGTCTTGGGTGGAGTCCAAAGTAGTTCTCATTCTTATCTTCCCACAGTATTTTATTTATTTAATATATTTTCAGTCTGCTGTTCATCGCAAGAGATCCTAGGGTGGGGGTACAATAACTCAGTTTAAAAATAACATCCATAATAATTCCTTCTGCTGGGAGGAAGGGTGGGATATAAATCAAATAATAAATAAATAGATAACTAAAACAACGAAACCAACATGCCTGACTTAAAAAACATGTTTTCAGCAATACTTAAAAGGATTGTTCTAAAGGCAGTACATCATTTCTTACATCCAAATTATCCAGCACAAATATATTTGGTTTTAAAGAATTGCCAGTGCATTTTGTTGGCTATTAATTAGTGCAGTGGTTGTGGGCTCATTGAATTAATGTTGTCTTATGTATTTCACCATTGAGGTTTACTCTATGGTAGGTCAGTTTAAAGCTGTGGGACTTCTGAATAAACATGCATAGGATCTGTTACAAGTGTTCAAACAGCACAGTTAAGCTGTGGACCTCCACCCACTTACCTGGGAGTAAACATGTATAGGTAGAGAGCCAGTGTAGTGTAGTGGTTAAGGTGTTGGACTACGACCTGGGAGACCACAGTTCGAATCCCCACATAGCCATGAAACTCATTGGGTGACCTTGGACCAGTCACTGCCTCTCAGCCTCATGAAAACCCTATTCATAGGGTCGCCACAAGTCAGAATCAACTTGAAGGCAGTACATTTACATTTTTTAAACTTATAGGAGAACACTGTTGTGTATGAATTGCAGTGAGAGGTTTTAGCTTTGACTTGCTAATCAAACTTTTTAAAAGCTTGGACATCAGTACACTAAGTAGAGGCTACCATCACAAAGAAGTTCAACCCTCTCTGAATCCTCACAGGAGCAGGTTACTGGCAGCAGATTACTCCTTTGCTGACAGGGGTGCGGTGGTTGCCAGTTTGCTATCAGGCCTGGTTCAAGTTTTGTGTTATTCTCAAAGCCCTGAACAACTTGGGCCCAAAGACCCTTAAGACTGAGTCCTTATGGTCAACCTCAATCACTGAGATCTTCTGATGGGGCACTTTTTATGGTCCCCTATCTACCTGAGGTTCAGTTGGCCTTTACCAATGAATGAACCAGGGAGAGACTAAGCCCTTATTGCAGCAGACCCTGCCCTGTGGAACACCTTGCTAATGGAGGTTCGGCAGGAGCCATCCCTCCTTTTTTTCAGATGTCTAAAACACTGGATTGTTCACACAGGCCTTTGGAATGTTAACCAGTTTTTACTGATAATGTTATTGATGTTTTTACTAGTGTTACTGTAGCATTGTGTTTTTATGCTGTCCACTGCCTTCTTGTATTTTCCATGCAAGCGTGGATTATAAATATTTAATTTTAAAAAATACAAGTTTTGCTACTGCATCTACTCCTTTTGTCTTCCAAGGCCAGAGATTTCTTTTGAAGCATATACTGCTGTATCTGATGCTGGGATATATAGCAAAATATGGGTGAGGCAATACTATCTGTTTCCCTGTGACCTCATTTGGGCTGTGAAATTTGCTTTGGAAAGGCAAGTGGTTCAATAACCTGCTGTAATACTGATTGAAAAGAGTTTTGTTGTTGCTTGCTGGAAGAGGGGGTTTGAATACTGCACCTTCCTGGCTGATTTTTTGTCCCATTGCAATATGAGATGCAAGCAGCCATAAATCTTCAGTCTAACTAGGTTGCAATTTTAGGTTGAAGTAATTGCGTAATGTTATTTGCCATGCTACAGAAGCACAATAGTACCATATTTGTAAATCTTTAAATTTAATGTTCTTTACAATACATGATGTGCTTAGCACTTCTTCCCATACATTTCAACATCTGCCCCAGTGAATGGCCAGATAGGAGACCTGAGTTTTGAGCAGAAGGAACTGTTTACATAGAAGGAGAAATTATCAGGTTTTAATTTGTGTATTTCCTATTATTCTCAGCTCAGTATGACTTTTGCATGTCAACACAACACTGAGTCACAACATTTGTTCAGGCTGGCCAATTCACACTTCCCAAAACTGACCATGAGAACAGATGGTGTCACCTTCAGGATAAACAGCTTGGCCACAAATAAGAAAAGCTGCCTCAAAGAAGATCTGCTTGTTATATTTGCTGGTGTCTTTTTTCCTACGTTTTTGCTTTCAACAAGAATGGAGTGCCCACATTGTTTTCCTTAAACTTCCTGTGCCTTATAGTAATTCTGTATGCAAAACATGGATTGACTGATTTTATTTAACCAAATGTATAGACCACTTAATCAAAAAGGAAAAATCTCAAACCAGTTTATGTACAACAGAGTACAATAATTAATTTTACAAAACACATACTGTAATTCACCCCAGCAAGCATGGCCAGGATGATGGGAGTTGTAGTTCAGCACCATCTGGAGGGCCAAAGGGTCCCCATACCTGTGTTGTTGTTGTTAATAATAAATAAATGAATAAATAAAATTCTGAGCTTCTTTAAGTATTCTTGAACTGCACTAGCATCTCTGCTAGCTGATTCCTGTTCTCATCGGTTTGTGGGCTGAGGGGGGTTAAGATGAGGCAGAAGGCTTCCAAAATGGAAATCCACCCACCCTGCCAAATACAAGCCTACAGAAATCTATCTTTGGGATGAACAAAGACCCAGGAGGCTTAGGCATTCCTCTGGGAAGTTCTGTTTCTGGATTCCCAAAACGCAGGGGAGTCGTGAGTGTGGTGTGGGTTATTGGAAGAGGGCTCACACCTATCCCAGATCCTAACTGCCATCACTGAATTCTGTGGACACACCCACAAACTCCAGAAATCAGCACCAGGACAGGACCTGGCATAAGTGATTATAGAAAGGATGCTCCTTCTACCACACTTCTTGTGCTTTGCCCCTCCCCTTGCAAGCTGGGGGTGTCTGGGTGCTGTGGGGTCTTGGCCTGTAGAATCTCAGCCACAGGACTGCTCAGGATATTAAAACAACGCTCATCCCCCTATATTCCAGACCTAAGATGGCTAAGTATAAATAATTTTTAAAAATACCATTAATTCTTTACCTGAATGAAAACCCAAGGCAGCCAATAGAGTTCCATGATCCAAACTGTCCAGTATTTTGGGCATCCCCCACCTAATTTAAATATGTAGGGCTTGTGATTCATAGTAAATATGTTAAACAATATCCAACGTAGTGGTAAGTGAATGTTCTTTTAGTTAAAGGATTTCTTCTCGTCCAGCGGAAGATTCTCCCTCTCTCCTCCCCCAATGCACCCCTAAATCTGTACTAGAGGTTTCCCCAAATCTCTGGTGCATATCTAGGGATGGCAAGATGCCGGAAAGGAGAGGGGGCAAGTCCCATTGTGCAAGCAGAAATGCTTGCATTGATGGGACACATTAGCTGAACACCGCCCACTTAATTTCTCTAGAACTTCCTAAGTTTATTAGCTCGGTACCTGATGCCTTCTTCATCTTAAACACTTTTTCTTCTCTGAGATGCTTCAATTTTCCTCTGATTTCTAAATGACGTGTTTTTTCTATACTCCTGTGCTGCAGCATGTAGGCAATTTTGTCACTATGTGCTCTTTTTCATGAAGTTTTACAGTTCTAGGATAGTTCCAGTTTGTTTAAAACTTTGTCGGCTGTGGTGTGACATTGCTCCCCCCCATTTGATACCTTATTTACCATTTTTAAAATCACAGGAATCTTGAATATTGCACATCTTCCAAGCACATAGCATTTATCTGAAGACAGAGGGCTGTGGCTTCTGAAAGCTGTTGCTTTCAGACTTAAGAGTTCTGGCTACTGGGAAGAGCAGGTTTCCAAACTCAGCTGATGAGACCAGTCTGGAAAACTGGCACACCCCAATCAGTGGGCTGTAATCCTAAAGTCACTCAGCCCGAGTATGAAACTGAAGGGCAAAACTGTAGCTAATGATAAAGAAATGAATCCTCTTGACGCCTGTGTTGCTAGCACAGCTCACTTCATAGATTTCTTCTTGCAGGAGGGGAAATGGTTTTATAAACATGCGGGGCATTCTTCAGTCAGTGAACAATTGACAGATATAGATCCCGAATCCCTCTGTGAAAAAGCCAATGGGCATGAGATACAGGGCAGCCTCTGTATGTGTTGTACATCAGATCTCATTTTAAAGTAGAAAATGCAAGCCTTATCAGAAGAGGAAAATAGGGTGATGCCTAAATTATGCTTTTCAAAGTGTAAAACAGTAGATAACATGGCTGCATCCAGAATTTTCAGCATCTCCCTCCCTGCCTGCCTTATCATAATTCATAAACATCTCTTTGTTTTCGTTTCTTGTCCTTAATAGGTTTTAGGAGCAGATGAGTATGACCTGCCCTCATATAGGCTTCAGGAGCTGTGATTATAATTGGTTGCATATTTGGAATGCATAACTGGATTGTGACCTTGCCTAAATTGGGTTGGACGATTGGGGTTGGTGCTATCATTTTTTTTTTTGTATGTTTAAGACATTTTAAGAGAAATGGAAAATAAGACATTTTAAGAGAAATAGAAAATAAAGGGAAGGAGGAAGCCAGAAGTATATAATGAAGTATTAAATGCAGGTTCCGTGCCACAGATTGAAATTAAAGGTGGGTTCCAGCACCTGACATGGATTTTCACAAGATAACAAAGTTACTTGCTTTAACATAATTTTGCAAATCTGACATATGATGGTGGTTATTCAAAGACCTTGCTTAGGTCATATTAGGGTAAGCTGCCATAAGAACCTGTCTGGACTCTGAGATAGTCATTGGAGGCCCTTCTCTGTGTGCTGCCTCTGAGAAAGAACCAGAGGGTGGTGATGAGAGAACATGCCTTTTCTGTAGTAGCTTTCTCCAAGGAGACCCACTTGACACCAACTTTGTCATCGTTTCAGTGCCAAAGACATTTTTGTTTCCCCAGACATTTGGACAGCATCAATGATTGGCTGTCTGGCTATGTTTTTAATATGCTTGTGTATTTTCATCACTGTATTTTTCTTCTTGTAAAAATCGCTTTTGGATTTCTTATGGGAAGCCATTCGGTAAACCAAACCTAATCTATGGTAGCTCTGTGCCGCTGTTGTTTTAAGTGAAACATTAATGGATTACAGACTTGCACTGTGCAGCTTAGCACCAGAGATGTTGATCTGTGGGCAAGCAGCGTCAGCCTTACTAATCAAGGCAGGTTTTGTAGTGCCATTTAATGGGCAGCAACATTTGGTAATTAATTTATTATATCTTTTCAACACTGACAGGGATGCAGGGAATGTGCATTTTCTGGTATCAAACTGTCTTGGGCCCTCTGTGGAGCAGAAGGTAGCATAGCATCCCTTGGGCTTTCCTGATCCTATCATGAAGTAGCTATGTTACTTTAGCAGCCTTCACCAATCTGATGCCCTCTAGATGTTTTGGACTACAACTCCTATAATTTGTGACTAGTGACCATGCTGCCTAGGCTGATGGGTGTTGGTAGCCTAAAACATCTGGAGGGCATCAGGTTGGGAAGGCTACTATAAAGTCCTGCAGATCTAACAGTTATACCTAGCTTAACAAAACTATTGCCCTCATTTCTACTTGTGCAAGCCTACTCAGTGAACTGTACCAGGAACTGAAGAAAATGGTGTCACCTAATTTGTTCAGTAGAGCCCAGCTACAATCTAAGCCCAGCTACAATCTAGAGTCCAGACCCTAAAATCTTGTATTGGTCTTGAGCACATATAGCATCAGGACACCAGCAACCTTAACAATTGTATTGCAAGAAATACAAGTGTTTCAGGGGTGTTATAAACTAGGGGTGGAGAAACCTAGGGCCCTCCAGATGTTGTTAGGACTACATCTCCCATCAGCGCCAGCCTCCCTGGCCAAGAGTCAGGGATGATGGGAGTTGTACTCCAACAACAATAATTAGAGAGCCATCCCTGGTACTGTACGCTCATATTTCAATGGGCTGGGAACTGATTTGGAAAGGCCTTCCAGACAACTGCACAGGGTTGCATTATGTCCATATTTTAGGCTTTTCCTGCTGCCGTGGTAATGTATAGAGGTGCCCATTATAGATTCCTTTTTAGATTCAGCTGCATTTTATTGAGATCTGGCTGTAAAAACTGGGATGAGCAAAAACTGGGATGAGAACATCAGGCCAGTGCATTTTGATCAATGAACAACTATCTGCAGCTAATTAGGTTTGGTTACTACTGCCCTGGATCAGATTCAGCCCAAAGAATGAGGCAAAAGGCTATGCAGTCTATTATACTACAGCTCAAAAAACCCTAATTTTTATATGAATTGTCAAGTATGAGCCAAACACCGAAATGCTTTAAAACTATAGATATTCTGCTGGTAATATTGCAAGCTCATATTTGAGTACTTTGCAGAAATAAACTTAAAAATCAAAATATAGGATGAGACAAATCCTGAGGTGTCTAAATAATAATTATTATATATTTGTGAGGTGCCTTCCTGTCTTCTATAAATATGTCCTTCAAATAACTTGTGTGCATGTCCTTTTCAGATCATTTTTTTGTTAAACTCTCATGTAGAGAATTACAGCATTAGTTAAGGGGGAAAAAGCAAACCTCTCATCTTCAGTAACCAGGGGAAAAAGGTGATGCACAAAATGGGTGAAGGCTTAGAAACTTTGTTTGAGAGGGAGATTACAGAAATATGCTCTGTTTTCAAATAGAATAAGGGGAGGCCAGAGATGTGTTCTTTTCCATATCACATCTCAAAGCTGCAGAAAGGGAGAGTTGCCCTTCATAGGAAGTGGGTGAAGCTGGACTGGGACTGCAGTGCATTCCAAATAAGTATTTGCTTGTACTTCAACAGTGGCTTTCCAGTTTGATTTCCTTAAATGGGAGTTGCCCCCTTCCTCACAATCTTGCCTCTTTTCTCGTGATACATTGGGGAGGGCTTCACTGGCCGCCTCCCTTCTGACCCCTGAACTACTACACAGGGAATTAGGGTAACAATCTAGCAAGGGTCTGGGGATGTTGAGTGGAGATGTAATATTCTTGTTTCCCTACTTCCTGAAATTCATGTTTACGTAGTGTAGAGCAGCTGTCCCCAATCTGCTGTCCTTCGGACATTTTGGGCTACAACTCCCATCAACCCTTACCTTTGGCTATGCCACCTGGGGCTGATGGGCATTGGAGTTCAAAACATGTGAAAGGCACCAACGTGGGAGAGATTGGCATAGAGACAGGGACTCTGGACCTTCAGCATTCACTTTCTCTCTCTCCACAGTGTCTTTTCCCAATAGCCACATATTATTAGCGAGCAGCTGGTGCTCTGCTTGAACCAGGAACTAAAACGCTGGCACTAGTCCCCTTGTGCTATTCCTGTCCACAACTGAACCCCAGCTGTGCAAGAAGGAAGTCTGAGTTCAACAATTCATTGCAATCAGAAGGGCTTTCTTGGCGAAGGGCCACAGTTCAGTGGCAGAGCAGCTGCTTTGCATGCAGAAGGTAAGCCTGGGAGACTCCCTGCCTGAAATCCTGGAGGGCCACTGTCAGTCAAATCAAATGTTATTACAGTTGACAGACTACTGAATGATCAGTCAGTCCATGTGACTCAGTATAAGGCACATTCCTATGACCCTACCTTTTGAAAAGCTTACACTTACCGTATATGCATGTTTACGCTGGCATTAAGTCCGATTGATTTCCAGGGAACTTGCTCTCAAGGCAGCGTGCATGGGATCAGACTCTTTACTCACAATTAGGGAATCTTTTAATTTTTCCCTGTTGAAGGCCACATTCCCCCAGGGGTAACTGTTAGGGACCTGCATACCATTAGTGCAGGGGGGGGAGAAAACCAGAGTGAACAGCCTTCTCTGTTCCCTCTTTCTCCCCCTCCTTGCCAACCCAATGGACCTAGGCTGAACACCACATGTCAAGGACAGCCGCTTGCCTTACTGTAAGTTGGAGACTTGCCTTCCCCAGCCCCTTGTCAGGTTTGCTTTTCTAATGCAATTGATTTATAGAAACTTAAGCATGTGTTTTTATTATTTTAAAATCAAAACTTTTCCCTAAGTCCTGGGTTTTAAGAATGTTAAAGTTCATTAGAGCATACATGGGGAGGAGAGTCACTGCAAGCTTTCATGCCTGCTCTCGACAAAGGTGTTTTGGCTGCAGTCTTATCTGCCAGCCACATGTCTGCTCTTGAGCAATTTTCTCCTTTTCCCAGGCCACTGCCAAGGACAGCTGCATCAGAAACCCCTAGAAGGAATGAAATTCTGTTGCAGTATAATGATGTACATGCAGTAGAAGGAGCAGCATTATCATAAGAGTGGCACGTTGTGACACTACATTTTATTTGTTAGCCTGGCTCCCTGAAAGCAGAGTGTTTCTAGACAACATTGATGCAGGAGATCAGGGGTCATAATGTATATCTGACAGAGCATATGCTTGGCGTGTACAAAATTCTTCCTGGTTCACTTTCTTGACTTCCCCAGTTAGGGGGCAGCTTCACCCAAGCAGTGTACTCAGATGTAGGGGAAGACAAAGACATCATAAGATGAGATTACACAAGCACCTATTTCATCAGATGCATGGTTGGCAATGTACACCTTTGTAAGGAAAATATACATGAAGCGGTCCCTTGGATAGCAGACCTGGAAAGGGCAGGATAGGCAGGGATGGGGGACCTGAAGATCACATTCCTTCATAGGCGACCTTACAAGGATGACATACTAGTGGTATCACCACAGTTCAAGGACTCATTCCAGCCAGGGGAAAGCACTCGAGAAGGGTGCAGAGCAGGACAGTGTCGTGTGTGGCTTGGCAAAGGGAGTGTGGCCTGGAAAAAGCCCAAGGGGCAAAAGGATGCTCCTTACGGCTCTTCCGTCTGGTCTAGTTTTTGTTCTAGGTAGCTTCTGAAACTTTCTTGTGAATTCTTGCACCACTGCATGCTGACCCAAATATCTTTTGAACAGTGACTTTGATTTATCTAAGCATTCACAAGTATATTGTCAAAAACTATTTCAAAATGCAGCTTGGGGAGTCCATTTTTAATAAGATGGCAAACCTCAACTGGTCTACTACTATTGGACTTACGCTGCACTCCTATACCTACTTACTTGGGAGAAAATCCCATAGTACTCAATGGGGCTTACTGCTGAGTGGGTATGTATAGGTACTATGAAGCCTGGAAATACTTCAGATGCTGTTATGAAACTAGAAGAGAATATGAAAAACTAGCTGTGGAAACCTACTGGCTGCCTGATCTCAACTATGCTGCTTTTGTATTGGCAAATTATGGTAGGAAAGAGGTGCATATTTTGCAGAGACTCAACTCTAGCCCTATTCTAGTTATGGTATTTTCCCTTTCCCTAACCTGGGGGGTGAAGAGTGGACCATTTACTGGCACAGACCTAGTTAAATTCATGTCACAGAAAAACTATTTCTCAGTGACAATCAGCTAGCAGCACTTCTTGTCTCAGTTAACAGGCACTAATCCCAATTTTTTCAAGAATTATTTCATCCAGTACAGATTTACCCACACAGTTAGAAATGTCTGCAGCATGAGATTTGACCCCAGGAAATTGTTTTAAATTCAATTAGCTCCCAGTTCTTACACAGTACAACATGCCAGAACTAGTTAGCCCAACTACAGTCAGGAAAGAGACCACACAAGCTGTGCTTTGTTTTTGCAGTCACTGTCTCGGATGGCTAAAGCTGTGATGTATACTAGATTCCTTATTCTTGATCAAGGACTAATATACAATTTCCCCCCTTATCCCCTGCTTGGTGTAACATCTTGCCTGATTAGGGAGTTCTGGAGAACTGAAAACCTTGCCATACTTTTATGACATTTTGGTTGGTCCCAATAAAAGTATTGCCCAAGTGTGAATTCTGGAGTTTTTGCTTGTTATTATACTTTGTGCTAGCTCTAGTCTTCAATCAGAGAACTGCTTCAGCAATGAACAGCAGCATTTCCATTCCATGGGAACTGGAAGGGTGAACCCTCAGGCAATCTATCTATCCTTACAAAGCAATCCAATTCAGGGGAAGCTGGTGGAAGGGGAGCTGGCAGGAAGGTTGGCTGAACGTTGGCTCAGCCGGGAGCTGCACACAGGGACCAGAAAGTAAAAGCCAGCTACTAGAGAGTAAGCACTCTCTGTTAACTTCCATTGCAATTATTTTCTGTGATGGATCTTTTTCCTGGCATAACTTTTGCCTGGATCAGGATCTACAGGAGCATTCTGAACAGAAGCCCCCTCCTCCAACACGCCCCTTTTTCGGGCCTTCTACTGGCTTCCTTTCCACTGGCCTGGACTTCCCTGGTGTACCCTTGGTTGAGCCAGCTGGGTCCCAGCTCTGCCACAACTCAGCTGGGGGTCAATCACATCCAACTCCCCTCAGCCTGGTATAAATAGTAGTTGGTTTGAGCCCTTAATCTGTGACTTGCACGCCCATTCCGGGCAACCTTTTTGCTACATGGTTACAACTATTATTTTAGTGAAGTATTTTTGTAGAATTTTCCCAGCACTCAAATAGCACACTGAGAATATACCAATTGTTTCACATGATCCAACATGCCCACTGGTATAATGAGCACAACTGCAGGAGCACCAAACCTCAACGGGATATGATACATCAAGCAGCTTTGTTTGGAACTGGCGTTCTGTACTGGTGGGGTGGGATTCTGTTGCTGCCAAGCAGAGTAGCGAAAGTAGTGTTTCTAAAACAGGAGCAGTCAACTACAACTCCCATCATCCCTGACTGATAGCCATGCTGGTGGGAGTTGGAGTTCAACAACAGCTGGAGGGCAACAGATTCTTCATCCCTAATCTAAACCATTAGTCCAGTCTGCTATTTCACAAGAAGGCACAACTCAGCAATGTCTGGTAAGAAACTTTCTGATATTCCTGTGTTTCTCAAGGGTCCCAAGCAGAGGTCATAAACTGATTCTGAGCTTTTTTTAAAAAAACAAAAATCGCAGAGGCTAGAGATTGAACCTGGAGCCTTCTGCATGCAAAGCATGCACTTTCCTGATTAGTTGCTTTACTACTGTATTTTCTAGCTTGATAAAAATTTGTATCACAATTCTATGTGGGTTAACCTGGAAGTAAATTCACTAATAGGCAAAACTCTTGCGGTTTAAGAATGTACCTATAGCCAACATATATTTCTATCAAACTTTAAAAAGCAGGGAAATTGGGCAGCTATAGTGAATGCACCAGGGGAGCAGGAGACCTGACTTCCTCTCTGAGATATTGGACTGCCCTACCAATTTGTCAAAATGCAAACACAATTTGGGTTGGTCTTTCACAGTCCAATCCACTTCCTGTGTAGCTTGGAAGAATTTGGTCACATGTGCCCCTGAGCATATGATGAGTGGTGGCAACACCAGCTATCTCCAAAGATGGAGAATTACATTTTTCTGTTTGTTGGTGTTCTTCTTACTTTGCTTCTTTTCTGTGTTACTATTGTTTCTAGAGAATCTAAGCTAGAAAATTATATTTCTCTCATTATTCATCCTAGAAATCTGTGTCAAATTTATTTTTCTTAATTTCAAAGCCTTTTTATTGGTTAATGTTATATGATGGTGAAGACAGCCTTTTGTGTTTCAAATGGGAGATTTTGTTCTATTTCTATTTGGGGCGCATTAAAAGTTGAATCTGAAACTGCAGTTTGATGTAAAATCAGACAGATTCCAATACATTGCTACTTAAGCAATGACTCTAGCTGTTGGAAAAAACAAACTGGGCCTGCCCAAGATGCATGTATTCAGCCTCCTATGCTTAAACTACTCCATTTAAGGAAAAGTGAGCACAGTCAATTAAAAACACCTAGAATTTTGCTAGAATATATTTCACATCCCACTGTTTTATCTTGTGCAAACTGAGACACTCTTCATGTCCAATGGAAACTATTCTGCAGAATAGTCAGTGCCATTATTCCACAATTGTTTTTGGAGTTTTTTTTTAGTGTTGCAAAGTGTTGCTGTACTTCACATATTCACAGCAAAAGAAAATGATTTACTATAGGAAACTTCACTTAAATTGCAAAGTAAATCAACTACATCAACTGTTTTAATATTGTTGCTTTCTCCCTGCTAAACCAAGATCAGCACAGCACGTTTTGTTTCTATTATTTGGGCTGATTGCAGGTGTTGCCACCACTCACCATATGCTCAGAGGCACGTTACCAAATTCTTCCAAGCTACACAGGAAGTAGCTTGTACTGTGAAAGACCAACCCAAATTGTGTTTGCATTTTGACAAATTAGTAGGGCAGTATCTCAGAGAGGACGTCAGGTCTCCTGCTCCCCTGGTGCATTCACTATAGCTGCCCAATTTCCCTGCTTTTTAAAGTTTGATGGAAATATCTGTTAGCTATAGGCACATTCTTAAACCACAAGGTTTCTTGCCTATTAGTGAATTTCTGTGCTTTTTTTATCTGGGAGGGAAGAAATGAGATCCTGTGCAAGTTTGCTGAGAATGGATTGATCATTTGCATGCTTATTGAGTTCAGTGGGATCTACTCCTCTGCAATGTTGCTTAGGATCGGTGAAACTGACCACAGGGATGGGGAAAGGAGGAAGATGAGAGCAGGCAGGAGGGGGAGGGGAGGTGTGATCATTTGCATGTTTGTTGAGTTCAGTGCAATCATGCTTAGGATAGGTAAAACTGACCATGGGGAGGGAAGCCTGAACTGGGCAGAGGAGGAGGAGGAAGGGAGGAGAGGGGAAGGAGGGGAAAGGCAGGTCTGATCATTTGCATTCTTATTGAGGTCAATGGGATTTATTCCCATGCAATCAGGACTAGAATAGGAAAAAGTGATCTGGTGGTGGAGGAGGGGAGAGTAAAGGGAAAGAAGAAGCGGGGGAGAGGGGAGCAGAAGGAGGGTGGGGAGAGGAGGGAGGGAGGGCAGGTTTGATCATTTGTATGCTTATTGAGTTCAATGGGATTTACTCCCGTGCAATCATGCTTGAAAATGAAATGGATTGCCTTCAAGTCGATTCCGACTTATGGAGACGCTATGAATAGGGTTTTCATGGTAAGCAGTATTCAGAGATGGTTGACTATTGCCTTCCTCTGAGGCTGAGAGACAGTGATTGGCCCAAGATCACCCAATGAGTTTCATGGCTCTGTGGGGATTCAAACCCTGGCCTCTCAGGTCATAGGCCTAGGATAGGTAAAACTGACCACGGGGAGGGGGAGGGCAGAGGGAAGGGGAAGAAGGGGATTGGAAGGAGATGGAGAAGGGGCAGGAGGGAGGGAATACGAGGGCAGGGCAGGTTTGTTCATTTGCATGCTTTTTAGTTCAGTGGGATTTACTCCTGTACAATGACACTTAGGATAGGTGAAACTGACCTGGGGGAGAGGCAGGGAGGGGAGCAGATTGGGTGAATGGGCCCTGGGCAGAGGGGAAGCCCCTTTCCTTTCCAAAACGAAAACATTGTGAACAGTATCAATGCTGTTCAGCGTTTCCCCCACCTTTTTATTCTACAGCAGGCACGTTGCCTCCCACCTGAATTTAAACCAAAGCTGTCCCTGGCCACATCCACACCAAAACTTTATTTCACTTTGGACAGTCATGGCATCTCCCAAAGAATCCTGGGATGTGTAGTTAGTGAAGGGCTCTGAGAGTTGCTAGGAGAGGCCCTGTTCCCCTCACAGAGCTTCAATCAGAGTGGCTGACTGTTAAACCGCTCTGGCCACTGGAGCTCTGTCAGAGGAATAGGAGTCTCCTCTCAGCACCCTTCGCAAACTATACTTCCCAGGATTCTTTGGGGGAAGCCATGACTGTCTCAAGTGAAATAAAGGTCTGTGGGTGTGGCCCCGATTAGGCAAGCTAAGCAGCTGTGAATCTGGCTTTTAGAACACTGACAGTTGGTTCTTACTGAGCATGCCTGACATAATTGAGTTAAATGCTAAATTTCTTAAATTAATTAAAAATCAGCCAGGCATTTTTTAAACTTTTAAACTGCAGACGATGAAGGTTAGGGTATGGGACAAGGTCGTAACAGGACTACAGGTACTCTGTGAACATGGCTGATTTTTATTTAATTAACAGATTATGAGAACTCTGACAGAAAAAAGTCCAAAAGGGGTCTGTTTTTTCCTCTCTTTTTACACATTGAACTCTTGATTCTCTGCCTGTTTTGTGTATCACCTTGAAAATTTCGAGGGCTGTTAAGCAAGTATTTCTGGGTTCAGGACTATAAGTTTTGCAAGGTTTTATTTTGCAGTGAGCATATGGGAAGCATCAGAATGGCATGGAGGGTATTTTTTTAATAAGAGATGGACTGATTCCATAAAGGAAGCCACAGACCTGAACTTACAAGATCTCAGCAGGGTGGTTCACAACAGACGCTCTTGGAGGTCGCTGATTCATAGGGTCGCCATAAGTCGTAATCGACTTGAAGGCACATAACAACAACAACATGGTATACAGCCACTCTTGTGGCTGTATAATTCTGCCTTCAAGAGTGTGTCCTCGGTTTGCATTCTTGAAAAGACACAATAGGAAACATCGATTTGTATTCTAATTTATGATGAGTTACATTTTCCAACCTTGCAAGAGCCTGAATGCAGATTCTACTCTTGTTCCAACAGAAAATCAAACCCAAGATAAAAAACCTAGTTAATTAGAAGCAGCTACAAAAGTTAAGTTTGATCATCCCCATTTAATTTCTACAGTACCCTGACGTGCATTTTATTTCTTCCATACTTCCCAAACAATACATACATATATAAAAAATCCAGTTGCCACCAGAATATAAACCTAGGTCAGTTAGTTCAGGGACAAATGCAAACTCAACCCATTTAACTTAGTCTTACTGATACAACTGGATACATAGCTTTCCATAGCAAGTATGAAAGAACTTCCAAGAGTGCATATTCAGCAATTGCAGCGTGGGGCTTAATACAGTAGTCGGTGCAATATGTATTACCTGAAGTTAGGATACCATCCCACCCCATGTAGAAATCAATGCAATAGCCAATTCTTCTCACTGACCCTCCCCACCACCCCACACAGGATGAAACAGATTAGTTTTAATTTATTTTTCTTAAATTAAAAATAATGTACACATTGCACAATATTAGAATGGAGCACCAATATCATAGCTGCAGAGAATCGACTGCTTGCAGACTTCACTGCAAAGGCTTCTTTATGTGAAAACAGCAATGGCTTTCACTCCTCAGAAATGTCAATTTGTTTTGTAAGAGCAAATTTGTTGTCCTCCAAATCCAGTGCTTTGACTGTTAGGACAGTGAGTTTCCATTGATCTCTAGGTTACAAGAGAGCTGTCATTGCAGTCTGATTTATTGGCTTTACACAGTATCTGGGCGTTGAATAACCTTCATTTGTCAATAAACTGGTTTGGGGCTTCTGATAGCCAGTACTGTAGTCCACCATGGGTAAGGTTTTAATTTTTGGTTTATCATACTCCTTCTGACTTTGTGGTGTTTGATAATCTTCACTCTCAGGTTCGGTCTTGCATAAAGCAGAGAAACTGCCTGAAGAAATTGAATATTTGTGAGCACCAGAAGCTGTAGGAATGTTATAGCAGCTCTCTGAAGGGAAAGCATTTTCTCTTCCCATATGTCGCTCTATAATAGGAGTGGCATATTCAGGCTCGTGGTTGGCCAAAGGCAGTGCATAGTCATGGCGATTTGCTCTCTGTGGACAGTGGTAATGGTTCCCGACCGTGGCGCTACTTTTCTTCTCATCCTCCGTGTCCATTGGTCTGAAAGTGGATCCCTTTCGGGTTACTGTCCCAGTTCCTATCATGAGAGGCTGTTGATAATCTAAAAGGGAAAAAAGCATATCTGAAATTCAGATCAGGCCAAGCACTGGATGCCAATCATTACCCTCATTCATGCTGATAAATGGGCACTCTTAGCAATCTGTTATATTATTTTTCTTGTCCCAGAAATAAATCATCATGCTATGTGTTAAAATATAATGAGTGGTCAACACAGGATACGATTATTTTTTGTTATCCCTGAGCATGAGTGTATCATTTGCAGTTGCAGGAAAGAAAATATGAGCGAGTGGCAGAGAATATTCATTAACTTGAGAAAGCTAAAATTGAGCATAGTTCCAGGATGTTTCAAAGCTTTATTTTAATGTTAGAACAAAACCAATAGGAAGTATATTTGCTCATGTTTTATGCTTGTGTGAATAGACATTTTATATGTAACATTTTCAATGGCTTATGCTATGGCAGGTGTGGGAAACTGTTGGCCCTCCAGATGTTGCTGAACTACAACTCTCATCAGTCCCAACCAGCCTGGCCAACATCCAGGGATGGTGGGAGATGTAGTTCAGCAACATCTGGAGGGCCAAAGATTCGCCACACCTGGCCTATGGCTATGAGCAATACAGGCATACCCCGCTTTAACGTATGCAATGGGACCGGAGAGTATACTTTAAGTGAAAATAACCTTTAAGTGAAGCAATTGTCTTCATTTGTACTGCAAGCAACCACCACTAGATGGCGTCGTCGTCATGCCAATAAAGTATACATTATTGCGAAGCATGCGAACGTTAAGCAGGGTATGGGGACGAATGGAGCATGTATGTTATAGTGAGGCAACGTTAAGCGGGTACACATTTATCATGACTAATATTTTCCTCGGAGTACATCTTCTCCCATGGCTTCTGAAGGAAATAGTTTCTGGCTAGTAACAGATATAAAAAATTCAGATTTAATCAGACAGATCATTTAGTCCACCCCCCTCACATCCTTCTGACAAACTCAGCTATCGGTATGTCACAGATCAAGAACAGATTCCTACATTTTAGGTACTTATAGAGCAATGGCTCTTGATTACTCAAGCAACATGAGCAACATGCAACAGAAAAAGAAAAATATGCACTATATAGAGAAAACAGGCAGATAGTTGTCAGGTTTATCCATCAGCTTATCCAAAAGGATGGTGTCACAAATAAATTACAGTTAAACTCTGAAAAAGCAATATTGTATCCTTGGTAAATTGATGGGGAAGGAATGCCAAATATATTACCCTGGAGGTATCTAAAAGAAGTATGCCAACAGCAGTTTAATATCAGTGCATTGGTGGAGTGATAACAGAAATGTAGTGAAGAAAAATATGATGCAAATTCTATTCTGCCAATCAAAAAGCAGTTAAGTTCCTCTTATGGATTGACAGAAAAAGCCTGTTTCTTGTACACTCACTTTCTACGTAGTGACTGTTTCAAAAGAAATTGAAGTTACCTTCCGTCCCTCTTGTGACAAGATCTAGCTTTTGTGGTGTATCCTTTGCATTATTATAACTGATGGTGAATTCAGTAGACTGATGTCTGATGAAGGGTTGTTTGATTTGTTTCCAGAAACCTAGAAGTTCAAATACTTAGTGTTTTAAAAAAATCTCAAAAATGATCAAATTTAAAATACTACTTGCACAGAATATAACTCTCCCTTTTTCTAAATGTTTCAGTGTGTATGTGAGAAAGTGTGGCACAAAATATACTTCAGATTAGAAGAAACCTGTATTAGCTCAATCCATGCAGGCTGCATAAGGCTCAACTGAGACAACTCTGCTTCCTTCCTGCTGCAGCTGTTTGTGCTTTCCCCAAGCCACTCTTGAGGGTTGGAATGATGGAAGGTATTGTGGGAGGAGCTTCAGCAGGATGGGGAAGGGGTAATTGGCAGAAGCCCATCTAGTATGAGTAGTAGTCCAGCTCATGCCAAGGACTTGCTCATCCCAGCAATTTATCATCTGGGCATTCTTGTCCAGTAAAGAACATACTTAATTTTTAAGCTGCTTTGCTGATCAGTTCTGGATCCCCCTCCCCCATGACCCCTTTTCTACAGCAGTGTGCCATTCAGTTCTGGAGCAAAGCTGAATCTGGATTTGCCAAGCATCTCATGAAAAGAGTGCCATGAGAGACAGGGGAACAGGAGCATAATAGACAACAACACCTGTCAACAATCTTTTAAGGACATGGTTCCACAAAACCCTTTTCCTGTTAAATTACCCCCTGGTAGAGATTTACACGGATAGTGGAACCACTGTGGCTGAAAATGGTTCATACATCCAAGGATCAGGGTGCCTAGAGAAGTACTAGCACAGAAATTGACACCAGTTGCAATCTATGAATGTTCCAGCTCCACAGATCCATTACATATTAAAGGTTACTGTTTTATGTGTCCAGGCTTGGGGGTAAGCACTTCCAAGGGAGTCACTCCCATTGGACACAACAATATTATTGTTACAACTGCATAAACATTTTCCTCTCTCATTATTGCCATATATACACAAGTAGAATCAAAACATGATTATTATTATTTTTTACAACTAACCGGGTTTTACGGTGTCATACGAGCCATAAGAAACTCTTTGCTTTCCTCTCCTGTAATGAAGAACAACAATCACCATACTTAGTTTGAGTCAGTTCTATTAAGTCAGTTGCTGTAGACCAGCCTTTCCCAACCAGTGTGCCTCCAGATGTTGTTGGACCGCAACTCCCATCAGCCTCATCCAGCATTGCCAATGGTCAGGAAAGACGGGAATTGTGGTCCAACAACATCTGGAGGCACACTGGTTGGAAAGGCTGCTGTAGACTATTGACTCTGCTGGGATGTCAGGCACTTGCAGTCTCCATCTTTGCCATTACAAGTGCAATGTGGCCCAGGGCCTTAATGCTGAAACCTGGATCTACTGCCTCTTTCTGTTTTTGAAAACTTTTTTTATAAAAATGCTTACAGGGCAGCGAGGTATGCAGCAAAGCTCAATGCTAGTGAAACCCACCCACCATCTTGATTTTCCCAGAGGCCCATGCAAAAGCAGGATGGGTTGAGGAAGCGTGAGCGTGAAAGAAAGACACATAGATGGACAGAGAGGCAGGATCCTGGACAAGGCTCGTTTCAGTTTTAAGATACACATTAGAAGAAAATCCTGTCAACAGATCACAGATAGAGAAGAGACCACTCCACATACAATAGAATGAGCCTGACAGCAAGAGTCAAAGGTTCCCCCCTTGCTTTCAAAGTGTGCCTAAATTTGTATCTATACATAAAAATTAGCAAATGCACATTTTTGTCATGGTCTTGTGCTCCAAATCTTTTTTTATTACTTAACAATGAATAGCAAACTCAGCCGTGATTGCAACAATCATTCCTAGCTAAGACTGACTTGCTCTACAGTGGAGGAAAAAGGAACATCCAGCGGCATGAACATTCATGCCTCAGCCCAGTGGATCCAATAGACTCCCATACACACCTACAAACCTCTTACGCCTAAAAGCCTGAGACCCACTGAATTCAATGGCACTCAATTGCCAGGATCATTCTAGAATCCAGCATACTATCAATGGTTAAAATTATGTTCTATACCCTTTCCTGGCTTCTCTAAAAGCCCTTAGGTGAGGAAAGAACTGTCATGCAAATCTTCCTGCTGCTCTTCTACGGAACTTGCTCTTTAGCTTGCTTGCCTATAAAAATGCTGGAAGACTCCTGAGCAGGCACACCTCGTGAAGAGAGAACACCGTTTCCCATTGTCTGCAATTCGTGGAGAAGTGAGGTGGGAGAGGGAGCTTGTCAGCGGAGGAGGAACACTTGCCAGTGGTGAGGTGGCAAGGGGGGTTGTGAAAGCCCAGGAAAAATAGCTAGACATGCTGGTAATTAAACTTGGGACTTCATATGAGTAATGCAAATACAATTTTACATATTGGTTGTAGCATTCTTTCCTATTCTGCTCTAAAACCACTGAAGGGAATCATCAGGTATATTATGGAGTGGCTTCCATCAGCTGGTAAATCTGCCAGTTACTCTTTAACCAAAACAGCTAAGAAAGAGGCTGTACCTGTCCAAACACCACAAGTAGTATTATGCTTTTCAACTGCATATAGGGAAAAGTGAGAGTCACCTACTTCTGTACAACAGCAGAGAGAGATATCCCAGATATTAGGAACAGCAAGAGCACCACCGCAACTGGAACAATTATGGCAGTAAGTTTCAATCCTTAAAACAAACAAAAACACAACATTACAATACACTGAAAAGCCAGCTGAAAAAATGACCTGGCTGGACTATATATCACATAGTATCGATATATAGGGAGGAGTACATCCTTTGTAAAGCCCAAGAAAGGGGTTAAAACAATTAAGCCTAGTTCACAATGTCAGATCCTGACTTAACAAGTAAAGATGACCTATGTGCACTCACTCATATTCATCCTCTTTGCTTTCATTTTACTCCTCCCTTCACATGGTTCTGGAAAACCAACCAGGAAGCTGCAGTTAACCATAGCTTCTTATGTGTAAACCAGGAACTTTGGCTAATGGCTTCCAAACAAGCCAAGATGTGTGAGTCATTAACCACAGTTCCCAGTTTGCACGTAGTGGAAGGAAGCCATGGTTAACTGTGGCTTCCTTCCTGGTTTGTTTCCCTGTTTACACAAAGGGAAGAGTGAAACAGGAGCAAAGGGGCTGCATCTGCATGCAAAAGCTTGTGCACATCCTGGCTTAAGATTTGATCGTGTGAATGTAGTATGACCCTTTAGAAATAAATGGGTTTTATTCCACACTAAAGAGTAAACAACTTAAGAGTGCAATTCTATCCACATTTGCTCAGAAGTAAGTTCCACTGTATTTGAGTGTGTTCAGGACTATACCCACTTTAGAATTGCAGTGGGCAATGGATACCTCTCAAAAATTATAAGATCAAACTTTTTTATATCCAGAATACAAAGTACTGTTTCTGGTCATTTGGCCCTTGTAAAGTAAAAAACAATGGAGCAAATATAGAAATGTGATTTGTCAGCCTTACCCAAAAAGAATCACAATCCCAGGCATTTGACAACTGGGATTGTTTTAGAGATAGTTTTTAAATGTTTTCCCTTTCATTGGCTTGACAATGCTACACTGCTCTGCAGAGTATCTGAAGAGGTGGTATAGAAACTGGTATGCATTATTTTTTAAAAAGTTGTCACAGACCATGTTAAGAGTAGTCCTACAACTTGCTCCTTTCAGTAAGATATTTAGTACCTAAGCTGCTTTCTTCCAAAGGTATGGGTTCTGTGATGGTTCTGTCTTCTTTTCTAACTGAGACACCTGTGCTTTGACTTGGTCTTTGCCAGAGTAGATGAGTAAGAGAGCTGTTAACTGCAAAACAGAAGGTGAAATAAGGTGAGCCTGAACACGTTTGTAGGACATTCAGATCTTGCTGCCTATCAAAACTTTTTTTAAAAAAAAATAATTGAAGAAAAATGGCTTACCTTGTGTTATGTGACAACCAAGAAGTTCCACCTTCAGAGCTATTCGTTTGTGCCAGCTCTGTGGAATAATTCTCACATAGCGGGCTACTATAGGGGGAATGAAATTATTCCGGACTATGTCTCCATGATTAGAGTTGGCTTTGAATATCTGCAGATTAAAAGGTAAATGAACCATGTATTTAGTTTAAAGCAAGGGAACAACAATTAACTCCCCATAAATAACAAGATGATAAAAATCAATAATAGAACAAGTTGAACCCTGTAACAATTCACTAGGGGAGGGTGGGGAAAGGGGCTCAGCCTCCTTTTTTCACATAGCAATTACCGGAGAAAAGGAAGTGGTGGGAGAATGAAGGCAGACCCCAACCTGAGGAGTTTAAGGCTCGTCTTCCAACGTATGAGCAGCCTTAAATCTGAGCACCAGCATACTAAAGGGGGGGGGGAAGGTTGTGACCAGCAAGTTACTCAACCAGTCTCAAATCTGGGCAGAACGAGGCCAGCAAGGAGTAGTTAACCCTTCCCTCCTTCAGACTGTAGCAAAGAATTTGAGGTGGGATGCACAGCAGGCTGCAGAACAAGAGCTACATCAGTATAGTTCAGCGAGCAGAGTCTCACCCTGAACAACTGAAGGGAGAGGGTTTGCCCCTGCACTCCCCATGCTATTTAGGAGAAATCTCTTTTTCTCCCTTACTGAAAGGAAGATGGGCAGAAATGGATCCTTTCTGACACTAATTTCCCCCTCCTGCACACAGCTTTCATCACTGCCACTTTTATTTCTAAAATTCTGTTCCAATGAGATTTTCTACACCCCCACCTCACTTTTCATAAATGGGGACATGAGCATGTGCAAAGGAATACCCTTTTCCCTGCACACCTTCAGAGTCCCTTCAAGTATGCAGAAATGCATCCCTTGTCTGGCCCTGTTTCACTGCGCTATCGGCTTTCAGAGGGAATTATATTGGAAACCTCAGCATTGTGGGGGTGGAAAGTGCAGCACTCATTTATATTTCATAATTTATAGTTAAAGAAACTACCGCCAAAGGATTGTGTCCAAGTGATATCCTTCTGCTGACAGAGGGCTCTTTGATCCAGTGGAGCTTTTTGTCAGTGGAAGAGGGATGAAGGTGATCTTTGACAAATTCCCCCTCTCCCCTGCGGCCTCCTCATTCTCCCTAACATCTTCTCCAGAGGGTTGGGGAACCTTCTGGAACTGCATGGGTGGTGGTATGGGGAGCTGCAGGAGAAGGGGGAATTGCCAAGCAAGTTGGAAAGATAGGGAGACAGCCTTTCCCCCCCTCAAATCATTCTTCAGATTGTGTTCCCGGACAGGACAGGACAGGACTACGGTTGAAAAGATAGAGAAACACACTCCTACTTTGTATACATACAAACAAAAATAAATAAAATTCCTACCATTTAAAAACAACAACTAAGAACTTTATATTTTGCCCACGTTTTTACACAATATGAAATACAGGGTTTTTTAGCATCTGCATAGCAGATGGATTTCATATGTTGAGCAATGTGCCTACTTACTAATAAAACAACAAAACAAAGTGAAGCCTTTCAGTTCAGGTGAACCTGTCAGATGCAGGGGGATAAGAACTCCTCCAGGTTTGACCTCTCACTTGCCTTTTGTAGTTAGGGCCAAAAATAAGTTTCTCCCATTAAGTTGCAAGCAAACAGGCTCTTACTGATAAAGGCTGTGCTCCTTCAATTCCCATTATAGATAAAATAGTCCAGGCCTTTTCTAGACTGTGATTGATATAGCTGAAAGAGGCCAGAGTAATATAGATCTGCCCCTGAAAAGGAGACTAACAGAGCAGTCCTAGGCATCTTTACTTGAAAGTAATTGCTACTGTTTTCAATGGCTCCTTCTTTCTTGTAAGGCAGAGTTAGGATTGCAGCCGGAATGTTTTGTGCATAAACTCACTCACCCTCCAAATCCACCCTGCTCCAACTTATCAGGCCATTGTGATTACAGCCGTGTCAGAAACCAAAAAAGTCCCCCTTTCAAGACAAGAGGAGAAGGGGGGGGAGGGGCAAAATTTCTAACACTTAAAAGTTGCAGAAATACATTTGAATAAGCTTCTCATCACAACAAGCAGTAGGCTCACAGAAAATGATTCACAAATGATGTTAAGTATATGCAATTAAATATGCAGATTAGCAGATGATACATTTCCCATTCAGCCCTTTTCCCCTTCACCCTGTAGGTTGTGACAGAAGATCTTTTAAATGCAAATTATATCAGCTGGAGATATTTAACCCTTTCCTTTCCATGGCACAGTCCTGAGGAATCCTTCTTCTCAAGTTTTGACACCAATGGGGGGATTTCCTCACAGTAAACATACTGTTATGAGCATGGGGGTTGGGATGGATGATTCCTGTGGGTCCCCTTTCCAGCCTCTGGTTTGGAATCCTGTGCCTTGGAATGAGGAACTCTCTGCTGGTCAAATGAGTCTTTTGTTAACCAAATAGACTAGCCAGATAAGATAATGGGCCAATCAGTTGCCTAGCAACAGTGAATGGGCCAGGGAGATCCTTTTGTCATTGAAACTCTGCAGGAGAGCCTCTCCCCCACTCCTGGCAGCTAGCAGAGTTGTGCTTGTAGTTTTAGGGTGTCTAGAGAATTGCTGGGAACTGGAAGGCAGGCAGAGAGAGACTGGCTCTCTGCCCCATGGCCTTTGGGGTGCCTCCTGCAACCCAGATGGAAAAGCTGGATATTGGACTGCTGATGCATTGAACCCCTCCATCCTTGAGCTCAGGTTGGAATGTGTGTAAATAAACAAACCATATTTCATAAAGACACCGCAGTCTCTGCTGACCTTCTTCCCAAAGGAAACCAAACCCTGGAGGAGTGCAAGGACCCCCAGAAATCTCACTGCTTGGAGATTGGGGGAGGTGCGCAACAATACTATCTTCAGATGACAGGTTTTCCTCAGGGCTACACCAGATCCAATCCTGTTAATTATCACCCCCCACCAATACCATTTGCATTTTTAAAATATGCAAATAATAGTCTACGTTGGGGGGGTAGGAAGCTGTTGCATCACATTCAGTTGGGTCCCCACTGCACCGTGTCTCCCTGAAAATAATCTTGATCTGGTTCACAGCCCCCCAGAGTAATTTGAAGCAGGAAGGGGGGTATCTACCCAGGCCTCTGGCTGGGAAAATATGTAAAAGCATATTTTCTATATATATAAAGAAAGAAAATGATGAAGAGGGCACTTTAATCCATTGCTGCACTGCCTCTCTTGCTACCATCATACTTCTTTCAGCTTTGCCTCATAGCTTAAATAAACTCTTATGCAGGAGACTGCTCATCCTGTTTCCTCTGGTGAAGAAGAATCTCTACCTTCCTAATAAACGTTTTCAATTAGGATGATCACAGTACTGTGAAACCAGACTGGAGCTTACCAGATGTAATGGTAGAACAAATTACCTATGCCACAGCTAAACCTAGACTGCACCCCTGTGCACAATTACCCTGCTAAAAACCCACTGAGGTAAATGAGATATCAGCTTAATTGTGCAAAGGCCAGTAGCCCCTGTTATCTGAAAAGGATAGATGAAAAGAGACACTGACATGCTGGAGGGGAATCTGCCCCCCAACCACCACATGTCCTTGCCCCCCGCCCTTATATCTCACCCACAGTTACCTTTTCTTCATGGCTTAGGATTCCTTTGTAAGTCCTCCATTTTGAGTTGTTATTTTTATAGTTCACAACGAACGTCTTAACATAATAGTTAAAATTGAGCACAGTGGACCCTGTCGTTCTAATTCCTTGTAATAAAAGAAAAAGTAAATACAAAGGATCTGTTTTTCTTTGTTGGGTAATAATAATAATAAAAAATAGACTTAACACACGTTTTCTTAAAACAATGATTACTCATTTATATCTGGAACAAAATTAAGAAACACTGCCATTTGAAAGACTTTAGCTTGATACTACATTATTTGTCAATGCCTCCTCACATGCTAGGGCTCTCTCACTGTCCATAGTGATAGGGGAAAAGCACTCCTGCACTTGTGAAGCTCATCCGCCATAGTTGTTAATGTAAACTCTACGTGCACAGGCTCTGGATTGCAGGAATTGTTTTTACATGCAACTGTTTCTAGTGAACACAAAAACAATCTACAAAGCAGATAAGCAAAACTAACATACATTTGAACAGTTAGGCACCCTAATTCTAAACACTGGCTGAAACCTATATGCCAGGAAAATGGCACCCCCCCCCACAGCAACAAGGATTCAAATCAAGTTCAAGGGACGATTCCCAGGGTTATGAGGCCATGGTGTTTTACCATCTATGCCACATGGGCCAACAGAGCTGTTTTCAGTCATTTTAGTGGGTTGAAGCACACTTAGCACTGCTTTGGATTGTAGCTGCAAAGTGTGATGGGGAGATGCAAGTTTCCAAACACTCAGTGGACATGCTTCAAGGAGCCAGAGCCAACAGCAGCTTTCTGGAGCTAATCCACCATTTGCGCCCAAGAGTTTGGAGGGGCTTCCCTTTACACTTTACCCATAACTGCAGTGCCTGAAGTGAGAAAGTTTCAATGTGGTTCAAAAAGGAAGTGCGGGGGGAGGAGGGTTAGGCCAGTCTCAGTTATGTCCTGAGAAGAAGTTGGTTATAGGCAGCATCCTGCCCCACTTCGATCACTGCATGACTATCCTGTGAAGTGTTTCAAGTAAACTGAAGAGTTGGATTTCAGGCCTCCTGTTAATTATATAGAGGTTTCTGCAATGTTGAAAGTGCCCCCGTATCCACCAGTTTGCAATGCTCTGCTAAAACTGAGGGCCAAATCATGTTACATTTAAACTGTAGCCTCCAGCCATTTATGTGTTTTTTCTTACTCAAAAGCAAGCACAGAGAACCTGATCCAAAACAGGACTGTATGGACAGCCATGACGATGCCCCCCCAAAAAACTCAGACCCCTTTCAGCAGCCACCAATAGTAAAAAGAAAAAGAAAAAAGCCCCTACTGGTGCCAATGGCGTACATTATGTGGGTGAGTTTTGAGGACAGTCATAGCTAGAGAAGAAAGGATTCAACCCCCAATCCTTGCATGCTGCAGTCCCAATCAAGATTGCCCCTGCACTTACTTTTGAGTAAGAAAAAAAGTGCATACACAGCTGCAGGTTATGTAGAAAATGTAATGCGCAGTTTGAGCTTTAGATCCAATCCAGAACAGAATTACTCTCTCATCACAAATCATGGTAACTGCTAACATTGCTCAGTTGTCGAGTATCAGCAGAAGAATTCAGAGACAGGAGATAATGGGATAAAGGGGTGTGTATGTCCAAATTTTTTGGGGGGGGCATGGTGTGTGCATGTGAGAGTATATGAAAGAGTGCATGTACAGATGTGGTTGGATTTGTGTAGACATGGCTCACTGTGCGACAAATGTACTGTTTTGGGGCCTCAAAGGGTTCCCAGAATGTTTTTCAGCATGGGGCTGATGTCCTTTATCAGGGCCAAGCAAGAAGTTCTCACCTAGTGTTGTGCAACATGTGATCCTGGTGCAGCAACTGCTCCCCCCCACCCACCACCCATCCCCAATCTGAGGCCATTATTTACAAGAACAGCAAGTCCTAGACTACCAACATAATATGGTAGGCAAAAGGGCCGAAATTAAAGCTGCCTCTGATAAGGTCCAATTGTTGGACATATGAGAAGAATGGACTAAGCCTCATTATCAATCCAACAGCTGCAAAGGATTCATATATACTTAGTTTTATCTAGTTTTGCAAGAGCCTTAGTATAATAAAAAAATACAGCCAACTACAAGATTATAAAAAGACAATAGGTATGTGGAGATTTGTTTCTCTCAGTAGCTATTGATAATAAGAGTACACCACAAAACAGCTCTAATAAGTCTTCTGCAATTTTCAACCATAAACCAATTCCGATTATGTTACTGGAATGGCATGTTGCTCCTGAACTGCTGCTGCAAGTGCATTAAAATTTGGCTTAAAGGCCTGGGTGGTTTTTCTTGTTTTTGTATTTCAATTTGACTTTGCTAGTAAAGGCAAGGTGCCGTTTTAATAACTCAAAGTTGTATCCAACTAGGTTTTGCCCATTAAAATTAATAGCCCTAAGTTGGCCATGTCCATTAATTTTAATAGGTCTACTCTGAGTACGATTAACACTTAGACAACCTTCAGTGTTTGTTGTTGTGTTCACAGATAGTAACTGCAGTGATATGAAGTTTGTTAGAGTTTTCTCATATAAAGTTTAAGCTTTTAATCTTGCATTTCATTTGTATACAGCTCTTCCTTAGAATAACTTTTCAGTCTCACCAAAACCAAAACCAAACCCTGAGAAGATCTAGCTTACAAGACAGGAAGCAAACTGGGTCATGATTAATATCTGAATGACACTTAATTCAAATGTAATGTGGATAAGCGCTATTGCTTTGGTAGACAACTGACCTGTTATTCTTTTTCTCTCTCCCAGATCAATTTCTAGCCATTGCCGATGGTTGCTCTGGTTTGCTGCCCAAGATGGCCCTTGAACTTTGAGCCAAGCCTTATCAGGAGACCACTGAACTAATTCCCCAATTTCGTTGGCTTCATCCCAGAATGATGATGCAGTTATCTGGCCATTAGAAGCATTTCGTCCTTCTAGGTTAAGTGATTTATTGCAATCTTAAAATTCAAAGTAAAAACGGAAGAGCATGTCTGTTTGTATATAATACAGTTGCAGATAATAGTATTGAAAGGCTGAACTATACAGCATAGTTATCAACCTAGCAGACATGATTAATTTTATTACTTTATCACTACTTTTTTTCAAATATCTTTTAGGAGTTCCTGTAAATACTTTCTTCCACTACCAACCCAAGTATCCTAGTCGGACACTGCTCTGCCCCAAACTCACAAACTATGCATTTGAACATAATTCTTGCTCATAATGAAGAGGTATCTTGAAGCATCTCTAAAAATTGTAAGCAAAAATAATTTGATCTGGATGGGGAGAAAAGGACAGGAAACGGAAGACAGGCAAAATGCGTAACATGAATGGAATGACAACACGTAACGTGTTATCTGTATAAGCCTTTGTTGCATTAGAACTCAACATCCAAAATGGGATTCTCTGATAATACAGTATCCAAGTCCTTGCTATTGAGGAAGATGTAACATAGCAATTCTAGCACCGAAAAACAGATGAGGGTAGTAGACTGGGATAGATTAGTGGTTTTCAAACTATAGCTAGGATTCCTGAAGTTCCTTCAAACTTATTCTTAAATCAGAAGATCTGTAATAGCAGACAAGCTGCTAGAAATACAAATTGTCCACCATTTATACTTGCCATATACAAGAGGAATTTTGGCCTAGTTATGGTCCTTCACAATCTGGAAGCATATCGTACAGCAGGTGTGGGGAACCTGAATTACAGCTCTTATCTTTCCTGGCCACTGGCCATGCTTGCTAGGGCTGATGGGAATTCAGCAACATCTAGAGGGGCAAAGGGTTCCCATTCCTACCCTAGAATATACTTAAGGACCTCTATATCGTGCAGAGGTTCTACAGACTAGATGGCAAATTGGGGTTCTTCAGCAGATAAAACAGATGTGGAAAGGAGTAAAACTGAGCTAAATAGACTTTTTCTCAATCATCAGTTCCAAAGGCAGAATCTTACAGGCTATAGATGGAACAGTGACTAGGGGTTGAGCATTTATTAACATACTGAAAATACCAATAAAGAAATTGCAATAAAAATATTTAGTCTGTATGTCAAGTTCCACTGAGGTAGAAAAGGGACTGAAATGCACAGCTAACTGCTTAACAGTGTGATCCTATGCACACCTACTTGGCAATCAGTCCTATAAAATGGTGGTTTTGGAAGTATTTCAATCTGTGCCACAATGTTCATTCTGCACTTGCAAGGAACTGATCCTTCAGTGTGACAGTACCTACTCTTTGGAACTGCCTGCCTATTAATATTAGGCAGGTACCTTTCCTGTATTATTTCTGGCACATTGTTAAAAGCTTTTGTTTCAGCAAGCCTACCCAGGCATGTAATTTTATTTTGTAAAACTGTATTAAAATTACCAATTTTATTTATATGTAATAATTTTATGTTAACTTATTTTTAATTTTTGCTTTTATTGGTATTTTTAAATGAATATTTTAGATTGTTTTTTGTAAACCACTCAGAGGTCTTATGCTGAGTATGTGGTATATACTTTTTGTTAAACAAACAAACGTAGCGCATTATATTTCGCCCCAAGTCCTAATTATTTCAAATAGTGTGTACTTTGATTTTTCCTGGATTATGCTTCCATGTATAAAATAAAAAAAGTCTTACCATTTGAGTTAAAAATAAACCGCTTATCTGACAAAGAACCACTGTAAGAAAAAGAGATGGCTTAATTATTTTGGGTAGCTACTCACGCACAAGAAATTTTAAGACAAAATAGAACTTTGTTTCATTCCTACCCTGCTTTTTTATCCTAAAACTTGTTGCATTAACATAAAAGCATTACACTTGCACAGTGCAACAAAACATTGTTACATTAGTATTGCAGAGTTATCACCAATGCATCCAGATACACTTGTGCCAGTGTTTAAGTGGGGATGCCATATACCAGACTATTAAAATCTTACAAATCTCCCAAAGGAGTTCTAGTTCTGTTGCCATTTTCACCATAGTAAAAACTGATATTGTTATCTGAAAATATATAATAGTTTCAATATTATTTACTTGTCACTTTTACAATGTGTTGCATAGTTTTTCAGAGAATAAACACTATAAATAAAGCTTACTATATTATTGCAATGTAACCATTATCTTCTGCCTCTGTAGCACAGCTAATGACTATGAGCAATAATGTTTCCCTACCACAATAAAAAAAGAATTATGTTATAAAGTTTGCAAAACACTGGAAAGGCACAATGTAAGCTACATCTCTTAACCATGGTACAATCGGATGCTGTTAAGATTAGCTAAAATTAAATACTTTTATGTACTATATGGCACAGTGATTGATCACTGGGAGCATCTAATCCTATAGCAATGGGAAGGCCATAAGGCAGCCCCATCTAAGATGCTCTGAGGTTTCTCAATATAGAGCAGGATGCAAGTATAACAAGAAATAGTTGATTTGGACTTAACTCTCCACCTGAAAACAGTGGGGCTTCAATGCCTTTAACTTTGGCTTGAATATGTACCATATTTTTTCCACTGTTTTCTATGGGAAAGGGACTTGGAACTAGCATGTTTTAGCTGTCAGGCTGTTAAGAACAATATTTGAACATCCAAAGAAACACTTGTATTTTATCTTAATCCTGCATTACTCAACCCACCTGAAAACTAAATGGCTCTCAATTTATTAACTCAAAACATGCATGGATAATAGACAGTGCATGCCACTATTAACAGCACTGAAAATGAAACCAAAATTGCCGAAGTCACCATCTAATCAGGCAACATGTTTCCATCAGATTCCAATGAAAACCTTCAAGGGCTCAGCACATACTAGTGCTAGTTTTCACTGTGATCAGTTTGTGTCTGGTGTCATAATTAACAAGAAATCATAGTTAGATTTCTAAAAAGCACAAAAGAACATGCCAGGATACAAAATCAATGTTAAACCATGGCTTCATATTCTGAAGTTCTGAAGCCATTGGCCAGTTTCACAGTTTGGTTCAAACAGAAAACTATAGTTAATGGAAGACATCCTGGCTTGTTTATCTACTCATGGGAAGGATCAAAGCTGAATGCACAAGACCTATTCATTTCTTGGCTTATTAAATGAAGATATGATTGTCCAAACACGGCCATAGTCTCCTATGAACAAAAATATGGCTAATCCAGAGCTTGGAAAAGTTACTTTTTTGAACTACAACTCCCATCAGCCCCAGCCAGCATGGCCACTGGATTGGGCTGATGGGAGTTGCAGTTCGAAAAAGTAACTTTTCCAAGCTCTGGCTAATTTATTGTTTAAAGACATCTCACATAAAGGAAGGGCTCTGTGTGCAGGAAAAAGGCTTGTGTGTATCATGATGAAATAAGACACAATCATATGTATGAACACAGCTAATACTTACTCTTGAGAAAAGATGCCATTGGCCAGGATTCCTTGATAACGACTTGCTCCTTTCAGTTGAATCACACTAATCTGACCACCTAGTTCGTCTGCAATTACTCCAGCATGTATGGCAGATTTGCACAATGATGAGGTCTGATGTGCAGAAATCAAATAAGGCAAGACTTTAGTATTCAAAAAAAATTATCGGTCAACATAAAAAAAAAATCTTAAGAGCCCCGGCGCTCTTAAAAAATCCAGACTAAAAAGTAGCCGTTCTCTGTATGTTAAGGTTAATATTTTACAGTGTAGTAATCCTCCCCCACATACATGATTCCTCAGAAAATCATTAACAAAGGATCATTTCCACATAATAGGCGGAGAAGAATAAAACAACATGCTTTTGTAGTTTTGCTGAAGATACTCTGATTGTTATATGTAGAAAAAGGCTGAGGAGAATGTCCCTAAATTTTGTTACTGTCATTAAGAATAGATCACCTATGCCTGTTTTGCAAACTGAACACAAAATGGCTGAGACTGGCAGCTGAAGAACTATACCAATTATACTGTATCTGCACAACTCTATGGCAAAGTTTAAAAGCCCCTATACATATAGACAAACCATATATGTACATGAACTCCATAACACTAAAGGAACAGCTGGCTACCATAATTTTTGTTCGTCAGATCAAACTGTGCATAATTGTTTTCTGTTTCCATACTTCAGAGTTAACGATGATTGCTCAGTGGTAGAATATAAGCTTTTCTGTCCTACATATTTAATAGTAAGTTTCCCACAAAGAATTGTAATAACCCAAGAAATCAAAGGGGACAATTTACGGATTCAAGCTTTTGGGTCTACACTAGGACATTCAGGTCCCATCTGCACTATACATTTAAAGCACTATCCTGGGAACTGTAGCTTAAAGGTGTTGAAAGCTGTTTAGGAGACCCCTATTTCCCTCACTGAGCTATAATTCCCAGAGTTCCTTGGGAAGAGAGACTGACTGTTAAACCACTTTGGGAACTGTAGTTCTATGAGGGGAGTAAGGGCCTCCTAACAACTCTCAGCATCCTTAAACTACAGTTCCCAGGATTAATTGGGAGAAGCCATGACTGTTTAAAGTGGTATAATACTACTTTAAATGTATAGTGCAGATGAGGCCTCAGTTCAATTGAAAGACTCTGTTACCAACGATATCAGCCACATATGATATTACATATACACAGAAAATGTGAGAATGGTGTTCCTCTGAATCATAAATCTTCCAGTCTGTCTAGTATAAGGTTGCTTGCACTACTTCTGTGCAATGATTTCCAGTTCTTAAGTCTTCTGCAAAATGCACTAACCTTCATTTAGCATAGCTACTGGTCTTTGAGCCCAGGATCAAAAGTTTAGGTTGTGCTTATCTAGTGATAACATTTCTTCAAAAAGCAGTATTGCCATCTATCTTCTTGCTGGGCAGAATTCCGTAACCTGGTGCCTGCCAGATGGTTTGGACCACAACTTCCATCAGCCCTAACCAGCATGGCCAGTACTCAGAGCTGATGGGAGTTGTAGTTCAGAACATCTCTGTTAGGGAAATCATGTTAGGGAAGGCTGTTCTAGACCTGTTCTTTATCTCAGGTACTTACATCTCTGTATCCTTCTACTATATTCCCAGAAACATCACCTGCTATGTCTCCGCAACCAGCTGGACAGTACCTGCTATCATGGAGGAAAGAGAGAATCTTGTTTGAAAAAGTAGGGACTGGTGTAGCGCGCAATGCATACACTCACTGTATAACATTAGCATGCTTGATAAACAAATAGTTCCAAGATCAAGGTTTTTCTTCTTCTAAATTCTAACTAATTTATCTGCTGTAGGCACTAGCAGAGATGCCCACACATGTTGTTCTGTTTAGTTCCTTCTTATCACCTTATGTGCTCAGGGAACAATTAAATAGTAATGGAAGGAAAGATTGTACAGCACAACTACATTTTGCATAAAGCTGTTTGCACCTTGAACAGTTGGCTTACTTGCCACTATCCTTTCAACTTAGTGCAAGGGACCCTTATTTAAGAGAACAAACTGAAAAACCATTTAAACTGACCTGGATCAGCTTTCAATCCTCCAGTCTGATCATGCAAAATGCTTAGTGCTTTACCCCCCCCCTCCGGTTAGGAGCAAGGAGTCTTCAGTGCCCAAAGCACTGTCCTTCTTTCTCTTGGCATTACTGGCTGTGCTATAGACAAAGGCTGCTTAGTGCTCTGCAGCAGCTTCTTTAGTTACTCTGGAATGCAATGTCTCTCAGAGGAAGACTTCAGTGCCTCTGCCTCTCCAAGTCAAGTAGATAATCACAGATTCAGATCGAAATACTTCCAAATATCTCCAGAAAAACACATTCCTGTGGTTGGCAGCAGGGTCTCAAGTGTAGCAAAAGTGGCCATGTACACTACCCAGTTACAGCAGTAAGTATGTTAAATGCAAGATGCAACATGACATCCAGAGTGTATTAACACCTAAACCTGCTTTTACCTGTATTTATTCTCCGCATGGTGGTTTGCTTTCTCCAGACATGTGATTAAATCTGTTGAAAGTTAAAAAAAGAGGGGGGAAAGTATTTGTGAATGTGGATAGCCAGTTAAAGCTGAACTGTAGTTTTCTCAAATTTTCCTCAATAGCCACAATATTTATTCAATGTTTTCTTCTCTCTCTTTAACCGTTGCCAACCTTCCCCTTCTCCCAGATTTGTTAACTTGGATACACATTTTCTTCTGCACAGCAGCAATTATTCCAGAATCTACCCTCAGAGTAACTACTTTAGTAGGAAAGCATTCACATCCTACTACATCCCGAAGCAAATACTTAATAAGGAACGATGGTGGAAAAAATCCCAACATATATTTTTGGAATTTATTTTTGTATAGTGAGGATTTTGTTCAAGACACGAGTCCTAGGTCTGAAGCAAAAATAATTTAGCCAGAGTTTTATGTCTCAATTACCAAGAAAAGGGTTTATCTTTAGAATTTGATCAAAACTTTGTTTGAAGAAGTCTTTGTTTACCTCAGTTAGTGTTTCAACACCTGGAGAAGATGCAAAAGCAACAAAAATGTGAAATGAGCCAATGAGGTCAAAATTAGGATTCCCACTTATATGGTGACCAGTGGCCTCACACACTTAGATGCTTAGAAAGAGATGACAGCCATACCATCCATCCGTTAATTTATCAAATTACTGAAATAACATCCAGATTTTGATTTCAAGAATTACACAGCACACAGGAATACAAAGGGAAACACTAATCATATTACAACCAATAAAATAACAAAAAGTAGCATACTACCTATTCAGTGTACATTAAGAAATGCCATAAAAAGGAGTCAATTTCATAAGGTATCGGGAGTCTTGCTAGAAACAAATAAAAAGCACTCTAAATATGACCATAAATGTTTCGGTAACAAATCTTACCAAATGACTTACAAGCTTCTGAAGGCTTTACATGTCCATGTTCCGATATATAAAGGATAAGATGATACCAAGTTACAAAAGTAACTGGATTTTGCCCCTTGTACTCTAGCTTCTGTTAATTTCTCAACTAAGGCTATTTCCCAAACCTCTGACCACCAGCCCTGCAACATGAACCTGATTTCTATTAGAGGGAAACATAAGTGGGTCAGACACAGCTGGTTAAGGGGCCAAACCCATAAAACCAATTTGAACTAATTATAAAACTTAAATAATTCATCTAGGCCAGGTGCCTTCTAGAACATTTGCTGTTTTAGCCAATACCAGCCAGGGTCAAACTATTATGGGATAAGTGCATTCAGAGGATGCTTCTGCAGGTTTCCACCCCCCCCCCCAAATGTTTCCATCAGGTCAGAACCTGCTGATCACAAGTATAACAAAAAGTTTCCATAAACCTTTAACATCTTTTCTGATTTCTTATAAGGCATCTTATACAATTGTTAGCAATTCTCTGTTCAGTCAAACCGTTTAACCTCTGGTGTATTTTTCAAATCAATTTCTCTTTGGCTTAAGCTCTGTAATATTTGACACTCTTCAGTACAGAACTAGTGCAAAATTCTTTATTTGGTCTGAGCCAAGAAACAGGTAACTTCAGGATCCAAAGTGAATCTAGTAAGGTCAAGTCCCTCACTTTTACAAGAGGAAAACCCCTGAATTGAAGTTTTCTTTTTGTTGTAACATGCTATTAAAGGAATCCTCAACATTTTTTAGTATCAGGATCCCTGAGCATTGGGAAACAGCAGATAGCTCTGTTACCATTCCCTAGAGTAGTTACAGAGGGACTGGGACTGCCTTCAAGTCTATCCTGACTTCTGGCTACCCTATGAATAGGGTTTTCATGGTAAGCGGTATTCAGAGGGGGTTTACCATTGCCTCCCTCTGAGGCTAGTCCTCCCCAGCTGGCTAGGGCCTGCTCAGCTTGCCACAGCTGCACAAGCCAGCCCCTTCCTTGTCCTCAACTGCCAGCTGGGGGGCAACTGGGCTCCTTGGGACTATGCAGCTTGCCCACGGCTGCACAGGTGGCAGGGCACATAACCCTTGAGCCACTCACTGTTGGGGTGATCTTTAGCTGGCCCTTGAAACCCAGGAGACACGAGCGGGGATTTGAACTCACAGACTCTGGACTCTCAGCCAGGCTCTCTTCCCCACTGTGGTATACCAGTTGTACAGAGGGACTACTTACATTCTACTTTTCATGTGGTTTTTCTTACACACACAACATGGATAAAGTCGGTCATACTGGATGTTTTACAAAGCTAGAAACCTAAAGATAGACTTTTTATTTAAATGAAATGGGGGGGGGAATCCCTGCAAGTGTGCCTAAAATACACAAGTTTTGACATCTGACTGCAGTCATTTATGCAGCACTGAAAGCCAATTCCCATGTTTCCCAAAGACACAGAAGTAGCAAGATCAAAGCCGGGATCCTCTTTGTTCACCCTCTTTGCTTTGTCTGGCTTCTTGTTCATGTTCAGAATGCCTGGCATGCCAACTGAAAGAGGGTTCCCTCATTCTTCCAGTGCCATTGAATCTGCCTTTCCTCCCACTTTTATGGCAGAGAAGACAAACAGGCAACCCTGCAAGAGGCTGGGTTGACAAAAGAATAATTCCACTCACTATACACTCATCCCCATCCAATCTGCTTCAAAAGGCACAGATGAATGGGGAGGGAAGGAGGTTGGCTGGCCCAATTCCAAATCATTAGTCCATAATGATTTGTAGAAATAAACTTTACCTGGATGATCACTACTAGCAAAGGACAACAGGAAGCCCCTTCCAGACACATGGGACCCGCTCTCAAAGTAAATTGTTGCTTCATTAGAATCTAAGATGATTTCTTCTGGGACAGGAACATTGCCACAGTAGGGTCCTAAATGCAGAACAAATCAGATTTGAAAAAATGTCGGTGGTCTACATACAATAAAGCATATAAGTAAATTCATCAATGTATGTATTTAATGGAATTTTTGTTTGTGAAGTTACTCAGACAACTACATTCTTGCCATTCTGTGTTCAGTAGAAGAGAAACGCCAGTATTAACTTTTCAGACTGTTTTAGCTTCAAGATGACTGGTGCTCACTAACTTTTGAAGCACAGCATTCTTAAAAGCCAGTAACACATTACAGAAAGAGTCCAACATTCAAAGACAATCGAATATTGCATGTACTCTCAGTAAGATAGCATCACCAGATACAAGTTTTAGCTATAATTACAACACAGGGAAAAACAGGCACATTTTTCTTGAGAAAGTACACTATAAGTAATAAGGGCATACAGAAATAGTAATACTGCTGTAGATAGTATTATTTAAAAAGCTATTCAAATACTTAACTGTTTATTCTCTTTTTTCAAGAAATCATTTCTTTTTCTTTACGATTCCAATCCACCCATCCAAAATTTTGGGAAATAGTCTATTAAAAGTCTACCTGGAGCCAATCCCACTTTTTTACATGAAAGGTTTAATATGCATCAGAATGCAAAGCACCTTTAGAGCCAACCAACCAAATGGTAATTACATTTGAAACTATTTCATTGATTTATTAAAATAAAAACACCTAAAACCAATGCTCTCTATATTACAATCTTCAGAAATACATTGAAAAAGTTTGAGGTATTTTCCATACTACTGTTTTATAAAAATGACAAAACATTACATAAAGAGTGGTGTTTAGCTGTTCAGCGTGCTGCACTACATACATTACCTATTACCATTTGTGGTATGTCATGGGCACTGCATTGTGGGAAAAATAAAATGGCACACATTCCATGGAGTGCAACTCTGCAGGCTTGATGCTCCAGGATTAGCATTGGTGCCAGACCACCCCACCACCTTTAGTGGCCTTGCAGTAATGGCACTGACTAGTGGACAAAGTCCAGACAGGTAGACTGGTCACCACTATTTAAATATCCCCATAATGCAATGCTCACAACAAATGTGCTGTGGGCATTGCACTGTGGGAAAATTTAAATGGTATCACTAAGTCCAGCCATGTGGGCCCGGCACACTTGTCAGCACTCTAAAAAGGGGGCCAGGCATCAGTCGTCAAGCCCTGGAGGACCCCAGCATTTGTCTGTTGTGTGGTGGCATCAAGTCTGATAGCAGGGGTGGCAGACATGCAACACCTTTTGTTTAAATTTTAATGCAATGTCTTGTAGACTCTTATAAGATGGTTACAGATATTTTAAATAGAATAGGAATACATTTTAATGTTTTTACTTATTGATTCTAAAATGTAATACCTCAGCTAATCCAAAATGTCTTCAAAATAATTAACCCAAAAGGCTTGTAACAGAAAATGATAAAAAAGCCACAAAAATCAATAAACAGTTAAAATATCACAATTTTGCAATGAATTAATAATAAAGCAAAATGTTGAATGGAATATTTCCTTGTAAAACAAAGGGAAGATTACAAATTAACAGCCGCTGTTAGTACTTCCCTGGCAGATCTTAACACGCCGTGGTGGTGAAGCATTACCACAGCATTAGTCAGATATAATTTGATTTATTTATATAACTTTTCAGCATTTCACTTATAAGGCAGCTTAGAATAGTAAAAGCCAAAACAATCAAGCAACATAAAAATCCTTCTTGTCCAGAAGGGGCTGCAAGCTAGTGCATCAAGAGAAGCTAGCAAAATACACTCCTGGCCACAGTTACCACCTGAGCATCAAGGAACCTCAGCCTAAAGAGAGGACAGTCACAAACTCTGGACTGGCTAACATGAACAACTCTGCTTATCTAGACTTCACATGCTTAATCCTCATCCAACTCCCTGCTGACTCTCAACAGTTAAGATACTTGGTTAAGAAGCCCTCTAGGGGAAAATGTAATTGGGGAACAATGGGATGCATTGGGCTCTTGACACAGTTGCCCCTGAGTGCCCTCTCTAGCATTGTGGAGCTCATTTTGCACCTTGGTACACCAGTGAACTAAGGGCAATGAAATAGGCTAGATGGCTGCTAGAGTGCAACTGGCTAAAGATGTGCTGAGATGCTGATTGGCACAACAAAAACAACATACCTGTGCCTACTGTGTGGTGGTGAGGGTGGCAAAGAAGGACCACTTCTCTGCCTCCCTCACATCCTCAAGTAGCCATCCAGTGGAACTTTTTCGTATTGTCTGGGGTCTGCTAACATCAACTCCTGTAAATGGGAGTTTTAAACCCTTAGGAAGCCCATTATGAATTGTTTGCAAGGCACTTTGAGGGTAAAGTTGCCCACCCCGTAGCAATCTTGATGCACCATCAACATTTACTATGGTCCCCAGTGCAACATCTGCTGCAGCTTCTTGGGATCAGTTGCAGTTGATACAGCTTGATGATGTGGACAAGGTGCTTACAACAAAACAGCCAGCAACATGTTCTCTCAACCCGTGCCCTTCTTGGCTTATTAAAGCTTGTCGAGGGGGTTTGACTGAGTAGATTCAGGGTGTGGTCAATGCATCTTTGCAAAATGGAGTGATCCAGTCGCCCTGAAAGAGTAATGATCCAACCACTCCTGAAAAAGCCTACCTTGGACCCATTGGTTTGTGATAACTACTGATTGTGATAAATACCCCCTTTTTAGGGAAGATTATAGAAAGGGTTGTGGTGCAGCAATTGCAAGTACTCTTGGATGAAAGAGATTATCTTGACTCATTCCAATTTGGGCTCAGGCCTGGTTATGGGACTGAATTGGCCTCGATCGCTCTGATGGATATCTTTATCAGGAGGAGGACAACGGCAGAGAGAGGGAAGTGTGACCCTGTTATTCTTACTTGATCTCTCAGCAGCTGTTGATACCATTGACCATGGTATCTTTCTGAGCCAATTTGGTGAAATGGGTATCAGAGGCACTGTTTTATAGTAGTTCTTATCCCATCTCTGGAGTTGGTTTCAGAGAATAGCATTGGGCGATTGTCTTTCAGCTTCCTGGCAGTTGTACTGTGGTATGCCGCAGTGTACCATCTTGTCTCCAATGGTGTTTAACATCTATATGAAGCCTTTGGGGGTAGTAATCAGGAGATTTGGGGTGAAGTGTCAGCAGTACGCTGATACTCAGCTCTATGTCTCTGTACCATCTGAATTAGGAGAGGCCATGCAAGCCCTGGACCAATGCCTGAACTTGGTGGTGGGCTGGATGAGGGCCATTAAAGTGACTGAATCCTAGCAAGATGGAAGCACTGTGGGTAGGTGGTTCCCGAGTCTGGATAACTGGTCAAGTGCCTGCTTTGGATGGGGGTCAGACTTCCTCTGAAAGAGCAGGTTCATAGTCTGAGGGTGCTCCTGGATCCATCTCTGTCGCTAAAGGCCTAGGTAACCTCAGGGGTAAGGAGTGCCTTTCACCAGCTTCAGCTGGTAAGACAGCTGTGACCATTTCTGGACCAGGATAGCCTGACCACTGCTGTCCATACACTGGTAACAGTAATCCTCTCTAAGTGGCGCTGCCCTTGAGGTTAGTCCAGAAGCTTCAGTTGGTGCAAAATGCAGTGGTGCTATTGCTCACTGGGGCAAGGTATTGCCAACACCATGCTGCTGAAAGAATTGTACTGCCTGCCCATTAGCTTCCAGGCCACATTCAAGGCGCTGGTTTTGGTGTACAAAGCCCTGTAAACCTGGGACCAAGATACTTGAAAGACCATCTTATCCCTTATATACCTAGTTGATCACTGTGCTCTGCAGGCGAGGGCTTCTTACAGATACCATCTTACCAGGAGGTCCATTCCACACAACATACAAAGTGGACATTTAGTGTTGTGGCATTTCCTCCCATTAAATATTAGACAGGCGCCATCTCTATCACCTTTTCCACACCTACTGAAGACCTTCCTCTTTCAACAAGTCTTTTAAGTAGAGACCTTGTCCCAGTTTTCATCTGTTTTAGGATTGCTTTTTAAGATGTTTTTAAAGGTTTTTTTTAAAAAAGGTGTTTTAGTTTTAAATTTTTTGTAAGGTATTTTGGTTTTAGATGTTTAAGACATTTTTAGTGTTTTGTTCTTTGTTTGCCACCCTAGGATCCTTCTGGGAGGAAGGGCAGGATACAAGTTTAATAAATAATAGTAATTCCAAATGTAGCTATAGGGAAGAGAAGAAATTTTTCTAGCAAAGGAAAGATGAATCATGTGTTAATACTTAGATATGTCATGCTACATCCCACATGAGCTGGACAAATACATTAAAAACACACAAATGCATTAAAAAAGTAGATGGAAAGAACATTACTGTTTTATATTTTGAAGATAATTACACTGAGCCTTCCCACTCCCTTCCACATTTTCAAACAAGACTTGCCTCCACACATCCCCACCCCCGACACATTTCGGCTGTCTCTTTCTTATGTTTCTCAATGACCCATCTATTGCTCAGAAGTAATTAAGACTGCTGACTCAATCAATGGCTGACTAGTCTGGAGCTAGGAGTCTTTCAAAGATGCACACCTACCCCAGATGACTATAAAACCTGCACAAAGAGCCTAGGCAGTTGAGAGACAGGTCAACGGAATGTTTCAAAGCTTTTTTTAAAAAAACGATTTGTGAATGAGCGGCAAGACTCTGAGGAGTAGAAGACAACAGGTCGGATGGTGCAGGAATATTGCTCCGTACTTTACAGTAGGGGTAGACATCAGGCCTGTAGCATCTATTTTTGTTTTTAAATGAACCCCAAGATACACCAACCAGAGCCAGATGCAAAAGGCTTAAAACTAAAGAACCTCTCTGCCCCTCCCCAGCTCAAAGAATATGAAGCTCTGGTTAAGCAGCTTCTGAATGACTATACATCTGTTATATACTTTGCCTGCAAAAAGCCTTAGGTCCAATATATCCAGTTAAAAAGATCTGAGGTAAAAGGTCTTGAGATCACAAAGAATGACTATTAGTCAGAGTACACTGTAATTAACTAGATGGACTAATGGACTGCTTTCATATGAAGGCAGCTTTATATGTTCTTAATGAAGTAAGTTGCATTAGCTTAGCTTCATTGCTGAGAGAAGAAGCACATACAGGGCAAGGCATGGATATTTTTGTAATACTGATTACTGTCATATCAAAGCATGTTAGAAAGCCAGCTGTGGCCCTCATTTTCAATGCCTTAACAGTGGAATTTTGCTGGTTAGCTGATGCACAGGGCAATATTATATATTACGGTTTATTTATATACTGCTTTTTGGCCAAAAGGCTCCGAAAGCAGTGAACAATGTATTAATACACAGAAAGAAGTACAATAAATATAGTAAGTCAGTCATCAAAAGACGTGAAGGTCCCACCTACACAGCAAACCAGACAAAATATGATGTTGATTAACTAACCTAGGACTGTCTCACCCATCCCAGCCACTGCCTTTCACACCCACCTTCAGCTCTATAGTCACTATCCCTCTCATACATCAGGGCAAACAAGTAGACCTTCTCTCAATACCTACGTCCTCACAAGCACGACTAATGGGGACGCGAGATAGGGCCTTTTCGGTGGCTTCTCCAAGGCTTTGGAACTCCCTTCCTAGGGAAGCAAGAATGGCCCCCTCCTTGCAGTCCTTCCGTCGGCAAGCAAAGACTTTTTTATTTCAACAAGCCTTTGGAACTGAAAGCTGTTAAGGACAGGATTTGAAGGGTGCTGCGTTGCTGTTGCCTAACTGTATTATTTTAAACTGAGTTTGAATTATTTTAACTGTATGTATGAATGGTTTTAATACTATAAATTGTTTGATTTGATTTTAATCTAGACTTTTGTATGTTTTTAATTATATGTGTGCTTTTATCTGGAAGCCACTGTGAGTTCCAGTTTTGGAAAAAGGGTGGAGTAAAAATAATGATAATAAATAAATTTTGTTTTTTTTAAAAAAGTAAGAAACTGACAGAGACTATTGGTATTATGTATTTTTAATACATATGAATTTGTTTTAATTGGCCCTGAGGCCTTCTGACTAAAGGTCAGATACAAACAAAATAAAGAAGTAAACAAAATGTAAAGGCAACATTATATATTCTAGCTGGATGGGGTGGAAAATTAGGGTCTCTGCCTTGGGTGTTTATTTATAGGATATAAAAATCCTATTTTTAGTTGTTTTTATTGTTTGGTTGTAAATCACCTTGAGACTTATGTGAAAGGTGATCCATAAATAACCTTACAAAAGGAGTGCCTAATCTGTGGCCCTCCAAATGTGGTTGGATTACAAATCCCAACATCCCTGGTCACTGGCCATGCTGGCTGTGGCTGATAGGAGCTACAGTACTACAACATCTGGATGGCTACAGATTAAACACCCTCACATTACAACTTTCTAAGAGTGCCATAATACCACAGTGGACCAGGCTAACATGAGGATATTACCTGAAGCGAAGAGGTGGGAAAATCTTTTTCCCGTCATTTCTCATCCATGGTCAAGAACAAATCTTAAGCAGGCCTGGTTTAGGGGTTATCTTTCTTAAATTTCTAATTAACTATGAGCTGAGAAAAGTAAGTCTTAATAAGTTCAGTCTTACCAGTGCCTTGTTACATACCATGCACTGTTAAAGAACTGTAGATGCTAAGATAGTTAGATTCACATTTCTGGGATTCAATATCCAAGTCTCCAATTTTCAAGATCAGATGTTTCCCCTGAGGCACCTGAATTCTCCTTTCACAGATAGTGTAGTTGGGGTAGGTCCCAGGATAGTTCTTGGATGCCAGTGTTCCACTGTCTTGATAGATAATCATAGGTCCACATCCATCTCCTGTTTGAAGTAGGGAGGATTGAGAGAGGAAAGGGGGTGATTAAGAAACCTTCATCACAGCTGTCAGCAATACGCACATGTCTACTTCACCTCACTTTCCACCCTGTCTTTCAAAATCTAACTCCCCCTTATTTAATTATTTGTACATTTCTTTTTAAAGCAGGCTCCCAATAATCTCTTGTGAACAGGTCAGATTAAACAGATACATGACCCCCCCAATTCAGGAATTACGAAAGAAGCCTGACTCAAACTTCCTGTTTACCATGGAAACCCACCCTGTACTAAGGTGCTTTAGCAATTCCTGTTTGGCTTTTGCTGACAGACATTACAGTAAGGCAGAATCAGGAATACAGACTCCTCTTGCTTGTATAGATGGTTAAATTACCTTTGGGTGAGCTCTTTCACCCCAGGGTAACTTGGTCATCTGTATCATCATGCTAAAGAGTAAGGAAAGTTTACCTCACCTTGCTAAAGGGTCAGATGCAGGTGAGTGGCAGCAGGTATGGTAAAATTCTTATTTGTACAAAATCACCACTCTCAGTCGAAGACAAGAGAACGCTGGGATATCCACACACACACTTTATAAGGCATTACCCTTCTCGTGGAGAAAAGTATGGAATTTTGAACTCTTCCCCCTCACACAGATACTACATTTAATGTGAGCAGGGGTGGGGAGCACAAGGCCCAGGAACCAAATTCAGCCCTCTCCAGGCCTCTCTATCCAGCCCTTGAAACTCTGCCCAGGTCACACCTCCTCTCCAGACCATAACTATTTCTCCACCCACTTTTTGCCTCTGGTCCCGCCCACAACTGGCATGCGGACCTGATGAGGTTGCCCACAAGGAAATACAGCTCATGGGTTGAGAGAGATTCTCCCCTGCCCGCCACATTAGAGAAAGAAAAGAGAATCACCTAAAACTTTACATTACCTTATTAAATACCGTTCTAGTTTATACAGAGGCACAATTTGGCTCAAGACCTACACAGCGCTTACATTTTAATCCATGGGATTTTTGCCGGGGGGGGGGCAGTTTGGGAGGAAATGATCCTAACAGCAATGAATAACCTAAACAGGGAGCCTCTTCCCTCCACCTACATGTAGCCATGGGATTCTTTATTGGCAGATGTTGCCTTTTGTGTCCAGCAACAGGATGATGGTGAATTGTCATACTGCCTGCGTGGTCCCCTGACATTTTTGAACAGCACATGTGAAAAGGCAATTCCATGCAGAAGCAACAACATTATTTTTGGAGGAGGAGAACGATATTTGTTGAGCGTCTTCTCCCCCTCCCCCATCATCCCTTTTCAAATATACAACTTAAGTTAAAAGGCCATCAGTCTCATACATCTGGAAGTTACTTCCTTGAAACCACAGGAGCAGACATAGCTCCTACACATGCAACCCTGCATGTATCTAACCAGAAGTAGGTCCCATTGAGTTCAATAAGGCTTACTCCCAGCTAAGCATGCCTTAGGCTGCAAACCTATACATACTTAGGAGTAAAAATATTCCCAGTACATATGCACAAGACTTTTTTCTCCAGATTGCCTCTTTCTCTCTATCAATCATTCCTAAGGCTCCAGAACAATCTACTCCGTACCATAAAAGAACAAAGCACAGGATACTCTGAAAGAAGTTCAGCGTTAAAAGCAGGTGAACACTGTGTTTTTAAGCAGGAAGATGGAATCAGGATCTGCCACTATCTCATAGGTTTTGCTCATGTATTCAAGGAACATTTGAACACCTGCACTGAAGAGGTCTTTCAGTTTTGTAGGCTAGTCTCTATGTGAAAGTATAAATTCGAGAACAGTCTTCCCCAACCAGGTGCCCTCACTTCTGACCATTGGCCATGCTGGCTGAGGCTGATGGGAGTAGTATTTATTTATCAACATTTGTAGACCACTAGCTCAAAAAAAATCTCCAGGAATTGTACAAGTCCAATTATATATATAAAACATGACTAAAACATACAAATCCAGTTCAAAAACAAATATATGTAAAAACATCATTAAAAACAAATATTAAATACATTTGTTTTACAACAAATGTATCTAAACAATGTGTCTGCTTAGGATTGCTGAAACAGGAAAGTTTTCAGCAGCATTCTAAAACAGTATAGCTAAGGTATCTGCCTAATATCAATAGGCAGGTAGTTCCAAGAGCACTAAAGGCCTTGCGAATGCCCTACAAAAACTGTGCAACACTTGTAAAAGTGCAAGCTGTAGTCTACTTGAAAAGACCTGGAGGATATCAGAAAGCTATTCTAGACATGAATACCTGAGCACATAAAACCAGGAGAATATACTGTAACTGCTGCAGTGATTCCTGTTCAAAAGTATATCTGTGATAACCTAGTTTGGAAACACCATGTGGTCCAATTCATCCCAAAGCCTCTTTTCTCCAAGCAGAGGAGGGCTTTAGGAAGATTCCAGGGTGGATGTGAAGGGAATGCATGTCTAGAATCCCCTCTCCTGTCCCCATAGGTTTCTGTTTACATTGCCCAATATGGACAGATTATGGGTGAGCTTTGTTTGGGCCAGCGCACATAAGTCTTTCTGTTTTGACAATATCAGATAGCTAAATATTTATTGTTAGGGAAACAAGATGCTTTGGGGTGTGGAAAGTTGAAAAGTTTGTCCTGGAACAAGTCAAGAATGTTTCAATACTCAAGAATTTTCAGGGGGGAAACCTGAATTCATCATGAGAAAAAAATTCGCGAACTTCTATTAAAATGCACCATGAATTAAAAGATGAAACTTCATCTTTATTTCTCTACTCAACTTCTTGATAGCTCTTTAAAACCCTTTAAGACAGGATTGGTTTTAGTAGCTGTAAATTGACCAAGGAATCACAATCCAGGAGACGTGTCCTCCCTTCCCTCCTTTCATCAATTTCCTCTAAAGCCAACAGGGCTGTGGAGTCGGAGTCATGGAGTCAGAAGCAATTTCGGGTGGCGTCAGAGTCGGTAGAAATGTACCGACTCCGACTTCAAAATAAAAACTTATAATATTATAACAAGAAATTGCCCGCAAACTTGGTGTTTCTCTGGAAAGACATAGTATTAGAAAAATAGTGACTGAAGAAGCCCTTAACCAAAAGGAAGAACTTAAAAAAACTCTCAAGGGACGATTTGTATTTCTTAAAATGGATGCCTGCACATGCCACAGAGTGAACTATTTTGCCATCAATGTCCCATTTGTTTGTGACAAGAATGAAATATTAACCAAGACACTGGCAGTAAAAGACACAGAACCTCATCGCTCCAGCGAGTTTCTCCAGGTCTTAGTGGACAAGGTTCTGCAAGATTATGAACTTAAAAAAGAACAAGTTCTTTGAACTGTAATTGACAATGCTTCAAACATGCTAAGTACAATTAAACTAATGAATGCAGATAATGAAGGTGACCAACAGTTAGAAGAACACTTCAGAGATATAGGAATGTTTGACATTGAAGAGCACGCTCCTGCAACTGAGGAACTGAGGAACAAACTGAAGTTGCTACAGAACAACAAAATTTGTTATTACTAGTTAATATACATTTGCCATTTATGAAGGAGTCAGAGTCAGACAGTAGAAAAATAGAGGAGTCAGAGTCAAAGGTTTGGTGTACCGACTCCACAGCCCTGAGAGCTACACTGTGTTTGGGATTTTTACAAACAAAATCCAAGGAGATTGCAGCTTCTGGGAATGGAAGGGATGGAAATTACCCTCTTGGTTTTCTTTCTCACGTTCTCTTCTAGTCGAAGGCTCTACTCTAGCTGGTTGTGGACTATTTTAACAGTGGTCCTGGCAGATTCTCAAGGGAGTACACAGAAAAGCAAAGGGGAGTCTTAACTTCCATCTGTTAGCCACATAACATTTCCCCACCATCACAGTTTTCTTGAAGTCTCCCATCACATATGCTATTGCTAGCCTCATCCCATTTAACCTGGTATAACATACTGGGAACAAAATATGGAACTTATTAATAAAATACACAGGCTTTTATTTCAGGAAAGCTGAACTCCTGATGTACAAAGTATTTTTTTTTGCAAAATACTACTCTAGTAGTTCTCAAACTATATTCTAGGAGTTCTGGAGCTCCCTTGAAAGTGGATCTGGGTTCTCTCTTCAAAAGATGGGTAAAAGTGGACAAGCGTCTCTAAAAGAGTTTGCCCCCTGCTTCTTGCTGTAAACTGCAGGAGAGCAGCGAGTGTGCACTCTGTTCACTCAGGACAACTATGAGGCCCAGAGGCCAGGCCAGTGTTCTTCATGAACAGGCAGTGTTCCTTAAAGCATTTTTTAAAAATGCCATATCCCTTTTTTTTGGAAATGGGTGAATCTGCACAAAGTGGCAAACAAAGTGAACCAATTACAATAGCCAACAACAGTACAAAAAACCATTTAAAGCTTTAAAAAATCCTTAGAACCTACGATTCAACAAATTTCTCAGTAAACTACTCAATGAGAAAACCTTTTCTTGAAAGCAGTAAATCTGAAAATTTGAAAACCACTGACCTACTGCGTTGATGGAAAATGAGTCAGGGGGCATGTGTAGTTGTGCAGTTCCACAGGACTGAACGGGACTGCCATTAGGAGCCCATTGGAAATCTCCATAATATTTTAACAAGTTTAACCACTGATGTATACAAGCCCCTGCTTAAAAAGCCATGTTTCACAATCTAATCATTAGTAAATGGTAGTATCAGAGAACTTTCCTTTTTTAAAAAAAGAACAGTTTCACAATCCACCATGCAATGACCTTAATTCAAGCTTTGTTGTCCGATTCAAGGAGAGAAAAGGGGAAGGGGGAAACAAAGGTCACCAGCATAGTGACTACACATCAAAGGCCGTAATCCTATGCACACCAACTTGAGAGTAACCCCCACTGAATTCAGTGGGACTCATTTCTGAGCAAAAATGCCTAGGACTGGGCTGCCCAACACATACATCATGATATCAGAATATTTGGGAAGGGAGCTGTCTTCCCTATTCCAACAGCGATAGTCACAAATGCTGCTGTGCAGGCTCAGTCCTTAGTCCATTACACACAATAAAATCCTTGGCCCTATGAGAACTCCTCTTCCACTCTGGTACGCACTAGCATGGACAAGCTTAATGTGAAATCCAGGCAATTACAAAGATGAAGGACTAGAACTTCTCTATCCAGCAACGGAAGGGAGTGGGAAGTGTGTTCAGTCACCAGCACCAGCTGTATATGTGGTTGTCTGCACTGCATATTGTTTGTCCACGCCCAGAGAAAACCAGGGCTGCCCCGGGAAGAAAGAAACCGACCCCCAGATGTAAGTCAAAGTTCGAACGCAATTGCAGTCAGGGCTGTAAAACAGGTTTTTGCATGTGAATCCTGAGAAAACTCCCTCATTCAGCAGAATTACAAGTTTGACATCAGTCGTGAGTGTTTCATGTTCTTTGCTAACCTTTTTGATGTATGTCAAGCATCTATTCTTGTTATGTGCCTTCAAGTCGATTACGATTTATGGCGACCTTATGAATCAGCAAACTCCAATAGCATTTGTTATAAACCACCCAGTTCAGATCTTGTAAGTTCAGGTCTGTGGCTTCCTTTATGGAATCAATCCATCTCTTGTTTGGCCTTTCTCTTTTTCTACCCCCTTCTGTTTTTTCCAGCATCATTGTCTTTTCTAGTGAATCATGTCTTCTCATTATGTGTCCAAAGTATAACCTCATTTCATTATTTAGCTTCTAGTGATAATTCTATAGATGGCATTAAAATATTTCCACAATGCCTCAGATCTAACCCAAATTTGTTGATCTTGATCATTTATAGCCAGCCAGATCCACCAAACTAACTAGAGCAGCTCTACCTAGGATTGGTAGAATGGCAGAAGAACTTGTAAAAAAAACCCAACACTCACTTTTTTGTTCAAAAAGCAATGGATGAAGACAACAAACAGAAGACAGAATTACAGAGTGGCTCACTGCTGTACTAAGCCCCCTGGACTGACCTTATAATGGACTCGACAATACAACATGCATGCAGACAGGCAGATTCTGTGAGCTAAACCACATGGAGAAAAGGATGTTCATGCAACATGCAAACACAGACATGCAGTGTGGTCTACTACAGGATCCTTCCTTGCAGACACTGAATTTTCTATATATGGAATTAATTGCCACTCTTTTCACAATATTTTTCCAAAATATGTGTCACAGATTGCAATGGGACTTCAATAATTTACAGTGAATGATGTATCTTTTGGAAATATGCCATAGTATAGAATATTACTTTTTCATTGAAGGATCATATGGCCCCCAGGTGTGTCTATGTGTCTTAAGTGAAATCCTACCAAGCAACATTTTGCACACATGGGATGCAATCAACAAGACCATTTAATGCTAAAGTTTGTTACTTTTACAGGTATGGACCTTGATTAAGTAAATAATTTTAACTTGGAGATATGGTATACCACTGGTATACCAGCAGCACTCCCATATGTGGTGCAGCAATTGCAAGTACTCTTGGATGAAACAGATTATCTTGACCCATCCCAGACTGGGTTCAGGCCTAGTTATGGGACTGAATCGGTCTTGGTTGCCCGGATGGATGACCTTTATCGGGAGAAGGACAGGGGGAGTGAGACCCTGTTATTCTTACTTGATCTCTCAGCGGCTTTTGATACCATTTGATACAATTGACCATAATAATAATAAATAATAATAAAATTTAATTTATGTGTCGCCTATCTGGCCGATGGCCACTCTAGGCGGCGTACATGTAAACAGTTAAAACACAATGCGATAAAATACATTAATACAATATATAAACAATACAGCAGCAACAACAATACTAGTGCAGGGTAAGAGGCATTTCAGTCATAGAAGTTAACCCTCCCCGGAAATCCCAAAGGCCTGTTGAAAGAGCCAGGTCTTTAAGGCTTTACAAAATACATTTAGGGAAGAGGCGTGCCGTAGATCTTGTGGGAGGGAGTTCCAGAGGGTGGGGGCCGCCACTGAGAATGCCCTCTCTCTAGTTCCCGCCAAACTAGCTGTTTTTGTCGGCGGGATTGAGAGAAGGCCCTGTGTGGCTGATTTTGTCAGGCGGCATAACTGGTGGCGTTGAAGGCGCTCCGTAAGATAAACTGGGCCGAGACCGTATAGGGATTTAAAGGTTAATACCAACACCCTGAATTGGGCCCGGAAGACAAACTGGAAGCCAGTGTAGATCAAACAACACTGGTGTGATGTGATCCCGGCGGCGACTATTCGTAAGTAGTCGAGCCGCCGCGTTTTGTATAAGTTGTAGTTTCCGGACCGTTTTCAAGGGTAACCCCACGTAGAGCGCATTACAGTAATCCAATCGAGAGGTGATCAGGGCGTGTACTACCAGTGGGAGCTGATGAACAGGAAGGTAGGGTTGCAGCCTTCGTATGAGGTGTAGTCGATACCAGGCTGCCCTGCTCACTGCTGAAATCTGAGCCTCCATGGACAGTCTGGAATCAAGCACAACCCCAAGGCTGCGGACCTGGTCCTTCAGGGGTAGACTCACCCCATTGAACTTCAGGTCAACATCTCCCAACCTTCTCTTGTTCCCCACGAGTAGCACCTCGGTCTTATCGGGGTTCAACTTCAGCTTGTTCCTTCCCATCCATCCACTCACGGATTCCAGGCACTTGGATAAGGTCTCCACAGCCAACTCTGGTGAAGATTTAAACGAGAGATAGAGCTGAGTGTCATCTGCATATTGGTGACACTGCAGCCCAAATCTCCTAATGATTGTCCCCAGCGGCTTCATATAAATGTTAAATAGCATGGGAGAGAGGATAGAGCCCTGTGGCACACCACAATTGAGAGGCCAAGGATCTGAAACTTCCTCCCCCAATGCTACCTGTTGGTACCTATCGGAGAGAAAGGAACGGAACCACTGTAATACAGTGCCTCCAATTCCCAATCCCTCCAGGCGATGTAAAAGGATACTGTGGTCGACAGTATCAAAAGCCGCTGAGAGATCGAGGAGGACAAGAAAGGTGAATTCTCCCCTATCTAATGCCCTCCTCATATCATCTACCAGAGCGACCATGGTATCCTTCTGGGCCGACTTGGTGAGATGGGTACTGGAGGAACTGTTTTACAGTGGTTCTGATCCTATCTCCAAGGTCGCTCTCAGAGAATAGCATTGGGTGACTGTCTTTTGGGCCCCTGGCAGTTGTGCTGTGGGGTGTCGCAGGGTACCATCTTGCTTAACATCTATATGAAGCCCTTGGGAGCTTGCCTCCCCCCTTTTCATCTCACAGCGAGTAGAATACAGAAGAACTCCAACTCTCACTTTCTCTCCCCATGAAGGAAGAAAGAGGGGGCAAACAACTTCTTACTGCCCAGGTTGGGGGCAGCTAAAGCACATTCACTGCTAGGGAAAATATTGTTGATGCCACCTCTGCCCAGAACTTTCTCACAAGAGCAGTGGAGCAGGTGCCAGAGATGTAACTTTTGCTTGTGCTAGGAATAATTACCAAAGTGTTTAAGCTTGTATTTATACAACAGACAAGAAGCATCAATCAGGTTTCAGAATGTCCTCACACAAATGCCACCGAGAAACATCCTTGCTGATATCCTATGCACAGTTAGCATTTTGATTCAAGTTTTGACAGTAAACAAGGATGAGAAACCTACAACAAAAAAAATACAGTGATGTAGTCTTAAAACAAACAAAAACTCTTTTTCTCAATAAAAAAGTTTTTAATACAGCTGAAACTGCATGAAAACATTTCATCTACATTTAAACAAGGTGGTTGTTTGTACCAAGCACTTTCAATAATGGGAGCCCAAAGTTAAAGTGTTCGGACTAACTAGGAGCGACGTTCAAACAACAGAAAAGTCAGGAGCGCCACTTAATGTTAATGAGAATATATGAAACCATTATAAGCCTTACTTATGGTGAACTTTTTATTTATTTAGCTCAGATTTTAAATATTCTAATCTCAAACCAGTTTAAAAGATAGTATCGCATATCTTGCTAAACTGGCACATTTTTAATGTATAGACAAAGACATATGAAGCCTTTAAAGTCACTGAAAAGAGGATATTTTACAAAAACAGGTTATTTTAGGCCTTTCTGCATTGTAGTGTATATCCTCCATGCCTCAACAATTTGCAGTGTACCAAGATTACGAAATATAGGACCTTCAACGGCACAAAGTTATAGAACACAAAGTAGAGTACACATGGAAAAGCATCAACAATCAAGAGTAAGGGATCAGTTTGCAGCAAAATTCTCCTGCGCAAGCCCCATGGAAATGAATGGGAACTGCACAAAATCATGGTAGTATTCTTGTGTAGCGCCCATTCATTTCAAGGGGGCAACATTATATGTTATACCTTAAAATTAAATTTAACTTTTCAACAGAATCAGAATCATGAGTGCAACAGTGGCCATAGTTTAAAGCAAGCCAGAAACCTTCCTCTTTCAACAAGCCTTTTAAGTAGAGACCTTATCTCAGTCTGTGTTGGAATTGCTTTTTAATATGTTTTTAAAGATTTTTTAAAAATATGTTTTTAAAGATTTAAAAAATTTTTTTTAAAGATGGTTTGTTTTAATATATTTTAAAGTCTGTTTTTATTATTTTTAAAGTGTTTTTAGTACTTTTGTTTGCCGCTCTGGGCTCCTACTGAGAAGGGCGGGATACAAATCTAATAAATAGAAATGAGTAGAGTCCTTACACTCCCCCCTTTCCTGGTTTGCTGATCCTGGTTAGCTTAACTATATTTCTCTGTTTTAAGTCCAAAATGGGGATCTGTAGTTTGTCGGTTTACTAACCAGGATATACTTATAAACTGTGGTTTAATATCCTGGTTAGTAAACTGCCATTAAACCACAGATCCCCATTTCGCACATAAAACATGGAACTGTAATTGACCTAACCAGGATTGGCATGCGAACGAAGGGAGAAGGTGAGGGGACTGATGTGTGAATAAGCCCCGTGCTTGTGCCCAGCTCACTAAATTACAGTTTAGCAAGCCAGTAATGTACACCCAATTGACCCATTTCACTGCTAGTCATTTCCTATGCTAGCTTGCAAGATATTCTCCTCACCTTCTACTACATGCAAGAGCCGTGTATGGGAAGAGACATAAATACTTTCCTTCAGCTGGTGCATGCATGAAAGGTAGCCCTTCACTCGCCGCCTTCTCTTGAGCAGCAGGTAGAGTTGTGCAGTCCTGGCCAGAGTGGCCTAAAAAGGTTCTTCCCCTCTGTTTCCCAGCCTCCCTTTCCTGGGTATTTCTTTCCTTTCTGGCTTTAAAGGAACGCAGGTTTGACCAGGGCATATACTGTACTGGCAAGGTTTGGGGGAGGAGCCTATGGTGAGAAGAACTACCTTTGGGACTGTTATTCACTAGCATGTGGGCAGAGTTTTAGAGCTCAAGGTTCTTCCATCCCATGACAGCCAGAAGGGATCATAGGTGGCCAAGCTGGACTCTGGTTCCACCAGTGGCCGTGATCTGACTGTGGATATATGGCAAAGCGGATACATCCAAGGAAGCAGGCTCTCACCTACCCAAAAGCTTGTGCTTCAATAAAGGTGCTTGTCCTTAAGATGCTCTAGGGTTGCTATTTTTTTTCTGGTTTTTTTTTTTTTTTAAATGATGGCCTTGAAGAAAAGTTTTTCTTAGCAAGGAGGGAAGAACAGCTTTGCTTCATGCTAACTGCTCTTAAAAACAGAGGAATAAGGCCATAAATAAGTGGAAACCTTAGGTGGATGATTAGGCTTCCAGAAATATTGGGTAAGGCCACAATTCAGTGACAGAACACATGCTTTACATGCAAAAAGTCCCAGGTTTAACCCTGGCATCTCCAGATAGGACTGAGAGAGAATCCTGAACTCTGGAAAGCCACTTCCAATCAGTGCAGACAATACTGAGCTAAATGGACCAAGGGTCTAAGTCAGTAAAAGGCAACTTCCTATATTCAACCTGTTTAGGAAGCATTATGTATCGCATACATAATGAAGTTTTATGCTGTTCAACAATGAGTTAAACTTATTCCCATTCCAATCACTAAAAACTTACAGAGAGCCCTAGGAGTCAGTCCCAATGCATTCTGGTCTGTTCAACAAGCTAATGAATAATTGCAACTCTCATTTTTCACTGTCATTCAATCCATATCACAACAGATAATAACTCTATGCACAAATGCTAACACTGAATCTTGGCTGATCATGCCTATCCTCTGACATACCTAAGATGAAGCCAGGCATTGGAAAAAACTTATGCAGAGGTTTACTGTCATAATATTTACATAGCACTGTAAGCATTCAAAGAAATTCACATTCTCTTTACAGCAAACCTGTAAGTCAGGCTAGTATTATTATTGCATACCACCTTGCTGATAGGGTAGGGGCCAACATAGAGAGGGGTAATGGTTGGCCTAAGGTCTCCTAGTATGTTCATGGCATAACAGATTTATACTGGGGATTTCCTAGTGCCTGTTCTAAGGCATTATACACCATATAGCATCAATTACTCTTTGTGGTACAGCTACACTCACCCCACTCCATGATTTATGATGTTTTTAAGAAGTCTAAATTAAAAATATTTTTAAAGAAATCTAAACTAAACATTTAAAAAAAATAAAAATCCACATACACTGACTTTCAATATAGGTTGCTATTATAATCATGTAGCTACTTAGACACGGATAAACCAGGCATGGATTAACCAGGTCAAACTATATGAAGCACTGAAATGAGCTAAGATAGCATAATTCATGGTTTTACTGGCAAGGGCGTGTTTCTAAGCTGCTATAGACAAAACAGAAGCATGGGGGGGGTGTCAAGCCTCAAAAGAGAAAACTCTCTGCCTGTAACTGGTGTAGCAAAACATTATTTGGCAATTCTAAGTTCCTTAAAGAAATCTCTCGTGCACAGTTAAAGCACTTCTTTTCCATTAACAGAATATTTAGACTGTCCTCCCTCTAGGACTGCTAGACGTCACAGAACATAATAAATGCCCCTTACTTCAGGCACTCAGCAATTGCAGCCACTACAACCACTGCACCTCCACTGTTTCCTTTAACAAAAAAAACCCTTGTATCTGACAAACTGCATCCATCCTCTTTTCTGAGTTACAATGGACAATCCTAGGTTTCAGTACTAGAAATTCCCACATTTCCCAATTTCACCAAGAGTTACAGAAAACAAAGTTCACCCAAGGGGTGTACACCTAACTAGTGAAATAAGATTACATGGAATATCAGCTACAGAAGGAAAACAAACTAAGGGTGAACCTTGGGAGTGAGCCCTAATGAACACAGTAAGAATGCACAGGATTGCACTGCAGGAAAACTAGTTTTGAAATTGCAAACAAAGCATCTAACAATAGAGAACAAAGTAAATGGGATCTTCCACTGCATGGTTTACATGTATCCAGGCTCCTTAGGGAATTTATTGCCAAACTAAACAAGTCTTACAGACAGAACTGCAGGGCTGAACTGTAAACCACAAAAAACAAAGTAACATTCTATATTTGAAAAACAAACCAACATACTTGAGATTTCACACTTCTCAAATCACACTATTTAAAGATTTGCATATAGGTTTTACTGAAGTTCAGCTTCTGGATGCAAGGCTAAATAGCAAAATGTGCACTAACCGACTGTCAAAATTTGGAAAATTTATCTTATATAAAATGTAAGGGTGTGTGTTCTTTGGCCTTACAGCTATAGATTAGAATAAGCCCTAGAATATCTAAATTCCTTTCCCACATCAGCCTTTTCCCTACTACCTCAATCTACAGCTCTGCATATACACAACTCTTAACAAGTGAGCTACCGTGCCAGCAGCCTTCTATATTCACTTGAAAAAAGAAAGCAGCTTCATGCGCTCAAATGAGGCGTCTCTTCATTGAAGTGAATGGGAAACTCTTGATATTCTATGTGAGCACCGAGGTAGAATACTTAGGACACGGAGTTACCCATCAGCCTCAGCTCTCCACCTGCAAAGTGGGAACAAACACAATCTCTTCCAAAGCTCCACTGCAATGAATGACATGTGGAAACATAGGAATTTACCTAGTCACCTTATACCAAGTCAGACCACTGGTCCATCTGGTGCAATACTGTCTACACTGACTGGCAGCACCTCTCCTGGGTTTTTCAAGGCAGGTTCCCCCCCCCCTCTACCAGGAGACACCAGGGATTGAACCTGAGACTTTCTGCTTCCAAAACATGTGTTCTACCACTGAGCTATGGCTTTTCCATATGGAAACTTGGGGATAAGTAAGGTAGAATATATAGCACAGGGGTATCCAATGGGCCAGATGGTGTGAGACTATAACTCCCATAAGCCCCAGCAGCTTGGCCAATGATGAGAAGTGATGGGGCTCAACAACATCTGGAGCACACCACACTGGCTACCTGATACTGTTGTACTTTATTGTGCTATCTAGTTGCAAACAACTTCTAGTCTTTAGTCCTGTGTTTTCAACCATTTAATAAACACAAGTTAACTTAAGCCACAGACTATTCATTGGAAACGTAAATAAGACATCCATTATGCCACAATATGCACCATCAAAAATTTTTTTTTAAAGATGATGATGAAGCAGCTGGAAACTTCGAATGCCATTTTAAATCTCTAAGACTCTGATCCCTGTAAGGCAAAGAACATCTGGCATCTTACCGAGAGCTAACCACAAGCTTTCCCACACACGTAAGTACATTTATACTGTTTCATGCACTCACTACACGGACAGAGAACATTTCTCTCTCACACTCACACACACTCCGCGCTGCGCCCTCTAGCTAATCACTCAACTTGCCCAGTTCGAGGACACGTCCCTACAGGCCCCGGCGATTCCGACTCACCGAGCTTCTCCGCCGAGCTCCCAAGCAGCCAAGCGGGCAGCAGCAGGAGGGTGAGAGGAGCAGCCGCCAGCCGCTGGCTGCAAGAGCCCATGGCCCCGCAGACCTCACGGTTGCCTGCCCAACCCTTTGCTTCTTTCCCGCCGCTCGCTAGGAGCGCTTTTAAACGCCTGCTGCGGCCGGGCCGTGGGAGGGCGGGCGAGGAGGACGAGTGGCCCACTCCCTCTCGCTTTCCTTCTCGGGACGCCTCCTACCCACAACGACTGTGCGAGAGAAGCAGCTGCCTCGTCAGCGCAGCGCCCGGCCACCTCTCGCGGAGGAAAGGAAGCGAGGAAGGCAAAAGGCACTCTTCCCATTGGACTTTACGGAGGGGCGGCCCCCAATTGGCCGAGCCAGCCCTCCTCCTGCTCTGAACGTGGCTCGAATGTTCACTCAGCGCTTACTTTGGTGAAGATCGTAGGTTCGACCCTGCCTACAAGCCAGTGGTTGTTGACCCAAAAAAGCCGTATTTTTTCGTTCATTTCGGACGCGTGTAGACTCCTTTGGCTCCTTAGTAGCGAGGGAATGGCACTCTACCCATTCCCAGGTGCACTCTCTTCTTGGGGAATTTAAACTCTTGTAGCGTGCAGTTAGATCGTTTTGGACACGGTGCTGAAGTTGGTTACCCACTTCCTTATTTGCTTGAAAGTTCGAAACACTGAAGAGAAGTTCACAGCTCCAGGAACGCCAAAGTAAACTTTACATGTCCCTGAACACCAAAATACATGTTGGGATACTCCATACCATATATCTCCATGATCGGGGACACCTCCTCACGCATAACAATAAATGTATTGAATCAAAATTATCAGGCTTCCAAAATGCTCATAAATGCATGATGATGTTATAAAATCATGAAAAATAAGTAACTGGTGCACAGTCTGCTCTGGGCCAGGACAAATCATACACCCCAGGAAGTGCTTCATACCTGAACCAGAGCTTATGCTGGGTGCAAGGCACAAATATGGGCACCTATGCACAACCAAAATAGGTAAAACGTGTAGTACAAAAATTAGTAACAGGGTGGCATCCCAAAATATGCTGTGGGCCATGACAAATCATACACCTGAGCAAAAGGGAGGATGTCTTCTGCGAGATGCCAATGCATCCCACCTGACACATATCTTTTTGTGGACACACAGCATGGATAAAGGGTGTCTATGCACAACAGAAATAGTCAAAGAACATAGGGGAAACAGGAACTGGTGGTGTCCACCCCAAAATATTATGTGGGGCACCACAAAAAATACATTTATGCATATGGGGGGGCGCTCTGCAGGATGCCCTTGGGTGTGCATGGCACAGACTAGGGCATTTATGTACAAGAAAAATAGCCAAAATGTATAGAAAAGAAAATAAAGAACTGGGGTGCCCATCCCAAAATTTCCTTGAGGGCACCACAAATCATACTTCCACGCATCTGAGAGAGTCTCTTCTATGAAATGCCATCCACACATACTGGAAAGTGTCATGTATGAAATTATGTCTTAATGCTTCTTGAATAAATTATTGTCTGTTGACTCTGCCAAGTGTCCTTCTGTCATGCCACCACAGATCATATGCTAGCATGTGAGACCACTAGGTGCTAGGCACAGAGACTTTTTGCATTTGGGTTAGCATTCAGTCATATGATCCCCACTTGCAATCAAATGTTGTATATACAGTCCAGGAACTTAACTTGGATGAAGATAGTTTCTCCGTTGTTGTTAATTAAAACATATTTGTTACACAGGCAGGGCCGGTGTCAGGCATGACTGGGGCCTTGGGCACCAGCCTGCCCCAGGCCAACAGCGCCATAGCCCAACACCCCCCATGCACAGGGCTAATAAGCTTACCCATGCGTCCCACCTACCTCTCATGTTGTGTGAATGACTTGCATGCATAGCACACATGACTGCCATAAACCAAGATGTTGGTGGGGGCATTAGCCCTTTAGGGAAGCCCCCCCCATCTTGGGTAATGGCAAGCATGTGCACACTGAGCACATGGCATTCACACTGATGGGAGAGTTAGGTGGGGTGTGCATGCGGGCTTATTGAAGCTCACATTGTCTGTATTGGGGGGGTGCCTGGGAGCTCCTTCTCTGCAATCTGTGGCAGGACCTGACGCTGCCACAGATCACAGAATGGGAGCACCAACCTCCCACCCTAATGAGGGGCCTTTCAGGTGCCCCTCTGGGCTGCAGGGGCCCTCGGCCAGGGCCCAACCTGGCTGCCCTCTGGCGCTGGCCCTGAGCACGGAGCAATCTCTAGGCAATTTACAGTCAAGTTTAAATTACCTTTCATTTAGACCAAGGCTTGCCATCCTATCACCCGTGGGTGCCTGTGCTGGCCTTCAGTGGTCTCCCAGGCAGATAGGCCAGAATCTGAACTTTCATTTTAAAAAAAACAAGTATCTAGCCATACTAGAAAGAAAGTTACGAAACAAAATGTGCAGATATCCTTCTAAACAATTTATGTGAAATGAGCAAGCCTAGCTGTTCCTGTCTGACAATGTTACTAGCCAACGATAAAATCAGAACTGTGATTGGTAAGTGAGTTCTTTGGACACCAGCCCGAAGGAATCACTGGGATCCTAAAGAGCTGCTGTTTTCCCCTCCCTTTTAGTGCACTTTTCTGGTGTCATCTCCAGAGCTTGGAAGTAACTCGTTATTTTTAATGAGTTACTTGTAATCAGTTACAATTTTAAATAACGAGTGGGTAATTCCATTACATTTGGCAAGTAACGGAACGACTAGTAATTTCCCTACTTTTCAGCTGCAACTTTAACGTTTCCACGTTAGGTTGGACGTTACTTGGGGGCGGGAACAAGGGGAAGTCAGCTCCTGGCTGTGATTGGTTAACACAAGACATGTGCCTCACACTGATTGGACCTCTGCGCAGACTCTCTCTTCCCTTGTGATCTGTGTTAGGAGGCACGAGGGAAGAGGTGAATAGGCAGGGCCTGCTAGTGTCTGAGAGGAAAAAATGGACGCCGGAGGAAAAAGCCAGTTGAAGGACAACGGAGGAGAAGGCAGCAGCAGAATGGCAAAGAGCTGTGGAGGTGAGTGACGATGATTTGTGTGTGTGTGTGTGTGTGTGTGCCCCCCCGCGGCCCCTTCCCTCCCCCCGTGGCATTTCCCCCCCTGCCCCCCGTGGCCCCTTCTGCCCCTCCCACTGCTCTCCTTGCCTTGCTGCCGCCGCCCCCCATCAATCACAAGGCACTTCTGAAACTTCGGCCCTACTTCTCTTCCTTCCCCCCCTTTTTGAACTCTCCCCCTTGTTCCTATGCATACCTGTGTGCTGTATTTATCCAGACAGAGCACTCCCGCCTTTTAAAATGCCGGCTAGCTTTTTATTGTATATTTATCTGAACTCCATCTTTCTTTTTATTTGTATTTTTGTCCTGTTTAATCACAAGACTGAATTGTATGTGGGACAAAAACTGTCTCAGTAATAATAATAATAAAAATAAAAATAAAAATAAAAAATCATTAGGCGTATAATAAATGGCTTAAGGCTGATTTTTTTGTTCTTGGCAGAGATGAGGTGAGAAGTAGGGTCCTTGCAGCTCCTCCTCTCAGTCCCCCAGCTCTCAAACTCATGTTCTGTGAGAAAGAGAGCGATTCCCAGTCCCAGAGAGAGATAGACTGTTGACAATCTCTGCTAATATCTATACAAATGTACATAACATGCATCACCTGAACTCACATGATCTAGAGTTACCTTAGATCTTGCAAGATTTGCAAATGAGAAGCAATAGGGTTTTATATTAGTTCTGATTGTCTATTGGGCTATCATAGGTTATTTTTTTTTCATTTTCTATGGCAAAAACTCCAACTTCAGTGGAATTTATGTGATGTGTTCTAATCATTTGAATTTGGCTAATGAATGCTTTATTCTTTCATCAGAACTTTAGCAGTAGTACTAAAATATTAATAAAAAAGAAAAGGGAAAGAAAAAATACTTTACATACATCATTCAGCTGTATTGCTAATTATAGATATAGATATAAAAGATAAACGACATTTTGTCAAAAGTATTTTTGTCTACATTTTATACCTCATCCTTGGTTTTCCAAGCTTGGCATGGAATGCTTCTCATACAGAATTAATTTGAAATGCTGCATATTTATTATCATAATCATCATATTCAAAATAAAAAATATATGTACCGCCTTCAAGTTGATTCCAACTTATGGTGACCCTATGAATAGGGTTTTCATGAGGCTGAGAGGCAGTGACTGGCCCAAGGTCACCCAGTGAGCTTCATGGTTATGTGGGGATTTGAACCCTAGTCTCATTTTGTTCTCACAACAACCCTGTGAGATAGTAGGTTAGACTGGCCCAGGCAGGGTTATTCAGTGAGCAAAAATGATGCAAATAGGATCTCTTTTAATTGTGCTATCGACCTGCTTACTTCCACTCTGACTGGGGGATCTTGCAGCATGGGGAAGAGATGGGGGCACATCACAGCTGAAGTTCAGCCATATAGGAACATTATCTCTTGTTTATTACAGAGACGCCTGTTGCAGGTTTTGCTGCTGAGAGCAGCAGTCAGTTAGTGCGGCCACTTGAGTCACAGCTTGTTGATTCTGAGGAGGCAAAACTAGAAAGTGAGGTTCAGGAAGGAGGCCCTGTGCACGAGGAGGAGGAGGGCATGAAGCAGTGCCAGTTGCCCACTGCCACATCTGCAGAACAGCAAGTACCATGGTTTGGCTTTGAGAAAGCTTGTACATTTGTGAGCCAGAGTGGGAAAAATGTTGTTGTACGATGCAATTACTGCCTTCCAAGGATCAAAAATCTGAGATCAGCTGTTTCCTCCTCATCCAATGTGAAGAAACATTTTGAGGTAAGCCTTTGTCATGCTGGTCCTCAAAGAGTGTCCATTGTCTATTTATGTTTAAATTGTGAAGTTCCTCTTCCATTTTTTCTTGGATTCATGCTTTGTTCTTCTTCCTCAGAGGGCACACCCTGAGAAGCTAAGAGCAACTGAAGAAGCAATAAAAGCAAGGAGACGTGGCCTTCCTGAACCAATGCATGACACCCCTCCTCCCAAAATGCTGAAGCAGCAGCAGACAACCCTTGAGAGGTGGGGATCTGGCAGGGAGCCTGTCACCCAGAGCAATCTCGACAGGAGAATCATTGATTTCATTGTAGAGGAGACATTACCACTTCAGACTGTGGACAAACCATCATTCATTAATCTGGTTCGCATTGGACTCCCCAAAGATCTCACCATCATATGTGCCAAGACTCTGAGAGACAGAATTGAGAAGAGAGCATGCCACATGAGAGAAACTCTTGCAAACCGAATGGGTGCTGTGGCATATATAGCAACCACTGCAGATTGTTGGACCAATGGCAAGAAGAGTTACTTTGGGGTAACAGCCCACTGGATCAACCCAACTACCCTGAAACGTGAGGTCGGGGCCTTGGCTTGTAAGCGTCTGAAGGGGCGCCATACATACGATGTCCTTTCAAAAGCACTGCATGATATACATGTGCAGTACAGCATCCACAACAAAGTTATGTGCACTACTACAGACAATGGCTCCAACTGTGTGAAAGCGTTCAGAGTTTTCATGGCCAAAGAACCAGTGGAAGTTGCAGGCACCAGTGACGATGATGGTGATAACCAGGAGGAGGAGGAGGCTGAGGTGGAGTTTGTGCCTATCTGTGAGATCCTGGACACAGGACCTGAGGCAGAGGAAGAAGCTGCAGACTCAGGAGAGGATTTTATTTTACCACCACACCAGAGATGTGCTAGCCACACCCTCAACCTTGTGGCAACACAAGACATAGAGGCCATGCTTTCTGACTCCTCCAAAAGTAGTCTTCTTGGTCCTTTCAAGAAACAGTTTTGTTCCTTGATGGGAAAGTGCAGCAAGTTGTGGTCCAAGCAGAACCAGTCAGCCCAGATTGCTGAGTATATCCGTGCGCAATGTGGTGTGTATCTGAAGGTACCGAATAAGACCAGGTGGAATTCCACCTTTGATGCGTTGAAGCAACTACATGAGCTCCTGTCAACTGTGCCACTAAAAATGCATGCCATAATGGACCGCTGCTCCTTGTCCAGGATCACAGCTGCTGAGATTGAAGTGGTACAGGAATACACAGAGATTATGGAGCCACTAGCCCAGTCCCTAGATATCCTGCAACGGGAGAACGGCATGTTCATGGGGTATTTGCTACCAACGCTCTGCAATCTGGACCGCAAGTTCGAAGGACTGGAAAACAAACCTGAGAGGTACACATACTGTTTTCAGCTGCTGAGAGGTGTGCGCGAAGCCCTAAGAAAGTGGTTTGCAGCTATCTGGGAGGACAAGAGGCTTCTTCTGGCAGCCTGCCTACACCCTCGCTTCAAACTAGATTGGCTGGAATCGTGTCAGGCCACCACCCATACCAACAAGTAAGAACATTAGGGAAGCCCTTTGGGTGGATTACTCCAAGGGAAATGTTGTCTCAAGGGAGGCATCAGAGGGCTTAAGGTGGTAGGCAGGGGCTGGGCCTTTTCTTCCTGGGGCTCCTCATCACAACCTTGGGTTGCTGCAGGTAATCCTTAAGGGTCTGCTGTGCTGCCCCATGAGTGTGGTGACTTGGTCACCTTCCTACCTTCCATGTCATCATCCACAGGCTCAGGCTGGACCCTGAACCAGGGGACATGACAAGCATCAGGAAATGAAGAGCAGATGATGGTTTCCTAACATATATGTGTTAACATATCCTCTCTCTTTCTTAGATACACAATGGAAGCCTTGTTGAAAGCTGAAATAAAGATGGGTGTACTTAATGAGGACAGTGATCAGTCTTCAGATAAAGACCAGGAAGGAGATGACTTAGAAGATGACTTCTTTAACTTTCTGCCCCAGGGCAAGAAGTCAGCAGTGGACACTGCTGAGGAGGAACTGGTGAGGTACCTGAGGTCTCCCAGCAGGGAAGTGTCATCACTCCATGGCTTTCCACATGTGCTGCGGTGTTTTTTGCAGCACAACACAGGCATGCCTTCAAGCGCCGCAGTAGAACGCCTGTTCAGTACTGGTGGCAACGTAATGACTGTAAAAAGACATTCCTTGTCTGACATGCTCTTTGAGCATCTTGTTCTTTTGAGACATAACAGAAACATATTATAAAAGCATTTCAAGTGTAAAATTTGATTTCAAGAGTTGGGGTATCTTCATTGCTTGGGTGGATGTGAGATTCTGTTATGCCATTATGTTAATCTTATGGATAATTTTTTTTATTCTACTACCCCCTGTGTGTGTGTGTTTATTTTTAATATTGTTTTAGGCTTCTTAGATGTGCAGCAGCCAAGGCCAGCACCTTGTAGGAGTTTTTTTAAAAAAGGTAACTGAAATGTAATTGTAGTGATTACTTTTGAGGAAAAGTAAAGTAATCAGTTACTTTCAGAGCAATTGTAATTGTAACGGTAATTACTACTTTTTTGGGCCAAGTAATTGTAACTGTAATTTATTACTTTTTAAAAGTAATCTTCCAAGCTCTGGTCATCTCCCCCCCTCCCCATCTTTGGAATCTTCCTAGTTTGTCCTTCCTTTTCCCCATAGCAACCAGGATACATCTTCCTTGTGCTGGGTTTGCCTGAGTTCAGGTAGTGCCCAGAAATTATTTTCTGCAAATACTACTACACAATAAGTGTAGATAAATGTTAAAGAATCATCCTCCCCTCAAAAGGCAAATGTGGACACTTTGCAAAGAGGCTTAGGTATGTCTCTTGCTTTGCAGGAGCTAATTCACTGTTCTTACAGTACAATGGTATATATGTTTACTCAGAAGTAAGTCTCATTGTGTTTAATGGGGCTTACTTCCAAGTAAGTGGATATAGGATGGCAGCCTAGGCTTTGGTTTAGGGTTGCCATTGGGGGAAACCAGGGTTTTTGTGCCTTTAACAGCTGTATGGCAGGCAGAAATCCAACAGCTCAAGCTTTTTCTAGTAGAAATATTATGTAAAAAGCTTCACCATGACTACTTGCTAATTTTGTGTTATGCCATGCCCCCAAGGCAGCTATTATGTTTTATGCCATGCCCCTTTGACAACCATTTTGTGACTGGTGCACCCAGGGATCTCTCAAAATTTGAAATGTTCCCTCTGGTCCAAAAAGGTTTATTACACATTAAAGACAGTCTGGAAACTGCAGTTAGTCCAGAAGAGGGCTGCAAAATTATTAACTGGAACTGGGTGGATTGCCAGTTTATGACCAGGTTATTTGAATGACTGCCTTCTAGCACAGCCTTTCCCAACCAGTGTGCCTCCAGATGTTGTTGGACCACAACTCTCATCAACCTCAGCCAGCATTGCCAATGGTCAGGAAAGATGGGAATTGTAGTCCAGCAACATCTGGAGGCACACTGGTTGGGAAAGGCTGTAATCTAGCATATGAAGTACCTATCCAAACCTTAAGATCCTCTTAGGAACACAGAAAGCTGCCTTATACCGAGTCAGACCATTGGTCCATCTAGTTCAGTATTGTCTGCACTGATTGGCAGGGGCTCTCCTGGATTTCAGATAGGGCTCTCTCCAAGTCCCAACTGGAGGTGCCAAGGATTGACCCTAGGACCTTCTTTATGCATAGCAGATGCTCTGCCACTGAGCTACGGCCCTTCCTCTTCAAAGGCTCTGCTTCAGGTGCTCTTGGTAAATGAAGTGAGCTGGTTAACCATCCAGAAGAAGGCCTTTTCACCACCGTTATAGAGCAGCCTTCCCAGGGAGGTTCACCGGGCACCATCTTTGTGGTCTTTTTGGTTCACCCAGGCTTTTAAAAAAAACAACACAGTGTGGACCTCTCCATTTTTAAATATGTACTTTGACTTTGGTTGGGGGTGTGGTGAATGTTGGTTTTGTAGTGTTGGTGTTGCTTTTGTTTTTATGCCTTCTTTGGATTCAAATTGTTTCCTGTAGAAGGTGGGATGTATCCACTGCTGAGGTCCTGGGACACAGCCCTGTACCCAGCCTTCATTTTAGGTGGGACAGCCACATTTCTAGTTTGGACATTTGGGGGGAGAGGTACAAAGCACCAGCCAACACCTCCCACTGGTGGAAAGGATGTGAGAGCTAGACTAGGGAAAGAGAAAGGCAGTGACCTTCTCTACCACTCCCATCCAGACAGTGTGTTAACTTACAGGAATGAGGTTTAATCTTTAACTTGTCTCACCATTTTTGAGAGATCCCCAGAAATACCAGACTCAAGTTGATTTTGCCTATAGCTACAGTTCCCTTTCACCTGTGGTCTGTCCATGTGCTCTGATTCTTCATGAACTGAACTACTTTGGGCAAGACAGTGAGCTTGGCTTTGATGCCTCGTTAGGTATCTCAGTTTTAGATTCCACCTGAAAAACAACCTTGTCCGTATTACAGGTTTAGGGAAGGTGTGTTTGTTAGCTCCTCCTTGAGACTCCCTCCTTCTAGTCTTGTTCCTGGCATTTAGATTTTCCTTCCTGTTGGACAATCAAGGAAAAACCTTTTAACTGGCTGCTAAATAAAAGGTGAATTAAGCAAATGGAAACTAACTGTGGAAAGCAATTGGAATTTCTTACTGGTTGATGGGTTAATTTTTTGATCCAAAAACTCTGAAAAGGCTTCATGCTGAGCTGCACATATTGAGAAAATCAGAAATTAGGCCTGAGTTACATCCTAGCCAGCCAAATGTAGTGTACACAACAATATTTCTGTTCCTCTAGGGCTATTTTCATTCTCTGCCATCAAGTAATCATGAAAAAGAAAATATAGCCACTATGATTGTGAGTATATAGTGAGTGCTTTAAAAGAGTGAAGGGTAGCCTTTTTTTCATATCAGTTTTAAGTTATCTCTTTATTTCATCTTTTAGCAATAAGGACCCAGTTCTGCTATACTCATCATAATAACTGCAGGAAAAACAAACTCTTATTTCTTATTGCAGGCAAACAAACCTGCTTCTTTATTGCAGGTTTGGTAGACAGCACAACCGAACCTGAAAAAGCAAAATAGAGCAAAGGAAAGTCCAAGGGGTGCAGTCTAACACTAGCCCATAATACGTTCTCATATTTAACTCTTAAGGGACATGTTATTCTACAGGCTGTTACTATACAGAATCACTTAAGTAATTATAGGGTGATTGTGATCACAAAAAATCCACCCTTGGACAGGGAAAGTCTTGAGTGAGCAGACTTTTGTTGGCTCTTCCAGGTGAGTCTTTTGTTGTGCACTCACCCTGCCTTATTCGCTGAATTTTTCAGAGGGTCCTATTCTTAAATTGCTCATGTTCTTCAAACAATCTATCATTCTTTAAATGGAGGCTGTCATTGTCATGTCACAAATTAAAAAGAAGACAATTAAAAACAAACCTGGGGGAGGGAAAGCACAGCTCTGGGGGTTGCCCCCATTTGTCCCCCCCCCGCTACAGGTCTGCCGGGACAACCAAAGAGCAGGGCTTAGATCTATCATCTACAGTATTTTTGCTGGTGGTAAGCCTGAAACAGGGCTTTCAGGGTCGCTAAGAGGCAGCCCTGGATCATTCTTCCCAAAGGCCCAAGGGTCAGGCCAGGTCCATAGGCAGCCTTAAAGTTCTGGAGGGCACCCAAAAAAGTAGGGGGGATTTTTCTGTAATAAATTTATTTATTTACAAAATAGGGGGTGGGTGCCCCCCAGAGCTCCCCTTCCCGCTACAGGCCTGGGTCAGGCCCATCAACTACACCAGTATAGAGGTGGCATAGTTTATCCCTCCCCATTGGTGTCAGTGTGTCTGTGGGGCAGGGCAACAAAGATCTGCGGAGAACAAAAAATGCTGCCCTATCCCCTTCTTACTGTCGTCCCCGCCCCATTCCTGCTGTAGTAGGGTTTCAGCAGTGGCTCTGCCATAAATCTCACACACATAACACACCTAGAATTGATCTGTAAATCTGCAATACTAAGTTGCTCCAAACCTGTAATGGATGTCCTTCAAAGCTCCAACTGCTTGAGGAACTGAGGAGTTTTTTTAAAAACAATAGGTGCAAGTTGAAAAGCTATCTATATTTATCAATATTTTATTTTGTAGGCTTTTTCCAAAATAAAAGACAATGTTTTGGGCTTCTTGCTGTTATAATGCAGAGTAATGACATGTTAGTCTATCTAGGGGCCACAGTATTCCAGCATGGACTGAACAAGATTCAGCTGCTCAGTCCCATTTCCTTGCCTGCGGACCTGTGACCCTCCAGAAATTGCTGAGCTACAACTCCCATTATCCATGATTGTTGGCTGATGAGAGATGGAGTCCAACAACATCTGCAGGGCCACAGGTTCCCCATCCTTGCCTCAGAGGATCTGCTGCCTTATGTGCTAGCAAAGGAAGCCTATTTCCATTCCATCATGAGCTGAGCAAGATGCAGCTGTTTAGCCCCACGCCCTTGTCTCAGGATTTTGGTGGGAACTGCTGCCTGCTATGACATTTGGGAAGGACAAGGGCAGGAAATGCTGCCTGAATAATCCTGGTCCCATATGGATACCTTGTGATTTCAGCTCCTGTACTAGATTTCAGTGTAATTTTATTTTGATAATCTATTGGAAGGTGCTTTGAGAGCCTCTCAGGGCTATAGAGCAGGATATAAGTATCTACTATATATTTTTGAATGTTTCCTATGCATTTGGATACCTCTCAAGATATGGTAACCAAATTTTGCATGGTGGTTCCTGAGGAGGTTTTTGTCTATGTTTGGATACAATTGGAAACCATTTTGACAGACAGAACCTTTCAAACCTGCACTGATTTTAACTACTGATTTCAAAACTGCACTGATTTTTCAGTTTCTTAGAATTCCCAAGCAACACCAGATACAAGACTGCAAGTTCAAAATAATAATAATTAAAAAATTGTTCATCATTCCATCAGTAGTCTTTAGTGTTTATTTTATACCATTGTTAACTGTCTCCAGTTTGAACTTCTCTGGGCTGAAATAAATGGCTGGCCATCACTTAACATACCATTTTATCTCACATCAGTGAGAACAAATCCATGTCTCCTGACCAGTTTAGTGAAGTATCTTACACATGACTGCCTTTCCAGCCTGTTCCAACTTTAACAACCTTGTTTTCACAAGCTCTTCTGTAAGTTGCAGAGGTACATATTGGTCTTGAGCTAAAATTGTTGACTTTTTTTGCTCATTTCCCTCCCTGTTTGTATAAAATGCTGTCAAATCAGTGGTCACTGCAAACAGACAGAGTAAATCAAAACCAAGACAATGACAGAAGGGTGTGTGTGTGTGAAAGAAAACTAAGTTTGAGTTTTCCAGTCATGAGGAATTTTGTTTACTTTTATCACAGAAATTCTAAAAATGTAAGGGCGAGTTCACCACTTCAAGCCAACTATTCTTCTGTGGTACAGCATCACATTGAGAAATCTCAGGGTGAACATGAGGAAAACCTGCAGCCATTCCATCCACCATTGTCACAGAAATGACTGCAGACAGTTTATCTCTCCCTCCCCCATCCATTCATCAGTTCACACTAAGATTTCTGCACAATGCATGGCAGGAAAAATACAGTTGTTTTAAATGTGCCCATGTTCATGCCACATAATGCTAACCCAAACCATGGCTCTCCCAGATAAACCAGTAATTGGAATGTAGTTTCAGGATGTAGTTTCAGCTCAAGATTTGTCTGGAGAGAGCTAAACCATGAGCCTGGGTTTGCCCAACATGCTAAGCCAAACCATGACTTAGGCCAGCACAGTACAGCAGCAAAATGTCCAAGGAGGAGCGCAGCAACCTCAATCTTCTCTCTAGGAGGCTACACATTTGTTTGTTCATGCTAAGCCATGTTTTGGCTTAATGTTACGTGTGAAACGGGCCATCGGATTGGCCTGTGCCAATTATTCCAGAGTAACTGCCTTAGTCTTTTTCAGGAAGAAGGCAAAAAAGTCTGTGGCACTGTGGGATGGGATTTATTGCAGTGTGCCCTTTTCTAGTCAACAGCTGAAGCATTGCTGCAGGGGGGTTAGATGATCCTTTGGAAACATTGGCAAGGCATTCAACTCCAGGGCTAGAATGTTATCAGGAGACACAAACTGGGCAGGCTGGGCTGCAGCTTTGTAAGCTTTGCACTAATACGTTTTAAAATGCTGCTCCCTGTGAAGTGATCTAGTCTGAAAGGGAACGTAACCAGGCAGGGCTGGGTGAGCAAAAGACATCAGTCCTGGGACAGGAGCCTCCATTGGTTCAAATGGCAAGCAGCTTGCTAGGGGCATGTTCAGCATTCAGTAACGGGCACCCTCATGAATGAAAGCCATCATTCTCCAAAGTTTCTTAACAGGGAACAAGTGCCATGCAGATCCTGACAGGTTCCCACAGCCTTAAGTCTGCCCATTGCCAAGTCCAACTGGGCCAAAGTAGCTCTCTTAACTAGCCTAAAGTTATCCTGTGCCTAGCCAGCAGAATGCATCGCACCCTGACTTGGACAGTGAATATTTGTTTATAAAATTTATGAATCGCCATTCTACCCTAAATGGCTGCCAAGGTGATACACAATTAATCAGAGCTAAAAGCAAGCAAGCAAGCAAACAAATCAAATGCTAAAACAACAATAACATGTAATGACTGCTAAAGTACAGGAGGCACCAACATAAATTTAAGTTTAAAATGCCTGGGAAAATGAAACAAAGCACTCTGCCCTTGAATTCTAATGGCAAGGTGGCCTGCTGAGCATTTCTAGACAGCTGTATAGAGAGCAAAGCCTGCAGTTACCAAATGCCAGACTATTCTTTATAGGTATTCTTTATAGGGCCAATATACACATTTAGTGGCTCGATAAAAGCTCGATAGAAGCTCAGATAGAAATGGAAGTTTTGGTGAATATCAATTTTTGTAAACAAAAGTGCTGCTCATGCACTTGGGTGGTGTGTTAAAAATAACTACAGCTTTCACAAGAGATTTGTGAACTACCAGATGTGAGACAGTAATATTTTAAAACAACATGACAATAACCCTTGTCGCCGCCAAGGGCTCCTGCCGGGAGGAAGGATGGGATATAAATCAAATAATAAATAAAATAATAAACAAACCCTTGACAAACAGTAATATGGATATATATACAAAGTGAATAAAGGTCCTATGGTTTTGTTTGCTTTTGTTTTCTTCCTAGTTCATTTCAGTGAAAACTTTCTTTGAAAGGGCAATTTAAATGATTAAAAAGTCACTGCATTTCTGTAAGAGCTGGTTCTTATTTTAATATCTTGTCCCACATTTCATGGAGAAGGTTGCAGCCATGATGATTTTGTTGCTGTTTGACATCAGGAGCTAATATCTTAACCTTGGAATTTATAACTGAGCCTACACAATGTGCCTTTCCCTCAGTTCTGAGTACCCACCGGAAGAAGCAGACATAAGAGCATAAGAAGAGCCTGCTGGATCAGGCCAGTGGGCCATCTAGTCCAGCATCCTGTTCTCAGAGTGGCCAATGGGCCAGATGCCCATGGGAAGCCCACAAGGAGAACCTGAGCACAGCAGCACTCTTTCCCCCTGCAATCCCCAGCAACTGGCATTCAGAGCCTGCCTTGGCACTTATCATTTAAAAAATGTGTGCTTCCTGTAGATACATCATTTCATGCAGCAAGACAGCGGTGCAGCAGTTAGGTAATATTCAGGAGTGGCTGGTGCAGTGCAGCAAAACTGTTCTCCCAACAGCAGCATCACTGTTGCTTCTTGGGTTGGGAGAAGGGTGATAACAAAGTCAGTGCTGCGCAGCTCACCAGTAGAGCCAATCTGGCATTCCTGCTGGTGCACCTGTAGAGCCCCAACTTTACCACTTCCCTGCCCCTCCCCATCCCAGTAAGCAGCAGCAGCAGCATTGCCAGGTGAGCAGATCTGTAGCACATCCCACAGTGTTGGCTGCTCCTGGTAATTTTAGACCTTGGCCTTAATGGTCTTATGGGTACATAAGATGCGTAATACTTCAGTTGTGAAGTGCACAGTTAACATTTCTCTTTTTCCTGACCCCATACTACCACCGTTCCTTTCTTTACAACTGATTCTACATTCCTGATACATTAGAACAACAAACAAAATACAGTCTACCAACCCGGATTAAAAGAGAAAGAAATACTCTCTGAACATGTACAGCTTCACATTAAAAAAAAACTCATTTGCGTTACGGTACACAGGAATAAAATGAAGTTGCTTTGGCTGCCCTGATGTGAAATACTTTTACTCAGCAATATACATCATTTTGTTCAAGAAAAGGAATTCAGAAGTACATCAGTGCAGACATAGACTATACAGAATGAACACAAGTGGCTGCAAACTCCAATTACCTGTGCTTTCCCCTACGTGGCCCTAAGTTCAGTTATGACTACCCTTTCCACTTCACTGATTCCAAAGAATGTTTTCTTTATGCATGCCTTGCGTTAGATAACATAAAGGACCAAAAAGTATCCAAGGGTTATATAATGTTGTTTAATTCCAAAGTCTATGATATATCGCAGTGCCACCTAGTGGAAAGTGCAATGAATTTTGAATTAGGTTGCAGCCCATCAGAACAAGTTAAAAGAAAAAAGTCTATGCCAGTCAGATTTCATGTGTCGTGTAGAACCCAGAATTTTGGACTGATTACCCAAATGTTTTTAATGAAAGACAGCACCATAATATTCATTTAGTGTGTATGCCTGAACTATGTAGCCTGTGCTGGAGCATTAAGGTGGTTGAGTTCATCCCTGCCACATGGTGCATGAGAGACTGCTGAGTGTGTGCTTCCTCCAGAGCCACCCCCACAGGAGATGGATGGTGTGGGTGGTGGCTAAGTAATGTGGTGAGTTGCCAGAAATAGCTATGGGGGTTGCTCACTGCTGTCCCTCTTGATTGCTCAAAAGAAAAGGAGCCTTCCAAGAGCAAAGTAGCATGGCTCTTGGCAACGGTTTGCAACAGTGTCTAATGGACACTCACCAGCAGCTGCAATACCACCAATAATAACAATGTTCATGCTTTTTCATTTTCTTCCAAGAAAGTGGCTGTATGCCTTGGTGCTGATACAATACACTGAACACTTGGGAATCCCCCTTAGGGGCATGCTGTACACCCAACAAAGTGACAAAAACAAAAACAACACCCAGCCATATTTACTGGGAAATGCAAGAAATAGTTAACAAAACGGACAAGGCAATGACATAAGATCAGACACATGGTCTATTTAGATGTCGGATTGCCATCAGCTCTCCCATGGCTCAGGCAAGGTCTTTCCAGCCATGCCATCTAAAGTGAAATAACAGTCTGGTGTGTATGTGGCCAGGGACAGCTTTGGTTTAAATTTGGGTGGCAGGCTTCATGTGCCTGCTGTAGAATAAAAAGGTGGAGGAAATGCTGAAAAGCAATGATACTGTTCACAATGTTTTCCTTTTGGAAAGGAAAGGGGCTTCCTCTCTGCCCAGTGCCCACCCATCTAATCTCCTCTCCTCTCCCCTCCTCCCCTCCTCCCCTCGCCTGCCCTCCACCTCCCCTCGCCTCCCTCCTCCCTATGGTCAGTTTTATCTATCTATCTTAAGCATGATTGTATGGGAGTAAATACCACTGAACTCAATAAGCATGCATATGATCAAACCTGCCCTCCCCAGCCCCTTCCTTTGCCCCTCTCCCTCCAATCCTCTCCTTCCCCCTCCCCTTCCTTCTGCTCCCCTCTCAGCTCCCTATCTTCTTCCCTCTCCTCTCCCCTCCCCCTCCTCCTCCCCCATGGTCAGTTTTTCCTATCCTAACCGTGATTGCATAGGAGTAAATCGTGTTGAACTCAGTAAGCACGCAAATGATCAGACCAGCCTTTCCCCTCCTTCCCCTCTCCCCTCCCTTCCTCCTCCCCTTCTCTCTTCCTTTTTCCTCCTCCCCTGCCCAGCCCTCCCTCCCCCCTGGTCAGTTTTACCTATCCTAAGCATGATTGCATGGGAGTAAATCCCACTGAACTCAATAAACATGCAAATGATCAAACCTGTCCTCCTCCCCTCCCCCTTCTGCCTGCTCCCATCCCCCTCTTCGCCTCTGCCCTCCCTCCTCTCCCTCCTCCGCCTCCTCCCTTCCCCATCCCCTGTGGTCTATTTCACCTATCCTAAGCATGATTGCAGGGGAATAAATCCCACTGGCCTCAATAAGCATGCAAATGATCAATCCATTCTCAGCAAACTTACACAGGATCCCATTTCTTACCTCCCAGATTAAAAAGCAGAGAAATTCACTAATAGGCAAAAAAAAACCTTGCGGTTTAAGAACGTACCTTTAGCCCACAGATATTTCTATCAAACTTTAAAAAGCAGGGAAATTGGGCACCTATAGTGAATGCACCAGGGGAGCAGGAGCCCTGACCTCCTCTCTGAGATATTGTACTGCCCTACAAATTTGTCAAAATGCAAACACAATTTAGGTTGGTCTTTCACAGTCCAATCCACTTGCTGTGTAGCTTGGAAGAATTTGGTAACATGTGCCTGTGACGCCCTTCCCTGGCTCTCCCTGTCAGGTTCCTACCTGCTCGTGGTTACTGCCTGTCTCTAGGCACCACCAGGGACTCCACCAGTCCGGACTGTCCTTTTTAATGGTTTCTCTCCCCGCTCTAGCATAGACCTCACCAGATCCCCCTGCTAGGCAGCACCACCAGTCACGTCCTATAACCCGTATTCCCAGAGACTCTGCCTGAGTCTCTCTATCAGGTTACCTCTGTGACTGCATGCTTAAACTGTCCCAATCCCTTTGTATCAATGCAGATAATCCTGGTTTGCTCTGAATACTTGTGGTGTTATTCTTCCCTTCCCCGCTGCCACCATTTGTCACTCTTCAGCCTTGGTATTTACCTTACCCTCTCTTCTGGTCTGTGAAACCCCAGCCAAGGATCAGACCTTTGGTAAACCAAATACAGTATTTATTAAATAACAAAGATAACAAGATTACTTTATAAAGGCACATAAGCATATGGTTTCTTCTATTGCTATGATACTTGTCTTAGTATTAATCCGAACGCCACACTCTCCTCACATCCACCAACTCTCCACACAATCTCCTCTCCAAACCCACCAAAACAACCCTCTCACGTCCACCCAGATTTAACTGTCATCCTTCCATTTATACTCTCAGCCATTCTAAACATGTGACGACCTCGCCTCAGTCATTCATGCTCTGGTAACTTCTAGATTGGACTACTGCAATGCGCTCTACGTTGGGCTGCCCTTGAAGATAGTTCGGAAACTACAGTTAGTCCAGAATGCAGCGGCCAGATTGTTGACGCGGACCAGAAGGTCCGCTCATATAACACCTGTTTTGGCCCGTCTGCACTGGCTTCCTATTTGTTTCCGGGCTAAATTCAAAGTGCTGGTTTTGACCTATAAAGCCTTACACGGCATGGGACCGCAATACCTGGTGGAGCGCCTCTCCCAATATGAAACTACCCGTACACTACGCTCAACATCTAAGGCCCTCCTCCGAGTACCATCCCATCAAGAAGCTCGGAGGATGGTGACTAGAAATAGGGCCTTTTCGGTTGTGGCTCCCGAACTGTGGAATGGTCTCCCCGATGAGGTGCACCTGGCGCCGACGCTGCTATCTTTTCGGCACCAGGTGAAAACCTTTTTATACTCCCAGGCATTTTAAAGTGTATTTTTATAGTATTTTATTACTATGTTGTATTCAGGATGTTGTTTGGTTCTTGTATTGTTTGTATGTTTTTGTTTTTTGAGTTATGGTATTTATTGTATTTATATATTGTCCTTGCTTTTACCTTTTATGTACACCGCCCAGAGAGCCTTCGGGCTTCGGGCGGTATATAAATAAAATAAAATAAATAAATCAAATAAATAAACACTCAGCCAATCATCCAGCATTCTACTGCCCATTCACTCCCCCCTCCTCTTTCATTCCACTTACCATGTATCTCCTATACAAACAGCACTTACCATATATACACTAATACAGGAACATCACATCCCCCCCCCTTAAAATAACGGCAGAGTATTATTCCTGTTCCAGGATTCATATGCCGCATTAACAAATAAAACAAGTCTCTCTGGGGAAAATGTCTTTCTTTGTTCCTCCGTCTGGTCACGTCACTGCAGTCCCAGCCACCTGCCTTGACAGTCCATCGGCCAATACATTGTCCTTGCCTTTGATGAACTGGAAGTCCACTTGATAGTCTTGTAGGGCCCAGGACCACCTCTGCAACATAGTATTATGGTTTTTCATAGTCTGTAACCATAACAAGGCCCGATGATCCGTTGTTACTGTGAATCTTCGTCCCCACACGTATGGGCGCAACTTATTCAGTCCCCACATGACCGCTAGGCACTCCTTTTGGACCGACGAATAGTTTTTCTCCCTCGGCGTCAGCTTGCGACTCAGATACGCTACTGGATGTCTGGTGCCTTCTCTCTCCTGCAGCAAGATGACTCCCAGCGCGAGGTCTGACGCATCCGTAGCCACGATGAATGGTTGCTCATAGTCTGGTGCTATTAATATAGGTCCTTGGCACAAGGCTTGCTTCAGCAGATCAAAAGCCTTCTGACATTCATCCGTCCATACCACACGCTCAGAACACTTTTTCTTTGTCAATTCATGCAAGGGGGTTGCGATTTCCCCAAAATTTTTCACAAACTTCCCATAAAAACCAGCCATACCTAGAAATGCCCTAACTTGTTTTTTGGTTAAGGGGATAGGCCACGCTTGTATTGCCTCCACCTTGCTCCATAAGGGGGTGATTTTCCCACTCCCCACCTTATGTCCTACATAGATTACTTCACTCACAACTTTCCCATTCACACAGTACGGTACAGATCTGATTGGGGCATGATTTCCAGTATCAATGGAATGTCTGGCTATACTGGTTCGGCCAGGTTTATTGCTACAGAGATCCCTATAGTTTTTCAAAACTCTCAGAATCTCTTCTTTTACCTCCTCCTTCACCTCCTCTGACCATTCCAATTGATCTACCCCTCCTTTGTCTTTGCTTTCCTGTACCAAATCTGGAAGTTCAGGCCCACTTCCCTCAGGGAATAAGGTAACTTGTAACACCTTTGCATCCCTGGTATGGTAAGGCTTTAACATATTTACATGAACCACTTTGCTTTTGTTTAATTGGTCTGTGGTGATTACATATGTCACTGTGTCAAGCCTTTCTCTGATGGTATATGGTCCTTCCCAGTTAGCCTGTAATTTGTCATGTTTCCTGGGTATGAATGCCATAACCATATCTCCCACATCATACACACGTTCCCTGGCTGTTCTGTCATACCAGTAACTTTGCTTCTGCTGAGCTTGACTCAAATTCTCTTTCACTACTTCCATCATTGATGTTAATTTATTGCGGAATTCCAATACAAAATCTACTACAGATGTTTTGTACTCTCCCAGGGTTCCTTCCCATGAATTTTTTAACAATTCCAAAGGTCCCCTCACTTTTCTAGTGAACATCAGTTCAAAGGGTGAGAAGCCTGTTGACTCCTGAGGGACTTCTCGGTACGCAATTAAGAAGCACCCCAAACGTTCATCCCAGTCTTGTGGGTGATCTTGAACATAACTTCTTATCATGCCCTTCAAAACCCCATTGAATCTCTCAGCCCATTAGTGGCGGGATGGTAAGTAGTGGTCTTTAGATGTTTTAGACCACAACACTTCCACATACATTGCATCACGTCTCCCATGAATACACTGCCTTGATCTGTCAGCACTTCATGAGGGAAACCCAGCCTCATAAAGATTTTTAACAAAGCCTCTGCCACTACAGGGGCTTCTACAGATCTTAGTGCTTCTGTGTCTGGGTACCTGGTGGCAAAATCCACCACCACCAATAGATATTTCTTGCCATGCCTTGTGGGTTTGGAAAAAGGGCCCACCAAATCTATTCCCACTCTATAAAAGGGTTGCCCTATTATAGGAAGGGGCTTCAAGGGTGCCTTAGTCTTTACTCCACTTTTTCCCACCTTTTGGCATATACCACAAGATAGACAATGTTGTTTTACATCTTTGGAGATATTTGGCCAATAATAGTGTGCAGCCAATCTCCTCTTGGTCTTTTTTATTCCCAGATGTCCTGCACATGGGACATTGTGGGCTACCTCTAGCAATCTGGTTCTGTATTTGCTAGGTACTATCAATTGCTTCACTGGTTCACATTCATCCTTTCTCTCAGCAGGCATCCACAGTGTATATAAAATCCCATTCTCACACACAACTTGATTCCTCAGTTTGTCAGTGAAAGGAATCTGTTGGGTCAGGGCTTGCTCCTTTATTTGCCTCAAACTTGTATCTTTCTTCAGTTCTTCTCTGAAATGCTCTGTCTCTTCCCCAGAGACCATTTGATACAGTTTGTCTCCTTCAGCAGGCCTGCCAAGGGTTGCTATGGTGACCTGAGGCTCGCAAACAGGTTCCACCCTGTTTCCTTCAGCCCCTTTTAACATGGCTTCTGTTTCTCTGCCAAGTTGCTGTCTGGTCACTACATATATTTTCCCTTGTGCCCCCATAACATCTCTTCCCAGTATCACTGGTTCTTGTTGTTGGGCATTAATACCTACTTTATATTTGCCCTCTCGGCCTCTCCACTCCATTTTCACTAGGGCCATAGGCAAGTTTTCTGGTTCACCCCTCACTCCTTGGATAGTCACCATTTCCTGAGGTAATATTTCCTCAGATTTTATTAAATCTGGCCTCAGTAACGTCTGAGCGGCACCAGTATCAAGCAATGCCCAATAATTTGCCCCTTGTACACTCACTTCCTCTCTCAGACTCAAATCCAAGTCTTTTACCTCTGTCCAGTTTATCTGGCAGAACTGAACCTTTTTCGCTGTTAGCTCTTTTGGTTCTGTCTTTACTGCCCTTGCCTGGGCAGGATTACTAATGGGGTTGGCAACCTCACATTGAAAACGTAGGTGCCCCAGTCTACCACATTTGTAGCATAATTTCTCCTCCATTTTAGGGTACACAGATCCACTCTGGGGTGTCCTGTGCCCTTCGGATTTTACTGGAGGGCTCACTCGCTGTGGCACCACATCCTTTCTGCCAGCATTATATGGTCTGGGTTTAAACTCTCTTGATGTTTTCCCCACCCAGCCAGTTCTATTGGAGGCAAAGTGATCCGCCATCTCTGCGGCCTCCTGCACAGATGTAGGGGAATGGTCTTTGACAAGGAGCCTTATTTCTGGTGGTAACTGATGGAATAATTGATCCAGTATCATGAGGCTTTTCACCTCTTCCACTGACTGAGCTTTAGCACTACTCATCCACTTTCCAAATATATCCATCAACTTTGCTCCCAGTTCAACAAAAGACCTCCCTGCTTGGATCTGACAGTTTTGGAATAACTTTCTAAAATAGTCAGGTCCCAGTCTGAATCTTTTGTATACTGCCTCTTTAAACTCAGCATATGTGACGGGCTTGTCTGAGGGGAAATATTGGTATACCTCAGCCAATTCCCCTTTGATCAGGTTTGATAAATATTGCATATATTTATCCTCCGGTAGCCCCCACAATTGAGCTGCCTTTTCAAAAGTGCTGAGGTAAACCTGTGGATCTTGTCCAGGCTCAAACACTGCAAAGTCTTTTGGTGTAACTTTTATTTTTGTTTCATTTCTGTCCTTTCTTGTTTCATCAGAATGAAACTTCTCTCTTTCAAACTTTAACTTTTCCACCTGTAATTCAGCATCCAATGCTCGTTGCTTCTCCCTCTCCTCAAACCCCATTCTCATTCTCTCAATTTCCAACTCCCTCTGTTTTTCTTTCTCATCCATTTCAAAGACCCTCTGCTTGTCTTTTTCCTCAGCCTCCCTCCTCAGTCTCTCAGTTTCCAACTCATGTTCCCATCTTAACTTCTCTCTCAAATACTCTATATAAGCGGGATTGCTTGAGTATCCTTCTGGGGTCTCTTCCCTGACAGGTTGTTTTTGCTGGGCAGTTGCAAATCCTATAAGTGCTACCCTCAATTCATCTACCCCTTTACCCTCGTGAGGTAAATTGAATGTTATGCACTTCTCCACCAGCTCCTCTCTTTTCATCTTTATATATTCAGCCATATTGTTGGAGTTCACTCACTCTTTGCCACACACTCTTTGCCAGTCACTCTCACAAGTAATCTTGATTTGTTATTTCTGTTTGCCACACCACTGTTAGGGATTCTCTAGTATTCGTACCACCGCTACAGCCAACACCTGTGACTTATTCTCCTTTGTTCGGATCCCACCGCTACTGCCACCATGTGTGACGCCCTTCCCTGGCTCTCCCTGTCAGGTTCCTACCTGCTCGTGGTTACTGCCTGTCACTAGGCACCACCAGGGACTCCACCAGTCCGGACTGTCCTTTTTAATGGTTTCTCTCCCCGCTCTAGCATAGACCTCACCAGATCCCCCTGCTAGGCAGCACCACCAGTCACGTCCTATAACCCGTATTCCCAGAGACTCTGCCTGAGTCTCTCTATCAGGTTACCTCTGTGACTGCATGCTTAAGCTGTCCCAATCCCTTTGTATCAATGCAGATAATCCTGGTTTGCTCTGAATACTTGTGGTGTTATTCTTCCCTTCCCCGCTGCCACCATTTGTCACTCTTCAGCCTTGGTATTTACCTTACCCTCTCTTCTGGTCTGTGAAACCCCAGCCAAGGATCAGACCTTTGGTAAACCAAATACAGTATTTATTAAATAACAAAGATAACAAGATTACTTTATAAAGGCACATAAGCATATGGTTTCTTCTATTGCTATGATACTTGTCTTAGTATTAATCCGAACGCCACACTCTCCTCACATCCACCAACTCTCCACACAATCTCCTCTCCAAACCCACCAAAACAACCCTCTCACGTCCACCCAGATTTAACTGTCATCCTTCCATTTATACTCTCAGCCATTCTAAACACTCAGCCAATCATCCAGCATTCTACTGCCCATTCACTTCCCCCTCCTCTTTCATTCCACTTACCATGTATCTCCTATACAAACAGCACTTACCATATATACACTAATACAGGAACATCACAGTGCCTCTGAGCATATGGTGATCATATCATACGGAAAGCAGGATTGGACCAAGATGAAGGTGTGAAAATTGGAGGAAGAAATATCAATAATTTAAGATATGCAGATGATATCATACTACTAGCATAAACCAGTAACTTCCCTTTAAATGTGAGATTGCATTTATATCAATTTCTTTTATTTTCCGCTTCCTAAACTGCAGTGGAGAAGGGAAGCAATCATGATCAGTAGTGCAATGAATGGGAATCTCCATACTCAATGATCCCATTCAAAACTGACCTCCTCAGCATTTGGGGCTGAGGACAGGGGGAATGTGCACTGGCTAAAGAATGCTTTTAGATTCCAGAAATTTGGAAGTGCTTCCGCTTCAAGAACAGCAATGTCCTGGTGCTGCTAAATCACCCACATCTGCAACACAGCAGAGCGTGCAACATGGTTAAGACCCCTGCTGAGCACTGCCCCATGAGATGCCATAATAAGCCAAAGAGCATTTCAAGCAGCTAAATTTATGTTGCACCTTATGATGTAGGGTTGCATTGCAGATTACTGGCTGTACATCACCCTCAGAGATTAATATGTGCCATATCATGGGGGGAAATCCATCTGTCTATTTTTGTGACCTGTGGAAGGGAGGGTGTAAGATTACTTGGTGACCCCTGTGTATGAATACTACACATTTTTTCTCTGCCTTAATGTGCCACTAAGAGATTGCTCAGAAGAGAAGATGGACAGCCTGTAGACACAGAGGGGCATGTAGCAGCATCACAGGGGGAGTAGGGGGAAGTGGTGCCAGAAAGAGCAAAGGAACATTAGTTGAGGACAAGGGGAGAAAGACAGGTTAAATCCTTAGTGAGGGGGCAGCTTGAGATGGCACTGTTGGCAAAATCTTCTGTAATAACGCTCCACATGTCTGCAAGTCTGGCGGGATGTCCTTTTGTTCACCTTTGCCTCCTGAACCAGTTTGCTCATGTCTGCAAAGCAAGGGAGATTCTGTTGACAGGAGAAAGATAATAGGTCAGGGATGGGGAACCTATCCCCCCCCTGATTTTATTGGACTCCAACACCTTTTAGTCCCAACCAGTACAGACAATGATGGAAGTTGTAACCCAACAACATCTGGAGGACCATAAGTTTCCCCATTCCTGTAACAGGGGAAGAGAGTTCGCAACCCTTCTGTTCAGAAAATCCAACTCTTGTTGGAATATATGGGGTTCAACTCCAACTTGTGGGTTGGGGCTGCATGGGGTTAAAAAGGGTAGCTAGAGAGGAGACCTCTTGGTTGCTAGACTATACCTGTCCTTTGATCTCCTGCTGTCTCTTCCTTCCTGCTAGACTGATATGCAAAGGATGTTGATCTCAGTTCCTTCCCTCCTTCCAGTCTTCTTTCTCGAGAGGGGAGCAGACATCTTTCCTTTGTCTCTCCCTCTCCACCAGCATGAGGGCGAGTACTGGGCGCAGTGCTCGCTGCTCCAACTTACCTAGTTAGCTAGATATAGGACTCTTTCCTATCAAACATGTACTTCCAAAATAAAGTAGTTGTTTCTTATTTTAAAGCTTAAAGTCTCTGTCTGACTAATTTACAGGGAAGGTAGAACCTTAGCAAAGATTCAAACACACACACACAAGCACACTCAATACTCTCCGTTCCGCTACGCAACTCTGCAGGGTCCTACAGGACATCGGGCACAATGTCCTATAACTCTCACCTCAGCAAACCCCTTGTTATGTAGAAAATGCCCAGAGATAAACTGTGGTTTAGGGAACTGCAAGTGCATTTGGGAAACTGGCCACTCCATCACTCCTCACCCATTTCTGATGCCTCTCTGTGCTCATTTCTCCCCTCCGTTTTGGTGGAGCTTGCATGGGAGAGGTTTCTGGTGGATTCTGCCCACTTGTATCCATTTAGGACATTCTATTTGGGGCCACTGAATTCAGTTCAAAAACTCCCCTTGATTTATGTTAGCCTCAGTGTTAGCCATTCCTAGGAATGCAATATGCACAAGCAAAGAAACAAAAAGTTACAAAAGCAAAGTAATGCTTTATTCTGACCACTGAGTGTCACCCTCATTCAACAGATGGTTGACGGTTGATACCAACTCATTCCCAAAGGATGGGAAAGTATTTTCCTAGGAAAGCTAGTCACTGTGAGACGATGAGAAAAGCAGATTAAAATTTAATGCTAAAATTTATAAGAGTGGGAACTTCTCTCATAATAAATAGATCATATCCAAATCTTAGTTGCAATGTCAATGAACATAGTCGTTTCTTTTATGTCACTAGAGAAATTTATCTTTCATAGTTTGTGTACCAATGGCCATCACATCAGAGCACCTTTATTTTTGGTAAACAGAAATTGTAATCTCTAATATTGTGGTAGAAATTTGGGGACTGCTGCTGCTCCATGCTTGAACCGTGAGGAAGATGCTATGGAAGTGACAATATGAGCAATATAATCAGTGGAGGCTGGTCCATTAGGCTGAATGGGGTGCTGCCCCACCAACCATCTATCCTCAAGCGACCTCTACCTGTCTGCTTCCTTGCTTACAACCAGTCCAGGAGAAGACCCTAGCTGTCAGCTTCCTCTGCCTTATTCTCAGTATTACCCATGGAGAACTCAGCAAAGAGGAGGACGGGGACAAAACTAGAATTAGTTGGCTCTGCCTGTCATTGGCTCTGGTGCCATCTCCTGTTGGCCTCTTTGTCTTCCATCCTACCAGTCCCAGTGGACACCAGCTGGCACTGGCCACAGCAAGTTCCGTGATCACAGATCTATGCTCTTGAATCTCACAGATCAGCCCCTATTGAATATAACCGTGAATTTGGAGCACGGAGCCTTCCATTATAAAATATCAACAAGGGAAAAGTCCAATAAAATTAGAATTCCACCAGAACCTTGACAAACATGGATTCCAGAGTACTTTTAATTAATTCTGCCTGCTTATTGTGTTCTACATAGCAGCAAATTATTCTGGAATAAGGGAATTCAAATAAACGACCTCCCAAAAAAGATGGTAATGGTTGCATTCACTGTGGATAGCAGACTGTGTTAGCAAAAGAAAATGGTACATTTATGAATGTTCAGCTATGTCAGGGCTGGGTGCCAGTGGGAATTCCTTTCTCCCTGTCATAGACACGGGGAGGGGGGTATGGGTGCCATTAGATTCAAGAGCTTTTTGGAAACATTTTTCCCGTGTTTTCCCCAGCCCCCTCTGTGACATCTGTAACCCACTCTTCTTCCTCCCAGTCTTGCCAGAGGATAAATAATAATAATAATAAACTTTATTTCTACCCCGCCCTTTTTCCAATAGGACTCAGAGCGGCTTACAACTAAAAACAACACCATTAAAACATACAGAGTATATTATTAAAAAAGAATTAAACTATGAGAAAAATTAAAACCATAAAATATAGGTTAAAAACAGCGGACAATTTAAAATAATAAAATCATATAATGTAATCACCAAACCTATGACACTTAATCCTGGTCGTTCTCTATCCCAAATGCCCGTTGAAATAAAACAGTCTTTACTTGTCGCCGGAAAGACGGCAAGGAGGGAGCTGATCGCACCTCACTCGGAAGGGAGTTCCACAGCCTAGGGGCGGCCACCGAAAAGGCCCTATCTCGTGTCCGCGTCATATGTGCTTGCGAAGGTGTGGGGAACACAAGAAGGGCCTCACCTGAAGATCTCAAATCCCGGACAGGTTCATGTAGGGAGATAAGATCTGTCAAATAGTCTGGACCTGAGCCGTATAGGGCTTTGTAGGTCAAAACCAGCACTTTGAATTGTGACCGAAAACAAATTGGCAGCCAGTGGAGCTGTTGTAACAGGGGAGTTGTATGGTCCCTGTAACCAGCCCCAGTTAGCACTCTGGCTGCAGCTCTTTGTACCAATTTAAGTTTCCGAACAGTCTTCAAAGGCAGCCCCACGTAGAGCACGTTACAGTAGTCTAAGCGGGATGTAACCAAGGCATGCATCACCCTAGTCAGATCAGGTAGCTCCAGGAACGGGCGCAGCTGGCGCACCAGTTTTAATTGGGCAAATGCGCTCCTGGATACAGCAGCAATCTGGGCCTCCAAATTCAAAGCTGAGTCCAGGAGTACACCCAAACTGCGAACCTGAGACTTCAGGGGGAGTGCGACCCCATCCAGCACCGGTTGAATCCCTATTCCCTGATCTGCCCTCCGACTGACCAGGAGTACCTCTGTTTTGTCAGGATTTAATCTCAACTTGTTTGCTCTCATCCAGTCCATCACTGATGCCAGACACTGGTTTAGGGCCTGTACGGCTTCCTTGGCTTCAGGTGGAAAAGAGAAATAGAGTTGAGTGTCATCAGCATACTGATGGCACCGAACCCCAAAACCCTGGACAACCTCTCCCAGCGGTTTCATGTAGATGTTGAATAACATGGGGGACAAAACGGAACTCTGAGGGACCCCATAGGTCAATGACCAAGGGGTCGAGCAGGAGTCCTCCAGTACCACCTTCTGGGTTCGGTCCTCCAGGAAGGATTGGAGCCACTGTAACACAGTGCCCCCAAGTCCCATCTCGGCAAGGCGGCCCAGAAGGATACCATGATCAATGGTATCGAAAGCCGCTGAGAGGTCCAGTAGAACCAGCAGAGACACACTCCCCCTGTCCAGTTCTCTGCGTAGGTCATCCACCAAGGCGACCAAAGCCGTCTCTGTCCCATAGCCAGGCCTGAAACCAGATTGAAATGGATCCAGATAATCCGTATCATCCAGGAAGTTCTGGAGTTGGACAACCAACTCAAGGATCTCCTTGAGGCCCATGACAATCCCTATCCCTTGGCCTTGCTGGCTGGGGTTGATGGGAGTTGGAGTTCAACAACATCTGGAGACCCACAAAGTCCCCATCTAGGCCTAGTCTAATGCTGTGCTCAGTGCAGGAGGATGCAACTACAGCATTCCTGACAGAACCACCCAGTTTAAATACCTCCGGTGAGAGAGAGCCCACTAGTGCCCAAGGCAATCTGCCCCACTGTCAAACTGCTCTTATCATTAGGGAGTGTCTCTTATTATTTAGCCAAAATCTGCTTCATGAAACTTCCACCCATTGGTTGTAGTCCTGCCCTCTGGAGCAGCAGAGCGCAAATCTGCACCATTTTCCGCACAACAGCCTTCAGAAATTTGAAGATTGCATTCATGTCTCCCCTTAATCTTCTCTTCTCTGAGCTAAACAAACATACCCAGTTATCTCAGCTGTTGCTAGTAGGACTTAGCTTCTAGACTGCTTACCATTCTGGTTGTCATCCTCCTCTGGGCATGGAAAAACACAGGAATGAATAATTTACATATTTATGAAGTGTTTCTTTTTTTCTCATGTTAAGCATTAGCATCCTAATGCTGTGAAACGTCAAAGCTTGAATATTCAACTCACCCAGCCTAAGCTACCCTTAACAAAATATATTACGGTAGTTGCTTTCTGTTGTCTCTTGTTTTTACAGTGTTGGGAATGTTTCTGCAGTAGAACTTCATGACGCATAACCTCACTGCAGTGGGCCCTGTATTTTTTTCTGAAACTGTAATTACAGCTCAGGCTTTATGATGGGAATGCAGTCAGACTGGTGTACTTTTAGAAAAGTTGTGCTCATTTATTTCAATGCTTTGAATTTTCGGAGAGGCGAGGCTGCATCAAAGCATTTCTTTTATACCAGTTTTTGGATTGGAATGGCAGTGAAACACCAGTGACCTCCCTCCTCACCACTCACCCCAGCTCTGCTACCAAGGCAATATCATGCTTATGAAATGTGAAGGACTGACAGCAGTGGCATGGTTAAGCATACTTGACGCTGTATAAGCTTTCATCCAGGCATACTTTCCTGGTGCTGTAAGCTACCAGCACAGTGTCCTGTGAATACATAAAAGTATTGACCTGCCAATGATAAAGTTGAGAAGCCTAACATTTTTTTCTCTTGTCAATTTGAGGCTTTGTAAAGCCTCTCTTTTCTCAAGGACCATATGCCTTAAATAAACACGTCTCCATTAATAAGGGATTCCTCCTCCCCCCTTATCTGAGATATTAGAAACTGTCATGGTAGGCAGATAGGATGCTGGGTAATGTGAGCATGGGCTAGAAGGCTCTGGACATTTTGTCTCTTGGGGCAGCTTAGTAGATTTTTGTTGTTACTTTGCACCCATGTTCTAGGTCAAGCTTGCACACCTGCCATCCAACAGGGGCTCAGCTGATTTCCTGTTTTTGCTACCCGCTCCAAGTTAGAGAGGGTCCACGGCTAAATGCACTCTGATGGAACCCCTCCACAGTGGGGCGGGGTGAGAAGGACCACCATGTAAATTTCCCACAATACTTCAGTGTGAAGGTACATCAGGGACATTGTGGGAAATATTAATACTAATAATATGAATGAGGAATTTGTATTAAATTTCTTACATCAATTCCTTTTTGTTTGGATGTGTAAACCACCTTGATGAGATTTCTGTTGAAGTGGAATATAAATTAATTAACTTTTTTTTTAAAAAAAGAGGCAGCTGGACTCAGGCTCCTGATACCGCTCAAAGCACTGGGCAAGGAAACGTTTTTTAAACCAGGGGATCAGCGTGGGCTTAAGGATGCTAGATGCTAGGGATGGGAGAGAAATTCAATTCAGCTTACATTTAAAGTCAAATCTAACAAATTCATAGTTACCAAAACAATATGTGAAACAAAACACACCTATCCTTTTGGAATTCATGCTTACCCAAATTTTGTGATCCAGTTCTCCAACCAAACAATGTTTACAAAAAGGCTTATATAAGAGGAAATTGTGCATAACATGAGTATATTAGTGAAAAATAACATACAAAATGCATTATATTAGGGAAAATTGCTTGCCAATGGGTAATTTAATGAAAAATGCATACAACAATGTGTTTATGAAGAGAAATTCACACTAAAATGCTTAGGAATTTTCATGAGGATTCCTTAAAAAAGGAATTTTGAAAATTACTGCAGAAATATGAAAAAAATGAATTTAAAACTGGAAGAATGAGAAATGAAGAGAAGCAAAACTGACAGATCCTTCCATCCCTACTGGATGCTAACACCAGCTGTGCTGCTGGAACAGCACAAAGTGGAGGATGTATGCACATCTTCATCTGGATTTGTGCGGTTTGGAAGCAGGGATGGCGGGCCCAATCCTTCAACAGTGGTGTAGAAAACAGAATTGGCTGTTAAGTTCTAGTTAGTCATGACTTGTGCAGACCAGGTCTAACCTGATCATCATACCTGAGGTCAGAAAGAAATATTTTATTTCAGACTGACTAGCAATGTCTGTCTTTTCTGGTGAGTTAACCAGCTCTCTTTCTACAGTCATATTTGTTTTTGCAAATAGCTGGGCATTTGCTCTTAAGTCTACAACAGAGGCTGTCATCCAGGAAGGGGCCATCAGCATGAAGAGAGGCTGGGTATCCAGCTATTGCATACATGGCGGGCATAGTTTAATGGGAGAGCACATCCTGTACATGGAGAAGCTCCCAGGTACTCACCCTGGCATCTCCAGTTAAAAGTATTAGATAGCTGGTGCTGTGAGGGATGACTTCGTGAGATCCTGGAGAGTTGCCATCAGGTGGAGTAGATTGTGAACCCATGGTCTGACTCAGTATAAGGACGTTTGTTCATATTTATTTATTTTATTTTATTTGTTTCATTTATAGACCGCCCATAGCGAGTGGCTCTCTGGGCGGTGTACAAAAAGGTTAAAATACAAAATATCAACAATAAAATCAGACAACAAACAATAAACACAAGCAGCAACCAAAGAAAAAATAAAAAATAAAAAATTTAAATTACAACATAAACGCTTAAAATGCCTGGGAGCATAGCCAGGTCTTAACCTGGCGCTGAAAAGATAGAAGCGTAGGTGCCAGGCGTACTTCTTCGGGGAGGCTGTTCCACAGTTCGGGGGCCACTACAGAAAAGGCCCTAGATCGAGTAACTGTCCTCCGGGCTTCTCGATGGGTTGGTACCCAGAGGAGGGCCTTAGATGCTGAGCGAAGTGACCGGGTAGGTTCATATGTTCATGTTTACCTTCTCTCTGCAATAGCTGACAGTTTAAGACTCTGTACTTTGCCTCACCCTCATGGGTCCATGCTAGAAATTACTCAGTGTAGGTTAGTTACCTCTTTATATGCTGGAACCACTTGCATACAGTCAGAAGGGCTGTAGCTCAGTGGTAAAGGATTTGCTTTGCATGTAAAAGGTCCTAGGTTAAATCCCTAGCAATTTCAAGTAGGGTCGGAAAGACTCCTGCCTGGAACCCTGGAGAACTGCTGCAAGTCAGGGTTGACATTACTGAGCTAGATGGTCTGACTTGGTACATGTTCCAGAGTACACATTCCTGAGTAGCATACATTCCTCTTTCTTGGCATGTTTTTATTGGGTGTATTGATTCTCTTCCATGTTGGTATTCAGCAAATGAGACTACAGTCATCATTCTGGATCTGGATGAAGTGAATTGCTGTAAAATGAGCAAATCTTCTTGTGTGCAAACTGGTGTTTAAGATGCTTGCAAACACAGTTTATCCTAACTATGCCCGGAAACTACTGCAGGATAATACTGTATTGGAATATTCCAGACATGATTTGCACATCTGTAAAACTGGCCACACCAATGCTATTTCATCTGTTACTGTTTCCACCTGTTATAGGAACATAGGAAGCTGCCTTCTACTGAGTCAGACCATTGGTCCATCTAGTTCAGGATTGCTTACACTGGCAGCGGCTCCCCAGGGTTTCAGGCAGCATTCTTTCTGTCCCACTCCTACTTAGAAATTCCAGAGAATGAACCTGGGGCCTTCTTAATGCAATATAGATTTTCTACCAATGAGAGACATCCCTTCCCCTTAAGCCATAGCGATCCTAGCAGTCAGATAGGTGGAGATGGATCATGATTAAGAGTGCACAGTCCTGAGGTCTCTTCATAAGAACATAAGAAGAGCCTGCTAGATCAGGCCAGTGGCCCATCTAGTCCAGCATCCTCTTCACACTGTGGCCAGTCTGATGCCTGTGGGAAGCCTGCAAGTAGGGCCTGAGGGCAAGAGCACTCTCTTTCTCTGCACTTTCCAGCAACTGGTATTCAGAAGCATGCTGCCTTCCACTATGGAGGAAGAGCATAGCCATCATGGCTAGTAGCCACTGATAGCCTTATCATCCAAGGAATTCACCCATGTGGCACTTCCAATCTTGAGAGGCAGATCTGCCCCCAATGCTGATGTTCTCTTCTTCTCTGCTACAGTCTGTTTCCTTGGGGACTGCATCATTTGCTCATAATTTATTGTGAAAGTTCAAAATGAAACCAATGTAGAAAAGGAACAGCAATATACTTGTCAGCCAGCTAATAGCTATGAGAAGCTTGCAAGCTGAATTGACATGGATTTTCCTGCCAAGATCATACCATGCTTTTCTCAGCCAGTTAAGTGAGATGCAAAAGAGGAACTCAACTGCTCTTGAACTTTGGGAACCTAACCCACCTCCAGTGGAATCAAACAACCAAAGTGCATTGCTTTAATAAAAATAACAGGCTTTGAAATCCTGGCTCCAGAGGGTAAACTAAAAAGAGCAGAAAGGATGCCCTAGCCCTATGAATATAGAACATGCTGGCATCTTTTTTCCTAATGCCAGGCTAAAGATGTGTGATCTCCTGCCCTGCCAGAATACTATGATCACCATGTTCTGCAGCCAGTCAGTCTCACAGGTATGGAATGATGCTGAGTGAAGGTTGTGTGTGCAATTGGAGACGAAGGGTAGACCACAGAACTGAGACGATGTATGAGAGGAGCTGTAAATAACACACGCTTCACTGGGCGACATTTCTCTACTTCGTATGTGTTCTGCAGGAATGAGCCCTATTATTCAAGCCAATTAAAGTCAATTGTGGATGATGGTTTAATGATTTGTTGTCATTTTGCTATTTTATTCATGGCAGGATCCAGTCAAATTTAAGCACTTTCATGTTCATTAATTCAATGGGCAAGAGTTAACACATGATGGGTCGACCATATTTCTCAGTATAGGCAAACAGCTAGCTCTGTTTTGGATTGCCATTTCATGGTGCATTGCAGTAGCTGACACCTCTTATGCTGTGAAGCATGTAAGATATATGATCCTCTTCTAGGACATCTCTTCTGTCAAGATGCTAAGAACGTGTAGTACCCTTTGAAATGAATAAAAAGGTGTGAGTGTCCCAGCATCTCCTCGAATTGGGCCTGATGCCTGGAAAAGATGAGTCATCTTTCACAAACACAGAGGGTTAGGTTTTCAAGAGTTCAGCTTTCAATTTGGCACTTAATTAAAGGACAGATTTTTGACATGGGTTGAGAAACCAGGAACTCTTGACTTCAAAATGAAGGGAAAAACTGACTTAGGTTCAGGCCTGCATTAGTTACGACAATTCTGCCAAGGATCACGAGACTGAAAAGGACCAGAAGACATCCCCACCACCACACACACAAATAACTTAGACCTTGAAATCAGAATTCTAGATGTTTGTGCCCTTACAACATCAATAGATGCTGCTGCAATTAATTGAGAATATGACAACGGTACAGCTAGTATAGCTATAACAATGCTGTTAAATTTACGTAGGATTAAGATGATCAGAAAACTGCAGGCATAATCCAGTTTGTGTGTCATTGATTTGAATGCAAAATGTGCAGTGCAATCCAAAGCATATTTAAAACTAAATCTGCCTGAATTCAGTGGAACCTTCCCCGCCATCCCCATGCCTCCCCTAATCTGTCCTGGGTTCCCCCAACTCTCTAGAAGCAGAGATTTTTGGGAGGGAAGAGGAAAGGGGGGAAAAGTGTCATTGAACAAGAGAAAGTTCTTATGCGAAAAGGACAACTTTATTAGGCACAGCCCACACATTATTACTTTTTATTATTTATTAATTTATATATAAATTTATGTATCTTAATGCAAAGATAAGCTTCTAACCTGTTTGTAAAGTATAACAACCAGACTGTTCCTACCACAATACCCATTTTATTGTTGCACAATGAATACCATTGGTATCAATGGGAATTTCTCTCTTGGGGCTAGTAGCAGCTTCTGGGATGCCATTTTCTTCAGAACCACAGAAAGAGGGCATATTTTAAAAGCCCTCCCTATGTGCCTGTTGGAGTTTTGATAGATATACATTGCAGTGGAGTGCAGAAATAAATGGTCTGTTAAGACTATATTTGAAAGAATAACGAAATTTAAGGTTTATTACTACAAAGAGGTAAAGTCACTCGTTCTGAAGTAGCCATGCAGCTTCCACCCAGGCAGCCCTTAGTAACTAACTGAGAACAAAGACAGGAAGAGAAGGAAGGGGGAGGAGCAAAGCCTGCAAAAACAACAAACACTTTAGAGGAGGTATCAGCAGAGGGAATAATTAATTGCCTTTCTGTCTATCACTCCCCATTGGTTCAGGTCTCTTGTAACATGCATTGATGCTTTACTCCCAACAGTACCATCCCTCCTGTGGCTCCCCTGCAGTGACAATTTTAAAATGTTAACATGTGCATGTTAAGTGCTTACATGTGATTAATGTTATGTCCACCTTGGCCTCCACTGTCTAAAATTATGGGAGTTCTGGACACACCAATTTATCTTTATCACTGAACCAATATCCTACATAATGACTGTGCAAATGTGGCCTGTGCTACATATTTCACTCCCAAAGGTGGACTTCTGTGCCTTGGACTCATAAAAGCAGGATTCCTACACATCCATTGGTTTGGATCCTAGGATTAATTAACTCAAGGAAGTTCACAGAAGGAAAGCTTCCTCCTTGCCATAACGGCCCTCAGTGGCCCACCCTCCTTGTTCAGGAGCACCCCCCCTCAACCCACTGGAGAGGCTTTTCAGGGGCATAAGGCGATCAGAACATTCCTTTTATGAACTTCCTTAACTTCTCTGAGTATTGAAGCCATTATAACCTGGGGGGTCAGGGTGTGATATCAATAACATAGGATTAAAATGCAAAGGACTGAATGAGCTCTTTTGACTCTTGAACCATCTTTTATCTCAGTCATGGAATACTCACCACCTGCACACAGGATTCTGTCAGCAGAGTAAACAGCTTATTGCTACTTTTCTCTGTCATTAATGGAATACTCAGATTCTTGGGATTCTTTGCTCCTTCTGTATTATCTTAAACTTGCATTGGACAGTGGCAGTAATTAATCACACCTCCGCTGCATTTTACCTTTCTCGTAGTCATTTTACAAAACAAGCAATCAATAAGAGGAAAGGCGTTCAAAGGCCAAAGTGCTTCCACTAAGAAGTGTTTTGGAGTTTGTGGTGGGCTTAAAGCACAAGGGGTGTGAAGAACTGACATGAAGCTGTCAGACATAAAAGATCTGAAGCTGATGGGAATGTGGGGTGTGTATGTGAGCAAAGGAAAATAGGCAGATTCAATTTGTTGTTTTTGTGTGTGTATGTGTATGTGAAAGGGGAACGTTTAGGAAATTTCCTTTCTAATCTCCAGAGAAGAGATGGTGTGAGTCAAGAAGCAGACTGGGCAATATAACTGCATTATTTTTACATTTATTCAACACTAGCAAACTGATCATCTTTATAATAGGTGTGGTGGAAAGAGGACTGTATATTGAAAGGTCCCTTGAGGGAACAAATATATTTCTGTGCACCAAATGCCCCCACCCTGTGGTCTCTCTCAGGGCCAGCAGTGCCCCCCCCCACCAGCAGTGCCCCCCCCCCACCCGTGCTAGCTCTTGCCAGAATGATCCTACCAAAGAAGTGGGAGGTAGTTATTCACCTGTCACTGTTTTTTCATTAGCGGTGTTTGGATTTTAATTGGGCACTTTGGGGACATATCACATAAATGGTAAATATACAACAAAAATGATCTGATTATAAGGAAGAAAATACTCAAAGGCAAACTGGAGTGTGAGCTAAATCTGATCACTGTTCCTAGTGGCCCAGGTCAGAAGGGGGAGTGTTACTTATTTATTTCCATCCTTAGGGAGCAATCCTAACTATGGGAATATGCTAACTACAGGACATTTGTGGAACAATCTATCACACAATCACCATTCCCAAGGACAGTGTTGTTCACTTCTGTTTAACATCACTACAAGAAGCTCAAAGACCTGGAAGGCTTCTGTCTTTGGAATGAGATAGAACCATTGATACTATCCGCTGAGATGCACAGCTAGGGCCGTTTAGAGAGGGCTTCCAGTTCTGCCGAGAAAGCACTTCCATAAAGCAGTCTGGAGAAGCCATAAGGAAAAAAGCCAAGCGTGTCGCTCTGCCTCCAACACTGGTGAATGGACAGCGTCCTCCACTGCACTCGAGGACAGCAGCTAGGTTAGAGGCGCAGAGCAGATTGTGTAGCACATGCAGCACCTCTGTTCTTCCATACCCCACAACCACTGCCTGCTGCCCAGCATCTGCTGCCTGAGGCAGCTGCCTCACTCTGACTAATGGCAGCTGTGCCAGTACTCCTTTTTCAAAGGGCCAAACTCCACATGAAGATTTGCATTGTACCCATTCCAAGGACTATCCCATTTCAGCATGCAGGTGCCTGTCCCTGTTGTGCTCGTTTTCTGTGATAGTCAGTAAGGGGCCTTCATGAAGAAATATTTGAAGCCTATCCTTGCTTGATGAATAGCCTGCTGCTTACTAGGTTCTGATTCCAGTCAAACAGGGCTGATCACCATTAGGCTGAGGGAGGCAGCTGCAAAAGGCAGCTGATTTGGGGTATCATGAAAGGGCAGCAAATTGTTATTTAATTTATTGTTGTATTTTTGTTTGCAGGGAAAGGTGATTGCAGGATATTCTGCCACAGGTGGCAAAATAACTTAGCTGGCCTTGGGTACTTATGCACCTTGACTCAGGTGTGGAGGGAGCATTTGGTGGTCCACCTCAGACAGCAAAATGCCTTGGACCAGCCCTGCTGATCCACACTGCCATCATGTTAATCTGATTGTGCGAACTGACCTTTAGTCTGCTACTGACATAACATTCTATGCTTGGATCCTAATGAATGCACTAATGTGCAAGCCAAACAATATAGGAGAACTTTTTATTTAGGAGCCTTGATCACTGAAGTCAACCAAAGACAATCCTGATTATTCTATTATCTCCAACCAGGGCTAGTGCCATTCATGACACCCAGTCCTTGGGCACCAGCCTGCCCCAGGCGCGCAGCTCCCCCCTGTTCCACCTACCTCTCTCCTGTCTTTTGCTGCTGAGTGCGCAGGGTTGCCATCAACCAAGATGGTGGTAGAGGCTTCTCTAAGGGGCTGATGCCCCCACCTCCATCTTGGTTGATGGCATACATGTGCGGTATGCTACAAGCATGCACATGCCTGCCACCAACCAAGATAGTGGTAGGGCAACAGCCTCTTAAAGAAGTCTCGTTGCCATCTTGGTTGATGGTAGCCCTGCGTGCACAGCAGCAGATAACAGGAGAAACGTAGGTAGAGTGAGAGAATGGCGGGCGGCCTGGAAACTCTGTCCCTGCAATCCGCAACAGGGACCCTGCCACAGATCGCTGAAGGGGTGTGCTACTCTTCCACCCTAATGAGGGGCCCTCATAACAATGGTTATGTTCTACCTCCACTGTCAGAAGCAGTATGCCTCTGAATGCCATTTGCTGGGAATCACAGTTTAGGAAAGTGCTGCTCAGGTCTTGCTGGCCTTGTGGGCTTCCCTTAGGCATCTGGTTGGCTGCTGTAAGAACAGGATGCTGGACTAGATGGGTCACTAGTCTGATCCAACAGGCTCTTCTTATGCTATTAAGAACAAGAAGTTGAACACTTTGATACCACCATTGGCTAGGAACAAATGGTGCTGCCTAGTACTGACTATTGGTCTATCGAGGTCAGTACGGTCTGGTGGTGGCTCTCCATGGTTTCAGGCAGGACTCTTTCCCAGACTTATTCTGGAGTTGATGGGGATTAATTTTGTGCATGGAAAGCATGTGTTCTGCCACTGAGCTATAACCCTTTCCTTTATTTGCAATTTTATTGTTTTATTTCAGAATTGTAAGCTACCTTGAGCACAGCTTCTCTAGCAGGGTATAAATTATTGTAATAATAAATAAGTTGGCAACTCTGTGAAACAACCCTGGAATCAACACAGATCAAACTTGGTATTAGGGTTGCCAGGTTCAGGGCCTGAGACTGATCCTGTATCTTTAGGAGAAGAGAAAGTGAGCCAAGTGCAGGTGTTCTGGCAACACTGTGGTGGGAAAAACCACAAGGTGGAATTCTCCCTTCCCTCTGCACAACTTTTAAAGATACAGAAGACCTCTTGGTTACGGCCTCCAAGAGGTCTTCTGTATCTATAAAAAGTTGTGCAGGGGAAAGGGAGAATTCCACCTTGTGGTTTTTCCCATTACAGTGTTGCAAGAACACCTGCACTTGGCTCACTTTCTCTTCTCCTAAAGATACAGGATCAGTCTCAGGCCATGAACCTGGCAACCCTAACAGTGGGTGTTCTATGCCATATTCCTGGCCAGCCCCCTGTGTTGATTTTGGAGATCTCTGGGAGGTGGAAAGTTAATGCAGGTCCTGCAAAATATATATCTTGGGCTGCAATCCTGTGCATACTTACCTGGGAGTAAGTCCACTTGAATATAATGGGACTTACATCTGAGTTAACAATGTGCACAGAATTGTGTTAACCACTTTGACCCCACAATGGCTAGGAACAAAGGGAACTGTCTTATACTGAGTGAGGCCACATGAAGCTGCTCTGTGAATGTTCTGCAGCAATCCTATATGCCAGGGATAAAGAGCCTCTAGCTCTCCAAATATTGTTGAACTGCAACTCCCAGCATCCCTGATCATTGGCCTTGCTCATTGAGGCTGGTGGGAATTGGAGTCTAACAAATATCTAGAGGGTCATACGTTACCGATCCTGGTGTATATGGTCTCTAAGATACTACATTACTCAATTATTTCAATTTTTCAGTCCTCTCCCAGGTTACTGCTAAGGAAGCTGTGAAAATTTCCAAGTTTAAATACTTCAGTCCCTGATTTCACTCAGTGCAAATACACATGTGAAGCTTTTATGTTCAATAGGAAAATCCCTCTTTTTGGCAAATTTTGGGAAAAATAGATTTTTGCATTGAAAATTGTTGCTCTTGACTTAAAGGATCTGGAGGGTAAGGATGGGGGAGAAATTCATATTCAGTTTGCATTTAAAGGTGATGTTACCTAATTTGTTTTCTGAGACAATACGCAAAACAAAACAGCCATCCTCCAAAATTTGCACTTCTCTGAATTCTGCAATGCGGTTCTCCAGCCAAGTCATATGTTTTTAAAAATGCATATACTAGGAGAAAGAGTGCATAAAAATGTATATATTTGTGAAAATAACTTTAAAAAATGCATTGCATTAAAACTTAATTGACACAATTGAAAGGTTGCATAATAGATCTGTAAATTAGGAAGTCCCCATCCCCCTTCATCTGTATGTGTGTAGTATAGTTTATATGCTAGCCAAGGTTTATTTTTTTAAACACAAATCTATTTATTATATTTTGCCATTTATTAATCTGTTTTGGCTGAAGGAAGATGGGAAGAACTTGTAAAAGATACAGAAATCTCAGAACTACCTTCATACGAACAGAGGCTATTCTTTCTAGTATAGAAAGATTAAGTTTAGACCATTGTTTTATATCTTTTTTAAGTTTCCTTATCAATGGATAATAATTAGTGCATAGTAATTGAGATATTTTCTTTGGAATTTGCACTCCCAAATAACAAAAGATTTTTTCATACAGGACTGTCCAATTACATTGGATCAACTCAGAGCAAACATCCCGACAGGCCCGCCCTTAGCATGTGCGGGGCCCGGGGCAAAAGCATATTTGGGGGCCCCCCACATTCTTTCTCTCTCTTTATATATATATATTTATACCGGAGCAGATGCTTGAATCCTGATGTATTACTCAGGATTCAGAATAGCATCACAATGACTTATGGCTGGTCCTCACTTTTGTGGCTTGTCTGCTACTTCTGCATAGTCAAGTTTCTAACACCATGCGACTATGAACGCCTCCTGTATCTGCTCCATAAAACAGAACAGACAACTTTTATCAATGTCCATGCCACCAAAAAGAAAAAACTCAAAAGGGATATTCTAAGATATCATCTTCCTCTTATTCCATCCAATTTAATAACACAGGGTTCTATTTATAAAGAAATATTTTTATGTACTACAAGAGCAAAAGCTAACCACAAGAAAAAGAAAAACAGGAGATTCAAAAGAGTTACTCCAAAAACTTCCACATGTATAACAAAATCACCTGACATAACTTACAGAAATGACTCCACAACAATAATAGATCTCACTGCAGGCAAAATGTCACCTAATGAAATTAGGCTTCTATCCAAAGGCCTCAACTTCTGCCCAACACCTAGAGAGCACAATATAGCACAGATGAAATGTGACATCAAAGCATTTGAAAGGAGATGCAGATTGGCTGAATTTTTTTATGGTGACTCTAAGAAAAACATAGATCTCTACAATAGAGATCCTCTGCTACAGTTTCTGCCACCTAAAACTTGGACACCGAACATTAACAGGAATCCAGTCCTAGAAACTTTTCTCTTATCAATAAACAGAGTAATCAACAACCGCACACCAACTCCTACTCACAACAACCTTTCAAAAGAAGAAAGAATAGCCCTAAGGAACCTTCAGATGAGAAGGGATGTTGTCATCAAGCCTGCAGATAAGGGTGGTGCTGTTGTGGTACTTAACACTACAGACTATATAGCAGAAGGTCAAAGACAACTAAAGGATGAAACAACATATAGATTTCTTGACAAAGACATCACCACAGATCTCAATACTCGTATAATTACATCTATACAAAACCTTACAAGCAGGAAACTTCTTAAAGAGGAGACTGCTGATCTCCTTGTTAATCCAAATCCCACCCCTGGAAGGTTGTACATGCTGCCTAAAATCCGCAAAGCCAACAATCCTGGTCGCCCAATTGTCTCAGGTAACAACACAGCTACTGAAAGGATTTCTCTGTACATTGACTTAAATTTACAAAACATGGTGCAAAACCTCCCATCATATATCAAAGACACCAAGGACTTCTTGCTTAAAATTGAGTCTTTAAACAAGCAGTATCAATTCCACAACAATACTATACTAGCTACTTTAGATATCACATCTCTTTACACCAATATACCACATAATGATGGGATTCAGGCTTTAAATGAGTTCCTTAACACCAGAGATATGACCAATCCTCCAACAGAGGTTCTCACAACTTTAGCTACGCTAGTCCTGACTTGTAACACCTTTACATTCAATGGAGAAGACTACCTGCAACTACAAGGCACAGCTATGGGGACTCGCATGGGTCCATCATATGCAAGTCTGTTTATGGGTAAACTGGAAAAGGAGATCCTCAAAAAGGCCATCAACAAACCACTTGTATGGTGGCGATACACTGACAACATCTTTATGGTCTGGACAAATGGTAAAGAGAGTTTGGAACAATTTAAAAATTACATCAACTCTATCCATCCCTCTATTACGTTTACATTTAATAGTACAAATGACAATCCGCACATCCTTTTTCTGGATGTCCTTCTCACCATTGAAAACAACAAAATAGCCACTGATCTCTATAGCAAACCCACTGATGCCCACACCTATTTAAACTGGAAATCTTGCCATCCTAGGCATATAAAAAAGAACATTGTGTATAGCTTAGCTCTGAGAATCAAACTTATTTGCAACACTGAAGATAAATACCAGAGAAGGATCAGTGAACTTAAAGAACACCTTCTTCTATGAGGATATTCTCCACATATTATCAATTGCAACATCCACCGAGCCTCCATTCTGTCCAGAGAAAACCTCCTCCATCATACTGAGGTGACAAAGAGCAGAGAGCAACAGATTCCATTTGTTGTAGATTTCCATCCAGCATCTCCTAACTATCACCGAGCAATCAGGGTGAGCTACCCATTGCTGGCAAACTCTGAACATCTTACTAGAGCCATCAGCAGGCCTCCTGTTATAACATTTCGCCAACCTCCTAATTTGCGCAGACTGTTGCTGAGAGCTGTGCTTAAGCCACCTATCACCAATCCAGGGTCTCATCCTTGTCACTCCAAACGCTGTATCACCTGTCTGTACCTCAGGGAGACAGCCACTTTTACAAGCACTAGGACAGGCAGGACATATTACATCAAACAGAACATCATCTGCAGGTCCTGCAATATAGTTTACATCATCGAGTGCAAAAGACCAGGATGGCATATCCAATACGTAGGAAAGACCACAACTGACCTACGCACGCGCTTCAGGAACCACAAGTGGGCAATTTTGACAAAAAAAGTGGAACAACCAGTTGCAAAGCATTTTAACATCGAGGGTCACAGCCTGTTGGACTTTTCCATTACAGCGATAGAGATGCCAGCAGATCCAGCAGCACTGACTAAAAGGAAGAACTTTTGGATTTACTCCCTGGACACATTGGCACCACATGGCCTGAACCTGGAGGACAGTACCACCACTACTTAGCTTCTGCAAATGAAGCCCCTCTGAGCATTCCATCCTCAAAGCTCTATAACTGCCACCTTGGTAACAGCATTTGTATGTTAGCAGCTGATGAAGGCGGAGGCTGAAACGTTTTGTTAATACAATACAAACCTCTGTTTGGTTAATCACAATTACGTTTATACATACATACATATATATATATAATATAATATAATATAATATAATATAATATAATATAAAAATAATGCAGTGACCTCATATTCCCATTTGGATAAAAATAACCTCATTGTCAGAACAGACAAACTTGCATGTTCCCTTGTAAAGGGGAGATGTTCCCTTCAAGGGATATTTGGGGAAATATCCCATGTACCTGTTTACCATGATGTAACTTCCTAATGGGTGGGATTAGTTACCTGGCTTCCTTCTCCTTTGTCCTGGGGATTTCTGAATAATCTCCATTGCTGAGCTTTTTACCTCTGGGAGAGGCCGCATGGCAGATGCTGTCCTTAGAACATCACTACCAAAGACTAAAAATGGACTAAGACTTCTACTTTTCTTTCATTTAAGCCAGAGCCTATGTTTCCTGAACATATGAAAGGTCATGAGTAAATATTCTTTTCTTTTACCTAAGAAGGTTGTGTCTGCTGTTATTTGTGCCTAGGGAAAAAGGTGGGCTTGGTTTATATTCTCACTCTGCTGCTTGCATTTATATCTCTGCTAAGAAATAGGACCATGAAACTTAGTTCCTATTTCATTTTATATTTTTAAAATACCAAACACTCATCAGCTCTATATAATTGTACAGAGAAGAAATGTGAATGCTTCTCCAGTGAATGCTTTATACTTAGCCAGATCATCCATCATGTGCCTGCTCTGTAAATACTCAGTTTTACTTATAAGTCATTATTTTAACATTTCATTCTGAAGAGCATACTACAAAAATACTCTCAACATTTTGCCAGGACTATGGATCCAAGATAGTCTGCCCTTTAAGTCTCCATGAAATCCTTTGTTAATCAAGGAATCCAAATACCAAGATGACACAATGTGCTTCAAGAAAAGACACTGAGGATCAAATGACTAAATATTGCCTTATTACTCCTAAACTAACGGTGAGTATCAAATGATTTTTCTTAGCTGTTTGTCACCATGGTTGGGGATTGTGTTTTTGTCTCCATACTTGTTTCCACATCCTTCCCCCCACGCTTGGTACCTAAATTTATAATTCCAACATTTACTTTCAACTAGCCGTCTTTTCTAGATTATCTGATCATATGAAATTGACTTAAAAACTGAACCAAAAAAAGGCAAAGGATAATGACTTATATTTTCTCCAGGGCATTGCTTTTGTTTCCTAAGTGATAGTCATATGCTTCATTGTCTAATAGCGAAGAAGACTATGTAGAGGGCGTAATAAAAAAAGAAATGATTTACTAAGAATATTTACAGAGAATAGCGACATAACTCAAACCATTTAGCTGTTTATTTTTGTGTTTGTGTTCAGATGCACAAATAAGGCTGCATATATTGACACAAGTTAGGACTGAGGAAAATAATGTTTGTTTGGCAATTTGTAATTTTGTAAGGCAGGAGGGAAATCTAAAAATAATATAAAAAGGGGGTGTGATCAGTCCTCTAACAGGCACAGCTGGACAGGCAAGTGGGGACTGCAATGGGCCGTTTAACTTTTTTTTAAAAAAAAAATTTTTATATTCCGTCTTTCCTCCAAGCAGCTCAAGATGGCATACATGCCTGCATATAAATTGTTTTAATTAATTTTTCAAAACGGAAATGAGCTATAAAGTGTAGTGGGTGACCATGAGCTACTCACCATCTCTCAGCTGTCCCTCAGGATGAAAACAACGGAGAACCATGACCACCCCAAGCAAGAAGGGCACACTTAAAATGTAGAGGAAAAAATAATCTACGACCATAATGTGAAATCAAATACTTATTGAGACACAGTATGAAGAAATATTTATATAAGCATGACTATCACATATGTTTATTATTTACACAACCTGTAAAGATATTTATAGTGCAATCCTATGTTTGTTTACTCAGAAGCAAGTCCCAGTGTAGTCAATGGGGCTTACTCAACTAGAGAAGTGTGCAGAGAACTGAAACCTCAAGTGATCAACAACTTGATCTTTCAACAAGCCTTTTAAGCTGAGACCTTATCCCAGTTGGAACTGTTTTTAATATATGTTTTAAACCTTTTCTTTTTTAAAAAAAGATGTTTTTTAAAGCTTTAAAAATGTTTTTAAAGATGTTTTGTTTTAATATATTTTAAATATATTCAAATATGCTTTTTTGTTTTGTTTTTATTATGTTTTAAAGTGTTTTTAGTGCTTTTGTTTGCTGCCCGGGGCTCCTGTTGGGAGGAAGGGTGGGATATAAATCAAATAATAGATGTGTGAGGTAGGGTTGGTGATTGGAAACCAAGGCAGCTCACAATAAGAAATAAATCCATCTAAAATCCAATACACATAAAACAATATAAAACAGTTGCAAAATAGCATAAAGTGGCATGATTCCGAATTTTGGGTTGGGTGAGTGAATATGCTATGCTGGTGAAGGCTGTCTCAGCTGTGGTATTGGAGGAACCCAGAACGATAGTCCTGGGTGATTTCAGTGTCCATGCTGAGGCTGCCTCTAGTGTTCCGGCTTGGGACTTCATGGCCTCCATGACGACCATGGAGCTGTCTCAAGTTGTCACCAGCCCGACGCGTAAGGCAGGGCACACCCTCAACTTGGTTTTTGCTCCAGATGGAGGAAGTGGTCTAGAGATAGGGGGGAGGGTGTCCCCCCATTGTCATGGTCAAACCACTTCCTGATGAAGTTTAGACTTACGGCTCTGATCCTCCCCTGCGGGGGTGGTGGACAGATTAAGATGGTCCACTCCTGGAGACTAATGGAATCCATAGGATTCCTGAATGCCCTGGGGGAGTTCCGAGTAGATAGAGCAGGTGACCCTGTTGAAGCCCTTGTCACGCTGTGGAACAGTGAGATGTGTCAGGCTCTTGACACAGTTGCCCCTGAGGACCCTCTCTGGCATTGTGGAGCCCTGTTTGCACTTTGGTACACCAGTGAGCTAAGGGCAACGAAACAGGCTGGATGACGGCTAGAGCACAAGTGATGAAAGACATACTGTACGGCTGATCAGCATGAGTAAAACATCATAACCGTGCCTACTGTGTGGCGGTAAGGGTGGCGAAGAAGGCCCACTTCTCTGCCACCATCACATCCTCAAGTAGTCATCCAGTGGAGCTTTCCCGTATTGTCAGGAGTCTGTTGATATCAGCTCTAGGAAATGGAGTATTAGACCCTTCAGAGGCCCAATGTGAATTGTTTGCAAGGCACTTTGAGGGTAAAGTAGCTCATCTCTGTAGCAATCTTGATGCCTCTTCTACATCTACTGTAGTCCCCAGTGAGGTGTAAGTGCAATGTCTGCTGCAACTTCTTGAGATCGGTTTCAGTTTATGTGCCCTGATGACATGGACAAGGTGCTTGCAACAATGCTTCCAGCAACGTGTCCTCTCAAAACCAGTTGGTCATTGCAGAACATTATTTTTTAAAAAATCAGTATTAGTGTCCTACATAATAAAAGCAGTGACACCTAAGTAAGTCCTACCTAATTGCTTTAAAAATAGGATTGGAGAGGGAGAGAGACCTACGAGGCCATGTGCTTTCCATGTCACATAGTACTTGTTTTGCTCTTGCAAGAAATTGGTCCTTTATAGTTTGGCAGCACCTACGCTTTGGAACTCCCTGCCTATTAACACCTTCATTGTACTCTTTTCAGCACCTGCTAAAAACATTTTTGTTTAGGCAAGCTTACCCAGGCATGTAGAAGCTATTATGTTTTTAATCTGTTTAATTCAGGGAGGGTTAATTGTTATAACTGTAATGCCTCCTGCCCAGTTTTAATATTCTTGTTGCAGATGTATTGTTTTTATATTGTATCACTGTATTTTATCAATTGTATCTTAACGATTTTGTAAGTCGCCTAGAGTGGCCATTGGCCAGATAGGATTGGAGAGGGAGAGAGACCTACGAGGCCATGTGCTTTCCATGTCACATAGTACTTGTTCTGCTCTTGCAAGAAATTGGTCCTTTATAGTTTGGCAGCACCTACGCTTTGGAACTCCCTGCCTATTAACACCTTCATTGTACTCTTTTCAGCACCTGCTAAAAACATTTTTGTTTAGGCAAGCTTACCCAGGCATGTAGAAGCTATTATGTTTTTAATCTGTTTAATCCAGGGAGGGTTAATTGTTATAACTGTAATGCCTCCTGCCCAGTTTTAATATTCTTGTTGCAGATGTATTGTTTTTATATTGTATCACTGTATTTTATCAATTGTATCTTAACGATTTTGTAAGTCGCCTAGAGTGGCCATTGGCCAGATAGGCGACAAAGAAATTAAATTTATTATTTTATTATTATTATTATTATTTAACTCATTGTTGGTTTTATTCTGAATGTTTTTAAATACATGTCTGTTTTTGCCACTAATTTTATCTTTTTAATTCCTTCTGTAAACTGCTTTGAGATTTTTTACAATAAAGTGGTATATAGATGTTGTAAATAAAATACCTAAATACATAAATACATTTTGGAGTCACTGTGGGCCTTGGGTCTCTTTCCACTTTTAGGAACAAAGGAATCTACCTTATAGAGACTCAGACCTGTTGGTACCATCCAGCTCAGTACTGATGACATGGACTAGGATTGGCTCTCCAGGATTCCAGGCAACAGTCTTTTCCAGAGATTGAATTTTGGATCTTTGCATGCAAAGCATATGCCCTACCAATGAGCTACAGCTCTTCCCTTGGTCAGAAAAGTATATTTTAAAATCGTTCTTTCCAATTCACTAATGAATGCATGACATACCTACGGCAGATCCATACCATTCATTTAAAGCACAATCAACACAATTGAAGCACATGAATCCCACCACAGAATCATGGGAACTGTAGTTTGTTAAGGGTGATGGGGACTATAACTGTGAGGGGGAAACTACACTTCCCAGGATTCTCTGGGGGAAGTCATGCACTTTAGATGCAAGTTGGATGTGCTTTAAATATATTAAGTGTATCTACTTCATAAACATTGCCTGCATGTAAATTGCTTTCATTATTTTGTTTAATATGGAAATAGCTACAAAGGTTACTGGGTGACCATTGGCTACTTGCCATCTCTCAGCCTAATGCTTAAAATAGTGTATGAGTCTTTCTACTATATAAATATCTTTTTCTCCTTCTTTGAAAGTGAGGGGGGTGAGAGAGAGAGGGAGGTCTGGTTTTCTTGCATGGATGCAGATTGCAAAGTTTTTGGCATACACAATAAACATATGCAGATAGTCAGAGAGCAGAAGAACACTGCACAATATGTGGCTCCCTTTTTTTAAAATGGCCTAAATTGAATGGCATCTGAATATCTGATAAAATGCCATTATTCTTACCATTTTTATATTGCCAGGCACACTAGAAAAATAAACTCTGTTCTCATCTGTAATCATGTCACTAGGAATGATTCAAAATATTCTGGCACCATGACTAGGCTTTGAATTTCTGGGTGTTTCTGATAATTGGTTAGAATTAAAACAATATGTCAGTGTGAGCTTGGTATACAGCACTGCTATGCAGGGCTGGCCCCAGACATGCTGGGGCCCTTGGGCACAAGCCTGCCCTGGGCCTGGTGCTCCCCTGCCGCGACTTGCGGCAGGATCTCTGCTGTGGATTGCATGGTGAGAGCTTTCTGATCTTTCCCTTGCTCAACCTACCTTTCTTGGCTGTGTTGTGCGGCTGCGCACGCAGTGCTGCCCTTAACCAAGATGGCGGCCAAAGTTTTCCTACGGGCCTGAAGCCTCTGTCGCCATCTTGGCTCATGGCAGGGATGCACGCATGTAGCATGCATGTGTGCCATCAGCCAAGATGGGGGCAGAGGCTTCAACCCCTTAGGGAAACCTCGGCCGCCATCTTGGTTAAGGGCAGCGCACAGCCGCACAACAGAGCCAAGAAAGTTAGGTTGAGCGAGGCAATGGCGGGTGCTCCAAAGCTCTTGCTGTGCGATCCACGGCAGCAATCCCGCTGTGAATCATGGAAGGGGAGTGGAGGGGACCCTCAGGGGCCCTTGTAACTCCGGGGGCCCTTGGCCAGGGCCCCACCTGGCTGCCCTTTGGAGCTGGCACTGCTGCTATGTAAGCAAACTCATTTATGCATTTGCTGTAAAGGGTGCTCTCAAAAACCACAAGCCTGTTTAGTATGTCTTTTAAAGCAACAGTGCTGAATTATTCTTTCTATTTTCTTCATTGGGTTTTAATAGCTGCTTTATAGAATAGGAGATAGTATATATTATAAGAGCTTTTGCTAAGTATTGCTATAACGTGATTTGTGAGGACTTTTTAAGGAACAAGATTTTTTACTGAAGGGAAAAAAAGATTGTGTGGCATAGGCAGGCGGACAAATTGCAATCCACATACTTAGAACCATGGGGGGAGATTGAAATTGATGGCCACGTAGTAACTGGATCTGTGTTTCCACCCATGAGGCTTAGTTATCTGATATGTACTTCAAAATTATTAGTGTTATCAATACTAGGTATATACAAACTGTACCACTTCACCTGACACACCTTGAAGAAAATATACAAGAAGTGCTCTTTAGCCATTGAAGGGGAAGAACTGTTGAACAATTATATCCTAAAGCACCCAGATTTTTCAGAGTCAGACAGCTATACCTAACGTGTATTAGGGACAGGGAATCCCTGAACACAGAGATCACAGCAAAAGGATGGATCAGAAGGGAAGGGAAAGAAGCGCAGTCCCAGACCTTAGAGCAGGGGTTCCCAAAACGTGGCCCATGGACCACTGGTGGTTCACAAGTTTCTTTCTGGTGGTCCGTGGCATGTCCACGTTAGATATTCATACTGATTTTTAAACTGTATTTTATTGCTTCTTTTATATGGAATGCAAATTGTCATATGATAAAATACAAAATAAGAAATCAAAGAAGCAATGAAAATACAATTCAAAATCACGTCAGCATCTAGCACAGCACATTACACCCCTGCTATAACAGGCAGAAAAATCATTAAGTGGTCCTCCAAGACCATCAGCAATTTTTATGTGGTCCATGGGGGAAAATGTTTGGAAACCACTGCCTTAGAGAGTTGTGGATTTCGGTGAAATAAACAACCACATATGTTACCTATTTACATCACTGTGGACCAGTATTTAAACCAATTACTTGGATTCTGGAAATATAGCTTTAGCTTGCTACTAAGAATTTACTAAACGGCCTTGGGGAAAGTCAGAGCTGGCCACCTTTAGAGGCCACTTCTTCCAATCTTGGCTTCTGGTCACGTTTTGTTTGGAGAAAAACAAACCGTGAACACTGGTTCACACATAATGCTAAGCTAACCTCTGATTTGTTTCTTCCAAAGCATGGCAGCAGCAGGAGCAGGGGTGGTGCAAAGCAAGCAATGTACAGCGATGTGTATTAGCACATTGCTCATTTGTGTAAAACCATTTTTTCAATAACAAAGCCAGAGACTACCACATAGTTTAGTTTTTAACGAGGCCAGAGACTACCACATAGTTTCTTTCTTGGCGATTACTCGTGACCGAGTAAGATTGTCTTCCAAAATATAGTCTTTAACAATGGATCCGTCTGAATCTGTATTCACCGCCGATGTACCAGACCATGACTAGGGGCTTCTGGATTTCACAGTCCTGGCCCCGTCGCCGTTTGCCAATCGCCATGGGACTTTTGTTATGGAAGACACCTGTGTGTGAATTTGTTTTATGTGGGGAGATTGGTGCACCACGATCAACACACAATCTTGACAGAAAAAGGCTTTGATCCAATGGCATGGGTACCATGATTGGAAGTCCTTTATCTGCTGCAGCCTTCATCCGCCTTCACAGCCATTGTAACATACACATTGTTATCCTCTGTCTGTTCTGCCATTGAGGACTTTCTTGGATCGTTCTTTGTGTGGTTCCTCTCCCTTGACCTTACCGCCATGGGTGACCCTGCTGGGAGTACATGACTCCCGACGGCATCGCTCATAGGGTTCATTGGAACATGCAAGCCCACTCACCACTACAAGGTGACGATCCAGTAGGCAACTCTGGCAGATTCCTCAAACAAAATCTACAGACTTTCATGTGATGTAAGCTGAGAACTTACTTCCCTTTATCATGCAACCCACAGGTTTCACCTTGCGCATTAGCGAGTGTGGCTATAATTGGTAGCTGATCTAAACTCACATGTGCATTTTGCGCAAACACTAAGATCAGATGCTGATATTTTCCATTCTTAGAGACACAGCTCCTTCTAATTTGAGCCAATGCATTGGTGAAGTCTTAATATTTTTTATCAAATACTGTTGTAGGGTGTCAGTCAATTTCTATTTCCTGCAACATGTTTTGATTCAGTGATTCCCAATAATGTAAAGCTACATTACTCTCAGCAAGGGAATGTTTTCCTACTAAAATGTTTGAGCATGTTACTTGTACATTTCTCCAATGTCTTTCCCTGCTCACATTGTGGGGTGAAAGACAGTGGAACTTTTAATGAAACCTACAAGCCCCTCTTCCTGCCCTACAGCATCCAAAACAGCTAAGGAAGACAGGAGCTAAGAGGTCAAACCCCTTCCACCCCCCTGTCATGTAAGCAGTGTTTTTGGCTGCCTTCCTCCCACTCCTTGTCTTAGTCTAGAGCCATCATTGGTGGGCGATAAAGCCCATTACACAAGCCTGGAATCATATTATAACAATATGTGTAGCCTTATACCCTTTTTATAACAAAACAAGTCTCACTGTGTTAATTCGAGCTTACTCCTTAATGCAAAGGATTTCAGCCTTTGTTATTTATACAGCATTTTTCAAAGTGGTCAAAGCATATCACATACATTCTCAGTGGTCCTTGGAGCCCTGTAAAGTAGGCAAGTATTATTTAATACTATGGCAGGCCATCTAGTGATTTCACGGCCAAGCTGAGATTTGGACTAGGAACTTCCATCTCATAGCTTGTGCTCTTACCCCTATGCTACTGCAGCTTTAATGTGCACATGAAATGCATTTGTATTGGGAACGTGTTTCATGAAATAAGCAGGTGATAGTTGCTAATGCAGATTTAAGCACGGTGATGCCATGTTGTCTGGAATAAGTAGATGGTAGTGAGTGGCACCTTTACTAATTGCCATGTATAGCACATGAACATCAGTTTGCTTCTTCTATGCACAGACTCCATGATAAACATATATGGCATAAATGGAGAATCTTGTGCATGTATATACACATATTTCAAAAGTGTTGGGAAAGAAACCACAGTAATAAAAATGCATTTTTATCAAGCTGAACTTCCTTTATGCAGAATCCCTTTCAGCAGAGCTGCAGAAATTTGGGAGATACAGAACTTTGATAGCATTTCGAGGATGATAATTTTCAGCCACAGTATAAGGAAAATAAAAAGGGAGAGAGAGCTGCTAAATATACTAGAAGTATCTTGTAGTATCTTTTCAGCTTTAAAGCCTGATATTAATCATGTCTTCTTAGAAATAACAGCCTATGATATGTATTCTGAAAGAAGCAACACTGAGCTTAATGGCTTAGTCCCAAGAAAGTATGCATAGGATTGCAGTGTAAAATCTTTAAACACTGTCTTGCCTTGACAGCCGATGCTCTGGTTGAGATGGATGTCATGGCTGGTGACAACTGGGAGCTGTTCTTGGAGGCTCTCTTGCCTTTTTAGGCTATGAGGGTCTCCGTGTGTTTAGGATAATATGATTGACAGCTCCACTCTGGCCCCAATTAGCACCCTATAATTTATTAGCTTCTGCTTTCAGATTATGCGTTAACTTCACAAATATTTCAACCACGGAAACAGCCGCTATCGAGTGTCTCCTCTGCCTGATCCAACTGGGGGCTGCGGTGAAATACAGAGAGCTCTGCAGCGCTGTCAAGAGAGAATAATCATTTGCATCTCACAGTTTGACTAGGAGCATTGCAGCATGTGGGAAAGTGGGGAAGACAGATCAAATTAAGGTTCAGAACATATTTTGGGGTCTGCATTTGCGGGGGGAGAGGCTGAACCTGTCGACTCATTTAAGGGGGGTTTGTTTGTCCAACGGCTGCTACTTGCATAAATATAAGCGCTTCAATTGCATGCCAAGAGCAAACTGTAAGAATGGCAAGAGTCACCCACAGGTGTCATTCCATTGCTGACATAGAAAGCAAACACAAAAATAAACTGCAGAAGTAGCATGTATATAAGAACATGGAGATTGGTCTGTTAAAATGGGATAACAAAAAAATGTAAAGAGAAACAGAAGCTCTCTGTTTGTTACATTGTCCTTATCAGATGAGACCCAAATAGATGATCGAAGGCTGGCTCAAGTGTACATGCACGTCAGTCAATATGTCTCACCACTCAATGGATCACAGCTGAGTGTGCAATCTGGCTCCATCAAAACTAGGATGTAAGGTGGTTCACCAGTGATGATGGTCTCATATATGCAGGTCATCAGATGGCAGGCACGCATATATGAATTCACCCTAAGCTCTTGTACTAGTGAGGTGTGAACATAACCAATCAGGAAGAATTGGCACTTAAGGCAATTCTAACTGGATTCCCTGCTCTGTTGAACTTGGCATTTGCAAACCATGTCACAATGGGATGTGGAACCTGTGGCTCTCTAGATGTTGTTGGACTACAACTCTCAGAATCTCGGAATACTGGCCATGCTGACTGGGGTTGATGGAAGTTGTCCAACTACATCAAGAGGGTCACAGGTCCCCCATTCCTGATGTAGCATTTACATGGACTCTGTCCGGATGATCATTTGATGCATCCATAAAGACCCACTGCATTTTGATTTTATTCCCTTCCCAAATACATTCCAGTCTTTACATTAGATTGCACTCTGTGTAACCTACCAAGCTGAACACAACCCACCATAAGTATGACAGAGCTAAAGTGAACGTAGCAACATAGAACTAAAGTAGGACATATAAACCTGGTTATCTTATTTGCTGATCTAACTCACATTGTCTCTTCTGACTGGGAGCAGCTCTCCAGAGTGTCAGGCAGAGGTTTCCAGATGGGGAACCATATTAATCTCATAAAGCAAAAACCAGTCTTGTGGCACCTTAGACTAACAAAGGTATTATGGCATGACCTTTGATGGACTATAGTCAGGCAGAAGTCATTCACATCACCTATAACCTGAGATCCCTTTTTTTAAATAGAGGTGATAAGGATTGAACCTTGGACCTTTGCCATGCAAAGCATGTGTTCTGTGGTCCCTCATCAATAATATAGTATAATATAGTAGCCAACACACTCAGCTCTAAATCAGGAAGCTTTGAATCTCACATTGATCCCACATTCCCTAGTTCATCTTAGTCAAGCCCCTCTCACAGTTTCAGACCCCCCATACCAACAACAATATGGGAATAAGAGCAGTGGCCTACCTTGCAGGGGGGTGTAACAATGACAAGAGAATGCATTCCAAAATCCATATTAGAGCAGTACCTTGATTAGGCCAACCAAAATGTCTCAAAATAGTGTACATGATTTCAAGTTCTCTAGAACTCTTCAACAGGTTAAATGGCAAACAGAGCAAGAGGTAGGAGAAGAGGTGGTGGAGTCTGGCTGATAGGGAAGCCATGGAGTCTGCATCTGGTCACAGTCTCAACATGGAATGTGATAGGAAGCAGCAGCCATTGACATGAGGGTCTCTTAAGTGCTATGCAGGTTTCAGGTTAGTCCATGTTAAAGCACTGTGAATATTAGAAAGTGTTCAGTACAGCAGAGTAGTGGCAAATTCAGAAGTGCAGGGTCCCTTCATGATAGTCACAACCACGCCCCTTCCATCCTTTTGTTTTGTTTCGCTGCTGGGTTGAGAATGAAATCCTTGTTAATTCCTTCTCCACAACAACAGACACCCCTAGGAGCCAGTCATCTTGAAAGAACAGAGTGTTAGCTACTGAGAAGACTCTTCTCAGTGGCTGACTCACCTCCTTTCACTCTGATTGGTTCCCATCAGCAGGAAAGGACAAGGAAGCCTGTTAGAAGGTTCTTCTCAGTGGCCAATATGCTCCCCTTTCATGCCGATTAGCTTGTAGGATGCTGGATACAGAGGGACACTGCTGGGACCCTGCTCCCAAAGAAGGAAAGGATCTAAGGCCTCCCAAGTCCCTGGACAACTACACCCCTGGTTCAGTATTTCTGTTAAAAACCTCCCGGTCTTCAAAACCAAGAGGAGTTTGCCATGGAATGGCTGGTGAGCTGCATTCTGCTTAGCAAGCCACAAGCTGTGTGTGCCTGCTTTAAATGCTTGCTAGAAGTTAGCACAGATCCAAACAGAATTTCAAGGAGAAAACAAGAAGGCAAGGCAGCTCTTAGATGATGACAGGGCAGATAAGATTCCCTAGGGACTGACAACTCACACTTCCTGGGAGAAGCAGTGTGTGCTTGTGTGTGTGTGGGTATTACTGGGAAACAGCCCCACACTTCAGCAAAAGCTCATATGAAGAACTCTTCAGGCAAAAGAAGTGAGAATCTGTATATCCATATCCAATGCTAAAAGGATTTTTTTCTACAGTTCTAACAGCAGGGGGACCCATGAGCACACTCAGGTTGTCACCTGCTATATCCTTTCAGCCTCATCAGTGCTAAGGAGGATTCTTGGGAAGCAGACCCTTGTTAAAATTCCACCTCCAAAAATAAAATGGAGACTGGGAGCTGTTTCTCTGCCTCAAACAGAGATTTCCTGCTGTGTGTCCCACTAGATTTCTGCCAGAGAGAACATTTTAAACGCTCAGTCTTCCAGTGCAATGCACTTAACTCAAAGGTAGTGGGAATTTTGTTGTTTTGACAAAATATCTTTATTGTACATACGCACCTGTATCACAGTGGATATGAACTAGGAAGCCCCTGAGTCAAGTCACATCTCAACTGTGAAATCACCAAGTGGCTTTAAGCAGGCCATTTCCCTCCCAAACCCAACCCTCCCTTCTGCAATATGGGGATATTGAAAGTAGGCAGGCATCGTCATTACATCGTTTGTGGCGTCTGCCAAAAACTTTCTTGTTTAGACAAGTCTACCCAGATATGTAATTTTATTATGTACTGTTTGTAAAATCTGTCGATTTTATCTATATTTTGGTAATTGTCTTGTTTTTAAAGTATGTTTTATTGCTATTTTTAAATGAATATTTATATGCCACTTTACCTAAACTGCTTAGAGATTTTTTTTATTATGCAGCATATATATCTTGCAATGTAATAATACTAGCCTCCTTTTTTCAGGACTATTGTAACTATTGAGATAAACTATGGGAAGTGTTTTGAACACTTGAAATGCACTATATGCGTATTGGTATTATTCTTTCTTTTGAATAAAATGTTTGAGGGAGAAATTTTGTTAAGGAAAAGCCAGCCCTGAGGTCTTTTAACAACAGATTCAGAATGTTTTGTGACATAGCTCTCCCTGTGCATTTCTGCATTAAGCATATAGCAAAGTATCAATGCACAGTTGACATATAATGATCTACACTCATGTGGCACACTCCACCCTCGCCCCCGAAGTGTGACTTATCGGAATATTTGTAACATTTAAAGTGACCCTTAACTGACATTAGCTAAAAAGGAGTTCCAGACACTAATCTAGATAAAATAATTGTCCTATATATCACTTCCTACACTAGCAGAGCTCTAAATGACCATCTTCTCTAGGTAAGTGGCACCCTCTGCCAAGTGTCCTCTAGCTGCATGAAACATTAGTCCCCAGTTTTGACAGGATCTGTTTCACGTCTATAAATCTAGCTGAATTATAGCCAAAGGGAAAGCCGAAGAGAAGATCCAAACTTTAGTGGCCTCGGGGGAAACTTTTGCTGACCTTTCCGTGCAACTCCTGTATTGCTTGCAGTACCTTCTAATGAGAAACCACAGCATAGACTTGCCACTATAAACACTGACCTTAGAACAGCTGCAGCATTCACAAGGAGATGTCGAAAGATCTGAAGCACTCTGGACCACAACCCTCCCTCAGCTGTTCCCCCTTGCCAGAGAAGACGGGAGATGGGAGAGGGGGTGGGAAGCCCTTTCACTAAGGGTGTCTAGCAAGCTAAGAGGTCAGCTCCCAGCCTCCCTCGCACAAGAATGCAAGCGTAGGGAGAAGACCCTGCTAAGGGCACAAGAGAATCCAGAAGACACATACTGTCAGGGCCCACACCCTTTCCTGCCTCCTATTATCCCAAGAGGAACACAGAATATGGAGGACAGGAAAGCCAGAAGGAAAGGAGCTCCGCACCCTCTACTCTTCCACTATTCCCATACATGACGCAGAGGGAAAGTAAGTTGGCAGAGTAGGTTCGAGAGAATCTTGTACACTGACAGTGCAGTCTAGTGCTTGTTTAACTTAGAAGTTAGCTCCGTTTTGTTCAGCAGAGCTTACTCCCTAGTAAGTGTATTTAGGCTTGCAGCCCAGATGAATGGGTGGGGCTTGGAGAGCCCAGACAGCAGCTATGGAACAGAAAATTAGATGGTGAGATGATACCTTTTCATTGTCACCTCATTTGTTCATCCCATATTGCATGGGGCCGAATATTCTGTCCCACTCAAGCAAAATACATTGACGGTGCAATTCTCTGCACAATTACTCAATCTATCTATACAAGTGCATATTTACATACCTTTCACTGTGTTCAGTAGGAACTACTCCCAGGTCAGCGTGTAGGAGATTGCAGCCTAAGTGATGCACATTGTGAGGCAATTCCCCCCCCCACACACACACACCAACTTCACACTGACAGGGACCCAGTTGCTGATGACTGTCCAGGAAAGAGATTTTGTGGCGGACAGCTCAACGAATTGTTGTGCAGCAGCTGTGAAAAGGATGAACTCCATTGCTAGGGATCATTTGGAAAGCAATGGGAAATGCCAATATAGTAATTCCTTAAAAAAAACAACCCTTAATCTATGGTGTGACCACACTTGGGATATTGTGCCTAGTTCTACACACCACCCCTCAAAGAGGCTATTGCGAGAGCTGGGAAAGATGCAAAAAAGAGCAACAAACATAATCAAGCAGCTCCCCTGTGAGAAAGGGCTGTGGCCTAGTGCTTTGCGTGCAGAAGGTCTCAGGTTCAGCCCGATATTTCAAAGTAGGGCTGGGAAAGACTCCTGTCTGAAACACTGGACAGCTGCTGGCAGTCAGTGCAGAGGCAATACTGAGCTGATGGATCAGCAGTGGTCTGGCTTGGTATAAGGCCATTTCCCATATTCCTAACATTTGGGGCTTTTTCATTTAGGACAACAGGCCAAGTTAGAAGGGATATAACAAGAGGTGTGTAGTATCCCATAAATACTAGAGCCTGGAGTCATCCTCTGATGAAGCTGAGTGGAAGGCCAAATAAAATACTTCTCACACAGCACAGAGTCACCGCCACAAGATGTAGCCATGGCAACCAGTTTAGATAGTTTTAAAAGGGGATTAGACCAATTCATGGAGGATAAGTCTGTCAGGGGCTACTACTCATAATGGCTATATGCCACATCCAGGACTGGAGGCAGCATACTTCTCATTACCAGTAACTGCTAAAAAACAGCAGGAGAATGCTCTTGCCCCCGTGTCCTGCTTTTGTATTTTCTATAGGCATTTCCTTGGCCCCTGTGCAAAACAGGATGCTGGACTAGACAGACCTTCGGGCTGATCCAATATGGCTCTTTTTGTCTTCTTAATCTTCCCATGCCAAGAAAGCCCATAAAAAAACTTCAACCACAAGGACATTTCTTTTCAACTAAACATGGAGAAAGTTAGCCATTGATCACTTTCAGATTCCATCAAGTTCCCAATGTGCCTAAGAAAACTCCAGCCTATCACAAAACTCAAACAATTAGATGGTGAAAGGAGACATCTTTAATGTAACTTTCCAACAAATAAACACCTCCTATTTGTCCTTTCCAAAAAAAGAGTGCCAATTATTGACCAATAGAAAGAAACATACAGAGAGGATTCATATTAAATGAGGTCCCTTGTCTATCCAATTACTTCCCACCACCACCCCACCAATTTGCTCCAGTTGTTACTTGTAAAGACTGTCAGAGCCTTTTTGAAGGGTCTCTTCTTTCATCATAAAATGTTCCTTGTATAAAAATCTTATATATACACATATGTATGTATGTATGCATGTATTATCCAATGCAATTGTTGTGCCAAACTCAGAGAAGTGCCACCTTGCTTGTCAAGTTTCTAGAGTTCGAACAGTTGTCTCTCGAACAGCTGCATTTGTATAAGCCTGGAGGGCAGGTGGCCCATACTAGTCACTTGCCACTCATCACCATGCTGAAGTCTGAAAAAGTCTGTCCAAAAAAAAAAAAAATCCCAAACGTGCTTAGGAGTTTAGAATTCCTCTCTTTGTTTCTACAGTGTAAAGGACAACAATCCCATTTACAAAGTCTGAATACCTTCTCATGCTGCTTTCAAAAAGGACTGGTTTTTTAAAATGTCAGTCTAAACAAAAGGTTCAGGTCATCATCACCAGGAACAAATACTTTTGCTTTCTAAAGTCAGCAATTTTCACATCCTTGTTCATTTGACTTGATTCTTTAGAATGGCCTGGCTGCTGTTCCTAGATGTGGAGCCATGGCATTTGGCTTTGCACTTTTAAGAGAAGAGAGAGTGCCCAACCCCCTCACATCCCCCAATGTCTTAGGTTCTGCTTGTTGAAATGTGAAGTCTAAGCAGCTTTTAGCCCCCATTGGCTTTCCCATTCTTGCCCTTGAAATGTGACATGGGATACTGTAAGATGAAGGGGCAAAGAAGATGGCGTTGTGGGTTGGGGGCGCTTTAGAATCAGCAGGTCAGCTCAGGAGGGATCCACCGCAGAAGGGATAACGGCGAGCTGTAAACCAAGATCAGAAGCTGTTACAAATCGACTCGATTTTTCAACTCTGTCACCACCAGTCCTACTTAGGCAGAGATCTGACTAGAGGGGAAGAAGAAAAGGTTGAAGGGCAGGTCTAAAACCAATAGAGATCCTTGCTTTTTTCCTGAGGCTGCAAACCTGAGAACAGAGAGAGGGAGAAAAAAATGGAAATAAAACAGAAAGGGAGGAGAAGAAAAGATGTAAGATAAAGACAGAAAAAAGACAACCATCACCATTTTCTTGCAAAAGATAAGGAAGGTAACCTATCTAAAGCGTAAGGAAGTGTTCCTGAAAATAAGAGAAAAACCAAGTCCAAATGGATAACTTCACATTAGAATTTAGGGAATCCAGGTGGAAATCCAGCTTAGCCATTGAGCAAATCATTCTCCCTCTCCTTTAGTTCCACATCTGTAAAAACAGCCACTTAACCGAATCGAAAAGGTGGTATACAATGCAAGTCAGAGTAGACCCACTGAAGTTATTTGACATGACTAACTTAGTTATTAATTTCAGTGGGTTTACTCCGAGTACGAGTGAGTTGAATCAAACTCAAAATTTCCAAAAAGAGAGGTGCCAGAGTCCAGACTTGGCTATAAACCAGGCATTAAAAATGAGTTGCCATGATGATAACACACAAACACACGCAAAAGCTGTCTCTGTCTCACAGGGTTATTAAGAGAATGACAATAAGATTATTCAAAAGAGTGTGAGGACATGAGAAACTCCATAAAAACTAGATTGGAGGAGCAAGGGAGAAAGTAGGATATACTTGGAGAGTTGCTCCTGGACCCATTGTTGCTATCCTTTGGAGGCATCACTGCTTGGGGAATAAATGCAATAGAGGCTCACAAGAGATGTGACCAGGTATATTTAAAATTAGGCCCCCACAGGGATAACTGGTTTCACCCTTAGTCTTTTGAACTGTAATCCAGAATTCTTTCCACAGAGAGAGAGAGTGAGAGAGAGTGAGAGAGAGAGAGAGAGATTACCTAAATTTGCATACCTATTAAACTAGAAACAAGAATACTAATATCTGTGGTACCGTTCTAATGGGGAAAAATATACAGTGCCTTGCAAAAGTAATCAGATCCCTGACCAATGCTCTCATATTACTGAATTACAAATAGTACATTGTCATTTCATTCTGTATGACATTTTATTTTGAAACACTGAAACTCAAAATCAATTATTGTAAGGTGACATGGGTTTTATGTGGGAAAAAGTTTGTAAGAAACATTAAAAATTGAAACATGTTGCTTGCATAAGTATTTAACCCCCATACATTAATATTTGGTAGAGCCACCTTTCGCTGCAATAACAGCTTGAAGTCTTTTGGGGTAAGTATGTACCAGCTTTGCACACAGTGTTGGAGGAATTTTGGCCCATTCTTCTGGGCAGTTCGCTCCAGTCATTCAGGTTGGTTGGATGTCGCTTGTGGACTGCAATTTTCAAAGAGCACGACAGATTGTCAATGGGATTGAGATCAGGACTTTGACTGGGCCACTGTAGGACATTCACCTTTTTGTTCTTGAAACACTCCAGTGTTGCTTTGGCCTTGTGCTTGGGATCATTGTCCTGCTGAAAAGTGAATTTCCTCCCAAGCTGCAGTTTTTTAGTGGACTGAAGCAGGTTCTCTTGCAGTATTTCCCTGTATTTTGCTCCATCCATTCTTCCTTCAGTTTTAACAAAATGCCCAGTCCCTGTTGATGAGAAGCATCCCCACAGCATGATTCCACCACCACCATACTTCACTGTAGGGATAGTGTGTCTTGAGGCATGGGCAGTGTTAAGTTTGCATCACACATAGCACTTTTTTGGCCAAAAAGCTCTATCTTGGTCTCATCCGATCATAAAACCTTTTCCCACGTCCCAGCTGGGGCACTCTCATGCTTTCTGGCAAACTCCAGATGGGCTTTCAGATGGTACTTTTTGAGTAATGGCTTTTTCTTGCCACCCTCCCATACAGGCCAGTCTTATGCAGAGCTCTTGATATGGTTGACTGGTGCACCATTACTTCACTCCCAGCCACTGAACTCTGTAGCTCCTTCAAAGTGATTGTTGGTCTCTCTATGGCTTCTCTCATAGGTCTGCCTCTTGTTCAAATGCTGAGTTTTGAGAGATGACCTTTTCTTGGCAGTGCCTGGGTGGTGTGATGCAGTTTCCAATTCCTGATTATTGATCCAACTGTTCTTGCTGGGATATCCAAACACTTGGACATTATTTTGTACCCTTTTCCTATCTATGCATTTGAATTACATTATCTCTCACTTCTGCAGAATGCTCTTTGGTCTTCATTTTCCTTCAGATCCATAGCCTGACCAATGATCCTTCAACAGTGGGGGTTTTATCCTGACAATGTGACAGCAATTTTAATGGTTCACAGGTGGAGGCCAATGGTAAGGTAACTGTGTCCTCAATAGGGCAATTTCTTTCATCTGTGTAAACTGGGAGCTTCCACAGCACAGGGGTTGAATGCAAGCAACATGTTTCAGTTTTGTATGTTTCTTACATAAAACCAATGACACCTCACAATAACTGATTTTGAGTTTCACTTCAGAATAACATATCATACAGAATGAAATTACAATATACCATTTGTAATTCCGTATTCACTAATAGGCAAAACACCTTGTGGTTTAAGAACGTACCTATAACCAACAGATATTTCTATCAAACTTTAAAAAGCAGGGAAATTGGGCAGCTATAGTGATTGCACCAAGAGAGCAGAACAGCTGTCCTCCTCTCTGAGATGTTGTACTGTCCTATGAATTTATCAAAATGCAAACACAATTTGGGTTGGTCTTTCACAGTCCAATCCACTTCCTGTTTAACTTGGAAGATTTTGGCAACATGTGTCTGAGCATATGGTGAGTGGTGGCAATGCCTGCCATCTCCAAAGATGGAGAATTATATGTTTGTTGGTGTTCTTCATACTTTGCTTCTTTTCTGTTACTACTGTTTCTACAGAGAATCTAATCTAGAAAATTGTATTTCTCTCATTATTTATCCTAGAAATCTGTGTCAAATTTATTTTTATTAATTTCAAAACCTTTTTATTGGTCAATGTCATATGATGGTGAAGACAGCCTTTTGCGTTTCTAACTGGAGGTTATGCTTTATTTGTATTTTGGGTGCATTAACAGTTGAATCTGAAACTGCAGTTTGATGAAAAATCAGACTGATTCCAATATGTTGCTACTTAAGCAATGACTCTAGCTGTTGGAAAAAACAAACTCGGCCTCCCCAAGATGCCTATTTTCAGCCTCCTATGCTTAAACCACTCCACTTAAGAAAAGGTGAGCATGGTCAACTAAAAACACCGCGCAAACCTAGAGTTTTGCTAGAATATATGTCACCTCCTACTGTTTTATCTTGTGCAAACTGAGACACTCCTCATGTCCACTGGAAACTATTCTGCAGAATAGTCAGTGACATTATTCCACAATTGTTTTTGGAGCTTTTTTTTAGTGTTGCAAAGTGTTGCTGTACTTCGCATATTCACAGCAAAAGAAAATGATTTACTATAGGAAACTTCACTAAAATTGCAAAGTAAATCAACTATATCAACTGTTTTAATATTGTTGCTTCCTCCCTGCTAAACCAACATCAGCACAGCACATGTTTTGTTTCTATTATTTGGGCTGATTGCAGGTGTTGCCACCACTCACCATATGCTCAGAGGCACGTTACCAAATTCTTCCAAGCTACACAGCAAGTGGATTGGACTGTGAAAGACCAACCTAAATTGTGTTTGCATTTTGGCAAATTTGTAGGGCAGTACAATATCTCAGAGAGGAGGTCAGGTCTCTTGCTCCCCTGGTGCATTCGCTATAGCTGCCCAATTTACTTGCTTTTTAAAGTTTGATAAAAATTATCTGATGGCTAAAGGTATGCTCTTAAATCGCAAGGTTTTTTGCCTATTAGTGAATCTCTGCTTTTTACTCCAGGAGGTAAGAAATGGGATCCTGTGCAAGTTTGCTGAGAATGGATTGATCATTTGCATGCTCATTGAGTTCACTGGGATTTAGTCCCCTGCAATCATGGTTAGGATAGGTGAAACTGACCACAGGGGATGGGGGGAGGGGAGCAGGTTTGATCATTTGCATGTTTATTGAGTTCAGTGGAATTACTCCAGTGCAATTATGCTTAGGATAGGTAAAACTGACCATGGCGACGAAGCCTGGAGTGGGCAGGGGATGTGGAAGAAGGCAGAGGGGACAAGAGGAAGGAGGAAAGGAGAGGAGAAGGGAAGGAGGGGAAAAGAAGGTCTGATCACTTACATGCTTACTGAGTTCAATGGGATTTACTCCTGTGCAATCATGGCTAGGATAGGTAAAAGTGACCATGGGGGAGGGGAGAGTAGAGGGAAGGAAGAAGGTGGGAGGAGCAGAAGGAGTGGGAAAGGGAAGGAGGGGATTGGAAGGGGGGAAGGAGGGGAAGGAGGGGGAAGGAAGGGGGAGGGAAGGAGTAAACGGGATGTGATGGGAGGGAGGAGGAGGGGAGGGAAGGTTTGATCATTTGCATGCTTATTGAGTTCAATGGGATTTACTCCTGTGCAATCATGCTTTAAAATGAAATGGACTGCCTTCAAGTCGATTGTGACTTATGGCGATCCTATGAATATGGTTTTCATGGTAAGCAGCATGAGGTGGTTTACCATTGCCTTCCTCTGAGGCTGAGAGGCAGTGACTGGCCCAAGGTCACCCGGTGAGCTTCATGGCTGTGTGGGGATTCAAACCCTGAACTCCCAGATTGTAGTCCCAGGATAGGTAAAACTGACCATGGGGGGGGAGCAGGAGGAAGGGGGGCAAAGGGGAGGGGAAGGAGGAGGATGGGGAAGAAGGGGATTGGAAGAGGATGGGGAGGGAAAGGAAGGGGTGAAGGAAGGGGGAGGGAAAAGGCAAGAGGGAGAGGAGAAGGGGAGAGCAGGTTTGATAATTTGCATGCTTTTTGAGGTAAGTGGGATTTACTCCTGTGCAATCAAGCTTAGGATAGGTGAAACTGAACTGGGGGAGGGGCAGGGTTGAGGAGGAGGGCAGTAGGGGGAGGGAGAAAGGGGAGGGGAGGAGATTGGGCACTGGGCGGTAGGGAAGCCCCTTTCCTTTCCAAAAGGAAAACATTGTGAACAGTATCATTGCTTTTCAGCTCTTCCCCTGCCTTTTTATTCTACAGCAGGCACATGTAGCCTCCCACCCAAATTTAAACCAAAGCTATCCCTGGCCACATCCACACCAGAAGTTTATTTCACTTTAGACAGTCATGGCTTCTTCCAAATTATCCTGGGAAGTATAGTTAGTGAAGGGTGCTGAGAGTTGCTAGGAGAGGCCCTATTCCCTTCACAGAGCTTCAATTAGAGCAACTGACTGTTAAACCACTCTGCCACTAGAGCTCTGTCAGGAGAATAAGAGTCTCCTCTTAGCACCCTTCACAAACTACACTTCCCAAGATTCTTTGGGGGAAGCCATAACTGTCTCAAGTGAAATAAAGGCTTGGTGTGGGTGTGGTCCCGATTAGGCAAGCTCAGCAGCTGTGAGTCTGGCTTTAAGAACATTGACAGTTGGTTCTTACTGAGCATGCCCGACATTATCATTGAGTTCAACATAAAATTTCTGAAATTAATTAAAAATTGGCCAGGCATTTTTTTAACTTTTAAACTGCAGAAGATGAAGGTCGGAGTATGGAGCAAGGTCAGTAATAGGATTACAGGTACTCTGTGAACATGGCTGATTTTTAATGAATTTCAACAGATTATGAGAACTCTGACAGAAAAAAGTCCAAAAGAGGTCTGGGTTTTCCCCCCTCTCTTTTTACACTTTGAACTCTCGATTAAGCAAGCGTTTCTGATTTCAGGACTGTAAGTTTTGTAAGGTTTTGTTTTGAAATGAGCTTATGGAAAGCATCAGAATGGTATGGGGGTATTTTCAATTTAACATTGCGGAATGCAAAAAATCCATGCTGACTATAGTATATAGCCGCTCTCATGGCTGTATGAATATGAGAGCATTAGTCAAGGGTCTGGGTACTTTTGCAATGCACTGTAGAAATTGATAAAAGTCAAAAGATAGAAGTTTCTTGAGAAAAGGTTACCTCCATTTTTTGAACAGAGTGCTTCAAATGGGCATATCCTTTGGGAACAGAGGGCTGAATGAAAAGTTGTGACACATCCACCCCACCCCCGCTCCTTGCCTATTTCTTGTCTGCTCCTGGTAGCACATATGATACAGTTTGGGATAACATGACACCATCATGCTGTGTATTTTCTGCCTCCATTACAGACAGCCAATTATGTGAGGCAGGGTAGAAGAATTACACAAGGTAATACCAACATGAAGTATGACACCACATGTTACTAGGAAGAACAGAGAAAAAGAAAAAAGTGTCTGCATCTTCTGTGTTTCATGTAACATGAAGTTCTGCGATCAATGGTTCAAGCAGGCCCAACAGGGGGGTGGGCTGGGGCATCTCCCTTGGGCCTTGAGCTAAAAGGGAGCCTCTAATTTAGACACTAGTTATTTTTTTGACATTTGATAAGTGACAAGGTCATGTCCCTAAAATGAATATATTCCACAATCAAGAAGTACTTGAGATTGGACTCTCTAGTGTGTTTCCTGATATCTCAATTGCACTGTGTAGTTTTGTCAGTTTGCTGTATCAGTTGCTTCAGGTCAATGCATCCTCAATGTGTTGATGCAGGTAAAAGACTATCGCCATTCAACTATGCGACAAGAGGGTTTGAGTGAGCTGACCATGCTTAATATCAACTATGATGCTGCATGAAACTAGATTTTTCCTGTCAATAATTAATGCATTTGCGCACATGCACACACACAAAGGCTAGAAAAGCATTTGTTGAATAAAAACATTTTTTTTCTCACTCTTGTATTTGTGCCTTATTTTGTTTCTGTGTGTCATCATTTTAAATTTGTATTATGGCTAGAGGCCTCAAGAGCTTGAAATCCCCTGGGTTTCTCTGGACCTCTGAGAGGGCCTGGTTGCAGGAAATGTATTTTGTTTCTGTACATTCTATGTTGCATTGCTTTGGGACAATATATATATTTGGGGCAATATATATATATATATGCTAGTCAAGATGTGAGAAAGGGGTGGAGAGACAGAGATAGAAAGCTGCACCTGCCGGCCTTACCTGTGTCCACATTGAGGCCTAAGCTCTGCGCCATTTCCCCGGCTGGACTGGCAAAAGGTGCTGGTGTTGTCCATGCTGAAGTGGCAGGCTCACTCTTGCCTAGCTCACACTGAGGGCTGACAGGCGTGGGGACTGAGGCAGGCGTGAGGCGGTGAGGGCGCACAGAAGCAGCAGGCACCAGCAGTGAGCCGTAGCGAGGGTCAAAGTGCGGGCCGTAGACCTCATGCACAGTGGTGGGTCGAGGATAGGCAGAGCTCTGTGTTCCAATGTAAGGGTGGTGGTGGTGGTGGTGGTGGTGGGCAGGGTGCCAGGGCTCCGGAGCCCCCTGGTGGAGGTGGCTGTGCAGCGAGCTTGGAGAATAAGGATCTGCTGTGGCAAAGGGAAGTTCGCTGTGGGCAGTGGCTGACAGTGGGCTGCCCAGGGATGTAGGGACGGAAGAGGGCTGGTATGTGCTGTTCCAGAAGGAGGGTGGGAAGCTGCGTTGACTCATGGGGAATGATCCGTCTGAACAAAGGAAGTTTGAAAAGAAACATCAGAGCAGCACTGGAATTCAATGTTCATTTCATTCATCATAATGACCCCTATACCCCCAACCGTGTCCTTTCTAGATAGCATCCTTCCTCTATCCTGTTCTCAGGACAAATTGTTTTGCCCAGACAGCCCTCAAACAGATTGATTTCTCTACTAGATTTCCCCTGCCCCATCCATTAACATCTTATTTACAAAGGCCTATTATCAATTCACTAATAGGCAAAAAACCTTGCGGTTTAAGTATGTACCTATAGCCCACAGATATTTCTATCCAACTTTAAAAAGCAAAGTCTTTTTTTAAACTTGGATCTCTCTATTCTCTCTGACTGTTTTGTGTATCGCCATGAAAATTTACAGGGTTGTGTGTTTCTGAGTTCAGGACTATACATTTTGTAAGGTTTTGTTTTGAAATGAGCTTATGGGAAGCATCAGAATGGCATGGGGGGTATTTTCAATTTAACATTGTGGAATGTGAAAAATCCACACTGGCTATAGTATACAGCCAGTCTTGTGGCTGTATAATACCTCGGCACAGTCATTAACCAAAATGGAGACAATAGTCAAGAAATCAGAAGAAGGCTAGGACTGGGGAGGGCAGCTATGAGAGAATTAGAAAAGGTCCTCAAATGCAAAGATGTATCACTGAACACTAAAGTCAGGATCATTCAGACCATGGTATTCCCAGTCTTTATGTATGGATGTGTACGTTGGAGAGTGAAAAAAGCAGATAAGAAAAAAATCAACTCATTTGAAATATGATGTTGAAGGAGAGCTTTGTGTATACCATGGACTGCAAAAAAGACCAATAACTGGCTATTAGAACAAATTAAACCAGAACTATCACTAGAAGCTAAAATGATGAAACTGAGGTTATCATACTTTGGACACATCATGAGAAGACATTATTCACTAGAAAAGACAATAATGTTGGGAAAAACAGAAGGGAGTAGAAAAAGAGGAAGGCCAAACAAGAGATGGATTGAACTTTCAAGATCTGAACAGGGTAGTTTATAACAGATGCTCTTGGAGGTCACTGATTCATAGGATCGTCATAAGTCATAATCGACTTGAAGGCAGATAACAACAACAAACAATGCCATTTTTACAGGTGATGCTTTTTATAGGAAATTTCAATGGGATGACCCTCAGCATAACTAAGTACACTTCCAGATGACCTGATTAATGAGCATTTATTCTGATTTGTTTGTGGGGAGATCAGATGATGTTGCATCAAGCGTGTTTTCCTACACTTTCCAGATTTATTGCAAAAAGTCTAATCTTTTGGGGTAGCAGATTTGTTTTGCAAGAGCTCCGAGTCAGCTTAAACTGTAAATCTGAATTTGCTGGTATGTTTGTCAATATCACCTCAAAATAGTGAAAGTCTAAGGCTAGATGCAACCCTAATGCCTATTTTCACCCTTTAATGTAAAGCCTAAAGCTGAATACAACATAAATAAAAACATTTACATTGACTAGAGTTTCCAGAGGAGTAGTCGGGATACTTGGCTGTGGCAAAAATAACCAAGAGTCTTTGGCACATTAAACATATTAAACAAATAAATTAAAAAAATTATTATGTCACATTTTTTGTGATTACAGTCCATCTCATCAGATACATGAAGTGTAATTCCATTTGGGGAATGAAGAAAAGAGAGTTGGAGTTCAATTGCAGTGAAATGCAGGGTTGTATCCAATATAAATCCTACACAGATTAGACCCGTTGAATCCAATCAGTTTAAGTTAATCATGTCCATTGATTTCAATGGGTGTACAATGAGTAGGACTAAAGATGGATATAACCCATTGTCTGTGACAATTCAATAAGAACTAAAATTAAATTATCTAACTGAATTATTACAGCTTGTACTTTTTGCATTCCATTGCCATTTAATTCCATCCTTTACATATATATCTTTATTGTATTGGGTAAAATATAATTTGATTTTACTTTTGTAAAAATCTGTCCCACATTAACAAAATTGATTAAATATCATGACAGGAGTACACATGAGCTTGGAGTTAAAATAGAGTGATTAAAAGCTAGAGTTTTCTTTTTTAATTAAATTATTTTGCTTGGAGCTGAAAAGACAGTAAACCAGAGAGAAAATTCTATAGCAGGACACCACCACCAGAAGTTTTCTCCCTCCGCCCCCCCCCCCCGTAAAATGGTTTCTTGAATTATTTGGTTTGACTTGGTTATTCCAGAACAAAACAAAACAAAACAAAACACAGTAATAGCCCAGTATAATTTGTGCCCCCCAAGTCGTTTGGAGCAGAGAACCTGTTATACAGAGCCAGTATAAGATTCTGAGCAACAACATTATTATACAGCCACAAGAGTGAATGTATACTATAGCCAGCACGGATTTTTCTCATTCCGCAATGTTAAATTGAAAATACCCCCCTTCCCATTCTGATCCTTCCCATAAGCTCATTTCAAAACAAAACCTTACAAAATGTATAGTCCTGAACTCAGAAATGCTTGCTTAACTACCCTCTAAATTTTATTTATTTATTAAATTTATACCCCGCCTTACGGCCAAAAGGCCCTCAAGGCGGCTTACCAAACCCCCCCCGAACATAACAATACATCAATTGAACACAACACATCAATAAAATAATACAATTCTCAAAATTAAATAACAATTCTCAAAATTAAATAACAAATAACATTATTAAAAGCAAATTATTGAGCAAGTGTTACTTTAAATACTTGTATACAGTAGGGCCCCGCTTCCCGGCACTCCACTTCCCGGTGTTCCGCTAATATGGCGCCTTTCCTCCCCTCTTTTAAAGTCGCTTTTGCGGCATTTTTACATCATTTTACCGCAACGCGCCCCATTAAAGTCAATGGGATTCCACTTTATGGCAATTTCCGCTTTACGGCGGGGGTCCGGAACGGAACCCACTGTATAAGTGGGGCCCTACTGTATACATGTCCACAAACCAAGAACAAGAATAAATTTTCATGGTGATACACAAAACAGTCAGAGAATCGAGAGTTCAAAGTGTAAAAAGAGAGAAAAAAACCCAGAGCCCTTTTGGACTTTTTTTCTGTCAGAGTTCTCATAATCTCTTCACACTCATTAAATCTCAGCCATGGTCACTATAATACTCTTACTGATCTTGCCCCATACTCTGACCTTCCTCTTCTGCAATTTAAAAGTTACAAAAATGCCTGGCTGATTTTTAATTAATTTAAGAAATTTTACATTGAACTCAAAGATAATGTCGGGCATGCTCAGTAAGAATCAACTGTCAATGTTCCAAAAGCCAGACTCACAGCTGCTTTGCTTGGCTAATCAGGGGGCCATACCCACACCAGACCTTGATTTCACTTGAGATTTCACTTCCCGAGATTCTTTGGAAGACACCTAAAGTGAAATAAACATCTGCTGTGTATGTGGCCAGGGACAGCTTTGGTTTATATTTGGGTGGGAGGCTACATGTGCCTGCTGTAAAATAAAAAGATAGGGGAAGCGCTGAAACGCAATGATACTGTTCACAATGTTTTCCTTTCGGAAAGGAAAAGGGCTTCCCCTCTGCCCAGTGCCCACCCACCCAATCTCCTCCCCTCCCCCTCGTCTCCCTGCCCCTTCCTCAGGTCAGTTTCACCTATCCTAAGCATGTTTGCATGGAAATAAATCCCATGGAACTTGATAATCATGAAATGATCAAACCTGCCCCCCCTCTTCCTTCCTCCCTTTGCCCCTTCCCTCCTCCTTCCTTTGCCCCTCCCCTTCCAATCCCCTCCTTCCCCCTCCCCCTCCTTCCGCTTGCCTCTCCTCTCCCTTTCCCCTCCTTCTCCCCCATGGTCAGTTTTACCTATCCTAACCATGATTGCATGGGAGTAAATCCCACTGAACTCAGTAAGCATGCAAATGATCAGAACTGCCTTTCCCCTCCTCTCCTTCCCTCTTCCTCCTCCCCTGCCCACTCCATCCCGCCCTCCATCCGTCACCCTGGTAAGGTTTACTTATCCTAAGCATGACTGCATGGGAGTAAATCCCACTGAACTCAATAAACATACAAATGATGAAACTTGCCCTTCTCCTCCCCCCCTCCTGCCTGCTACCCTCCCTCTCCTCCCCTCTGCCCTTCTTCCCCTCACTCCTCCTCTTCCTCCCTTCCCCATCCCCTGTGGTCAGTTTCACCTATCCTAAGCATGATTGCAGGGGAGTAAACCCTACTGAACTCAATAAGCATGCAAATGATCAATCCACTCTCAGCAAACTTGCACAGGATCCCATTTCTTACCTCCCAGAATAAAAAGCAGAGAAATTCACGTTTAAGAACGTATCTATAGCCAACAGATCTTTCTATCAAACTTCTGGACGCAGGTAAATTGGGCAGCTATAGGGAATGGGTATAGTGAATACGAATATTGGGCTGATTGCAGGTGTTGCCACCACTCACTATATGCTCAGAGGCATGTTACCAAATTCTTCCAAGCGACACAGGAAGTGGATTGGACTGTGAAAGACCAACCCAAATTGTGTTTGCATTTTGACAAATTTGTAGAACAGTACAATATATCAGAGAGGAGGTCTGCTTCCCTGGTACATTCAATATAGCTGCCCAATTTCCCTGCTTTTTAAAGTTGGATAGAAATATCTGTATATAGGTACGTTCTTAAACTGCAAGGTTTTTTGCCTATTAGTGAATATGAAACTTATGGTTTGTAAACTATAGTTTGCAGTGTAAGGAAAGCCACCATTGCCTACTGAAAAGCTGTGCTGTGTGGCTTGGGTTTCTTTCCTCAGTGCTTAATTTTAAGAAAAGAAGTTCCAAGACTCAAGCCTGGCTGGAAGGAACTTCTCTCTAAATTCAAATAGACGAAAACTCAGTGGTGAGGGTGAATGCATTGTGCACATGCTGAGCGGCACTTTTCCTCCTTACAATGTCATTTTTCCAGACTGAGTTCTAAAACAGAAAAAGGCTGGAGGGGCAGGTTCAGTCCTGTCCTGGCATTACGTCCTGTTCCTAACACAGGGATGGGAAACCTATAGCCCTTCAAATGTTGTTGGACTCTCAATTCTCATCAGCCTCAGTTAACTTGGCCAATGATCAGATATGATGGAAGCTGTAGTCTGTACAATATCTGCAGGACACCAGGTTGCCTAACTGTGCCGTAAGGCTTAGTTGCATTTCTGTGGCAGTGCAATTGTAACCATGTCTACTTAGAAATAAGTTCTAATGAATTAAAAGGGGCTTACTCTGAGATAAGTGGTGTTAGGATAACAGCCTAAGCTTACTTACCTGTGGGCAAGTCCCAGTAGTAGCAATTAGACTTACTCCTCCTGTTTATGTAGTTTTTTTGGAGGATCCCTGTCAAAATACTTTGTTTAGAAGGCAAAATTAGTCCTGCTGTTGTTTTACCCATTTAGGTTTATTGTATTTTTAGGTTGATTGTATTTTTAGGTTGGATAGTGCCTTGCAATATTTTAGATAAAAGTACAGTCTAAATATTTAAATAAATAAATAAACGAATAAATAATAAGTCATGGCTTCTCCCAAAGAATCCTGGAAGCTGTGCTTTGGCAGTTCCTCCAGCCATCCTCCCAGTACAACAATTTCCAGAGTTGCCCTGAGGAGGAATGAGTAACTGTGCTCATGAATGTGCAGGGATGGGGATGGGGGCATATTCCTTTGATTCCCAGCTTTCATTGATAAAAAACAGTAAATCTCTAGCTCTTTTAGAACTCAAGATATGACGGAAAATATGCAGGCACTATTCTGCTCATTGTTTAGTAAGAAACTACAGTAGTCTGCTCTTGCCTTTCAGTATTTTCGGCCAATGAATGAAATTGCAGCAATGACTCAAATTTGGGAAAGCAAATGAACCAATTGGCTGGAGAAGGACTTTTTGATTAATTTCTAAGCCTTTTATGCTGATTTTCCCTGGTGGAGAAATGATTGCTCCCCATAATAAAACAGTTCAGGTATCCAGGATTTTAGTGCATCTGTGAGAGGGCAAAAGGTACTCAAAAACAAAAGATACCAGCAAAGGTAGACGTTCATAGTCTAACTTGAAATGTGTTTCATAAAAAAAAGAGGAAAGGGTGATTTCCTCCCCCTCCTGCAGTTAGTAAACATTTTGAAAACTACCTGGCCAATGCCAATGCACATAAAGTTCTGTTATTATACTCATATTGCAAGGGGTGGGACTATTGTTGATAAAGCATGGATTGCACCAGCCCTGCGGAGAAATTCTGTGTTCTTTTACCCATTTTGCTGGTGGGAGACGGGCATTAAAGAAGCAGATGCCAAGCCTGAAGGGCAGTCTAGTATTGTTCACCTTGGTGTGTTTTTCGAAAGGCAAATGCAGTGGGTGAATGGCTGTGAAGTTGGTTGTAGCAGCAATGCAATTAACGAAAAAAACTGAGGGTTTCAGCTATGGGTGGAGAGACACTGTCAGTGCTATCAATAGGTGGACATAGATAAGAAAGCCATAACTCAGTTAGAGCACCTGCTTTGCATGCAGATTGTCCCAAGTTCAATGTCTGGCATCTCCAGATTGCGACTGTTCCCTGTCTGAAATGGTGGGGTGACACTGCCAAGTCAGTGTAGATCAAGGGTCAGGAACCTCAGGGCTGGGTGGATGGGTGTGAAATGTGGCCCTCCAGGCTTCTCTGTCTAGACATTAGAACTTTTTCCAGGCCACACCTTCTCCTCAGCCACATCCCTCACTGATCCTACTTTGCACCATCCTTGAGTATTTTTGCCTGACTGGAATGTGTCTGTGAACTTTAAGAATGTCTCTTGCTTCCTTGGATGGAGCATAGAAAAGAGAGTGTGTGTAGAAGCTAGCCTATTGTGCAAAGGTAAAATCTGCACTTGTTCCACCTACGTTGCGTCTGGCTCTGCCCACCATTGGCATCATGTGACCCCAGAAGGTTATCCAAAAGGGAATTAAGGCCCCCAGTCTGAAAAAGTAGACAGTGTTGAGCAAGAAGGGCCATGGGCCTGACCTGGAGTCCTTCCTAACAGCAGATATACCCAATGAAAAACAACAGACGAATATAGGTGGAATACTAGTTACCCAGGGGCCAGGTCTAACTATTGTGGCTCGGTGGCCACATCTACCAGGAATAGGGTTGTCAAGTTCAGGGCCTGGGACTGATCCTGTATCTTTAGGAGAAGAGAAAGTCAGCCAAGTGCAGATGTTCTTGCAACACTATAATGGGAAAAACCACAAGGTGGAATTCTCCCTTCCCCCTGCACAACTTTTAAAGATACAGAAAACCTCTTAGAGGCCAGGCCTGGCCTGCCGTATTCATGGCAGACTAGGACCTGTGACACCAGGGTTCGAATCCCCAAACATCCATGAAGTTCACTGGGTAACCTTGGGCCAGTCGCTGCCTCTCAGCCTCAGAGGGAGGCAATGGTAAACCCCCTCTGAATACAGCTTACCATGAAAACCCTATTCATAGGGTCGCCGTAAGTCGGAATCGACTTGAAGGCCGTCCATTTCCCATTTTATATGTGAGGCAAGCAAATTGCCGTACTTGCAGGAACGGCAATTTTCACATCCTTCCCTCGCTTGGACATCTATGCGGCCCCTCCCAACATTTTGTTCGGAGCTCCTGAACCAGAACTGGACGGAACCGGAAGTCATCCGCGACAAAGACCGTCGTCGCTATCCTTCCGGCAGCCTACAACCAGGGTGGGAAGACGCTTTCGCAGCAAGGAAATTCTTTCCGCGCCTCCAGTTCCAGGACTGAAAGTCTTTCAGCCAAGCCGTCTTTCAACTACTTGTTTACGATCGGAAACCGCAGGGGGAGTGGTGGGTGTGAGGCGAGATTAATTGCAGAGAGACCTCGAGGCCTCTAGCTCTTTTAGTTTGCGGGAATCATCCTTTAAAAAAACCTTCGATGGAAGGCAGTCAACTCCCGTGGATAAAATCAGAGTAAGGCCCGCTGCGATCCTGTGCACAATTCCTCGGAAGCAAGTCCCGCTGAAGTTATCAGGCTCTGTTTCTGACAAAACATGGCTAAGATCAAGCTATAGCTCGAAACAACAACATTACAAACTTGCAAGCACAGACGTTTAGCTGGTGACCAAACCAGCAGCCGATAAGAGCATGCGCGTCCTATACACGCTCAAGTAGGAGGAAGCACCGTTGAACGCAGCGGAACTTGCTAGTGCCAGACAAAATGATGGATAAATTTAGGGCCGAGGTGAACGGGCTGCGTCTTGTAACCTACTAATTTTGGAGGCCCACCATTCCACTGAGGTGTCTTTAGAGGCATTGCCCGCTGTGGAAGGTCTCTGGAGCAAGCGGGCTGTTTGCTACTATCACTTTCTCTCCAAGGGCGGGGGAGGGGCAGAGACATTTGAGTGGGAAACGGAGCCGAGCGGAAAAGATTAAGCGACAGACCCCCACCCGCCCATGGTGCCATTAGGCAGTTTTAGACACCAGACTTAATCGTGGGGCTGGAGCTCTTTAGATGGTAATGTCTATTCCTTCACACTGAGAAACGCAGGCGCGGTGCGTTGGCGGGCGCACCTGTTCATTTCACTGACTGGGTTCCTGGACTTCTGTCCTAAAGGCTTGCCCTTGACAGCACCCCTGCACTCTTTCAGCTTCCAGTGGAGGTGGTTTTTGAAGTTTTTTTGTTTTCATTTGAAACTCGCCTCGTCAGAAACGTCTGCGCCTCTCCTCGCAAGTGTCATTGGCCTCAGGTTTTGTACGTTACTGAAGGAGGAGAAATGTACCAAACGAATAAGTGTACGCTTCTGCTGTAGAGGACTCCGGTGCTCCCTCAAACACTATGTATTAATCATGCTACAGAAAAGCAGCGTATATCCCTGGAACCCGTTCATTTTGAGAGAGCAATGCCCATATAGATTGGCTACTCAGAAGTAAGTCGAGTTGAGTTCAATGGGGATTAGCCCCAGGAATGGGATTGCAGCTTCACTTTGGGATTTACTTCTGTGTAAACGCGTTTAGGATTGCGTTCCCATTTGACCAATGATCAGTGTGGCAGTCTCATTTAAGTGGACTGGAATTCTAAATCTTTCTTCTTTAATGATTCGCTTGTTTCTTGAATGTTATGGCTGGCCTCTATAGATGATATCCAAGTATACCATATTCTATTCCAATTAACAGAATAGGAATCCATCCAATATATCCAGAAATTCACCAATAAAACCCCTGTTTTCACCACGCAGAAATGCCATACGCTGTGGCGCTGTAGATCGATCCTGTCAGAATAGGTACACAATTTTTATTTAAAAGCGTGGTAGTGGTTTAGAATTAATTGCTAATTTTAAAGATTTGCTCCCCCCAATAGCAATTAGTTCTTCATTACGCTGTCAATTTTATAAAGATAATTAAAAGCCCAACCTTGAATGGAGAAGAGTTCCATTTAAAGAATATTAGCCACATCAGATCTATGAACCCGGCGTGCCAAATACTTGAATTTAATGTTGCAATCCTAACCGCTTAATCCATTGTTGAACGCTGGTAATTCCTTCCGAGTGAATGTACACAATTGTGCTGTAAGTCTATGTAACCCTACTACGCCTGTGTTCACTCGAAAGTCGTGGAATTCAATGGGATTTGTTCTTAGGTAATGTTCGCAATAATTATTGAACCAATAATTTTTATTGAAGTGGGACGCCGGTTAAACTGGATAAAATTCAATATCTATGCTAAAGTTCCAGCTGATTGCAGAAGGAAAACCGGTTCCTGCAAAAACACCCCTAACTATTTAAAATCAAGGTTTTTTGTAACTTCAGATACACATTATTTTCAGGGCACTGGTAGGTTGGATTTAATTTCATCAGAAAGTAATCTTTGTGAAATGAAAATCATCTTAAGGATGCACACACTCCAAGTAGCCTACCAGCTTGGCGAGCCGGCGGCTACATTCTGCAGGGCAATCCTGTGCCTTTTTACTCGGAAGGAAGTGGCATCGCATTCAGTGGTGTTTATAAAGCAGCACGGAGATGGGCTTTCCTTTGCCTTCATCGGGCACACTGGATCTTTTTATTTTAATAAAAGCTTTAGAGAGAGAAAAAAGGCACTTTTAAATTTTCTGTTTGTGTATCTAGCCATGCCAGTCGCACCGTTCCCCCATAACCATTTCCTTTCCGTTTCCTTTCCAAACTGAATTAGGACACTCCTCCCTCCTTGAGGAGTTTCCCTGCGTCCCACACCCCATCGATGCCAATTGCCTTTAAGGGGCGAACGGCCTTCTCCCATTCCTAACCTGGACCTTGCGCTTGCCCTGTAGATCGATTAACATGGATCCTGAAATTACAGTAATCAGCATCCTGGAGCCGCTTAAAAGGAGACGTTGACACCGCAATCTTGTATCTCTCAACTCAGAACTAAGCTCCATTGAATTCAATCGAGCTTATTCGTAGGTTTAAAAAAAGTATATAAGATTTTGCAAGCTTCGCCCGCTCCTTTCTTGTTACTAATCTGTGCATAGTTATCACAGAAAATCAGCCGCGCGTCACCTCCTGTAATAAGTCTATGATACGGTTGCAAAACAACCCTTTAACAGCTGCTTGATGTGCAGGAATTAACAGGTGACGCTTCTCACCGCAGAAAGATAAACGGAATCACCTGCTAATTGCTGCCGCTCTAACCGCGGCGTAAGGCGCTGGCGCTAAAGGAGCCGGCTGACAGAGGGTGTCTCGTTCACACAGGCGCGTTCCGAGATTTGAGGCTCTCTCTGCCAGTTGCGCTCCCAAGTGGGCTGGCGAGATTTTCTTGGCAACGGCCTCCGCAGGCTACAAAGGGCGGGGCGAGCCTGCTGCCCCTCTCGGTCCGGCAGCTGCTCCAGTAAGACCTTGTTGAGCCATTTGTTTTGTCTTTCTGGTATTTGGGCAGCTGAGTTGGCCTTGCCTGAGATTGTTTGGAGTTGCAAGAAAGAGACAGCATAGTTCCTCCTCTCCTTTTCTTCCTATAAATCCCAGAAAACAGATCTTATACAAAACATTTTTTTGAAAGAAAATAGTGGAGATTTGCAAACGAGGTGAAAATTTTCGATTTGGCTAAACCTGTTTCCAAGCTACACACCTCTTTATCTGATATGTGTATCAAAAATCTCTGGGCTTAGAGAATCCTTAATAAGATAAAGATCACCTTTCATAGGAATCTGCTTTACATCTAGTCAGACCATTGGTCCATCTAGCTCTGTATTGTTTACACTGACTGGCAGCAATTCTCCAGGATTTCAGATGGGGGACATTCCCAGCTGTAGCTGGCGATGTGAGGATTGAACCTTCTGAATGCAAGCAGGGGCTATACTGGCTGTTGCTGTGCTTCCAGGCAAGGCTTAATTTGCAAAAAGGTTATGGTTGTTGGCAAATGTTGTTTTTTTCTTGAAAGGGTAAATCTGGATTAAATGGAGAAAAATATGGACTAGTATTTTGATGCCAATGACACAGTGTGGACACTTTAAAAAAGGTTGCATGAAGAGAACCCATCCCATAACAAACACTTCTCAAAGCAGCCCTAGTCTTTTCTCTTTAAAAATTCCTCGTTATCTATATAATAGAATTTCCTTCTGTTCAAATGTATAGAAGTTCATAGGCGTACAGTATGATCCAAAACACATCATTGGATGCACAAGCCAGCCTGAACAAAATACATTTATCTCCCACTGATTTTGGTGGAAAGATTTAGGTGGAAATCCTCAGAGCAAACCCCACTGGGCTCATTAGGACTTACTTCTGACATGCACAGGATTGCCTGCCAATCAGTGCAGAACAGAGGGCTTCTATGTCTTTAAGGTAAGATGTGTTCAAGTGGGTGGTTCAGCCAGTGTAGCTGCTGGAACCCTGCCCTCCAGTTCCCATTAGCCCACATGGCCAATGGTCAGGGAAGGAATACAGTCCTCTTTTGCCTGTCCTGCTTCACACATTGGCTGACCAGATCTTTGCTGCAAGGCCACAAGCAGTACAGGAAGGCAAAGTGTTCTCCCCCTGCAACTGGTTTCAGTACTAAATTGCCTCTGAACGTAGAGGTTTCATATAGCTTTCACATGCTTAACTGTTCTATTGAGATGAATAGGATTTAGAAGTGCCTAGTTTGAGCTGGACCACATCCATTACTCAGAGCATTCAATACATCTCCTAATGCATTTGGAATCTGATACTGGCTCACTGCCTCCTTTCCACACGATTTTGGAACAAAGGCACAATATCACATCACATCTCTGGAAACATGAAATATATGCCCCTCATTCCTTCCATATCACTAGAAGCTAAAATGATGAAACTGAGGTTATCATACTTTGGACACACAATGAGAAGACATGATTCACTAGAAAAGACAATAATGCTGGGAAAAACAGAAGAGAGTAGAAAAAGAGGAAGGCCAGACAAGAGATGGCTTGATTTCATAAAGGAAGCCACAGACCTGAACTTACAAGATCTGAACAGGGTGGTTCACAACAGATGCTATTGGAGGTTGCTGATTCATGGGGTCGCCATAAGTTGTAGTCGACTTGAAGGCACATAACAACAACAACAACATTCCTTCCAATGCATGCTTACATATGGATTGCTACAGTCTGCTGGTTAGCACAGTCCTAAGCGTGTTTATTCAGAAATAATCCTAATGAGTTCAACGTGACTGACCTGTGACTAACTCTCAAGTAAGTCCAGAGGACTGCAGCCTTAGTGACTGTGATTCATCTTTTGTAGTAACTATTACAGGTCATTTAGAGGTGAAATCTTATGCACACTTATCCTGGGACTGCAAATCTATAGTACAGTTTTACTCTCTTAGCTCCCTTTCTAATTCCAAAGGAGAGAAGATTTTCAGAGGTGATTGTAAACATACAGTACATTATCACTGTGAAAAATGTGTCAGTCACTCTGTTTACATATATGTTCGAGAATTCTACCCTTGCCATTCCACACTCTTTCCATGGCCTAGCCCAGCTGCAGACACAGAGCGCATCTGTTCACAGGTGAACAGCCCATTAAGGTTGTAGCCAATCCTGCTTGCTTCAAAGCATTCAGGCCAATTCATCCAAAACATTCAATCCTGCATCCAAGTCACTGCCACCTATTATCCACACTGACTGGCAGCAGCTCTCCAGGGTTTCAGGCGGGGAACATTCCCAGTCCTACCCAGAGATGCTGGGGATTGAAGTTGTGGCTTTCTGCATGCAAAGCAGAAAATCACTGAGCTTTGGCTATGGTAATTTCTGATCCCTCAGCTATCCTGTGTCAATCATATTCACACCTTACAGCAATGGTGCCACAATATCACATGCTAATTCTGCCTAGCCCCCTGCAGAGAACTACAATTCCGTGCTGGGAAAGCATCAACAATTAAACCAGATTCTAAGCATTTTCAGGAGTGATCGCAGACAGACAAGACGCTGAGGATGCCACACTTTCAAGAGGCGTATCAGCTCACCCCTCCAAGAGCTGGAGCTCCTAGTGGCAGCCTTTGCGCTGGTGCTGCTGGGCGAGTAGCTGCTGGACTGGCTGAGGGCCCGGCTGAAGTGCTCATCTACCACGGTGCTGATATCCCCTTGGAAGTAAGTAAACAAGACACATCTGGAATTGATGTATTCGGCCTCCGGGGGATGCTCTTTCTCCGGGCTGCACTCTTCTTCTTTAATGCTGGCAGGGGCAGTGTGGCTGGAAAAAGAGCTGCTGCTGCTGCTGCTGCTGCTGCCACTCGTGCTGGCACTCTCGGCGGCTTCCTGCATTTTCGAGTAAAAGGCTAGCTTCTGTGAAGGAGAGCAAAAGCCAGTTAAGGCCCATCCACGCATGCATTCCTACGGGTTCTCATAGTCATTGCTGAACCTGTGGATGGCACCCACTGCAAAGCATTGTGTTTCAAGGCAAGGTGGGGTGAAAGGAAAGTTTTGCCTTTCAGTCCCAGCATCCATGTATATCAATCAATAAAATGGTAAAATCTCTTTTTTTAAAAAAAAAATCAATATAGGGGCCCACTCTATGCATCTGAAGGAAGTGAGGTCTACTTTAGGAAAGCATATATACCTTATATATGTGAATATTAGTACAATAATCTAACTAAAAAAACATGTTCAGGGTCAGTGTGGTGTACTGTCAGAGGTTGGGCTAGGACCTGGGAGACCAGGGTTCAAATCTTTGCCAGGCCATAAAGTTCAATGAATGATCCTGGCCGGGCCTGTCAATGTCTCTCAGCCTAACCTATTTTACAGGGTTTTTGTGAGAACAGAGTGGAGAGGCTGAGAACCATGCAAGTCACCTTGAAGGGAAAGTGGGATATAAATGTAAAAATAATAAACAAATAAATATAATTCAGCACTCTAATCAGCAACTGTAGTATGATTTATTGTTCATCTGAGACTGAAAGTTTCTTTAGCGATGAAAACCTGCATGGGCAAATAGATTTGTCAGTCTTTAAAGGTGCCATCCTACTAAATGTTTTTTGATAACAACAGGAAAAGGCCAGCACCCTATTCGTCTGAACTGACTATAGGTGTTTGACCTATGTTGGCTCTTCTACATGCTCAGACTGTGGCTTGGTGAAGCAATTGTGTAAGGGTGGTTAGAGAATATGTGTGAACACAACACTCACATTCAGGGACTCGTGCAAAAGCTACAACAGGCAAGCTTTGACTTTAATCAGCGGATGCATAGGGGACACCAAGGCTTCCATCTCGTCTGCCTAGGATCTCCTGATCATCCACAAACCTTTTTAGGCAAGAGAGCTTGGCTTGAAAGGGTTTCACTCCAATAGTTCTGGCTCAGAAGGCTGACGGATGACAGCAAGGTAGCCCATCCCTTTCTCTGGGCCAGGAGAAACAGCTCCCCCCCCCTTTCCCACTGGAATGGTCTCACCTTGATTCCAAGAAAATCCACCCCTTCGCCTGGAGGATAGGGAGCAGGGGAAGGGAGCAAGGTGCTCAGGATTCCTCAGGTCCACCCAGCCAGCCCACTTAATGAGCCCCTTTCACTCGCATTGGAGAGCCAGTGTGGTGTAGCGGTTACAGTGTTGGACTACGATCTGGGAGACCAGGGTTCGAAGCCCCACACAGCCATGAAGCTCACTGGGTGACCTTGGGCCTCAGCCTCAGAGGAAGGCAATGGTAAACCCCCTCTGAATACCGCTTACCATGAAAACCCTATTCATAGGGTCGCCATAAGTCGGAATCGACTTGAAGGCAGTCCATTTCCATTTTCGCTCGCATTCAGGAGGCCTGCGAAAGGTTTAGAACGCGCCGTCGAGAATAGCCCTCGCAGGGGAGAAGGGAATAGCACTACAATGGGCTTTTGTGTTTTGTTTGGAAAGAAATAAAAGCACACAGCACCTCGACGTTCTTGATTTTGAGAGGTGTCGCTTCACATTCGGTCGTTGTCCTTGTGGACGCAGAGTGCTTTCATAGGCGAGGTTGTTTATTTACGTTCTTCGTCGTGTTTCCCCTTGAATCTGGACGTTTGGTGTCTCCGGTTATCTTTAAAAACAAAAACAAAACCAAGATCCTTCGCCTACTTTAGGTGCGTCGAGGTGGTTGGGCAGGGGCCTCTGATGTCTTCGCCCCGTCTAACCAACACGTCTGGCGAAGACACCTGGTTTGTGGGACGCCGGCCTTTGCGTGATCAATTTCCACTCCGCTTTTGTTTTGTTGTTTCCCTCCCCTTGCAATCTAGGCGAGCGGAGAGGCGGGAGCGGAGGAGGGTATGCTATGGCAGAACTCCCGTCGATTTTACGAGAACAGAATGTCAGGCGCCCCAGAGATCTCTGACGGGTGCCGGATCCCCCTCTTCCCCCCAGATCCGTGAGTCTTCACGCGAAATTGCTCTCTAGTAAAAAAAGTTCACGGCGTGCCAGTCTTAAAACAAAACGAAAACACGCAAAGAAACTAAGGAAGAAGCAGAAGAAACGGGGGATAGCCATTCCCCTCCCTTTTCAAGTTCCACGAGGTGGGCGTGATGAAGTCACTAGATGATGATGATGGTATTTGCACTAATCGGAAGAATATTTTCGGACTACAGCATGGAGGACGAGGCGGTAGTTGCTTTGGGAGAAGAGAAACTCACGCAACCAGCCGTTGTCGAACACATTTTGGGAGGAAAAGCATTCGCTTGGCAAGCAGGGAGGGAGAGAGGCAGTTCCGACAGGTTCAGATTATTTGCACTAGATTCTTTGAGAGAGAGAGAGCGCGAGAGAGAGCCTTTTCCCTGCAAAGAAACTTTTTTCTCGTTTGGTTTAGCGCCGTTAGCGTGTCTGCAGCTGCTGCTGCTACGGGCCAAAACGTGTAAAATTAATAATTGGACTCGGACACAGCGTGAAGGCCCCGGGCGCCATCACTATCTGTACATTTCCCCTCTTTAGAGGGAAAAAAACATTTTTCTCCGACGTTGCCATCTCGTGAGCAAAGCGCGGTGGCAACTTCGGACGGATTCAAAAGGGGACTGGACAAATCCGTGAAGCACAAGACTATCAGTGGCTACCAGTTATGATGGCTAGGCTCCTCTCCTACCTTCAGATAGTGTGCCTGTGAATGATACCAGGCGCTGGGGGCGGCAGCAGCCCGAGAGGGCTCTTGGTCTTCTGCTTGTGGCCTCCAGGTTGGCCGCAGGAGGAAACCGGATGCTGGACTGGGGGGGGGCTCTGCTCTGACCCAGCAGGGCTCTTCTGATGTTCTTATGAGGGAGTGGGGGTTGCACTAGGCCCTTGGAGACCATCGTTCAAATCACCTCTCAACCGTGAAACTCGCTGGGTGACCTTGGGCCAGTCACTGACACTCAGCCCTGACCTACCTCACAAGATTGTTGTGAGAATGAAGTATGGAGGGGGAGAACTATGTAGGTCGCCTTGAGCTCCTTGATGGGAAGGCGGGATATACATCTAATAACTAATAAAATAAATATTATGACCCATGGCTGCCTCAGTTACTAGGCAGGTTGAAGCGGCCCACTTCAAGCAGCAGGGTTTGGAGGAAGGGGGGCTGTTACCGTGAGAAGTCAGCAAATTGTTCATTATGCAATCCACGTACACCCTCACAGAGGGTCCTGAGCGGTGTCTTCCTTTGGACCAAACAAACCCTGCCACCAAAATCAGAGCCGACAGACCAAAAAACCGAAAGGGACGCCTGATCCGACCTTCCCTATCCCGCAGCCTGCCTCTCTGCGGTTTTAGGTTGTAAGGTCCTCGGGGCAGGAACCAGCCTTTTTGGTTTGTTACTCTGAAAGCGCGCCATGCACCTCGGCGATGTTGACTGCTCAGTGTCCCCGTCCCCAAGACGGTGCATCAGAAATGGCACGTTTCAATACAGTCACTGAACAACTAAGAAAACGTTAGGCACCGTGATCTCAAAATACATAAAAATAAATTAATTCATGCTGCTTCAAAACCCAGGCGCCACCAAAGCACGGAGTCGGCATGGTGAATGGGGCCCGTTATTAAGGCCCCTTTTCTCATCGGCCTCGCAGAACTGTTTGAGAAGGAATTAAAATTACGAACCAGAATCATAACTCAGTTGTTAGAATTATTCTCCACAGAGGGGGGAAAGGAAAGAATGGTTAGGATCACGTCTGAGACATTAATGCGAAAGGAAGGAAGCAACTGGTGGCGCTCTCTGACATTTCTTCACTTTATGGAGGAAGTGGGATCCGCCGATCAGGCGTTTCCAAGGATTTCAGCAGAACGGGCTTTCGGCAAAATCGGCGTGGCGGTCGGCTGCGCCCTGCAGAGCCGAACATTGCACCATCGACGCATTGGTTGGGAAGCGAGCGCCTTGGATTGCCGTGCGACACGGCTGGGTGAGGACCGCTGCGGAAGACAGAAAGAGTCACGGCCTGCATATCCTCTTGCTGTTTCTTCCTTAACGCAGCGTTTCACACAAGAGGAGGAGAAAGAACCCTGTTGGAACAGGTGCGGTTTTCCTTGTAAACAGAATTCCCATCCCGTCCGACACAATAATACACTTTATAAGCCGGGTTTAGAAATCCCTTTACTGTACAAATCCGGCTTTGTATGGAACTCAGTTTTTCCGCGTTTGTCAGTTTTTTTAAACGGAATGATAATATGTTAAGAATAATTATATTTAGACGAACCAGAGTTTATTCTCAGCAAAACAACAGCACACCTATCCACGTTCGTTAAAGAGGCAAGTTAGCTACCAACATAATCCAATTCAGATCGCCTGGCTTCAAGAAGGCTGCACTAGGGACATGAACACGGAGTGCTTTAGCATTAGCGTTGGCATCGGATAATTTATTTATTTCATTTGTTAGTCGCCTCATACCCAACGGATTCGGCGGCTTACAACATCGCCATGTCATTTGCATGCAAGAGAACTGGGCTGAAATATTTTGCCAGTTCCAAGTCTGAACTCCCCTAGGAAAAAATGTCAATTTCTTAGAAATTAAAAGAAAGAAGATCACAGCTCAGCGAGATACACGGTGGCCAGAGAGGACAAAATAACGGAAGGCGATTTTGACAGAGTTTTAAAAAAGTAATAATTTGGAACAGTTTGCATTAATACAGTGTTTCGCGTTCAAAGCGATTTGCAGGTACAGCAGTCCTCATGGCATGAAGGAAGGCCGGTATGATTGTACATATGGCTGAGAGGACGAAATAAAAATTACATCCCCAGAGTCACCCCTTGAATTAGTGGCTGAACTATTGCTACAATTACTGTGACAATTTGATTAGCTCTTCTAAAGATTACAATCGTTATTTGCAATCCAGCAAACTCTTTTAAATCCTCATTGATATCCACGGGATTTAAAACGACGAAACTGCGCGCAAGCGTAGCCCGCTGCAAAATCCTCCCCACCCCAGCAAGTTCCAAAGTGCTTCCTCTTCATAACGAAAACTTGTTTGTATTAAAAAGAAGTCATGAAACAACTCAAAACAGTGCGGACTATTGAAGGCACATAACAACAATAAATTTCCCATCAGCACAATCCACAAGGCCAATTCAACGGAATCCTTTGTTAATTCAGCCCCATGGAAATCAAAGGGACCACAATCTTTTTGCATTCCAGCCTCCATTCAGTCGGGGGTGGGGTGGGGGTGGCGTGCGTGCAAATAAAGTGATGCGAGGAAGTTAGCGGCTGGATCCCTCTCACCTATCCCACTGGGAGGGGGGGAAAGAATCACCCGCCTGTGTTAATTAGTCATCAGCCAGCATCTAATTGTGCCAAGCTCGAGACACCCTTCTTGCCAGGAGAGAGACATTTAAATGCCCGACCCCACCGATTTGAGGAATCCGGTCCTGAAAGACGCTGCCTGGCTTCTCCCCCACGTGGCATCCATCCCTCACTGTCCCGCGGCTGCCTCAAGGCAACTCCCCGCCCTCCTCCTCTTGCAACCTACCTGGTGGTAAGGGCTATAGGCTGTTGCAAAGTAAGGCTGGGGAGGACCATAGACTTGGTACATAACATCCAAACAGCTCATGGCGAAAGACAGCTGAGACTCATGTAGTGGAGCATCAACTCTGGGTATGCCAAGGGAAAGGCGGCTTCATGGATGTTTTTCCAGGGAGGGAGTTGACTGCCCGCCACTTAAGCAGTGGGGGGGGAGAGGCTGGAAACCGCCTTTGAGAGACTTGAACTTTCCCTTCCTTCCCTCCGCCTCCACCTCCGCCGTTGCACCGCTCTCCGTCACCACCGCGGTAGTCGTCGTTCCTGCCAGCGGCCAAATTCCAGCAAATGCGCTCAGGACAAATAGGCGTGGCGGGCGCCAGCCGGCAGGCATTTAAACGGCACGCCCGGCGTCAGGCGAAGGCGGGGGAGCCCTGGGCCAATGGGAAGGCGCCCGCCGCGCGCGCCCCTGCCTTGTCGCTCTGTTGCCACGGCGCGCGCGCCGGACTGCCTCATGCTTCGGTTCCACGCTGCTGCTGGACGGGCAGTAGGGTGCTTCTATGTCCCTCTGCTCGCCGCTGGCCATTCTCTGCCGGTCACCAAAGCAGCGGTCGTAGACTCTCTCTTCTCCCCCCGCCGCGCTTTTTATAGAGTGTGTGTTTGTGTGTGTGTGGAAACACGGATTATGCTTTAATTATGCTTTAATCTGGATTCCAGCATTGAGCAAGGAGTTGGACTCGATGGCCTTATAGACCCCTTTGAGCTCTATGATTCTGTGAGACTGCAGCCTAGCAGATGATGGGGTGGAATGATGCTGCAAGAGAAAACTAGTAAAAAAAATAGAGGAATATTACCAGAGTATTGAGAGGGTATGGAAATCAACCAACACAACAAGGATGGGGAATCAATGAATTATACAGCCATGAGAGTGGCTGCATACTATAGCCAGCATTTATTTTTTGCATTCTGCAGTGTTAAATTGAAAATACCCCCATGCCATTCTGATGCTTTCCATAAACTCATTTCAAAACAAAGCTTACAAAATTTATAATCCTGAACTCAGAAATGTTTGCTTAACAACCCTCTAAATTTTCCTGGTGATACACAAAACAGTCAGAGAAAATTGAGAGCTCAAAGTGTAAAATGAAGGAGGAAAAAAACCAGACCCCTTTTGGACTTTTTTCTGTCAGAATTCTCATAGTCTATTGAAATTCATTAAAACTCATCCATGTTCACAGAGTACCTGTAATCCTATTACTGACCTTGCCCCATACTCTGACCTTCATCTTCTGCAGTTTAAACGTTAAAAAAATGCCTGGCTGATTTTTAATTAATTTAAGAAATTTTGTATTGAACTGAATGATAATGTCAGGCGTGCTCACTGAGAACTAATTGTCAGTGTTTTAAAAGCCAGACTCACAGCTGCTTAGCTAGCCTAATCAGGGGGCCACACCCACACCAGACTTTGGTTTCACTTGAGACGGTTATGGCTTCCCCCAAAGAATCCTGGGAAGTGTAGATTGTGAAGGGTGCCGAGAGGAGACTCCTATTCCCTTGACAGAGCTCTAGTGGCAGAGTGGTTTAACAGTTGGCCACTCTGATTGAAGCTCTGTGAGGGGAATAGGGCCTCTCCTAGCAACTCTCAGCACCCTTCCCTAACTACACTTCCCAGGATTCTTTGGGAGAAGCCATGACTGTCTAAAGTGAAATAAACTTCTGGTATGGATGTGGCCAGGGACAGCTTTGGTTTAAATTTGGGTGGGAGACTACATGTGCCTGCTATAGAATAAAAGGGTGGGGAAAACCCTGGGGAAAAAAAGATAATGTTCACAATGTTTTCCTTTTGGAAAGGAAAGGGCTTCCCCTCTGCCTAGTGCCCAATCTCCTCCCCTCGGCATGTTACCAAATTCTTCCAAGCTACACATGAAGTGGATTCGACTGTGGAAGACCAACCCAAATTGTGTTTGTGGTTTGAAAAATTTGTAGGGCAGTCCAATATCTCAGAGAGGAGGTCAGGTCTCATGCTCCCCTGGTGCATTCAGGACAGTTGCCCAATTTCCTTGCTTTTTAAAGTCGGAGAGAAATATTTGTTGGCTATAGGTACATTCTTAAACTGCAAGGTTTTTTTTGCCTATTAGTGAATATAAGCTGAAAGTACTAGAAGAAAATCAATGAACACAAGCAGAGTATTGGGGGGGGAATCAGCAAAGGCAAGCAGAGTATTGAGAGTAATCAATTAATATAATCAGAGTATTGGAGGATAAATGAATACACACAGAATATTGGGGGGAATATTAATATAGAGAATGGGGATCAATGAATACAAGCAGAACGTTGGGGAAATCAGTTAATATAATCAGAGTATTGGGGTGTGTGTCAATGAATACAAGCAGAGTACTGGGGGAAATCAGTTAATACCAGAATATTGGGGAGAAATCAATGAATATAACCTGAAAGTACTAGAGGAAAATCAATGAACCCAAGCAGAGTATTGAAGGGAAACCAATTAATACAGTCAGAGTACTGAAGGGAAATAAAGGAATACAAGTAGAATATTGGAGGAAAAATCAGTACAGTCAGGGTATTGGAGGTATTAATGGATACAAGGAGAATATTGGGTGGCAATAAATTAATGCACAGTATTGGGGGGAAATAATGAATATAAGCAGAATAGTGCGTGCGGTGAGTGGGTGGGAGTCAGTCGTTTTTACTTCTTATTCTGGAGTCAATTAATGTTTTACCAGTCATGGTAAGTACAGCTTGTTGTGTTGGAAGTGGGGCAAGAGCAACTCCTGTTTTGCTCTTTTGTTTAAGCTCCAGAAGGAAGATAGAGCTAGGGTCCTTCAGATGGATAGGCTTTGTTTACCTTTTACCTGTGATGCTCTGACTGACTTCCTTCTGTCTCTAGACTGTGATGCCTTTAGGGAAGCTTACCTGCCCTTCCTCCTTCTGCCCTTTCCACTCCTTTCTTCTCTGGCTGTCCAGGAGAGAGGAGACATTCCTTTGTCTCTGCTCTCTCCTAGCATGGGGCTAACTCCCGCACCTGGGCATTATGCCTCCAACTTAGGTAGTTAGTTAGAACTAGGTATGCCTTTCTATCTACTACGTATTTCTATAAATAAAGTAGCTTTTCTTATTTTACTAAGTCTCCAGTCTCAGTGATGCTGATGCAGGGTAAAAGCCTGCTTCCTTAGGCAAACGCACGCACACGCTGGCACACTCTCATTTCAACATCTGCTGTTACTCTGCTGCTGTGGTGCTGCTTTTAAACGAAATTAAGCAACACAACAACACACAGCGCAACACAGCTGAGGTTTTCTTCATGTCAAAACCTGCTCTCCATAGTTGCAGTGTGTTTTTGGGTCATTTGGAAACCAGCTTGCCATGCATGCCCTCCTTTGATTTTGCTTTCTTTGAATCCTACTATGTGGCAGCAGATCACTTTCTATAACACCAGTATATCTGCTGCATGCTACAAAATGTGTAAAGTAACGTAAAATTCAGAAAATATTTGAGAAACTTGAACTTTCCCTTAAAATTGCAGTCCTGCATATCCAATATCATCATAGTATATGCTCCCATTGCATGCTTCAAGTAACAGAAAGAGTGTGCTGTCCAGCAATCAATGTGTTCAAACACAACAGATTGGGGCCGTTTTAAAAAACTATTTCATTGATAGTTTAAATATCTTTTGTAAACCACTTAGAGGTTTTTACAATCAAACACTATATACATTTTGTTAAATAAATACAAATTCAGATTTGGGAGGGGTGGGTGGTGGACGGACAAAGTGAATTCACTGAGAGAGAGAGATTCACAGCAAGGTTTAAATATGTTCTTTTTGATGTATTCCAAGATGTCTATGGATGTCTATGCAGATATTAGCCTCATTGAGTTCTATGGTGATTAGCAGTCATACATACTCTACATATAATCATATCAACCTTAAATCATATAGAACTAAATTATACAAATATCTCATTCAAATAATTTTCTGTAACACAAAGTGCTGTAGTGCTCTAAAGCAGATGTGGTGAACCTTCGGCCCTCCCTTTGTTGTTGAACTAGAACTCCCATCAGCCCTAGCAAGCATGGCCACTGGCAAGGAAAGATGGGGGCTGTAGTTCAGCGGCATCTGGAGGGCCAATGGTTCCACACACCTGCTCTAAGGTGCTATCACGTAATTAAAATGTTGTAGTAGTAGTAGTAATAGTAAAACTCAAAATCTTAATAAGAAAAACCTCTCATAAAAGCTACAGAAAAAGCTACACCTTTGTTGCTAGAGGCCCAGGTGACCTCAGCAGCTAGGAGTGCCTTTTACCAACTTTGGCTGGTAAGATAGCTATGGCTGTTTCTGGACTGGGATAGCCTGACCACTGTTGTCCATGCACTGGTGACCTCCAGGTTGGATTACAGTAGGGCCCCGCTAATACGGCGGGTTAGGGACCAGGCCCCCGCCGTAAAGTGGAAATCGCCGTAAAGCAGGGCCCCATAGACTATAACGGGCCACGTCGTGAAAAAGTGACGTGAAAACATGGCAAAACGGCAAAATCGGCTTTAAAACGGGGAATTTCCCCTGCTTGAAAGCTGCCGCATCAGCGCAACACCGTAATGCGGAATGCCGTAAAGCGGGGCCCTACTGTACTATAATGCGCTCTATGTGGGGCTGCCCTTAAGGTTGCTTCAGAAGCTGCAGCTGGTGTAAAATGTGGCTGTGAGACTGCTCACTGGGGCAAGGTATCATCAACATGTCACCCCATTGCTAAAAGAATTGCATTGGCTGCTCATAGCAGAGCATGGAAAAGTTACTTTTTAAAACTACAACTCCCATCAGCCCCAGCCAGCATGGCCACTGGATTGGGCTGATGGAAGTTGTAGTTCAAAAAAATAATTTTTCCAAGCTCTGCTCATTAGCTACTGGGCTAAGTTTAAGGTTCTGGTTTTGGTGTACAAAGCCCTATGCAGCTTGGGCCAGGATACTGAATGACCATTTTATGCCTTATATACCCAGTTGATCACTATGCTCTGCAGGTGCGGACCTCCTGATAATACAATTTTATGAGGAGGTCCATTCTGCACAATATAGGAAACGGACCTTTATTGTAGTGGCACCTACCCTTTGGAATTCTGTCCCTTTATATGTTAGACTTTTATTTTTTCAGTGCCTACTGAAGACCTTCCTCTTTCAACAAGACTTTTAAATAGAGACCTTATCCTAGTCTGTGTTTGTGTTGGAATTGCTTTTGAAGATTTTTTAAAAGCTTTTTATAAAGATGTTTTTAATTATGTTTTGTTGTAATATGTTTTTAAATATGTTTTGTTTTAATAGGTTTTTAAAGATGTTTTGTTTTAATATATTTTAAACTGTTTTTATGATGCTCTAGAGCAGCCTTTCCCAACCAGTGTGCCTCCAGATGTTGTTGGACCACAACTCCCATCAGCCTCAGTCAGCATTGCCAATGGTCAGAAAAGATGGGAGTTGTGGTCCAACAACATCTGGAGGCACACTGGTTGGGAAAGGCTGCTCTAGACTCTAGAGTGTTTTTAGTGTTTTTGTTTGCTGGCTTGGGCTCCTACTGGGAGGAAGGGCAGGATATTAAATCAATCTATCTATCTATCTATCTATCTATCTATCTATCTATCTATCTATCTATCTATCTATCTATCTATCTATCTATCTATCTATCTATCTATCTATCTATCTATCTATCTATCTATCTATCTATCTATCTATCTATCTATCTATCTATCTCAAGTTGGGCTCACATGCTTGGCTTGACCATGTCTACTTTAACCCTTAGTATTAGAACTAGTCTTGGCCAGAAGTGTACATATTTCTGAGACGTAATCACATGTATGAAGCCCAAGGCATAGTGTCCCATCCTGGCCTCTTTAAAGAGCCAGCCACCCTAATTAACACCATTGTTACACATGTTTCAACCAGTAGGTGTTTTTGAATGGCCCCTATATAGCAAAATCCATGGGGCAATTTATATTACTGAATTTTACCATCCAGTTGTGCATGTGGGTCATTAAGCATCTGTGGGGAAAAAACCTTCCTTGTGTGAATTGGGCTGTAGATTAAGGCTGCAATCCTATTCAGAGTTACCTGGAAGTAAGTCCCATTGAACTCAATGAGACTTATTTCTGAGTAGACATAGGACATATTAGACAGCTGTCACCCATTTACATGATGGTGGCTACTCTTTCTTGAGTTGCCGCAGTCATGGCACTGCCTCCTAGCTCACTGTTCACACTATTGGCATGGTGAAATTTAACTATATGTGAACCTGCCTGATGTATCTTTAACATGCCATGTCTAGGATAAATCAGACTGATTTCACATGTGGCACTGAAAATACTTTTGAGCCTCTTCTGATAGCTATCACACGTTGTACACGTATCATACAAATGTGGTTTTAAATGCATTAGTATTGCAATTTAACCTTCCTCTATTTTTGATGTCACCTGTATTATCTCTGAAGGGCATTTTAATTCTCCAGTCACAATTTGCCCTGCATACAGCTGTAGATTATTATTTAAGTCTTTTTAAAGTTCCCACTCTTTATATGGAAGTGTCCCTTTGACCACTAGTGACACTATTATAATAAATGATTAAATTAGTAAACTAGAAGTGCAGTCCTATCTTTCTGATTGTCTACTCAGAAATATGTCTCATTATTTTCACTAGGATTTATTCCTTACTAAGTGTATATAGGATTGCAGCCTAATACTACTATATGTAATAAACTATTAATCCTACTATATATAATAAAGTCCAAGATGCACCTTCTTTTCTTAATGGAATTCTACTGATTAGTTGTATATAGTCTTCCTTCTCCTCTCTTCCTCAATGTTTTAAATCCCTGTACACTTTTAAGATATGTGTCCCATGTCTGTGTAGCTGTGTCGGACGACATAGTAACACTTTGAAAACTCTGACAAGTCACTGAAGAGGTGAAATTCACAAGAAATATAAGGTTGTCAAATATAAGGTTATTGTTTTGTCTACCAGGTGTATAATTCTTTTAATATTTACAGATAATACACATAAACTTCACCATTATGGGACTGGATCCTTGTATAGTTATAGGGTGCAATGGGCCAACATTTGGGGTGAATGTCTGAACCAGCATCAGGACAATCAGGCAGCTGCCAAGGCTCCAGTATCCTAGGAGGGCCCACAGATGCCTCTTGAACCAACTTACCTGCTCTCTGTTTCTGTGCAGTGGTAGGATTTGCCCCCTGGAGGAAGATCCTTCCTCACATCTCTATTGTAGCAGAGGCTCCTTCATTAGACAGTGAGTAGCTGCTACGTCTGCTTGTCATCTATGGTGGGATGGATAAGTGAGCAGCAAGGGTGGTTAGAAGAAGCATGCACTACCAGGAGTGGGGGACAGGTAGGAGCAGTGGTGGTTGACACTTGTAGTGGGTGACACATGTACACATGTGAGGATCTGAAGAAAGGTCTTCATTGTGAGAAGATTGTAACTTTTTCTATGAGCAGAATGCGATTTACCACTTACACTTTTGGAAATCTTGAGGCTAGACTACTGTAATGTGGTGTAGATGGGCAAGCCCTTGATGACTGGCTGGAACTTTCAGGAAGCTGACAATGTGATGACTTCTCTTCTGATAGGGATGGCTTTCCAAGACCACATTACCCCAATAATGCACTGCGGTGGCTTCCTTGGCCCAATTCAAGGTGTTGGTTTTGATCTACAAAAATCCTTAAATAAATAAATAGGAGCCATTTTGAACTATGCACAAAACAGAGAAGCCTTACTGGATAACACAGCAATTGCATTTCTCACAGACACAGATTGCCAGAAAGCAATATTACCCCAGCTCTGTTCCTCTGTCCTGCAGCAACATCAGCTATGTTGACAGAATGCAATGTAAACTGAGTATGTCATTTCCAAAACACCCAGGATTTCCTCCATGCTAGGGGAATCCTTCTCCATTAGCTGATGGTGATACAAAGACAAAACAGCCTCAGAAGAGACAGCGATTTCACTTCTTGGTGACTTGCTAGTATTAAGACTGGAGAGAAATTAAAAATATTCATCCTCAAACCACTGCAACAGAAACAAATTTGCTCACAAAAATTCTGAGTAATTGAAATGGGCTTGCAAACAACCATACTGCACAAAATGTGTGCATTAATGTTGCCACAGCCCAGCGCTAAGCATATTTATTTACACAACTGGAATTTCTAATGAGTGCAGTGGGTTTACTCCCAAGTAAATGTGCACAGGATTGCAGCTTTACGGATAAGATTTTGAAGAAAGCCATTCACTGATAAAAAGTTGCAGAACGGTCTCTCTCCAATCCTACCACTGATTGCTTGAAACATTTTTAACCAAGGGAAGAGAATCAATTAACTGAGTCAGCTGGCAATGAATTCCATAAATAAAGAGAAATAAGGGAAACAGCATGAAAATATGAAGCAGAAAGGAACACGAGCTTAACAAGTGACTAGATGCACTGAAAAGTAACACATCCACTGTACAATGGGAAAAGGAACTAGTATAAAGAAATTAAAAAATGGAAAATATTTTCACATGACGGAAAAATGAAATTGGTGGAAGAATGCAAGGTTGAAGCGGAGACTTACAGAACGATTGTGTACATGTCTACTGAGAAGTAAGTCTCATTGAGTTAACATGAGAATAAGGAAGACCAATGAGAAATATCATTACAACACGGGGGAAAAAGACAAAATAAGAGAATGAAACAAAGGGTGCTTCCAAATAACCTGTTTATTGAACATTGATCCTGAATTGTTTGCAGACAGATTAGATGACATTGGCTGTTTAATGAGAATTTTGGAGTGCGTTGTCATCAGTATGCTGATGACACGCAGCTCTACTTCTCTTTTACATCTTCTTCAGATGAGGCAGTCGACGTGCTGAACCGTTGCCTGGCTGCGACAATGGACTGGATGAGAACTAACAAACTGAGACTCAATCCTGACAAGACTGAGATGCTGTTGGTGGATGGTTTCTCTGATCGGATGGTGGATATATACCCTGTCCTGGATGGGGTTACACTTCCCCTAAAGGAACAGGTGCGTAGTCTGGGAGTCATCTTAGACTCTTCCCTCACACTTGAGGCTCATGTAGCCTCGGTGGCCCGGAATGCGTTCTACCAACTTCGGTTGGTAGCCCAGCTACGTCCCTATCTGAGTAAGGAGGACCTCTCATCAGTGGTACATGCTATGGTAACCTCGCGTCTGGACTACTGCAATGCGCTTTACGTAGGGCTACCTTTGAAGACGATTCGGAAGCTACAGCTAGTGCAAAATGCAGCGGCCAGACTGCTAACAAGAACTAAGCGGTCTGAGCATATAACACCTGTGCTAGCCCGTTTGCACTGGCTTCCAATATGCTTCCGGGCCAGATTCAAAGTGTTGGTACTTACCTATAAAGCCTTATACGGCACGGGACCACGATATCTGTCGGAACGCCTCTCCCGATATGAACCGGCCCGTACACTACGGTCTACTACGAAGGCCCTCCTCCGGGTTCCGATTCATAGGGAAGCCTGGAGAGTGGTGACAAGATCTAGGGCCTTCTCAGTGGTGGCCCCCGAACTATGGAATGGTCTCTCCGAGGAGGTGCGCCTGGCGCCGACACTATCATCTTTTCAACGCCAGGTTAAAACCTTTCTCTTCTCTGAGGCATTTTAATTCCTGTTAATTCTAAATTATTATATTTTGATTTTAGACTGTACAGTTTTGTGTACAGTTTTGTGTTATTTTTATTGTATTTTTAATGTTCACCGCCCAGAGAGCTGTTGCTAGTCGGGCGGTATATAAGCTTAAATAAATACATAAATAAATAAAATAAATAAATTCACTCTGATTTGTTAGGGGGGATGCTAGACGATGTTGTGTTAAAACAAGTGTTTTCTTGTTTCCATCTTTCCAAAGCCTTCCTGTCAAAAACTGGAACCAGTACTGAGACCCACCTTTGGATCACCAGTCAGTTAGCAATACTCACTGGGTGACCTTAGACCAGTCACTATGTCTTAGTCTAACCATCTTCACAGGGTTGTTGTGAGAATAAAATGGAGGGTGGAGAGACAGAAACTTGAGCTCCTTGGAGGAAAAGTCGGATATACAACAATAGTAGTAATAGTAGACCACCTCACGTCAAACCGCTACACCATGCCCCTTTTGAGTTTGATGGGTGACATCAGCAGAAGCCCCCCCGGAAGGCCCCCCCGGAAGCCCCACCCCGCCATTTCTGTTTCCCCTGGTGACCTCACTGGATATCCTGTCCCCCAGAAGCCCCAGCCCTCGTGCCCCACCCCAGAAACGGTAGCCCTTTAACCCCCAGGAGCACATGGTCCTCGCTGGACCAATGGGTGTATTTTTACTCAAAACGGGGGCCCGGATTCGTCCCTATAGGGGCATGTGACCCCTCTATGAGCACGTGGTCTCCAGGGGACCAATCTGAAGAGGTTTAAAACCCAAAGGTGAAAACAGGGTACCGGAATTGCACCCGAAGGGGTGCAATTCCACCCCCCTCTCCAGACTGCTCCCTATAGGGGCATGTGACCCCTCTATGAGCACGTGGTCTCCAGGGGACCAATCTGAAGAGGTTTAAAACCCCAAAGGTGAAAGCAGGGTGTCAGAAATGCACCCCAAAGGGGTGCATTTCTGCCCCCTCTCTGGACCACCCCTATAGGGGCATGTGACCCCTCTACGAGCACATGGATGCCTGGGGACCAATCTGAAGAGGTTTAAAACTCCCAGGTGAAATCAGGGTGCCGGAAATGGACCCCGATGGGGTCCATTTCCACCCCTCCTCTCCAGAACAGCCCATTAGGGATAAGTAACCCCTCTTCAGCTACGTCACCCAAGGGGGAGGTTTTGAATCCCTAACCAATCAGGAGAGGGGACGGAGAGACCAGGTACAGAAGTGCATTTTGCATGCCCAGACACGCTCTGAGGATCGAACATGGAACCTGCCAGCACCCCTTTGAGTCCTACGGAATTAACTATGCCGCCACCCGCAGAGAGACCTAACCCTCGAAAGCGTTTTATTAGCACAAATTCTAATGAAGATGAACTTTTTCACCAACTAAGCTGCTAAAAGAGGAAGAGAACAGCCAACTGTGGAACAGCATGCTGGAGGCCATTGCAACAGATAACACTGTAATGCCAGTAAGATTTAAGTGTAATCTACATGCATGGAGATCTGCAAAATATAGGAGGGGGGTAAAAAAATGTGAAAACATGTCCTTACTTTTCTAGGGATCTTCAGTAACTGAAAACTCTGCTGAAGCTAGCTCCCTGACATGTCCAACAGTCCTGTGGAAGACGGTATCAACAGGAAACATTCACATGCAGGTTTGTAGAGTGATTATATGCATATGTATTATAAAAACAAACAGAGGTATGTGTTTGATTTTTTCTAAATTTTTTCTTTTCTTTTTAGAACTCTGCAGATCTGACAAGAAATCATCCCAGGCACATAATCCTTAGAATCATTCTCGGCATTCAAACCCATGAAACAGACAATATTTTACCAAGAAAACAGAAGACAGCAATGAAATGCATTGTCAGAGCAGCAGTGTATGCCATTTTGAAGCACTGTTTAATGCAAAATATGTATAATTCTTGTGAGGGCTGCCTAATTCAGGCCCCATCTCAGAAAAGACATGACTGTCTGACCTGGACAAATCCTGTCCTTTCTAGAATGTTGAGAATTATATGTGGAAAGATCTGTTTTAAAAGTGTGCTCCATGTTGTTATCTTAGCAGCATACAGTCTGAATTGTCTTGTTCTAACACAAGCAACTGTTGATGCAGTATTAATTCTTGTTACCAGAGTAGGCCGTTCCCAGAAGTCTGTCAAAGTTGTTGAAAAGATACTGAGAGACACTGACCAGTCATATCTAAGCCACATTTTAAATGTTATTAAGAACAGAAGTTACAAAACTTTTCTTACATCTCTCAATGAATCTTCTGAATAAAACGCTCTTTTGGAAACATAGTGTGTTTTTCTTTCTTTTTTTAAAATAAAGATGTAAATACATGACTCCTCCTGTGAAACACATGAATGATTAAATTAGGACAGAGCTCACGGTGGTGAGCTAATCATCCTCACCATTTCTGCTTTAATGCCAAAAGTAAATAAATATAATAGATGGTGGCCATGAGCAGCTTCCTAGGATTTAATCCTATATGGTCAGCTTCTCCTAGGTCTTAATTCAAACTGGGGAGATTACAGTTTAAACATAATAAATGTACAGGATCTGTTTTTTATATCCCTCTAGGTAAATCTCTGAAAACTAAAATATAGGGTTACCCGTGAGCTAAAGAAGCTGCCCCTGCATGCAGCATGCTTGTAAGATGTAGGGTTTTTATACTGTATAACCTGAATGAACTGTGTTAAATTCAGGCTTACCAGAGAGCTTCAGTTATAACACCCCACCCCCCACCCCCTAACAACAAAAAAGAGCCACTTTGCAACATACCTGTAATATTGTGGAACCAATCACAGATCAAAGATACCTAATTTTTCAGGATGCAGGTATCCATGGTTATTTTTGTAAAACACGTGGTTTTTGCATGGCATCCTAGAAACTAGCCAGCCATACAGCGTAAAGTCCTGGGAAAAATGGCAGTGACCACATGGGCCTGGAGAAAAAAAATGGCCACAACCACACGGTATGGTCATATGATTCTATAGGAGATCACCTGGTATTGGAATGGCCAATACAGGACGCTCTCTATAGGTAAAAAAAAAATAGCAGTTCTCCAGGGCATAGTGTAAACCAATCACAAAGCCAAGGTCTGCATACATTAGGTGTGATGATATAAAAGGGCCTACACAGCTCAGGATCTTTCTTTCTTTTACCTGGCATTGGTGAGTACCATCTATTGTTTTTCTAGCATGATTAATAAGTTTGAAGCCATGTGGCTGTTTCTAGCACTTTTTAAAATTCTTTTTAAAATAAACAATCTAATCTTCTAGAAGGTAATTGTTTATTTCATTAATGTGTTGCATAGTTTAAACATCTATTGTTTTTCTAGCACGATTGAATAAGTTTGAGGCCATGTGGCTGTTTCTAGCACTTTTTAAAATTCTTTTTAAAATAAACAATCTAATCTTCTAGAAGGTAATTGTTTATTTCATTAATGTGTTGCATGGTTTAAACATCTATTGTTTTTCTAGCACTGTTTAATAAGTTTGAGGCCATGTGGCTGTTACTAGCACTTTTTAAAATTCTTTTTAAAATAAACAGTCTAATCTTCTAGAAGGTAACTGTTTATTTCATTAATGTGTTGCATAGTTTAAACAGAGTATAGTTTAGCCCACAGCAATTATTTGCAAGGATGCATTTTTCCCCAGCACTTTTTAAAATTCTTTTTAAATTTCTTCCCCCCCCTGCAGTCTGCAAACACATTCTAACCTTCTAGAAGGTAATTGTTTATTTCATTAATATGATACATATTTTAAACATAGTATAGAATAGTCTCTAGCTATTAATTGGAAGTATATACAGTTTCCTAGCACGATTTAATAAGTTTGAGGCTGTTAGCGCTCTGCTGCGATAACAGGGTTTAAATTTACTTTTCTTTTTAAATATAGTATAGAAAAAGCCCCCAGCATCATAAGAGAATGTCTGCAAGTAAGCTCTTCTTTTTTCTCGTCAAGTTTGCAACATATAGTTTATTTCTGGTCCCACATGAAGAATTCCCCTTTTCCCCCACAGATTCTGTTCTTCAGGGTGGGAAAGCATCAAAGACAATGCAGCAAAATTTATCCAATCTGTTTGAAGGTAATTAATGTTTATTTATATAAAGAAATGAGACACGAGGTCTAAAGTCCATTGCATAAATTATAGGAGACCTTCTGAATGTTATGAGGCTTGTACATTTATTTCTCAGATAGAAATTATACAGGATATATTAAACAGGGAATATTAACCAAAACGGCGGATAGTAATTCTTGAATAAGTCCATGATTCTGATCTTCATATTGTGGAAAGGTCTCTCAAAATGCTTAACAAAACCGTATTCCTGCAATAAAGATAGAGAGTATTTATTGTTATGGCTGAAGGCAGTTAATTTCTCAAACTTAAGAACAATATATTTTTGTCATACTCACCCATCCTCCATTTTCCAAGATCCATTCTGATTTTGTACTGGTGATGTAGGCTGTGATGTAATGTATAAGCTGATCCTCATTGCTTTGTGTCAGAGGAACTCCACACATCTGTAATTTTTTAGCGATAATACCTCCAAACAGAAGAGTTGTTACAAGACGACCCCAATTTGATTTTCCATCAGCAAATACTGATTCTACCACTCTGCCAAAAGTATTGCATGCTGCCTCTGTAGATTTAATTTCAAGAGAGTTCAAAAATGGGGCTATTTTTTCTTCAATCTCCTCTTGAATTGGGCGGGCAATATTTTCAAAAACTAGGACCGGTTTGAATTGATGTATCTTAGGTACTGTTCTCCCACAAACAAAATTTAAGGAGCTTTGAACCATGATGAATGTATGATTCTCCATCTTTTCTGAATGTGCTGCTAAACCCCAGTCATGCTCTATACTGGTTCCAAGGGGGGCAGGTCTCAACCTGTATTCCTTATCTTCAGAAACTCCAGGGCCAAGCTTTCGCTATGGTTCTAAACTGAAGAGAAAGATAAGCACCACCCCTTCCAGGATCTCAAATAATGGTATGATAAAGGACTATGAAAAGAACCAATTTCTAATTTCTGTAAAATTCTCAAGCGTGTAACGATGATATGTTTTCTGGCTGTAGGTAACAGGGTTCAGGAAATTGAGGTGGCAGGACCGTCCCTTAAAAAAACAAAGAAAACGCACCACATAGAAGGACCACAGACCTCAGATGGTTTAGGTAAATAAGATATTTCAAGTTGTAGTGATCATTTAAGGTCAATAAGGAAAACATCAAAAGAGCTAATATGTTTGTTATTCCTCACAGTGTACAACAAACCATCACCAACAGCTGAAGTTACAGACATAGAGATCCAGGCTGTTCCTGATCCAGAACCTATACAGAGAAGGTGTGACAGCCCTCTACAATCATCACAAGGATCCTTAAAGTTATGGATTCCCACACAGGGGCCTGAGGAGCAAGATCTACATAATTGCGTTGAGCAGTATAGATTGGTATCAAATACATATGAAGCTATTGAGAACACGGTTAAAAAAGCTAAGAATATGTTTAAAAAAGCTACCATGATGATGATGAATGCCAAACAGTATCAAACATCTGCAAATCAGTTTTGTAGAGGGGGCTGTATTGATTCACCAGCCATGACAACACTTCTTAAAGAGATTAAAAAACAACAACAGTATCACTGCAGTGCTAATAGTATTGCTAAGCATGTACAAAGGGGTGGTGGTAAACCCCCCAAAAAAAGGTTCGGGAAAAGCAAACCAACCCAGTCCCAGCTGTACTGGAGAAGGAGGATTAAAAAAATACTGTGCATGGCTAAAAAAACACTCTCAACCTCTAAAAGCCATAAGCGTTCAGGTAAAAAAGGAAAAACACTCTCAACCTCTAAAAGCCATAAGCGTTCAGGTAAAAAAGGAAAAACACTCTCAACCTCTAAAAGCCATAAGCGTTCAGGTAAAAAAGGAAAAACACTCTCAACCTCTAAAAGCCATAAGCGTTCAGGTAAAAAAGGCTGTAAAAATACACCATCTCTAGGCACAGCAGTTCTAAAACATTTCCAAACACCACAGGATGCAGGGTCTTCAGGCTCACAAAAGTCTACAACACCTCAGGATGTGGAGCCTATAGGCACTGTCTCGCATTCATCTACACCACCCCCAGATAGTGAAGGTGAACGTGCACCCAATGATCATGAGGGGCTGGTATATGTAGAAAGGGTTGCCACATACCAAAGACATTTTGAAGGCTTCCAAGCATTGCGCGTTACAGAGGTATTCCGTTTTATTAATCTAGACCGTATCAGATCATATGCCCATGCTGTATCTGAATTATACAATGCCATCCAGATGGTTCTACAAGATATTAATAGTAGAATAGCTCCTGAGGATTTTGTTCAAATAAGGTTAGAGGGCGGGGGTCTATCAGATCCACTATTGTCAGTCAGAAGGAATAGGGATGACCTGAATGCCGAGGACTTTCTAACGCACATGAGCAACCTCTTGCAGAGCAATGCACAAATACTTGCAGATGTCTCTCTGCGTTTGGTTGTTACAATTGTGAGGCCTCCAAATGGTGGAGGCCATAGGGCAATAGGTTCTATACCCAACAGTGCAATCATCAGTAAAAAAAGACAATATCTGGTAGATTTAAACTCCATGGGTAACAATCTCTGTTTTGCTGGGGGGCTCTTAGCTGTTATGGCTGAGAATACCCGTACAGATTTCGAATTGTTGACAGCAGCAGGGGAGTTGCATAAGGAACTAGGCTGGAGTGATCAAAAGAAAATTGCCCTTAATGATGTTTCCTTTTTTGAAGACCTTTTAAAGGTCAACATCCAAGTAGGCCACTTCAATAAAAAAAAGGGATGGAATCTGTATCACACAATAGGACCGAAATACCCCAAAACCTATACTATGCTTCTCCATGATGAACATTATTATGGAGTACACAATGTAAAAGCTGTTTTTGGATCTAAAAACTATTGTGAGTATTGCAATACGTTATACACACACATGCATAATTGCATGTATCGCTGCAGGCTTTGTCTTAGTACAGAATGTGTCAGTAATGTGGGTACACTGCAGAGATGCAATAATTGTAAGATGGTTTGCAGATCTGCATCCTGCTTATTTAGACACAGACAATTGGCCTCTAAGAAAAGTGTAAAATGTGAGCACAGAATCTACAGTGTAAAGTGTTCCTCTCTCCAGAATCCAGGGCATGATGACCAAAAATGTAAAGGAAGACAATGTAGTGTTTGCTGGGGGTTTATCACATTGGACAAGAATCATCAGTGTTACATGGCACCTATTAAGCAACCTAAAGTGTCTGTAAAATACGTGTTTTATGATTTTGAATGTCATCAGTCAACAGGCGTTCACATTCCAAATTATTGTTTTGCACAAGCGTTTGCAGGGGAAACTGTGGAATGTTTTAAGGGTAGGCGCAAGGATTGCAAAAAGAAAAGGGGGAACAAACAGAGGAAGAAGCCAAGCCAGAAAAAGAATGAGTGGCCCCCTGCAGGCAAATCTTGGGAGTTTAAGGGTGAGTCATGCCTTGCTGAGTTTATAAACACCTTCACTAAGGATAGCCAGTTCAGCAACAGCACATTTATAGCTCACAACTCTAAAGGTTATGACTGTTATTTTATAATTAGTCAACTGATCAAGGAAAAAATGGATGTAGATATTGTTGCTCAAGGGGGGAAACTCTCTGTGTGACAGTAAACAGGCTAGGTATCAAATTCATTGATTCCCTTAGTCATTTACCCATGGCCCTCTCTAAATTTCCATCTGCTTTGGGTTTTGAGGATTGTAAGGGCTATTTTCCCCATTATTTTAATACTCCAGAGAACTGGAATTATGTGGGACCAATGCCCAGAGTCGAGGACTATGGTGTACATCAGATGATGCCCGAGGAAAGGGAGAAATTCTTAATTTGGTATGAGAAGAACAAATCAAACATTTTTGACATGCAGAAAGAGTTGGCGTTTTATTGCAAGCAAGATGTAGCAATTTTGGTACAAGGCTGTACCAAGTACAGACATGAAATCATAGAAATGACCAAGCTCAGAAAGCAGCAAAGTCTGGCACTGAATGGCGCGCTATAGATCCATTCCAATACCTCACACTGGCTAGTGTGAGTTTAGCAATGTTCCGGTTTAAATTTCTGAAGGAGGCCACCCCAGCCCTACCCCAACCAGACAACTATCACAGACAGTGTAAGAGATTCTCTACCTCTTCAGTACAATGGTTATCATACTTAGAACATAAAGAAAATATTCAGATTCAGCATGCCCTAAAGGGTGGTGAATTCAAAGCTGGTGATTATTTTCTTGATGGCTATGCAGTCATAGACAATAAGAAAACGGCTTTTGAATTTAATGGGTGTTTTTGGCACGGCTGTGTCCTATGTTATCCTCCTGAAAATAGGAATCCTTTGATGGGTAAATCTTACGAGTCTCTTTACAACTCTACAGAGAAAAAAACTGCTGAACTTAGAGGGTTGGGGTATGAGGTCAGGAGCATATGGGAGCATGAATGGAAGCAAATGTTGAAATCAGATGAGGAGCTTAAAAACTTTCTGACTTCAGCAGGGTTTCCTGAGCCTCTAGAACCTAGAGATGCTCTCTATGGTGGACGCACTAATGCTATCAGTCTTTATTATAAACCAAATGCTGAAGAACAGATAGAATATTTTGATGTCTGCAGCTTGTATCCATTCATTCTTAAAAATAGAGAATATCCCTTAGCACATCCAGAGGTAATATATGAGAATTTTGAACCCATCTCTAATTATTTTGGGATTGCGAAGGTAAAGGTGTACCCTCCCAGGGGTCTTTTCTTCCCTGTGCTACCTGTTAAGATGAATGGAAAACTCATGTTTCCCCTCTGTGCAACCTGTGCAAAAGCACACATGGAAACCTGCAGCCATTCTGATGAGGAGAGGGCTCTGATAGGAACGTGGTGTACAGTGGAGCTGGACGTTGCTATAGAGAAGGGATACAGGGTGGCAGAAATCTATGAAGTGTGGCATTTTGAAAGGACATCCACGCAGCTGTTTTCAGGATATATAGACACGCACCTGCGTCAGAAACAGGAGGCATCTGGGTACCCTGAATGGTGTGTCAGTGGAGACGATAAACAGAAATATGTAGATGACTTTCTCAAAAAAGAGGGGGTGTTCTTGCGCCATGAACTGATCTCTGAAAACAAAGCAAAGTGTAATATTGCCAAACTGTTTTTAAATTCTTTGTGGGGGAAATTTGCTCAGAAACCCAACCTGGCTAACACCCAGGTGTTGAGAGATCCTGATGACTTGTTTAACATTCTGTTTTCTGATGCTTTTGAGGTTTTGATGTGTGAATTTATTGGTGATGATGCTGCCTGTGTGACATGGAAACATTCAAAAGATCGTATGACGGTCTCAGGTGGGAAGAATGTGTTCATAGCATGTTTTACAACTGCCTATGCACGCCTGGAGCTCTACAGCCTGCTTGACAAGCTGCAGGAGCATTGCCTGTATCATGACACAGACTCTGTTATATTTGTCAGTCAGAAGGGACAATGGGTTCCACCTCTAGGTGATTTTTTAGGGGAACTCACAAGTGAAATCCCTGCAGGTCAATATATCACAGAGTATGTCTCCGCAGGTCCTAAAACGTATGGTTACAAATTGTCAGGAGGGACTGCATGCCTGAAGGTCAAAGGAATAACCTTAACGGCTGATAACTGTACAAAAATTAATTTCGATTGTCTGAAGGACTTAGTTTTTGCCCACGTCTCAGACAGTAAAGAGCTGCCGCAGCGTGAGATAGTAGTGCAGCAACAGGGTATTGTTCGAAACAAAAGGTCCTGGACTCTTGAAACTAAAACTCTCAAGAAAACCCAGAAAGTTGTCTGACAAGAGAGTGATTACCAAAGGGTTTAAAACCATTCCTTACAGGTTTTAAATGGATACACGGTGGCACCACCCCTTCTCGGCCATTCTAGCAGGTCCTAGTAACTGCGGTAAAAGTTTTTTTTATAAAAAACATGATGGACAATGCTCACAGCGTACTTGCAGCTATGCCTGATAATGTTGTATGGTTTTACAATGTCTGGCAACCGTTGTATCAGGAATTACTATGTAAATACCCTTTTATTAATTTTGTGAAGGGCTTGCCAGAGAAATTTGATGATGACAATTTGCTGCCTCCTAATAAAACAAATTATGTTATTATTGATGATCTGATGAATTGTGCGTCACAGGATCAAGAAGTGGAAAAAGCTTTTACACAGTACGTACATCATAGAAATCTGAGTATTTTTTTCATTACGCAGAATATTTTCTGCAAGGGAAAAAGCAATCGCACCATCAGCCTAAACGCTAAATATATGGTGTTGTTTAAGAATCCCAGAGATAAATTACAGATTGCAACTTTAGCATGGCAGATGTACCCTAGAAATGCACAGTTCTTCATGGAAGCTTTTGCAGATGCAACACAAAAACCTTATGGTTACCTGGTTGTTGATTTAAATGCCTCCACACCAGAATCTTACAGATTAAGATCAGGGCTTTTCCCTCCAGACTGGCCTGTTGTATACACCTTTGGGGTTTTAAACCTCTTCAGATTGGTCCCCTGGAGACCACGTGCTCATAGAGGGGTCACATGCCCCTATAGGGAGCAGTCTGGAGAGGGGGGACCTCTTCAGATTGGTCCCCTGGAGACCACGTGCTCATAGAGGGGTCACATGCCCCTATAGGGACCAATCCGGGCCCCCATTTTGAGTAAAAATATGCCCATTGGTCCAGCGAGGACCACATGCTCCTGGGGGGTCACAGGGCTACCGTTTCCGGGGTGGGGCATGAGGGCTGGGGCTTCTGGGGGACAGGATATCCGGTGAGGTCACCAGAGGAAACGGAAATGGCGGGGTGGGCCTTCCAGTGTGGGCCTTCCGGGGGGGGCTTCCACTGACATCACCCATCAAACTCAAAAGGGGCGTGGTGTAGCGGTTTGACATGAGGTGGTCTACTATTACTACTAACAATCAAATAAACAAATAATGCTGACTCCCTTCCAATGATGGAGATACGGTCACCTGGCCTCCCACCATGTACTTCAGTATGTGACATGAAAACGTGATGCATTACTGACACCCTGACTCATGATTCCTTCTCTAAAATGAGAAAATGAAATTGTTGAGCAGGTTATCGGGTGTAAAAGTGAAGCCCTCACATACTACATTACTTGAACTGCTCCAAAGAAAAATGGATGAATCCTCAATCCACCCCAAAGACAAGGCTGAGTGGTTATATTCCCTGTTATTAACAGAGACCATTACATGGACTGAAATTGTCTATGTCTTCATGGTGGCATAAGGAGAATGCTGAGGGCTTTCATGTCCCTGCACCATTCTAGATAATTTATGGTGTTTGTTTCTCTTCTTCAGCAAAAAAGTGCAAAATTAAAACTGCTGTTTGCACCAAGTGCTTATGTTCTTTGAATAGGAACAATGCACTCAACAGTTAACTAATTCATATTAATGCACACAGATCATATTTATTGTATGCACATACATGACAATACATCTGTTCTGCACTTCAATATCAAACTGCTTGAAAGTCTGCTGCAGTTCTTATCTATGGGTGTGTTTCAGCTAAGAGACAGAAATATGGCATCTGCTCCATGTCAATCACTGTTCTCACCCAGTCGCGAGATGAGTGCTCTCTATAAGAGGGATGTAAGGATTATTGGTCCCTTTTCTATTGATTGCAGCAAATTAGGTGGTCTTGGAAGAGAAAATGAGGACTATCATTAGGAAATATATATTAAAAGTGTGATAAACTTACTGTACAGTCTGTTTTTAGCATGTTTTTCTTTCTCTCCACCCAATATACTATGCCACACTCCCATACACTTTAGCTGTATCCTTAATGTCAGTGAAACAGCATCTGCAGAGATGTTGTGCACACTCTCTAAGTTTATTAGTAAGAAAAGGATCTCTGTAATCTGTTGTGTGCTTCATAAGCAAGGGCAGAGAGAAATTTGAATGGTACGGATTCCATAATCATGATAAGCAAGTCAAGGATGGGGAAACTTTTGTAGCCCACGGGCCATATTCTCTCACAGAGAATATTTTGGAGGGGGTGGCATGTCAGTGGTGGTGGTGGGGACAGAGGCAAAAGTACATGGAACAACACTTTATTTATACATACATAAATACATACATACAATTTATATCCCACCTTTCATCATGAATGATCTCAGGGCAGGTCGCAGTCAAAGAAATACACACAATAACATTATTAAGTAAAACATTTAAAACTCATTAAACCCATTGTTGTTATGTGCCTTCAAGTCAATTTTGACTTATGGCAACCCTATGAATCAGTGACCTCCAAGAGCATCTGTTGTGAACCACCCTGTTCAGATCTTGTAAGTTCAGGTCCGTGGCTTCCTTTATGGAATCAATCCATCTCCTGTTTTTCTACACCCTTCTGTTTTTCCCAGCATTATTATCTTTTCTAATGAATCATGTCTTCTCATGATGTGTCCAAAGTATGATAACCTCAGTTTCATCATTTTAGCTCCTAGTGATAGTTCTGGTGTAATTTAATTAATTTAATAAAGCGGATAAGAGAAAAATCAACTCATTTGAAATGTGGTGTTGGAGGAGAGCTTTGCGGATACCATGGACTGAGAAAAAGACAAATAATTGGGTGTTAGAACAAATTAAACCAGAAAGTAAACCAGAACAATGTTGGCTCCTGCCATATCTAAGCATGAAGAGTATTCCAACGATGGGGTGCTGCTACCGAGAAAGCTATATCCTGGGTCAAAGCACTTTGGGCTTTGCTCGGGAATGGAACAAGAAGGGCCTCACCAGCAGACCTTCTTGGGCCAGATGTGACTCTTACCTTTGTACAGTAGGCTGCACTCCAACCCCAGAAAACCAGAGGTTTATACCCTCATTGATCTACCCTCCATTCCAGCAAGGCTAGAGATGAGCAAGAAATTCTATTCAGTTTGCATTTCAAGCATTTCAATCTATCAAATTTGTAGTTTTTGAAACAACACTAGGACTGAAACACAGCCATCCTTCAAAATTTGCACTTGTTCAAATTTTGCAATGCAGTTCATCAACCAAACAACATTTAAAAATGCATACGTTAGAGGAAAGTGTGCATAAAAATATGAGGGAAAATAACATAGAAAATGCATTATATGACAAGAAATTGCTTGCTAAAATGTGTACATTAGTCAAAACTGCATACAAAAATGTGTTTATTAGGAGAAATTCACACTAAAATGCTGGAGAATTTTATGAGGATTTTTTCAAAACAACAACCGCAGAATGCTGCAGAAATGTGGAGAATTGAATATAAGATTGAAAAAGTGAGAAACTGGGAGAACCAAAATTGACAGAACTTTCCATCCCTAAGCAAGCAAGAGGTCACAGATATTTTCCTGCCAGGCACTTAAGGAATGGGCAATGAACGGTGTAGCCTGGGGAGAATCTTGAGGGCCAGATAGAGAGAGTTGGAGGGCCACACTCGGCCCCTGGGTCTAAGGTTCCCTACCCATGTATGGAGTGGATAACAAACCAAACATGCCAGTTTCAGAACAACATTATCAGCATGAGGCTATACTTAAAAGGGGAAGATTTCACAGAAAATAAAATATTATTTGTTAGCTTATTATGAAAAAACTATTTCTTTCATAAAGAGCTTGAATTGAAATGCATAGGTGTATCTTGATATGATTTCATTCCTTTTTAATATCTCATGCTTGAAAATGTTAATATATATTTGTTCTCAGTGTTAGTGAGTGTGTAGCATGTGAGTGTATGTGAGCTGTAGTATTATTGAGTATGAGTGGTATGAGTGATTGGTTGGTAGAGATATTGTATGGGGTGGTGAATGGTTGTAGTGGTTGAGTGAATGGATGGTAAGGGTGATATTGTGTGAGAGATTGTGCGGATGGGAGTTTGTATTATGGTGCCTAGTAATTTTCTCCAATCTAAGTTAGATAAATGTTGCTATTATGGATATTGTGTATTTATGTATTTGGATTTTAAAAATGTAAATAATCTGAAATTGTGCTGATTGCATATCTATGGTTTCTTTTATTATGTATTTGGTTTTTTTCTGCTTGTAAACTGCTTCAAAATGTGTGGATAGTAAGTGCTTTATAAATTGGCTAAATAAATAAATGTTTTCAGTGCTTGGGAAAGGTCTTTTTATTCTCCCAGGTTTTCAAGTATTGGATTGTATCAGAGATCTGCTGTTTTCAAATGCTGGGCCTTTTTCATTTTTTGTTGGGAGATTTTATATTGATATTATTCTTACTTTGTATATTGCCCTGGGAATTGTTAGGCCAGGGCTGGGGAACCTTTTCTGGCTGGCGGGCTAGATCCCAATCTCCCATATGTCCTGTGGGTCATTTTGACAGGTGGCTGGGGCCATCTGCCTGTCAGTCACCTGATATCTGCAGAGGAAAAATGTCTATACGCAGGGCAGTTAGAATCCAAGCCATGCCTGCAAATGGACAAAGTGGGGCTCATAGCAAGCCCCTTTGAAAGTGCTTTGTCGGCACCAAAGGTGCTGGTGGTGAGCCCCCTTAGCTACACTAGAGCATTACTGATGGGGAAGTCTCTAGTCCCTCATTGTCAGGATTAGTCAGATGACTGGTGCTGTCAGTGAGCCTCACTTGCAAAGGAACCATCAGCAGCTCACTTTAATTGTTCTTTTGCAGCTGTGTCTTTACCAGAGCTTGGAAGATTACTTTTAAAAAGTAATAAATTACAGTCACAGTTACATGGCCCCCTAAAAGTAGTAATTACAGTTATAATTACAATTGCTCTGAAAGTAACTGATTACTTTACTTTTACTCAAAAGTAATTGCTACAATTACATTTTAGTTACTTTAAAAAAATTGTCTACAAGGTGCTGGCCTTGGCTGCTGCACGTCTAAGTAGCCTAAAACAACATTAAAAATAAGCACACACACACAGAGGGTAGTAGAATTTTTTTTTATCCATAAGATTAACAGAATGGCATAACAGAATCTCACATCCCCTCACCCCACCCCCAGCAATGATGATACCCCAACACACATATTTTTTGTATATATATATTGCCTCCAGCTCTTTTCTCCTTCCACTCCTGTCAATTTTTAAACAATTGTTTTCTTCACCCCATCTCACTCTCCACCTCCTCCCTTGTTGCCTCCTAAGCACCCATAGATCATGAAGGAAGAACAACGCTGCGCAGAAGCCCAATTTGAAGCACATGGTTTTTACTCACAAATCAGAGGAGCAGAAGACTTCCCCTGCTTCCCCCCCCCAAGTAATGCGCAAAAGTAATGCTGGAAACATTACAATTACTCCTCAAAAGTAATGAAGTGACTACTGGTACTATTACCAGCAAAATGTAATGAAGTTACCCACTCGTTACTCAAAGAAGTAATAAATTACAAGTAATTCGTTACTTGTAACTAGTTACTTCCAAGCTCTGATCTTTACCTGCCCCACACCTGTCCCATATGATGCTAGGTATGAGGCTAGTGGACCTGCTTTGGGGAAAACAGCCTCGTGGGCCAAATGAGAACCCCTGCCCCATTTGGCCCATGGGCTGGAGGTTTCCCATGCCTGTGTTAGGGTGAAGAATGGGATACCAATGTAGTTATTAGCTAACTAACTAACTGAAGGCTGAATATCACCCACTAGTCGTGTATGGCAATTTTTTATGGGCTCAATAATTTTAGTTTCAGGTTTGCAGCTTGCTTGGGACTTTTCAAAACACAAGATTGTCTTTTACCAGAAATTAAAGATTGCAGTGGGTTTTTAAAAATGTGGACATTTTAAGTTGCTCCCTCCTTTAAATGTTAATGTAGCTGCTGTTTTATATCACTGCTTTTGGTTATTTGATCATTTGTAGTATATTTTATGATGTTTTATGCCATTGTTGTAAGCTGCTCTGGTATGAAAGAAGAAACATGGAAAACAAACAAACACTACTGTTGTTGCTGTTGATAACAACATTAGACAGACTACAATAGATGTGTTACTTTCAAGTTGTGCAGCCTGTTTGAGAGAGGGAGAGAGACCAGTGGTAGAAGCCTTTTGAAATGTTCTTTCCTTTTCCCAGTGCTCTTTGTTAATCTCTGGCTCCTGCATACACAAAGACACATGCATGTCTTTCAATATTTCCCCAGTCTTTCCAGGATGTTCTTGCCAAGCCATACTTCAGCCTCTCGCCTTTCCGCTCCATGCAGACACCACACGGTCCACACATTCCTGCCGTGCAGTAGCAAGCTTTCGCGTTTCTTTCAACAAGAAGCATAGATTATGTCACAGGAAGCAAGTCTGAAGTTGCTGCTGAAACTCATGTCCCCTTTCTTTCTCTTGGTATAGAGGAGAAGGACATGCCCTGTAAGCATGTATAAAGGTGGTCCAATATTGCTGGGGATAACATACAACAGCATATTGTAAATCCCATGCTAAAGGGATTCTTTTTGTCCAGCTGATTCTTGGTGCTACTTTTGTTTGTGTCTGACATTCATAGGAATAAACAAACGCAGAAAAGGCTGTGCTCCATTTACAGTGTAGGTTGACTGGGCGCTGTCTTCACTCTGTGCACCTGTCAGAGTGGCTGGGATGCAGTCAAACTTAAGGACTTGATGAGCAGCTCCTCCCCCCCCCAAACCAGTGTTGGACTTTGGCTGGATTGTGCTCAGTGACTGCCATGGGATGAAGGGCAGAATATAAATTTAATAAATAAGAGTAAGTAATAAATAATAGTGACCCTATGTAAGTGGGCTTAGAATTACATTCCCACATGCTTCAGAGCAAATATTGGTATGAGTGGAGACCTCAGGAGAAATGGGCATCGAACAAGAGTAACTGGTAACTTGCAAACTGAAAAATGGACTCACCTCAGCAAAATTCCTGGGCACTATTTAATGAGGAGGCTGGTGAGCTATGAGGGTCAGGGGTGCCACAGAATCTTACAAAAGTCGCTGTTTAAGTTGAAAGTATAGCTTTGCCTAACATGGGTGAAGTGCTTGTTATTAGCAACAGCAATATAGCAGCAGCAGCAGCAGCACCTGCGTCCTGATACAGTGGTTTGCTGCATGTACCAGGAGCTCCAATGTGCACGTGGAGCTCAGCAGCAGCGTATCTATTTACTCTTATGGGCTTTCTGGTTCGGTGCATTTAAAGCTTTCCCCACTGAAGAAAATGAACCAATGACAGCATAAAATAGAAATCAGAATGTGAAAAGCTTTACTTCTGGTTTCGGTCTAGACGTAGCTTACTCTTGCAAAAATCTACAAGGAAGTCCTTATGAGAAAGAGTAAGGTTAGAGTTTCATGAAGAAATGGACAAATAAGAGTTAGTAATTGATAAAAATGGGGGCACACTTAAAAAAAAAGTGAAGCATCAGGCCTAACAGACTATCCATACTGTGAACAAGTATCATCTTCATACATTGAGGATGTAAAGGAATGTTAAGGATGCATTCCTTGCATTTTTAGACGTTATTAGCGAAATAGCACAGCAAGGTGAATTACATGGAAATATTTTTCTAACCATTCCAGAAATTTTGGTCCAAATTGTCACAGGGCTGAATAAGTCATGAACTTTCGACCGAAGCTCAGATTGCTGGTAAGCACATCCTCCTTGTTAGTTTCGGATGACAGTTCAGTGTACTAGAGAGATCCACTTGTGTATAAAGAGGAGGAGAGACGGAGGAAGATTTAGCGCTGCATTTTCACAGGGGCAAGAAATTCCATCCATCTCAAATGTGTTTTGGCATGCAGCCCAGCTCCTTGTCAAGCACATGACCATTGCTTTGCCTCCTATTTCTGGTCTGGATCTAGATCTTGATGGTTTAGCGAGCCATGGTAGAGGTTAAAATTAGGCAATCAAAGCTATGACACCACACACTTCTCTCCAACAAAGGGAAGGCCAATTTGGAAAAAAATAGGAAAGAATGGGCATTAAGATTGAATGTCAGCCCTGTGTGCAGTTTCTCTATTCACTCCTATGATTCAGTGGGATACCTGGGCTGCCTTTTGCTTCGACATCTCGTTTTAGTGCTGACTAACTTTCAGGGGTGATGGCAGGAACAGAGGAAGCTGCCGTACACTGAATCATTCAGCCAGTCTGTTTTGATCCGTATTGTCTGCCTTCCCCCAGCCTTGTGCCCTCCAGATCTTTTGGACTATAGCTCCCATCATCCCTGACCATTGGACCTGTTGGCTGGGGCTGATGGGAGTTGGAGTCTGAAAAACCTTAGAGTCCAGGCTGGGAAAGGCTGGTCTGTTCAGCAGCTGACAGGTCTATCAGACAACTTGGAAAGAAAGGACAAAGAATATAGCTAGGGGAAGGATTGCTCCCTTATCTTCGCTGGCATTCATGCTTGATTTGATGGCTGAGTCACTAAAACATGGCCATGTTTAATCCTAATGATCATGTCATCATTTGAAACATTAATGCGACTCTCCATGTGATGGTTATTTAGAATATGAATGCTTTAACTATCAATGGAAAAGAAAAGCATGAGTCTCCTGATAACTCACTACTAGTAAAATGAACATCATTATGATACCTGTGTTGAATAGCCAGGAGGGCTTTATTCACAAGGACATCTTGTGGGTGCATTGCCCATGGCTCCCTCTCAGTGAAGGCAGTGAGGGAGGAATGGGAGAGAAATTTGGTTCAGCTTCCATTTTAATGAGAACTTACCTAATTCACACTTCCCAAAACAGCATGTGAACCAAAATGCAGCTATCCTTTGAAATCTGCACTTCTCTGAATTTTGCGATGCAGTTTTCTAACCAACAATGTGTACAAAAATGCTTGTATTGCAGAAATTGTGCATAAAGATTCATATAGAAGTAAAAAAAATAACATACAAGATGGATCATAGTAGGGGACATTGATTGCAAAAATGTAGATATTAGGCAACATTACAAACAAAAATGTGTATATTAGGATAAATGCTCACTAATACGCTGACTGCATTCGTGAGGACTTTTTAAAAAACAACAAAAATGAGGACTTTTTTAAAAAAACAACCACAAACTGAAATGGAAATGTGGTGAACTGAAGATTTGAAATAGACAGATTCCACCCATCTATACAGTGAGAACAACTGGTTTCAGGGCTAGAACTGGGCATGTCTTACCCTTACCACACCAGTGTCCTAGGTGCCATTCTTTACAGGTAAAGATTACTTCTTCCCCAAAGAAGAGAGTGGCAATCATGAACCTGCATGGGAAAAATTAAAGGAGGGCCACTGAAGAAACTATTTGATTGTGAACAAAGCTTGTCTCCTTCTTGTGATGACCCAAACGTTTGAGGATCCAGCTGCCTATACATGGCTACCTTGGGTTCTCTCTCTTTGTCATGATAGAGTTTGACAGCACGTTGGACCATTGGAACAGCATATTGGAAATGGCCTTTTATAGAGATGTTCACCCTTTATTACACTGCTCTTCAACTTTGGCTCCCCGGATGTTGGACTACGACTCCCACCATCTTTGGCCATTGGCTAAGGTGGTTGGGGTTGATGGGAGTTGTAGTCTGATAACATCTAGAGACCCAATGTTGAAGAACAGTGCTTTATGACATGACATGACATGACATGAAATAACATAAAGCAGGGGTGGGGAAACTGTGGCTCTCGAGGTGATGTTGGACAACAACTTACATAATCCTTGACCATTGGCCATGCTGGCTGGGGCTGATGGGGAGTTGAGGCCAGTGACATATGGAGGGCCTTAGATTCTCTACTCCTATCATCCCATGTCAGCAGTTTCCCTGTGCAAGCTTTTGGACATAAGTGTCTGAATGAAAGAGTGTTTTGGATGTATCTTGCACCACTGCATGAAAGACACTCACATGCTGAAGAAGCAGCAAGTACCTGGAGCAGTTGGAACAACAGGCCACCAGCAGCCCTGGTGACTGCATAGTCAGAAGGGCATTAGGCATTAATCTGCCTAACCTGCAGATTTTCTGCTTCAGGACTTTGGCACCTGCACTCAACAGAGTGAGTGTTCACATAATACTTGCCGGAATTCCTTTTTCTGTGAGATTCTTCATTGGACTGATTGGCTGAATTTTAATCCAAATACCAAAATGTGGATGCATATTTCATACAGTCTGCTATCCACTCTCCCATCAACTCAGGGAAGTTTAAGGGTGAAATGAGGAAATATTGATGATGGAAGTTATGGTTCCATTCATTCAAGTCCATATAGACTGTACCTGAACTTGCAAAGATCTATGAACAATTGCACTTCAGATACATGTTGGTGTATCTCTTTACAACTTTGATAATTTCCCTTGTGGAATTAAACCATTGCGGAAATCTGTGTACCAATTAATACATTTTAATGACTTTCCCCCCATTATCACAGTAATCTTTCCTACGTAGAATCCTTGTCAGAATCAAATGACCTCATCGAGTTTGACACGACTGTGCATCTTTGACTGTATGCTAGAGCCAAATGTCATCTATATACAGCAGCTACTCATGTATCTATTTTGGCTGACATTATTGATGTTTCTTATTACTGATTCTGGGTGTTGGCTAATAGCTACTGCCATGGCTCTGAAAACAAATCACGAGGATTGTAGCCAGGCTTTGTAGAGTACAGAACTTTTGCTGCAGCAACAGATCAAAGAGACATTTCCCTTTCCAATGTACTTCCATTGCTCTGGAAGAGCAGGTGAAGGAGAATTGAAGTTCTGTTGATAGTAAGAAAAAAAGAAGGGCAATGAAATGGGCAAATAAATTTTGGGATGTGTATGGCCCCCAAGATTCTCCTTGAATCTGTATCTGTGCAATTTTAAAAAATTCCAGTCTGTTTCTGAATTGCTCTGTGCTCTCTTTGCTTTGATCTGTACATGAAGTCTGTGCTCAGGGTATCAATCATTTTACTTTGTACAAAGCTGAAGTGCTGCGTTCTGCATTCACTATAATGGGGAATAAAAATGGCTGTAATCCCCCCCCTTTGGACAAAGTGAATGAAATTTACAAGAACAAGAGCCCCTCCAGAGTGGTAAACTCACCATAACTTTGATTTTTGCCACAATCGGATGCAATTTGCATGCATGGTCGCTCTTTCTGAGGGGATGAAACCTAACAAATTTTAGAATGATAGCTGTACTGGTTTACCTGCAAGGGCAGACAATCATTTTAGGGTAGGTAAAATAGGAATCATAAGGGGTAGTGGTAGAAAAAAAGAACACAGATCCCCAGGAAAGACTGGGGTGAGAAAATGTCATCCCCCCAGGAATGACTTTTCTACTCCAAGGGTTTTTGCCTGTTCTCCTGGGAGAGAGCGATCTCTCTCCATTAACATAGGGAAAGGCATAGATCCATGAAAAAAACACCACATTTTAATCCCTCCCCCTAAATCGCTGTGATTGGAGTGCCCTGGAAAAATAATTCACTGTAATTAGGAGCTATATCTATCCATCAGAACAAAAATGGATAGATAGGTGCATCTCCACCTCCTCCTCTCTC